>NC_136917.1:145204820-146404820 GCF_949752795.1 Hyperoodon ampullatus
GCTTTAAAAAGTAAACAGGAAGCTGTCAGAAAATCTAGATGGGTTACATCATAGTAAGTACTCCTAAATAAATGTCTAATATCTATTTTAAATTTGACATTCCAAAGGGCTTTCTTTCCATCTAAAAATGACTGAAATTCTTATAGAATATTACTATTAATGGAACTCGAATAGCCCATGCATTTGACATACTTAGAGTGAAATAGAGTGGTCATGCTAGTGCTTATAGGAATTGTATTAAGAATATTATTAATGTTAAGAAATAAATATGATTATAAATTAATATATATAATATATTTCAAAATAAATTCCAAAAGGAATCTAAATTAAATGTTCACACAACGTAAATGTAAATAATTCATTTTTTATTATATAGTCAACTCTTTTGGGGTAGATTATTTAATGTATGGATTACTCATGGGAAATATGTTTATTTAATAAAATACTTAGAATTATCATAAACCACAATAAAATTCTTATTAGAAGATGCTTAACATTGAAACTATATAACTACCAAAGACTCACCACTGACACTATTACAAATTCAAAACATTCCTCTTACCACTAAGACTATAGCACCTCCCAGTCTTTGTCAAAGTGAATCTCCAGAACAAAGCAATGATTTCATATTCCTACACAAAAAGTAGGTAAGAGAAGAAGGGATCTTGTAATTGCCCAACGTGTCTTGTTGCAAGAGAATTAAATGAGTTAATACATACAAAGTGTTTAGAAGAGTGCATCTGGCACATAGCAAGCATTCAATAACATTGGCTATTATTCCCATACAAAAACAGTGCTTTGCAGAAATCCTAGTCTCTGTAAACTATCTAAGAAGAATAAATAACCCATATTTGGTAAACTCATTGTGATCTTCAGGCTCAGTGCCTTGCCAATGCTCTTCAAGGCCCATCAGCATTAATTATAAAAGCTACTTGGGTGGTCATTACCATGAGTGATTTTGTTAAGCTTTTTTAAAAATGAACTTTATAAATGTCAAGCACTAGTTCTGCTGTTTTGAAACAATAGCTAACTTCTTTTCATGCTGGCTGATCATATACTTCGAGTCAATTTAAGTTAACTGATCTTTTCTTTTGGAAGTTATTCAGGTTGTGTCTAAAAACAAAATCTCAATGATTTCACTTCTAATATATAATTCAAAAAGAAAATAAAAATATTAAATCCTGTGTAATCCCTCAATAATATACACTTCCTAATATAATACTAATTTGGATATAAAGATATTGGCAGTTGGCTCCCATCCTCTACAACATGCTCACCCCAGGGATCTATGAAAAAAGATTAACTCATATCACTACATTATATGTACTAATTATTCCGTGAACTGGGTTGGGCTTTTCCTGCTAAGTCATGAATTTTTCCAATGCATTTATTGCCTGCAATTCTACCGGCTGCCATTAGGTGGTACCTGCTAATGGAAGCTAAGAAGAAAAGAGGTAAAGCACACAATTCTATAAACAAAAGAATATTCTATCAATGATCATCATAATAAAATGTCACTAACTATTCACTATAAGGTTGGTTATATAAAAAATATAATTTGAAATAATACAAATAAGTCTATAACACATATTTAACCTTTGGTTATTTTTTTCCAGTAAGTTTTTATAAAAATCTGTAATTGATAACCTAGAAGACAACAGCCTAGAGTTTCTTCTGTTCACTGCTTCTGCTTATTCTTCCTTTCTGTGACTATTTTAAGACATCTGGGCTTCAGAGTTTGGTATGAAATCTTACTGGTGCCTGGAATTATTTTCCTTTAACTACTTTCCTAGAAGACTTCAACTCAAATATTCAACCCTCAACTCAAACATTATTTCCTTTGTGAAGCTTTCCCTGATCACCAAACATCTTACTCCAAATCTGCCACAGAGCTTGAGGCAGATGGGCCTAGGTATAGTACTTATTTAGTACTCTATAACATAGTGGGCCAGGGCATAAACATAGATTTTATGAGCCAGCAATGCTGGACTATGACCAAGATTAAATCAGCCAATAAAGACAGCCAGTTCTTCACAGGCCAAGATCTGGTACAGTCATGCTCACTATTTTCCACAATAACTCTTAAACAGGTACATTACTTAGTAGCTGTCTTTGTGGTGTTAGCCAAATAAAAACAATCCTAGTGTATAAACAAAGGGAGAATTGTACTAAAACAGTGGCAAAGTTAGCATTCTTGTAGCATATGAAAAGTTTGCAATAAATTAATTAACCATATGAATCAACTGTCTTCTGTGGAAAGCTGTTGTTAAGTCAATATGTCCATAATCCCTCTGAGAGAGATATAAACCTTTCAACAACAGTAACAATAACAACAATAATAACAGCAGATAACTTACGGAGTGCTACCATGAGATGAACACTATCCTAAGCACGTCAGGTATATAAATTTGTTTAACGTTCACACAACCCCATTTTACAGAAGACAAAGCAGAGGCACGGAGACATGAAATAACTTGCCAAGAGTCACTGTATATGGCATGGTCTGGATTCAAACCTGCATAGTCTGGCTTCAGGGTCCAAGCTGAGAACTACATTTTACTGCCTTGTAACTAAAAGCAATATGGAATATTTTCAAAGCCTGGAGAAAAGACACAATGGTGAAGTTGTGATCATGTCCTATACTGAAACGGGGAGTGACTTTCCCATAGCAGGAAATACCTTATGCTAAGACCCACACATTCACACACCCACTTACCCTCCAACACCTACAACTGAAACAGAACAGTACTAACCGTGACACAGTGTAACAATTTCTTTTATTTTGTAAAAACTGCTGGTCATGACCCGAAAGGGGTCTCACAATGGAGTCTGGAACACACCGCACTACCCCAGGATCAGCTTTACCATGCAACCATCTACTCTGAAGGAAGATATAGTAAACAGGATACAGATGATTGTGGGCTTAAGATAACGAAAGCTAGCGAGGGAATGTGGTATAATGGACCCAGGCATGAGGTCCAATCCCTACTCCACCTCTAAATAGATGTGTGACCTAGTGAGTCACTTTCTTCTTCGAGCCAGTGCTGTGAGGATTAAGGGAGACAGAGTATATAAAGCTCCTGGCCCATAACACATATAAGAAACACCAACTCTTGGGGTCCACTCTGTTAGTTTGAAGTAGTTTTCATAAAAGCAGAGGTTGGGGTTATTTTGAAATAGGAAATGATCCAGTGATTGATACTACAACTTACTGAAGACTCAAGCACCATCCTCTCTGGAGAAAACTTTCTCTTTCCCAGGTGAGTCTGAACTAAGGCCCAGGCTGAAACGTAACTAGAGGAAAACTATGTTCTTCCATTATGGGATCCATGTTTCCTAGCAAACAGGGCTTCATGTAGCTCTGAAGAACAATCCAGAATGAGCCACTCCCATGTCCTTGCTGCAAATCATAGTGTTATGGGTGCCCAATGATCCTGGGAGCCTGGGAAGCACTCTGGAGAGTGAGGACCATGTTGTATTCATCTCTGTGCATTCAGCTCAAAGCATGGTGCCTAATGCAGCTCCTGACCCACAACAATGGATATAAAATAAATATTTGCTGAGCTTAACTGAAGAAAATTTCTTAGCTCTGGCCTGTGGAGAAAAGATCCTCCAAATGCAAATCGGTATCATCTGTTTCATTTCTGTATGACTCCCTTTTTGCCTCTTCTTCGTGCATTCCCACAGTGGACAGTCACGTTGGTAACTATTTTTATACTACCCACTGCTTTCACTCCTCTTTCCTAATCAAAGCCTATTTAGTATTGGCATATACTTCTCTGTAGTTTAGTTTTAGAATTGTTCTTCACATAGATAACTGGTGCTTATTGAAAGGGCAGAATTAAATTAATGCAGCCTAAGACTTTTATTTTACAGATGAAGACATTGGTCCAGGAAGGGCAAGTATGTTGCCCAAGCTCTCACAGGTAGTAGATGACAGATGTTGAATTAATTTATGGTCCAAGCTTTGCATGACAGTAACAGCAAACTTGGCCTTGTATATTTTAAACACATTTGGCTGAAGAAAATAAAAAGCCCAGAATGGAAGTAAACTTGTATTGAGCACCAACTATGTGCCAAGAACTATGCTTTCCATATATTACCACATTTAAAACTTGCAACAAGCCAACGGAATTGCACAAATACATATTTTGTAAATTCTCTGGGTGACATGAAAAAACACTGAGCTTTGAAGATACACATAGCTTTCTCTGCCAATGCTAATATACTAAGATAGACTGTACTAACTGGAGAAGCTCAATATGAGCTGCCAAAAATGCTGAGTTACATATTTTTTAAAAATATAGTAAATACAGAACTTTTAACTGCATTCCACAAGTAGAATTAAACTAAGTGTTATGACAAAGAAATCCTTTAAAAGCTGGTATGGATGGCAATTTAATAAAATTGCATTAACAGACATTAAAATGTCCACACACCCCCAAGGAGCTTTTCTTTATATGTGTCCTACCTATAGATGTTTACCACAACAGCACAAAGTTTTAAAATACCTATTGACTCAATTAAGACTATCAACAAACTCAGGGAGTTCCCTGGTGGCCTAGTGGTTAGGATTCCGGGCTTTCACTGCCTTGGCCCGGGTTCAATCCCTGGTCACTGAACTGAGATCCCGCAAGCCGTGCAGCCAAAAAAAAAAAAGAAAGAGAGAGAGAATATTAACAAACTTATATATTAGCATGTTTTTATGAAAAATATATATAAACAAAAATGTCGCATGAAAATATAACAATTATTTTCCAAAGGAAACAAACAAAAATAGTAAGAAATGTAGCACTATTCTACATTTTTGCAAATCACTTTGAAGTGTGACTTTAGTAGAGGACAGTACTTAGCACTTCAGTATTCAATCTGTTACAGTATGTTGTTCTTGTTAAACCACGTGAAGGGAAATCCATCACACAGGTATGCAGTGGGGAAAAGGAGTATTTTAATAGCCTTTTCAGATAGTTGTGGATATTCTTCAATACTGCACCAAAATTCAATCAGTGGGTACTTTCTTAAAAGTTAGCTGCAATGTGGAATCTGAAACTACGTCAATACACTTTACACACTCTTACATTAAAATATATAGGTCTATCTTAAACTTTGCAGAGATCCTTTCTGTAACATCATGCACTGGTCACTTAAAAAATATTTAATTAGGTGGGAGCCAAATCATGCAGGCTATGAAAATCTTCAAAATGTTGATATATTTCATTAAACAATTGTAAAAAAAAAAACAAAAACCCAGGGCTTCCCCGGTGGCGCAGTGGTTGAGAGTCCTCCTGCCAATGCAGGAGACACGGGCTCGTGCCCCGGTCCGGGAAGATCCCACATGCTGCGGAGCTGCTGGGCCCGTGAGCTATGGCCACTGAGCCTGCACGTCCGGAGCCTGTGCTCTGCAACGGGAGAGGCCACAACAGTGAGAGGCCCACGTAGCGTTAAAAAAAAAAAAAAAAAAAAAAAAAAAAAAAAACCCAGAAAAACATACTCATTAATACAACTGATTTCGTCAAAACAAAACAAAACAGAAACCCTTTAAGTACTAAGAAGCTGTCAAGCTCAAAGAAATATTTTAAAATTTCCAATGTTCTACGTTTTACCTGAAAACTCAAATTTCATCATTGGACACAAATCTGTCAGTTGTTTTCATTAAAATAACAGTGACTTTGTTCATTTTTTTAAATAAAATGTCTGCCAAATATCCAGTCTGAATAACCATAATTTGTCTGTTGACAGTTCTTACAAGTAAAAATGGTGTTCTATGAAAAAGAAAGTTGGCTCACAACTCAATCATGCAAGTGCTTTTCCTTCAAACAATCATGTTTTGGTATGCAGCAGAAGTGCTTTATATGCCATTCCCATTTTGGCATAGAGAACAGTAAAGACATGTACTCAAGTGTTAAGATTTCATAAAACTAATGATTTTTACTGCTTCATCAAGGACATCCTTATGTAAAACTGGCATTTTTTAAAAAATTATGAATGTATGGCAGTAAATACAATGATTACTCATGCAGTTTGGTACCACTGCCTTGATTAAGGCCAAGATACCAGGGGTTTTACCCACCACTGCTTTGGTGTCATCAGTGCAAATGTCAACCCAGTGGAAAAAGCCAAATTATGCCTTACCATTTTTATGAAAATAGTTCTGACCTTGTAGAGCAGCAAAAAGATCTCAGAGACCTCCAAAGGTCCCTGGATCACACTGTGAAACTGCCATTGCAAACCACTGTTTCATTCATCATTATATCTCCTATACTATATCTTTATATTAGAGAATTTGCTACATACATATATTTTGTTGTCCAATAGCCAACCCACAGTGCATAGTAAATACATTCTAATTGATGATGCTAGTTTCCTAAATCTAAGAAAAATTATGTGAAAAGGGCTCTGGAAGAGTGTCTCAACTGTGGGTTGAAGTGCTTGCTCTGCCATTGGCTAACTACCTACGTGACCTTGTCTAAGTCACTTCTCTCAACGTCAGTTTTCCTATCAGGTAAGAGCTGGACTAGCTCAGTGATTCTCACCTGAGGTGTGGGTAGCATATGGATGGAGATTAGATTCACTACAAATGATGAGCAGTGTTACTGATGGGAGTATGTTTCATGTATGAAAATCCTAAAAGCAAAAAAAGGAATCACTGACCTAACAGAATGAAAGCCACTCATTATAAAATTCTTAGAATATGGTTACAACTGCCCTGATCTTCATCCATCCAATTTATTCCATAGAGATGTTAGGGTAATTCATTTTAATGTAAATCTGACTGTGTCACTCCCCTGCTTAAAATCCTTTAACCTCTTGTAGTTGTCCTTGGAATAAAATCCAAATGTGTTCAACATGGTCTGTAAGGCCCTGCATGATTCGGCCCCCACCTACTTAAGCAAATTCATCTCATGCTGCTCTCCATCTTGCTCGCTGTGCTTTAGTGATGCTGGATTTCTCTCAGTTCCTATAACAGGCATTTTAATATGATGTTTCCTCTGTCTGGGATGGCATCCCCCTCTTTTCAATGACCATTCATCTTTCACATCTCAGTTTAAACATCACAACCTCATAAAAGTTTTTTCTCCAGTATGCTTTAGGTCTTCCTCATCTATTGTTCCTTCACAGCATTTTACATGCATAATTATTTACTTAACTATTCATAAGTAGTTTCAAATGTCTATCTCCTCACTGTATTTTAAATTCTACAAGAGCATGAACTGCTTTATTTACCCACAAAGTCTAGGTGAGCCTGAGCACGCAGGGGGTTGTCAATAAATATTTGCTGGTTGATAGACAAAATGATTTTACAAGAGCACAATGGAATTAAGAATGTTGAAAGTTGTGTTTGCAAAGGATATATTTTTCTGTGAAAAAATAAATTATGTAATGCGTTATGAACAAGAATCAGAATCTTCAGCCTATTTGGGGCATATAAGTAAAACCGCCTAGGAAAGATAAAGAATGCTACCTACAACATAGTTATGTGATATAAACCAGAAACTGCTCTACCTCTTCAGTTATTCTATGCAGAGATAAAGCTATGTAGCCAAATTTTTGTTGGAAAAAATGTCATCAGTGAGCCTTATTTCCTCCATGAAAACACAGACTGTTATTGCAAGAATGTAATGACCGCATGAAGTGTTGTTAAACAAGTCTGTGCTAGCTCTATTTATAGATAAGTTAGTACAAGTTTCCAACAATATCATTTGTTTTATTCAAATTAATAGAACACAGCCCATTAAGGAAACATGAATCAAAGGGAAGCTTGTAATTAACAATTTATGAGATATTTCTACTTTATATTCTACTTGATTTTATTACTATTATAATAACAGAAAAGTGTTACCAAGAGAAGAATAAACTATTTTCACTTGGAGCCTTTTTAAAAAGCAGTAACAAATTTAACATTTTCATCAAGACAAATTTTAGAAGTACCATCACAAGAAAGGATACTTTATAAGACAGAAATAGTTTTACAAGTCATATAAACTTAGAAGATTTAAAAAGAAGCAACAGAAAAAGTCAACTCATTATTCACACCTCGTAGCAAAGTGCCTGATAACATGCCATCCTAACTTCATCAACTCTGTCAATATGAAACTAAAAAGATGAGGTGACAACTTTTTCAAAGTTGGGAATGGATTCAACAGGCTTATACAACACAAGAGAAAACAAGGGATTCAGAAACAGTATACATCTACATTTGCCACGTAGTCACAGAAGCTTAGAAAAAAAATGGAAAGGATAATATAAAAAGGAAAAATCGCTTGTAGCCAAGACTTTCAGAAAAAGTCAGAGAGTCAAAATAAACATTTTCATTTGAATTATGAGTTTCAAGAAGAGCAAAAATGCAAGCTATGGAAACATCTATTCCCATTCCTGCAACTAAATTCAATTCATCAGTTTTTCACAGGAACAATATTCTTCATAAACAACTACTCCATAAATGGCCAAGAGGGCCATCACATACCGTAAGAATACTGGTACATTAGTCATACATACAGGCCCATTCAGTCACGCATGGAGTGGATCAGTTGTATTGACGCTACCTTGCCTGGCCTAGAAATCCCCAGAAGAAATTCAAACCACCTTCCATCAAATACTCAGTTAACCTAGGGATGCCAGTAAACAAGTATACTCTTCAACATTTGGAAACACCCATATTCCCTTTAAAAATAAACATATAAGTGAATAAATAAACAAATATTTAAAAAATTGAACTGATGTAACAGAGATGTACTGGTGAAATTAACAATGTTTTTCTTATGGATTTCAAGATAAAGAAAATACTAAAAAGCATCCCTCACCATTTATAATCCCCACATAGAAATTACTGTTCAGCACTGATATTCCCTTAGCCAAAACAAGCTACTGATTAACATCTGTGAAAAGTGTGCAAATAAAGTAAAACATAAACATGGACTTTATCAAACTTTCTGCCAACATTTTTAAAGGTATGAACATCTTACCCTTCTTACGTATGGCAATACAGTGCACATGAGCAACATTTTGTATAAAAATTACATAAAACTTAAATCAAGGATAATGTGACATTAAATTTTTATATAATTCCTAGAGACATAAGGTGAAGTTTTATACTGTAAACATATGACAAAAAATATTATCTAAGTAGAAAGTGCTAGGAAAACTATAAATCAAACAAAGGCTATTCAAGCATAACAGGAGCTTAAAATTTTTAATTATATAAAATAAAAATGCTTAATTATAAATAACTCTTGACTGTTGAGTAAGTTTAACTCCCCCAGTAATATTTTATTAGCTTATTTTGAGTTACAAAATATAAATGACATTATATCTGAGCTTTAAAAAGAAGAATGTAAAAGGTTATTTAGTTCTGCATCTGTTTTATTAATAACACTAAAAAATTGTGCTACAGTTTTTTGAAAAATTACATTATCGGGTTTTTTAGTGAGCCAAACCATATCACCAGTTAACAGAGTAACATATAATTCATCTGTAAAATTATGTGTGAAACTTCTCCTCTGCGTCTAGTGCTGACTTCTTCAGACCAGCATCCAATTCCTTTCAATCACCACAAGATCAAAATATACTTAATAAATATCTAGACTGTTTTTGGTGAGTTGTTTTCAAGTCACTTTAAAACAACTGGTTAACTAATGCCCTATTTTATGCTCTTACCAATTCCTAAGAGAAAACTAGTTCTAGAGCTCCAAATACTGCATGGTTCTCAATAACTGTTAATTTCATTTTCCAATTAAGATACATTTCCAGGATTTTGTGTTTCATTGTATTATGTTTCATGATAGGAATTGAGAACACTGACATATTCTGTTTAAAATACAATTGATTACCAACAAAAAACAAAAACCCAACCACAGTCTGTGTGACAAATTAATCCACATAAAATGGTGAATGGTGATATTTAGAGCCCAACCACAATCATAAACCCTAATTTTAAGTTCTAAACCTAACCTTTTAAAGAATTTGTCCTGGTAGCTCTGCAGTGAGCTATTATTATTATTTAAAAATCTTACAGACTTTTTACCTACTGTGTCTTTTCTCAATATAAATAGAAATAAAATAGAGCTGAGTAAAAGGAAACTATTTTGAGAGGAATGAATTTATATGAACCAAATGAATTTATGATAAAATTAAAAGATTTATATTTTTTCCATTCAAGCCTACAGAAAAAGCTTGTCAATAAAAGCTAAATCAAACTAACACCAAAATGTGCACATCTCAGTTACAGCAGTAATTTCAGAATAGATTCTCATTACTCTCAGAACTCATGAAGAAAAAGAGCTTTAAAAAGTGTCTGAATAAATTATGTCTTTTATTATAAGCATATTTCACCACACTCAGAAAGTTTGAATAGGAACATTTTCGGCATTTAGGTTCTACTGACAGCTAAACCCTAAATCCCATTAATCATTCAAAGAAGTTATTGTTTCATGTAAAATTTCTATAACAAATGCTTTAAAATATATAGACATATTTTTAATTACCCACACAGTGAAAATAAAATAAAAGCTATTAATTTTACAAATGTTGGTATAATTAGAATAATTAGAATTAGATAAAAGGATCAAAGAAATAAGTTAGATAAAAGCAATGTCAGATAGTGTAAAAACAAGATATAAACAGTATATTTTCTTTTTTAATTGAGGTATAACTGACATATAACATTATATTAGTTTCAAGTGTACAACACAATGATTCAATATCTGTACCTACTGCAAAATGATCACCACAATAACTTTAGTTAAAATCTGAAAACAGGACACTTTCTGTTTCTATAATGGGATCACCCAAAAAGAACCATTACTTATGTGGCAGCATGGACAGTATAAAACTCTGCCCAGAATCAGAAAGTAAGCAAGAAAAAGTCTCCTAGCTGCCAGAGATGGCAAAAATTAATGTTATTTAAAAAATAAAACTTGGGACTTGCCTGGTGGCGCAGTGGTTAAGAATCTGCCTGCCAATGAAGGGGACACAGATTCGAACCCTGGTCCAGGAAGATCCCACATGCTGCGGAACAACTAAGCCCGTGTGCCACAACTACTGAAGCCTGTGAGCCTAGAGCCCATGCTCCGCAACAAGAGAAGCCACGACAATGAGAAGCCTGCACATTGCAACAAAGAGTAGCCCCTGCTCACCACAACTAGAGAAAGCCCACGCGCAGCAACGAAGACCCAACACAGCCAAAAATAAATAAATAAATAAATCTATATATTAGAAAAAAAGAAAACAGCATTTTCCAGCCATAGTGATACAACTCCCTCTCTCTCCCACAGCTAACAACATCATTTACACTCTGTGCCTAGTGCTCCCAGGAATATACTTTGGGAAATTAAGGTTGCCACCAGCAAATGCTTTTCATGGCGGGATTCAGTAAATTATAAATCTTTTTTTATTTTGTTGCAGCTTATAAAGATGCACAATACCAATTAAAATTCTTGGCGAATTCTGGCATGGCATAATAGAAAGAGAATGCACTTTCCAGACCAAGAGGAACTTGGGTACTCCACCACTCATCATGACCTTGAGCAGCTAATTTACCACTGAGTCTTACAGGCTTTTGCTGGAAGGCTGCTAGGCATATTTGACTTGACTTTAATAATCAATAACATATGTAAATATAATTATAAAATTCTCCAAGGAATGATGATTTACATAAATGGATCTCAGAAAATTAAACTTTTCTATAGCCCAAAGGTTTTTTTTTCTATTTAAATATTTTTTGGGGAAACTTAAAAAATATATTAGCTTCCTTTTATTTCTAGGTGTTTTGAATATAATTTAACATTTTCATAATTTATACATTACTACACCATGGTATAATATGCCTCAGAAAGTCTTCACATGTGTAGGCCAATTTTACAGCTTTTTGAGTTCTTTTTTTTTTTTAATAAATTTATTTATTTATCTTATTTATTTTTGGCTGTGTGGGGTCTTTGTTGTTGTGTGTGGGCTTTCGCTAGTTGTGGCGAGCGGGGGCTACTCTTCCTTGTGATGTGTGGGCTGCTCATTGCGGTGGCTTCTCTTGTTGCAGAGCACAGGCTCTAGGCAAGCAGGCTTTAGTAGTTGTGGCTTGCAGGCTCTAGAGCTCAGGCTCAGTAGTTGTGGAGCACAGGCTTAGCTGCTCCAAGGCATGTGGGATCTTTGCCGGCCAGGGCTCAAACCCGTGTCTCTTGCATTGGCAGGCAGATTCTTAACCACTGCGCCACCAGGGAAGTCCAGAAAATGCTGTTTTCTTTCGTTAATATACTTCTCAGGATCTCTAGTCCTTGGCACTATAACTCTCCAAGGGAAAGACAAAGGAACCCTTTCTCCATGGACACACTACAGGTACTAGCATTACTAGGAACAAGCTTAGGAAATCCTGCTACAGTCCCTAATCACTAGGTTCTCACAGTTTAATCAGCACTGATATGCAGAAAATTAAAATACACTGAAAAACTGTCCAAGAAAAAACTTAAGTGGAGTAAAACAAACTATAATCCCCACTACCCTTTTTACCCATCTTATATTCAACTTTTAGATTGGGGGTGGAATGGATGACTTCCACATAAGCCAATATTAAGAAGATCCTCCCAACTTTTTATTTGGAAAAGGTTCAAAGCTACAAAAAAGTTAAAACAATACTACGATAAACACCCATATACCTTTTCCAATAAACACCATATACACTAACATTCATTTTGTCACATCTATATACTCAGTCTCTCTCTTTCCATACATATATTCATACACACACACACACAAATATACACAAATGCACTTTTTATTTTTGTTATACCATTTAAAAGTAAGTTGCATACCTCATGATACTTCACACCTAAATTCACTAGCTGGTATCTTCTAAGAACAAACACATTCTTCTATATAACCATGATTCCACATAACATGAAGCAATAATATCATCTGTGTCAGTTAACAACTGGTGCATAACAAAACATTTTCAAAATTTAATGGCTTAAAACAGCAGGAATACAAAGCAATACTGAGGAAAAAGAACAAACCTGGAGGCATAACCCTCCCAGACTTCAGACAATACTATAAAGCTACATCATGGTATTGCCAAAAAAACAGACATGCAGATCAATGGAAAAGATTAGAAAGCCCAGAAATAAATCTACACACCTTCGGTCACTAATCTTCGAAAAAGGAGGCAAGAATATACAATGAAGAAAACACAGACTCTTCAGCAAGTGGTATTGAGAAAGCTGGACAGCGCATGTAAATCAATAAAGTTAGAACATTCCCTTACACCATACACAAAAATAAACTCAAAATGGCTTAAAGACTTAAATATAAGCAAGACTTGATAAAACTCCTAGAACAGAACACAGGCAAAGCATTCTCTGACAAAAACTGTACCAATGTTCCCCAGGATAGATCATATCTTGGGTAACAAATCAAGCCTTGGTACATTTAAGGAAACTGAAATGGTATCAAGTAACTTTTCTGACCACAATGCTATGAGACTAGATATCAGTTAAAGGAAAAAAACTGTAAAAAATACACACACATGGAGGTTAAACAATATGCTACTAAATAACCAAGAGATCACAGAAGAAATCAAAGAGGAAATCAAAAGATACCTAGAAACAAATAACAACGAAAACACAATGACCCAAAACCTATGGGATGCAGTTCTAAGAGGGAAGGTTATAGCAATACAATCCTTTCTCAAGAAACAAGAAACATCTCAAATAAACAACCTAACCTTACACCTATAGCAATTAGAGAGAGAAGAACAACAACAACAAAAAAAAAAACCCTGAAGTCAGCAGAAGGAAAGAAATCATAAAGATCAGATCAGAAATAAATGAAAAAGAAATGAAGGAAACGATAGCAAAGATCAATGAAACTAAAAGCTGGTTCTTTGAGAAGATAAACAAAATTGATAAACCATTAGCCAGACACACTGAGAAAAAAAGGGAGAAGACTCAAATCAACAGAATTAGAAATAAAAAAAGGAAAAGTAACAACTGACACTGCAGAAATACAAAGGATCCTGAGAAATTACTACAAGCAACTATATGCCAATAAAATGGACAACCTGGAAGAAATGGACAAATTCTTAGAAAAGCACAACCTTCCCAACTGAACCAGGAAGAAATACAAAATATAAACAGACCAATCACAAGCACTGAAATTGAAACTGTGATTAAAAATCTTCCAACAAACAAAAGCCCGGGACCAGATGGCTTCCCAGGCGAATTCTATCAAACACTTACAGAAGAGCTAACACCTAGCCTTCTCAAACTCTTTAAAATGATAGCAGAGGGGGGAACACTCCCAAACTCATTCAATGAGGCCACCATCACGTTGATACCCAAACCAGACAAAGATGTCACAAAAACAGAAAACTACAGGCCAATATCACTGATGAACATAGATGCAGAAATCCTCAACAAAATACCAGCAAACAAAATCCAAGAGCACATTAAAAGGATCATACACCATGATCAAGAGGGGTTTATCCCAGGAAGGCAAGGATTCTTCAATATAGGCAAATCAATCAATGTGATATATCATATTAACAAACTGAAGGATAAAAAACATACAATAACCTCAAGGATGCAGAAAAAGCATTCGACAAAATTCAACACCCATTTATGATAAAAATTCCCCAGAAAGTAGGCATAGAGGGAACTTTCCTCAACATAATAAAGTCCATATATAACAAACCCACAGCCAACATCGTTCTCCATGGTGAAAAACAGAAACTGTTTCCACTAGAATCAGGAACAAGACAAGGTTGCCCACTCTCACCACTATTATTCAACATAGTTTTGGAAGTTTTAGCCACAGCAATCAGAGAAGAAAAATAAAAGGAAACCAAATCGGAAAAGAAAACTGTCACTGTTTGCAGATGACATGATACTATACATAGAGAATCCTAAAGATGCTACCAGAAAACTACTAGAGCTAAGCAATGAATCTGGTAAAGTAGCAGGATACAAAAGTAATGCACAGAAATCTGTAGCATCCCTATACACTAATGATGAAAAATCTGAAAGTGAAATAAAGAAAACACTCCCAATTACCACTGCAACAAAAAGAATAAAATACCTAGGAATAAACCTACCTAAGGAGACAAAAGACCTGTATGCAGAAAACTATAAGACACTGATGAAAGAAATCAAAGATGATACAAAAGATGGAGAGATATACCATGTTCGTGGATTGGAAGAATCAACATTGTGAAAATGGCTCTACTACCCAAAGCAATCTACAGATTTAATGCAATCCCTATCAAACTACCAATGGCATTTTTCACAAAACCAGAACAAAAAATTTCACAATTTGTATGGAAACACAAAAGATCCCGAATAGCCAAAGCAATCTTGAGAAAGAAAAACAGAGCTGCAGGAATCAGGCTCCTGAACTTCAGAGTATACTACAAAGCTACAGTAATCAGGACAGTATGGTACTGACACAAAAACAGAAATATAGATCAATGGAACAGGATAGAAAGCCCAGAGGTAAACCCACACACATATGGTCACCTTATCTTTGATAAAGGAGGCAAGAGAATACAATGGAGAAAAGACAGCCTCTTCAATAAGTGGTGCTGGGAAAACTGGACAGCTACATGTAAAAGAATCAAATTAGAATGCTTCCTAACACCACACACAAAAATGAACTCAAAATGGATTAAAGACCTAAATGTAAGGCCAGACACTATCAAACTCTTAGAAGAAAACATAGGCAGAACACTCAATGACATAAATCACAGCAAGATCCTTTTGACCCACCTCCTAGAGAAATGGAAATAAAAACAAAAATAAACAAAATGGGACCTAATGAAACTTAAAAGCTTTTGCACAGCAAAGGAAACCATAAACAAGATCAAAAGACAACCCTCAGAATGGGAGAAAGTTATTTGCAAATGAAGCAACTGACAAAGGATTAATCTCCAAAATATACAAGCAGCTCATGCAGCTCAATATCAAAAAAACAAACAACCCAATCCAAAAATGGGCAAAAGACCTAAATAGACATTTCTCCAAAGAAGATATACAGGTTGCCAACAAACACATGAAAGGATGCTCAACATCACTAATCATTAGAGAAATGCAAGTCAAATCTACAATGAGGTATCACCTCACACCAGTCAGAATGGCCATCATCACAAAAATCTACAAACAATAAATGCTGGAGAGGGTGTGGAGAAAAGGGAACCCTGTTGCACTGTTGGTGGGAATGTAAATTGATACAGCCACTATGGAGAACAGCATGGAGGTTCCTTAAAAAACTAAAAGTAGATCTACCCTACGACCCAGCAATCCCACTACTTTGCATATACCCTGAGAAAACCAGAATTCAAAGAGTCATGTACCAGAATGTTCATTGCAGCTCTATTTACAGTATCCAGGACATGGAAGCAACCTAAGTGTCCATCAACAGATGGACGGATAAAGAAGATGTGGCACATATATACAATGGAATATTACTCAGCCATAAAAGGAAACGAAATTGAGTTATTTGTAGTGAGGTGAATGGACTTACAGTCTGTCATAAAGACTTAAGTAAGTCAGAAAGAGAAAAACAAATACTGTACGCTAACACATATATATGGAATCTGACAAAAAAAAATGGTACTGATGAACCTAGTTCCACGGCAGGAATAAAGAGGTAGACATAGAGAATTGACTTGATGACATGGGATGGGGGGGTGAAGCTGGGCTGAAGTGAGAGTAGCATCGACATATATACCCTACCAAATGTGAAATAGCTGGCTGTTGAGAAGTAGCAGCATAGCACAGGGAGATCGGTTCAGTGCTCTGCAATGACCTAGAGGGGTGGGACAGGGAGGATGGGAGGGAGGATCAATGGGGAAGGGATATGGGGACATGGGTTTGCATATGGCTGATTCACTTTGTTGTGCAACAGAAACTAACACGGTATTGTGAAACAATTATACTCCAATAAAGATCTATTAAAAATAAATAAAAAAATATGTGTTTCACCTAAGTAACACCATCTGTATATTTTCATTTATAAGATTTTTCATTGTAATTTTCTCTGTAATATTACAAATACCTCATTCTTGTGAACTACACTTAATACTAAAAATGAATCATACAACATAACAATTCAGGAAAAAGCTGCTCAAATATTCCCTGTAATACTCTTGAATCCTAAGCCAACAAATATAATGTAAAAGAATCTGAATAGGGACTACCCTGGTGGGCAGTGGTTAAGAATCCGCCTGCCAATGCAGGGGACACAGGTTCGAGCCCTGGTCTGCAAAGATCCCGCATGCCACAGAGCAACAAAGCCCGTGTGCTACAACTACTGAGCCTGCGCTCTATAGAGCCCACGAGCCACAACTACTGAGCCCGCACGCCACAACTACTGAAGCCCATGCACCTAGAGCCCGTGCTCCGCAACAAGAGAAGCCACTGCATTGAGAAGTCCGCACACTGCAACGTAGAGCAGCCACCGCTCGCTGCAACTAGAGAAACCCCACACGCAACAAGACCCAACACAGCCAAATTAATTAATTAATTAATTGATTTTTTTGAAAAAAGAATCTAATAACCATTAAATCAATTTTTTCAGTTGTCACTTCCAAAAAACCATCATTTAAAAAACAAATTTATATAAGCTATTAGATTCAGATGAAAATCAGCCTTTACTATAAAAAGTAACAAAGTTTAAAGTCATTTGAGTCCACTTAACAGCATCAATCTGATCCACTGTGCTCCCTAATAAACTCTACTTGAATTCCTTCCAACTTTCATTTCTACAGCTTCCATATTTGTTTAAGCAAACCTTATACTGTCAGCTAAATTCAAGGTAAAGTTGAGAACAAGACTATATAAACATCAGGATTACTAATATTCTATCTCTTACTTTACTGGCAAGATTGCTACAATATAAAGGTTCAAGAAAATACTGAAATATATGAATGTATTAGATGAATTATCAACAATACTCACGCATCATTTGAGCAAGTCACAAATTCTCCCTTTATTTTGGGATGCCATGAGCCAGTATGAAGCATTGCTGTATGACCCTTAAAAAAAAAAAAAAGGAAAAAAATCTTTTAAAAATGTAAAATAAACAAACTGACCAAAAGCTGACAAATTATGCTTAAAATTAAAACTTTTTAGTCCTCCCCAAGGCACACTATTTTAATTACAAACTGATATTATTTTATTTCAGTTTTATTTCATAATATGCTATTTATTTCCTTTATTTTAATTTTAATTCACCACGTAACCCCTCCTGCCCAGGAATTGGTACAGTGCTTATGTATAACAGGTGCTTAAAAAGAAAGAGGGGGAAATGACAGCCTCTCTTTAGGAACGAAGCAAAAAGAAAAACCACAATAAGACAATGGGAAAAAAAATCAGTGGAAAAGAATTAAGGAGAATAGAAAGTACTTACAAGTAACCAAGGCAAAAGCAAGAGGATAGGGAAAAAAAAATCCATTCTTGAAAATGTGTCAACAATCTTAATTCTACAATACATCTGTAAGAATAAATATGTGAGAAAATAAAAATATCTTTAAAATGATTCAGGAAGATTAGCCCTACTCAGGATGGAGCATAATACAAAAACACTGCAATTATTTTATTTATTTATTTTTATCTTTATTGGAGTATAATTGCTTTACAATGTTGTGTTAGTTTCTGCTGTACAACAAAGTGAATCAGCTATATGTATACATATATCCCCATATACCCTCCCTCTTGCATCTCCCTCCCACTCTCCCTATCCCACCCCTCTAGGTGGTCACAAAGCACCAGCTGATCTCCCTGTGCTATGCAGCTACTTCCCAATAGCCATCTATTTTACATTTGGTAGTGTATATATGTCCATGCCACTCTCTCACTTCATCTTAGCTTCCCCTTCCGCCACCGTGTCCTCAAGTCTGTTCTCTACGTCTGCGTCTTTATTCCTGCCCTGCAAGTAGGTTCATCAGTACCGGTTTTTTAGATTCCATATATGTACATTAGCATACTGTATTTGTTTTTATCTTTCTGACTTACTTCACTCTGTGTGACAGTCTCTAGGTCCAACCACCTCACTACAAATAACTCAATTTTGTTCCTTTTTATGGCTGAGTAATATTCCATTGTATACACGTGCCACCTCTTCTTTATTCATCCATCTGTTGATGGACATTTAGGTTGCTTCCATGTCCTGGCTATTGTAAATAGTGCTTCAATGAACGTTGTGGCATGTATCTTTTTGAATTATGGTTTTCTCAGGGTATATGCCCAGTAGTGGGATTGCTGGGTCATATGGTAGGTTCTATTTTTGGTTTTTTAAGGAACCTCCATACCGTTCTCCATAGTGGCTGTATCAATTTACATTCCCACCAACAGTGCAAGAGGGTTCCCTTTTCTCCACACCATCTCCAGCATTTAGTGTTTGTAGATTTTTGTGATGATGGCCTTTCTGACCAGTGTGAGGTGATACCTCACTGTAGTTTTGATTTGCATTTCTCTAATGATTAGTGATGCTGAGCATCCTTTCATGTGTTTCTTGGCAACCTGTATGTCTTCTGGAGAAATGTCTATTTAGGTCTTCTGCCCTTTTTTTTTTTTAATTTATTATTATTTTGTTAACATCTTTATTGGAGTGTAATTGCTTTACAACTGTGTTCTAGTTTCTGCTGTATAACAAAGCGAATCAGCTATACATAGACATATGTCCCCATATCTCTTCCCTCTTGCATCTCCCTCCCTCCCACCCTCCCTATCCCACCCCTCTAGGTGGTCACAAAGCACTGAGCAGATCTCCCTGTGCTATGTGGCTGCTTCCCACTAGCTATCTAGTTTACATTTGGTAGTATATGTTAAGTCCATGCCACTCTCTCACTTCATCCCAGCTTACCCTTCCCCCTCCCCATGTCCTCAAGTCCATTCTCTAGTAGGTCTGTGCCTTTATTCCCGTCCTGCCCCTAAGTTCTTCAGAACAACTTTTTTTTTTTTTTTAGATTCCATATATATGTGTTAGCATATGGTATTTGTTTTTCTCTTTCTGACTTACTTCACTCTGTATGACAGACTCTAGGTCCATCCACCTCACTACAAATAACTCAATTTCATTTCTTTTTATGGCTGAGTAATATTCCACTGTATATATGTGCCACATCTTCTTTATCCATTCATCTGTCAATGGACACTTAGGTTGCATCCATGTCCTGACTATTGTAAGTAGAGCTGCAATGAACATTGTGGTACATGACTCTTTTTGAGTTATGGTTTTCTTAGGGTATATGCCCAGTAGTGGAATTGCTGTCTTCTGCCCATTTTTGGATTGGGTTGTTTGGGTGTTTTTGATATTGAGCTGCATAAGCTACTTGTATATTTTGGAGATTAATCCGTTGTCAGTTGCTTCATTTGAAAATACTTTCTCCCATTCAAAGGGTTGTCTTTTCGTCTTGTTTATGGTTTCCTTTGCTGTTCAAAACTTTTTTTTTTTTTTTTTTGCAGTACGCGGGCCTCTCACCATCGTGGCCTCTCCCATTGTGCAGCACAGGCTCCAGACGTGCAGGCTCAGCAGCCATGGCTCACGGGCCCAGCCGCTCTGCGGCATGCAGGATCTTCCTGGACCGGGGCACGAATCCGTGCCCCCTGCATTGGTAGGCAGACTCTCAACCACTGCGCCACCAGGGAAGCCCTGTGCAAAAGCTTTTAAGTTTCATTAGGTCACATTTGGTTATTTTTGTTTTTGCTTCCATTACTCTAGGAGGTGGGTCAAAAAGGATCTAGCTGTGATTTATGTCATAGACTGTTCTGCCTATGTTTTCCTCTAAGAGTTTGATAGTGTCTGGCCTTACATTTAGGTTTTTAATCCATTTTGAGTTTTTTTTTGTGTATGGTGTTAGGAAGTGTTCTAATTTCATTCTTTTACATGTAGCTGTCCAGTTTTCCCAGCACCACTTATTGAAGAGGCTGAATTTTCTCCTTTGTATATTCTTGCCTCCTTTGTCAAAGATAAAGTGACCGTATGTGTGTGGGTTTATCTCTGGGCTTTCCATCCTGTTTCAATGATCTATATTTCTGTTTTTGTGCCAGTAGCATACTGTCTTGATTACTGTAGCTTTGTAGTATAGTCTGAAGTCAGGGAGCCTGATTCCTCTGGCTCCGCAAAAACACTGCAATTAACACACTGTGATGTTGGTATAAAAACTGACATACATACCAAATCAATCGCAGAGTATATATTTCAAACATAAACACACACATACACACACACACAATCCCCTCCTAGGTAGCAAAGTAAGTTATAGTGGTCTCATACTGTAAGTCAGGTTCAGATGGGGCAGAAAAAAACCTAATATTTTTTAGTATAATAATGGCAAGGCCACTTATTCTGAAAAGGTCCAGCATAAAGCTAAACTAAAAGTAGTAAAATGTGCATATTTAAATGACTTAGAAGGAAAATAACTGTAGCTCTCTGGAAAGACTGAATTGGAACTGGAGTACCCACACATGGGCCTGGAGACCCATCTCTAGTCCCAGCTGCTCACAATGCCTCAAATAGTATCTGGCCAACTCCTGACATTCTGTTCATGTTAAAAAGGTACAAATAGGGACCAGAGATCTGGAATCTCTTCCTGCAGTAGGAAAGAACGGACCGAAGTACTGCCTGGAGGGACTAGATAGGAAGTTTGAGATTCCACTTTCCTCTCCCGAGCTCAAGACTTGTATATTCAACTATCAACTTGATTGACATTTCCATTTGCATGTCATAAGCATTTCAAACATAATAGGCCCAATAGGGAAATCTTGATTCTTACTGCCCATTTCATTTGCAATAAACTTCTTTCCTAGTTGCTAAAGCTACAAACGTGGAAGTAAACCTTAAAGACTCTAATAACCCCTAAACTCTCTTCTCTCTACCCACCCAGATTCAATCCACTAGCTAGTCCTATCAGTTCAACCCCAAACACATCTCAAATCTATCCACTTTTCTCCTTTTTCACTACTACAACTCTTATATGAACCAACATTTTCTGGTGTCTCTACACCAGTTATTATGTACTGTGACAGGCCTGTGACTAGTCTCTCTACTTTTACTCTTGTGTAATGTGCTCCACAAAGCAATCAATAAAATAGAGACACAAATTTAGAGGACAGACATATGGGCACCAAGGGGAGAAAGTGGAGGGGCGGGGCGGGGATGAACTGGGAGATTGGGATTGACATGTACACACTAATATGTATAAAATAGATAACTAATAAGAACCTGCTGTATAAAAAAATAAAATAAAATACAAAAATAAAAAATAAAAAAAATGAAGTTTAAGGTAACCCCCCCCCAAAAAGCAATCAATATCGTCCTTTAAAAATATACTTCTAAAAACGCCACTGCTTTTTATCCTCCACTGGCTTTCCAACGTCTTTCCACAGTGTACAAAAGCTTACATCTTCCAGCTCCTGCTTTCTTTACAAACTCCCTAACTTTGTGCTCCTTCTTGCCCAGAATGCACACACCTCCCTGGTCTTCCTTCATTTCCTCCCATACATGTGACTCTTTCCCCACATCGGGGCCTTTACACGTGCTTTTCCATCTGCTGGAAAGCTCTTTTTCCACTTTTAAGTGACTGGCTTCTTCTCACTCTTTCAATCTCAGCTTACAGGCCACTTATTCAAATGAGTATTGCCTGGCCCTCTATCTAAGTGAATATGGCCCATTCCGTTCTTCTCTACCAGAGTACCTGTTCATTTCCTTGATAATAGTCACCATAATTCGTAGTGCTATATCTATTAACTTCTTATTTGATTCTTGACCCTGTGTTAATGTTTTACATATTCATAAATAAACAAATAAGGACGGGAAAAAACCTAAAACAGTATAAACTGAAACAAATGAACCCTACTGTATTTCAAATGAATAACAAATACACTGAAAGAATAAACAGCAGGTAATAACCTAAGTAACTATACACCCTGTAGTAGGTTGAACGGTGGCCCCCCCAAAAGATATGTCCACGTCCTAATCACTGGAACCTGTGAATGGACCTCATTTGGAAAAAGAATATTTTCAGATGTAATTAAGCATCTCAAGATAAGGTCACTCTGAATTATCTGGGTCAGCCCTAAATTTGATAACAAGTATCCTCAAGTATCCTTATAAGAGACAGAAGGGGAGAAGACACAAAGAGGAAAGGCTCTGTGAAGATGGAAGCAGAGACTGGAGTTTCACAGCCACAAGGATGCCTAGAGTCACCAAAGGCTAGAAGAGGCAAGGAACGATTCCTCCAGAGCCGTTGGTGGGAGCGTGGCCATGCCAATACCTTGATTTCAGACTTCTGGCCTCCAAAATTGTGGAAGAAAAAATTTCCGTTGTTTTAAGCTACCAGGTGTGTGGTTATCTGTTACAGTAGTCCTAGGAAACTACTAATATATACTCCCAGTCTAAAGACCAAAAGAATGGTAAATAAATACTGCATTCCAGTTAATATGCCTGCATCTTTTTTTGCAATGGTATGCGTTAACAATTCGGAAACTGCTTTCAATACAATGAAGATTTAAGCAATATTTGAGGAAATATGTTGAAGATAATGGGAGTCGAGTTTCTCACTGTTGGAGAAGGGAGTAACTAAAGTGGAAAAGGGGAAGACTAGAACGAACTTTGTGGTGTTTGACTGAAACTGGGGATATCAATATGAACTCAAGGTTTTTAATAGATATATGTAAATTTAAGGGTAAATGTACATTTGTAAATTATTCTCTAGCTTTATATGCTGCAAATGTCTAGAAACAATGACACCCCAGCAAACATAGCACAGATATCCTGGTTTCTAAATATCATTCTCCACTAAAGGAACCAGGGCTCCTTGGAGAAATGATTGTTTTGGGGGCTGAGGTAGGAAAAGTACAAGATGAACACAGAATATTTGGTTATGCTAAAAAAATAAGAAAGTGTTGCAAAAATGACAGGGATATGCTAAAAAGATAAAATGCAGGCTGGAGAGGCTTCCACCAGCTAAACCTGGGACAATTAGGGCATCAAAATAAATAAAGTAATGGATTATAAACCATTGACTAAAATAAGAACCCTTGAATGCATATTAATATAATAAAGAAATAAATAAGAGAAAGCTCTTCCTTATAGAATACTAATAAATATAAGATAAATTATAGAGTTAGAAAAATCATCAGTTTGCAATCATGACAGTAATACCTGATTCAGACAAGAACCATCAATGGATGCTAACAGTAATAGAGGAAAGTCTGATAATACACAGGGTAATTGCATGGTCTCAAAATCTCCCTGCAAATGGCTTAATAATGACAAAGAGATAATCGTAACTTTATAGTGAAGAAGAAATCTGGTAGGCTCCATCTTAACAAGTGATCCAAGTTTACATCATCAATACTGGGATGCAACTGACATCATGTACTTTCTGATATGAGGAAGTAAGGAGGGTACAATATCATTTGTGGGTCAATCTTTCTAGAAATGCATACCCTGACTCTAATTATGAGAAAAAACAGGCAAAATCAAATTCTACATTTTACAAAACAACTGGCTTACAGTCTTCAAAAATATCAAAGTGAAAAAAAGGGGGGGCGGGGCAGAGGAACTATTCCGAATTAAAGGAGACAAAAAGGCATGATGATTGAACTGGTGAGAAAATAATTAGGGACAAGATCATTAAGATAACTGATGAAACTATCGACTATGGATTAAATAGTATTTTATCAACATTAAATTCATGGTTATATAAAAAAATGTAATGTTATTAGGAACACCACACTAAAGAATTTAAGAGCAAAGGAGCATGATGTTTGCAACTTGTTTTCAAAAGTTGGGGGAAATTAAACACACATACATAATTTTTATGTATGTGCATATACATATGCGCGTGAATGTCTGGGGGGTGTATAAGTGAGGTGGGAGGAAAGGAGAGAGAGGGGAGGGAGAGTGTATATTAGTCGAGGGAGGAAGGGAGGAAGAGATGAGGGGGAGATAAAGCAATGGGGTGAAATGTTAGTAATTGGTAAATCTGAAAAAGGGGTATAAAGAAGCTGTGTACTGATTTTACAACTTTTCTGTAAATTTGAAATTACATGAAAATAAATACTTTAAAAAATATATTCTGGCTGCTCTGTGAAGAAAAGTCTGCTGCAAAAACAAAAGAGGAATTAAGAGGGTCAACTGGGAAGATATTGATGTGGTTCATGTGAAAATTGACAGTGGCCTGGACTAGGGAACAGCAAGAAAGTGTTCAGAAGTGAGAAGATTTGGGATACATTTTAAAGACAGAGACAATAGGATTCCCTAAAGAATTGGATCTGGGCTATAATAACAGATGAAGCCAATGCCTGTGATCTGAGCAGCTGTGTGAATGGGGTGACTGTATAAATACATGTCATTCTTTCTGGCCATGGAGAACATGAACCTCATTCTGTGTTTAGGGAATTCACCCCAAAAATGACTCTTCATAGAAGACAGAGGCTACCTCTCATAGAGAAGCAAAAAGTCAGATGCCAACTTTGCCAGCCTCCCTTACAGATACGACACAGGAAATGCAATTGAGCTCCAGCCACAACATTCATTTTGAGCTGTGACTCAAAGACAATGAGGATATCCTCTTTCTATCTCAGTCCATTCAGGCTGTTACAACAAAAATACCATAAACTGAGTGGCTTATAAACAACAAACATTTATTTCTCATAGTGCTGGAGGCTGGGAAGTTCAAGATCAAGGCAGTTTTAGTGTCCGAACTTCCTAATTCACAGATGTGGTCTTTCTGCTCTAACTTCACATGGTGAAGGGGAAAGAGAAGTTTCTCTGTCCACTTTCATAAGGGCACTAAACCCATTCATGAGAGTCCTGCCTTCATGACCTAATCACCACCTAAAGGCACCACCTCCTAGTAACATCACGTTGGGGTTAGGATTTCAACATATGAACTTGGGGGAGACACAACATTCAGACCTGAGGACTCTCCTTAAGGACAGCAGTACTGCATCTCCTGCAGGACAGAGTTCCCTGATCTTCAGTAGCAGTGGTACAAGCTGTGACATTCAATGTCTGGCAGTGACCATCACGATTTTATCAGCAAACCAGGTTTGTAGCATGGTTTGGGGGCATTGTTCCTGCATTTCACATCAAGTGTCATTCACCCCTTCCAGCATTCTCATTACACATAAATCAAGGAGAGTAAGCTTCTGCTGCAAGAACAGGTACTGAAATCCTCGCTCATATTTTTTATCAGGGAACTGCAGTGAATTAAAATATATTTTGCAGGAGGTTCCAGTTTCACTCCAGGTGGAATATACACATTCCATCCTATCACTCCATCTGATTACAATAAGTTCTGAACAAAATTTTAAAAGTTACTGCCAGAAGACACTGAATAGTAGATAAGATCAAGCAAAAAGGATACAGAACCCAGGTCCCAAGGAGCAGTGAGGTGATGAGTTTCCTGGGGGGATGTTTTTTGCCTTCTCACTTCCCAACATAGTCTCTGGGGCAGCCCACATTGACAACTGAGAGCAAGAGCAGATAGACGGGGTTCCAAGAAAAGATTGCAATCTCCAGAGGGTAGGGGTGGTGGAGATTGGGTAGGAAGAGTGGTGAAGGACCTGGGAGACAAAGCTCTTGTGACCTGACCTACCCTATGCCAGGCAAACACAAGGAACAAAGCTGCCGGTCTCCCCTCAGTGCTGGTACCAGAAATGGAAGTAGCCTTTACAGGCCAAAGAACTACTGACTGCCTCCTTTTCACACCAGGCAAGCAGTGGCTCTGAGGTGGCACTTCTCATCCTCCCAACCAGCTGCAGGGGCCCTGTGAGGCGATTAGAGCAGATGACTGCCAGCAACAAAACAGTAACTGCCCTCTCCCTGGTGATAGGAGAAGCCCTTCGGGGAGGATATCTATTGGCTCTCCTGACCTTACACCAGGGAAAGGCCAGCAACAAAGAGTCAAGGCGTCTCCTCCCCTGACCCAAAAGCAGCAAGGACAGCAACCTCAATGGGGTAGAACATTTCTGATGTTCCATGCCCTCTACTAGGCCAACATTAGCAATAAAGTAAGCCTAAGCCTCCCAACCACACAGTAGCATTTGTAGGACAGAAACCTTCTGATACTCTATGCTTTACATTGGGATAATGCCAACACAGACTAGCAGCACTCTCTTTTCCCACCAACTCAAAGAAGCAGCTGCTGAGGGGTAGGTAAAACTTGATTTCCCCATCCCATTCCAGCTTTGCCCAGAGGCACACCCAGTCATCGGAACTGCTACATAGCACAAAAAGAGTAAGTCTCTGGTTTTCCAGCAAGAACACCAGAACAGAAAACTTCTGAAAACAGAGGGTAAGGGAAAAATTATGGGCTTAAGGAATAAGAAAGCTAGAGAAAAATATCATCTAAATCTGTACAAAAAGTCCTGAGCTCACTCCTGAGGTACATATATGTAAAATCTGTCAGAATCAACTGAAGGAAAGCACTGAGATCTCAAGATGGTGCAGACTACGATCAAGGTTCCACACAGACTCCTGGGTAACACACACATGAGACAAACCAGAATAGCATACAAAGGCATAAAGGCTTTGGAAATTAAATCAATACTGGAAGTAAAAACAGCTCACAGAAGTCAGGTCAAGATATATAGTCTAAAACTAATCAGACTGACTGTCAGCTTAAAAGAAACCACATATTCACAAAAGGAAGAAAACCTCTAGCATTCTCCAGAAGTTTTAGACAGGAGTCAGAATCTCATAACACAGTATTCAAAGTGTCAAGGATACAATCCAAAATTTAACATACAAAGAACCAGGAAAATCTAATCAGCTCTCAAGAAATAAGACAAAAGATGCCAACCACAAAATGACCCAAATGTTAGAATTCTCAGAAAATTACTTTAAATCAGTGTTTACAATCATGATACAAAAAGGGAAAGCAAATACTTTTGAAACAAATGCAAAGATAGACATGCTCAGCAAAGAAAAACAGACTAATTTTTTAAAATGGTTGTACTGAAAAATACAATAATGGAAATTAAAAATTCACTGGAGGGGCCCAATAGTAGAATGGAAACGTCAGAGGACAGTCAGTGAACTTGAAGACAGGTCAATAGAAATAATTCAATCTAAACCATAGGAAGAAAAAAGAATAGGGAAAAAATGAGCAGAGACAATAATATTAGACAATATCAAAAGATTTAGTATTCATGTTATATAAGATTCAGAAAGAGGAGATAGGTGCAAAAATTTTTTGAAGAAATAATGGCTAAAAATTTCCCCAAAGTGGTGAAAAATGTAAACTTACAGATCTAAGAACCTCAGTGAATGCCAAACAAAATGAACTGAAAACAAAAAACAAACTAATGAAAGCCAGAAGACAGTGGAACAACACTTTTAAAGTACTGAGAGAAAAATACTGTCAAGTTAACTGTACAGAAAATGTACTTCAGAAGTGAAGTTGAAATACAGACACTCTAAGATGAAAGAAAACTAAGAGAACTAATTCACATGGAAAATAAAAGGATAACAAAAAATTTCAAGAATCATTTTATTATTTCAAGAATATTTATTATTATTTTATTCTTATTATTTTATTATTTCAAAAAATATTAATTTAAGAATAATCATGAGGGGCTTCCCTGGTGGCGCAGTGGTTGAGAGTCCGCCTGCCAATGCAGGGGACGCGGGTTCGTGCCCCGGTCCGGGAGGATCCCACATGCCGCGGAGCGGCTGGGCCCGTGAGCCATGGCCGCTGAGCCTGCGCGTCCGGAGCCTGTGCTCCGCAACGGAAGAGGCCACGGCAGCGAGAGGCCCGCGTACCGAAAAAAAAAAAAAAAAAAGAATAATCATGAGGCCCTTCCTGGTGGCGCAGTGGTTAAGAATCCTCCTGCCAACGCAGGGGACACGGGTTCAAGCCCTGGTCCGGGAAGATCCCACATGCCACAAAGCAACTAAGCCCATGTGCCACAACTACTGAGCCTGTGCTCTAGAGCTCGCGAGCCACAACTACTGAGCCCACGTGCCACAACTACTGAAGCTCACGTGCCTAGAGTCCGTGTTCTGCAATCAGAGAAGCCACTGCAATGAGAAGCCCGTGCACCACAATGAAGAGTAGCCCCCCACTTGCTACAACTAGAGAAAGCCTGCACACAGCAATGAAGACCCAATGCAGACAAAAATAAATAAATTAATTTTAAAAAATAATCATGAAAAGGAACAAAGTTGAAGGATTCACACTTTCCAATTGCAAAATTATCTACATGTCAATGTTAATAGCAGCTTTATTCATAAAGCTTTGTAGGTAAAACATGTTTTGCCAATGGAACAGATGTACAGTGAGAGGGAAAGGGGGAAGTAAAGAAGACGTTTCAAGAAGGAGAGAATAATCAACTGTGTCAAACACTGCTGAGTTACAGTATTATGAGAACTGACCACCAGATATGAATGGCATGATGGGTGGGCGCCATGAACAGATAAGTGAGTTAGGTTCCCCTCAATTCTGTGCACCTGAGGTATTAAAAGATAGTAATTAAACTGGCTCATAGAGTAAAATCACAGGACTGTCAGGGATCCCATTAAGCTCTTTCCAAAATAGAAATTTGCCAGTCTTTGCTTATTTAAGAAAGAACAAAGAATTTCTAATACCAAGCAGTAAATAGGTACCTGATCTAGTTTCACCCCATTAAATATCTGCCTCTGGGAAAACAGCTCATGATTTGCAACAGAAGGAACACCCCAATAACCCCAAGATATGCCCTACCTTCAAGGACTTAGATCCTAAACTGCCTTGGCTTCCTCAATCTTGCACACTACTCCACACCTTCATTCTCCCGCTCTGCTTAGCTCAGCTCCACCTCCACTGACATCTCCGCCTGGCCTCTTAATCTAATGTGGAGCCTGCTTACCTCCCAGTCAGTTCCTAGTTTACCATCTTCCTCTCCCACTCCCAGACTCAGGGATTCACCCATTCTCAGCACAATGGGTGCTGCTCAGTCCAGTTCTTAGAATCCCACTTCCTATGCTTTGACATAACAACAACCCCAAAACTGGCCCAGCCCATACAGGTCTGGAAGGCAGGCTCCAGAAAACAGGTCTTCTATTGATATTTGTTGATTAGAGGTGAAATAGCATCTTGAAATATAAAGGATAGTTCTAAGAGGATCAAAAGAAGATGATCCCTATTACATAGAACACTATGATAAAATGTGGTCACCTTAGTTGTTGAATACACAGAATATGAACACAAATAGTAAGTTAAACTGAAGAAATCTAAAAGACTATGAATCTTGTTTCTTGTTTGTAAAGACAAGAGTATGACAAAGGCAATGGGAATGTTAAGTACCCTTGTGTTAAAACAGTGACGAAAATTAATCATAACAAAAAATGAAGTTCAACTAAGGATTCTTAAATGGAACTAAACAGATTCAGTACCACGGCTAACATTAGTGGAAAATTTTTTAAAGTGACACCTATTAAAGAAGAGTCAGTGACTAAAACACTTTTTCATCAAATAAACTAGGTTTTCTCTCTTTCTCCTTTATCTAAACATAGGCAGGCACCCCTGGAAAAAAAAATTTTTTTCCCTCCTTTATTTAACAGCCTTAACTGGAAAGAGCCTAGTAGAAAGAATGAAACATCTATTTGTTTCTCATAATATGCTAAACTTTGCATACAGAGAGGACATTATCAAACCGTGATGACTATTGGTTTCCTCTAACACACACGCGGGCGCACACACACACACACACAGAGGTATGCTGATCAACACCTGTCAGTCCATACCCTTGTGGCAGCCTCATGACAAAAGCTGTAAAATAGCTGCCTCGCCGCAGCACCATTTGTAGTCACTGAATGAAGTGAGGCTCTGTGACCCACAAAAATGAAAGTACCCATGTCTTTGGCATGGTGAGCTAACTAACAGAAGCAACTCCTATGAAGAGATGAAGTGCATCAGGGAATATACCCTGAGCCTTAATCCAAAAGTTCTTCTTAACCAAAGTCTATTCATGGGCTTTCAGTAATCACCAAACTCCCTGAAGTTGCCAGCAAGATTTTGTGTCTGTATATTTTGCTGGAGAAAACGTTCATAGCTTGATTTTGGGAGGTAGCAAACTTCTTCTCTAATGGACTACATAGTAACTATTTTAGGCTTTCTGGGCCACATGGTCATTGAGACAACTACCCAAATTCTACCACTGTAAGCACAAAAGCAGTCATAGACAATAGTAAATGAATGGGCGTGGCTGTGTTTCAGTAAAACTTTTATTTACAAAAAACAGGTTGCAGGCTGAATTTGGACCACAGGCTATAGCCTGCTGACCGCTGTTGTAATCCATCACACTCTTAGTCATTTACTTCTAGGAATCAAGGACTCTGAAGTCCAAATCTTTCTAATTCCTGAGCAATTTTAAAATCCATTTGAAGATATCAAAGAGATCGATTCATTCTTCTTTGATCTACTCAACTCCAATGACCTCTTCTAAGATATTTCAGCAGCCCCAACTATGGCTAACTCTGTCCACAGATGATTCCTTTTCTGAAATCAAGAACTTTCTTTTCAACATCCTAAATTTCAACCAATCACTCAGCATAAACCTGAGTGTCCTTTTATAATGCACAACTTTTATTATGGAATAACCCCCTCCTCATCATCATTGTACTCCATTCAAACACCTCGGGCTAATGAATAGACTCAGGGATATCATACGAATATGCCGAATGACTATCTACAAATTTAGATTTAGTGGCCATTAATGCTCCCACAATTCTTCCAGCAATTTTCCTCTCACGCCATCAATAGCTATTCTAAGCCTTCACTGTCCTACATAAGGCCTCATCCCAACACCTCCTAACACAAAACTAGGAAATGACCCTGTGACTACACGGTGATACCTTCAACTGCCTATCTAAGGCTCACCACCTATAAACGTACCTGCACGTGAGCGCATCCTTATCCCTCCATTCCCAGTGTAAATAAATTCCCTCTTCCCACTCAAAGCTAATTCCTGCTCTTATGTTTGATCTCTGTCACTACCACCTCCTCAGGGACTTTCATAATTACTTAGTCTGTTTGGTACTTGCAGAACCGTGTTAGTTTTCTATTGCTGTGTAATAAATTACCACAAACTTAGGGGTTTAAAACAACTCCAATTTATTAGCTAACAGTTTTGGGAGTTAGAAGTCCAGTCACAATCCAGAAGTCTGAATTTTCTGCTCAGGGTCTCATAGACTAAAATCAGGATGTCGGTAGGGCTTCCTTCTGGAGGCTCTGGGGAAGCATTTGTTTCCAAGTTCATTCAGGTTGCTGGCTGGCAGAATCCAACTTCCTGTGGATGCAGGACTAAGATGCCTATTTCATTGTATCTGTCAGCTAGAGGCTGCTCTCAGCATCTAGAGGCTGTGTCCTTGCCACATGGATTCCTTCACCTTCAAAGCCAGCAAATGAAAACCTTTCTTTTGTTGAATCTGAATTAGGCAAAGACATGCCCCAAAATCTTTGCAAAAACAATCTCTTCTTGACATATACACACTACCATATATAAAATAGATAACTAATAAGGACCTACTATATAACACAGGGAACTCTACTCAATACTCTGTAATGGCCTATATGGGAAAAGAATCTAAAAAAGAGTGGATATATGTATATGTGCAACTGATTCATTTTGTTGTACACCTGAAACTAACACATTGTAAGTCAACTATACTCCAATAAAAATTAAAAAAAAAAAGAATAAGGGAAAAAGAAATCCCTTCTCTAACCATAGCCCTTGCTGAAATGGCTAAGAAATAACCTCCTTAAGCTTCCTAGAGGTCAACTGGTTTGTTTGAGAAAATCTGTGAGGCACATGCTTCATTTCTTGAAAGAGTCTTTAGTGTGACTGAATATTCTGACCTTTTGATCTTTCTGAGGTTTTAGCAAAAGGTTATATAGCCACACTTTCAGAAGCAATTTCTTCATTTTAACATTCTTTGCCATCTGGATAGGTTCAAAATTAACTAAATCATCTAGTACTCATTCCTTTTTAACAAGACTTCTCTCAGTTTACCTTTTTTCTCTCATATTTTATTATAAGTAGCAAGAAGAAACCAGGCAGTACTTTCAACATTTTGCTTGGAAATCTCCTTGGCTATAGCTATGCACCCAACTTCATCACTCAGGTTCTGCTTGCATCTTCAAAGCCTTGAACAGAGAATCCCCCTTGAGTCAAACCCCTCGAATTTTAAAATCCTTTTTTGCCAGGAAGAGCCCAACCCCTTTTAAGGGCTCATCTGATTAGGCAGGATGCACTGAAGATAATCTTCCTTTCTTTTTTTTTTTTGCGGTACGCGGGCCTCTCACTGTTGTGGCCTCTCCCGTTGCGGAGCACAGGCTACGGACGCGCAGGCTCAGTGGCCATGGCTCACGGGCCCAGCCGCTCCGCGGCATGTGGGATCTTCCCGGACCAGGGCACGAACCCGTGTCCCCTGCATCGGCAGGTGGACTCTCAACCACTGCGTCACCAGGGAAGCCCTAATCTTCCTTTCTTAAAGACAACTGTGCCAGACAATATAACCTCATCACAGAAGTATCTCATCATAGTCATTGGTCACATTCACACTCAAGGGGAGGGGCAGGGAATCTTGGGTGCCTTCTTAGAATTCTTCCTTCAAGGACTGTGTGTGTAGCAATTCTGAAATTACTTTCTATGGACTATACCATTGAAGAAATGAGAAAATATACTGGTGATGCTGGAGGCCAAGTTTCTCACTGGAGAAGTGAAATACAAATATGGAATGGGGAAAGGCTAGGAAGTTGGATTAGAATTGGATATATCAGGATGAACTCATGATTTTTTAATATATTTTGTTTATTTTTTGATTGGTTGGTTTATCCTCCCAGCCCCAGCTCTGTCTTCTGAAATAGTCTAGAAGCATTAACACCTCAGCAGCAATGAACATATCCAGTGCCCAGATGTTGATTTGTAAATAGAATTCCCTATTCAAAAGAGCCATGGAATGCTAGAGAAATCAGAACAGAAAAGTACAAGGTGAGCCAGGAACTTTTGTTGTGCCAGAATGTAAGAAAGTACCCCCCAAATGATGGGGATATGTCAAAAGGATAGAAACCAGTGTTATGGAGTTTCTATTAGATAAAAAGCTCTGGAAATATTCAGAAACTGCAAAGAAACACAATGTACTTTAAATCACTGCATTTTTTAGAGTTTATATTTGCAGTTAAAACCATCAGTTACAAATGCTTAAGGAAATAAAAATATACCTAGAACTCACAGTTTACAATATTTTACTCCTAAGAAACAATATTTACCATTAAAAGGACATGACTAAAATATTTCTTCTCCAAATAGTAAGGGCAATTTTCTCGAGTGGCTGGATATCAGAATAACTACATGTACTATTCAAATATAAATACAGCATTTGAAAATACCTTTTTCCCAGAATTCCTTATAAAGCTTCTGATCTCCATAATTAAAGTACACTCACAGAGAGATGGCCCACTAAAATATTCAAGAATTCTGGTGTCCCCTGAGCCTGTCCCCTCCCACTTTAGCCAAGTAATTATGAAATAAACGGCACAGAACTGTTTTAATGTTGAAAAAGAAAAAGGCTGAAGGCAAAGTATATGTCTAAGAGTTTAAAGTAATAGAGAAAAACACTCTCTGGGACTTCCCTGGGGGTCCAGTGGTTAAGACTCTGCCCTTCCACTGCAGGGGGCGCAGGTTTGATCCGTGGTAGAGAACTAAGATCTCACATGCCACAGGGCGCGGTCAAAAAAAAAAAGAACAGAAAAAAAAGAAAAACACTCTCTGATTGGAAGTAATGTACTAACATTCTCATTTAGAATAAATAAGTTTTAGATGACAATATAACTACAGTTTTTAAAGCATGCTTTTGAATGGTTTAAGGGTTGATTCCTGTTTATCCTTGTCCTACTTTCCTAATGACTTAAACCTGAAGAAGTAAGGTCCCATTTTCCCAGATAATATAACCAATAAATCCCATGAACCCCAGATCAGTGACCTTCATATTCTAAAGACACAGCAGAACCTGATTTTCAAAGGATATCTTATAGAGAACTCCAACAGTTCTCCAATAAAACAGACAAAATTGGAACTTCTCTGGCTGAAGGAGGAGGCCTGCTGCCCCTCACTCACACTCTAAGGCCTCTCATTCCACCCCACTACAGGCCCTGAGGCACTGGCGTACAATCCCAAGACTGCAGAACATGTAAAATGTGGCTCCAAACAATAAATGATGTAAAGGTTCTGGTGTGATCAGAAAAAAATCTTTTTCAGATGCATAAAGGAAAAAATACAGAAATTGACATCTTAATGGTGATTATATTTGGGTAGTAAAATTATGAGTATTTTTTCTTTTTTTCTTTTCCAAATTTTTAACAATCAATAAGAATTACTGTTAGAAACCCAATAAATTATTTTTTAAAGGTATAAATATAAATACTCTCCCTGTAATGCATTGTGTTGCAGTATGTAACAGAAAAAAAAAATTCCGTACCACTATAGGTACACATTAAAAAGAAATATACACATACACACAAAGACACAAAGATTAGAGATAAAAATCTAACGATATAACAATTTAATAATCTAATTAGAAAGGCCTGTTTATGTTTGAAGTACATAATATTTTATCATAATAGATCAGATATATTTAATAGTTTCCTTTAATGTCCTACTTGTTGAATTTTCCAGTAAAGCCACAAGTTAATAATTACTCTTGGAATCAGAAAAGAAGCTTAGAAATTAAGAAAAAGTGTCCCATGAAATCTGCTTCTTTCAAATAATAATTCTTGCATTTCTAAAACCCATCACTCAAGCCAAAGACTACAATTAAGTTACAAGTAATGTTCCCTAAACAAATAGTTAATTATATTTGCTTCTGGAAAATGGAGAGAGTAAATATTAACCATGATTTTGAAATCAAAGTAGAGATGATATTAGACAAGATTGGGAGAGTTCTAATATTTAGTTACAATCTATACAGTTGTTTTTTGCATATTGGTAATTAACTTAATATTTTAATTTCCTACATTTCTACATAGATTTGTTTATCCACCCTCGTCCCACTTTCCCAATAATCTTACTATATGTAATATATATATATATATTTCTGAAATAAATATATATATATATTTCTGAAACTGCAGAAACAGCCAGATACAGAACCAACCAGATTTCTTTCTTCTTGAAATTTTCTTGGCTAAAACCTAAATCCACAAAGTCTTAGTCTTTTTATAATGTAAGAAGCCCTGAGCGGCTGAAATCATTAAGAGCTTAGAAACTGGCAAAAACTTCTCTTCTTCATATTATTTAAGCAAAATTGTCTATGGTAACCATAAACTAAAAAAGAATAAGTTCAGTAAGAGCTTTTAAAGCTTTCCTTTCCACAAACCCATTGTTTAAATAAAGTTTTAGATTCCCAAAAGCTTCAAATAAAACAGATAAAAACAGAACTATTTGAGTTTAAGATAGGGAGATTGATCTGGAGCCCTATCTGCTTTATTTCCTTATCACCATCACCCTCAAAACAACATCTTTGGTGGAATCCTTAGGGCAATGACTTTAAGATGAGGAGAGAGAAACTCTAGTGGAATATGTGGGGGAAAAGAAACACTATTCAAGCCACCACTACAATATAACTGCATATAGCATTACATTTAAATTATATTTGAATGCTGTCTGAATCATCTAACACACACTGGACACTCAATAAACAGTCAGTAAACAAAAGGAAAGGCATGAGACTGTGATCCTCATTAGGATTAAGAGGCATTTCACTAGGCTTCAGCAGAGGGCAATTTGGAACACACTGTATTAATTTATTCCAATAGCTCAACTGGAGCACCTAAAATAGATTACAGTCAATTCTCATTATTCACAGTAGTTATGGTCTACAAAGTTCTGCAAACACTGAATTATCAAATACAGGATTAGATTACTGCAAGTCTCTGGTCACATTTTTGTCAACCAATCAATACATAACTTTGTTTTATGTATGTTTGTTTAAGGACATCTTTTATTTAACATATATAGTTGAGTCATTAACAATGAACTCACAGCCAACAGCACTATAACTTTTCCCTGAATGAACTTTATCTAACACATGTATTTTCTCTATAAGGCACATCAAAGACTTCCTTGAACTTAGGTAACACTTGACAGGACTACAGCAATTCAGTCCTGGGGGCCATTTTAAACAGCAAGATCACCAACCAAAAGCACAAAAATAAGAAAAGTGTAGCACTAAATAGACCTCCAAAAGGACACTTGATTACAGCATGAGAACTGAAACAAGAAGGTGGAGCATCGCCTTGATCAAATGCTTTTTTGCCACTCTGCCAGATGCATGTCTGAAAATTACCATGAAAGGGCTGTGAGTATTGATTTTGGGGTTACAAAAAAGTTTTAGCGGGCTTCCCTGGTGGCGCAGCGGTTGAGAGTCCACCTGCCAATGCAGGGGACACAGGTTCGTGTCCCGTTCCGGGAAGATCCCACATGCCGCGGAGCGGCTAGGCCCGTGAGCCATGGCCACTGAGCCTGCGCGTCTGGAGCCTGTGCTCCACAACGGGAGAGGCCACAACAGTGAGAGGCCTGCATACCACAAAAAAAAAAAGAAAAAAAAAAAAGAAATTAAAAAAAGTTTTAGCAAGTAGGTGAGCTTGCAAATACAGAAATCACAAATAATGAGGATCCAGTGTATTTTCTTAAACAATCAAATCTCATGTAAGATGTTGACTTAGGCACAACTCAAAGGTACTAGAAGAAGGTACTAGAGAGGAGGGGAAGAGAGACTGAAAATCAGAATTCAAATGAAGGCTCAAAATTCTACATCAGCCATATGCACTGACACTTTAACATATCTTTAAATTGTTTTTATTGATGTATAGGAGAGATTTACTTAGAGAAATATTACAACATATAAAAACTACATAAAGTCTTAATTTCCACTCATACAGTGGTAGACTTGATATAATGCATAAGAAAAACCTTTTAAAATCCAGAATGCACAAAGTGCTGCACAGTGTGGTCACTAAATTAAAAATTGCATTATTGTTCCCAATCCATCATCCCTCCCTGTATCCACAACCTCTGACATGTGGTACTACAGTTCCTCTCACTAGAGACCAGATGTTATTCATGGTCACGTGATTTGCTTTGGTCAGTGGAATGTTCGTGGACATGATATGAGCAATGGCTTGAAATATGCTTTCAGAGTTGGAGTTTCCTTCTTGTATTTCTGCCATCACTATAAGAAAAACATGCCCTCAGGTGGTCTGTTGGTACAAGGAGGAACAGAGTCACACGGAACAAGCCTACACTCTATCTGCAGCTTGGAGCCAAGCCCAGGCAAGAGCAGCCAACCCATATATATGTTAGCAATTATAAATAAGCCATTAAATTTCATAGCATTATTGGGAGTACAGTTAATTGATATTTAATATACATTAATTTAAAAATATCATTATACCACTAAAATCCTTTACATAAAAAGATTGATGGGACCCTCTTTCATTCTTGTTCTAAAGCCTAGTACATAGTAGGTTTGTGGTAGACTGTATTTCACAAGATGGCTGCATTCATATCTCCCAACCCCCATGATACTTTACAATGTGATCTTGCCATTCACCCACCAAACGGTGAAGTCTATCTCCTCTCTTCCCGAATTTGGGCTGGTCCTATGATGCTGTGTAAGACTCAACACCAGACCTTAAGGAATCTGAAGTTCCAATGTTCATCCTTCATGGAACCTAGTCACCAAGCGGCAAGTCAAACCACACTAAGTGTCTACCACACTGTGAGAAAGCCCAAACTAGACACGTGGAAGGAGAAAGGGGGCAGGGTTGGAGGGAGAGAACGTGTGTGTGTGTGTGTATGAGAGAGAGAGAGAGAGAGAGAGAAGGGGCAGGGAAAGAGGAAGAGAGAAAGAAATGCCCCTGGTGAGAGCACCAGCTGTAAACCATCAGAGTGAGGCCATTTTGGACTTTACAACTATCCTAGTGCCCCAGCGGACACTATGAAGCAGAAGAACTTCCTGGTCAATGCACAAAATTGCAAGAAATAATAAATTATTTTTAAGACATTAACTTTTGGGGTAAATTATGGCAGCACCAACAAGTTGTTAGTAAATGTGTACTGAATTAATTAAATTCACTAAAATACTCTGTGTCATACTTACCTTGGTGTTGGCCATATCTACAATATACTGGTCTCCCTTTATACACTCCATTACTTCAAAACCATCTCTGTCAATCACTTTGGCCTGAGAGCTTCCAGATACAACAAGAATCATGTCTCCTGTGTTACTGTACTGTAATGACTTGATCTGATGGCTATGGGAAAAAAAAAAAGACAATCTGGTAAGACACTGAGCATGTTTATACTTCCACTTATTAAGCACTGTCAGAAAAACAGTCACACAACTCCACAAATTGTTAATTCTACAAAATCAGGAACATCAACCTCAAATGGGCCCTCAACACCAGTGCCTACCCTGTTAAGCTCTCCTCCCACTCTCCATAGCAATCTATTAAAATCTTCTCTACTCGCCTTAAATCTTCAACCCAAACTACTCCTCCTCTGTAGCTGTTGATTCTTCCTGCTCTTTCCCAGAAGAAACATATAAGAACTGCCTCAACCTCCTCTGATTACTGTTATAAATGCATCTGCTTCTGAACACCTCTCTTGCTTCTTCCTTTTGATTACAACAGTGAAAATGAACCTCTTCCTGCCCCAGGCATATCTACTACCTATATTCTGGATCCCACCCCTTTCCAGTCTCCTCAGTAACTTCTGACTACTCTCCCTCTCTGTCCTCCCCTTCACAGCTAAGCTATCTAAACAAGTTTTCATCTCCCTCCTTATTTCTCTAGCACTGTAGTATCCTTTCCACCCTCACCACCCCACTGGAAGTGATCTTGTCATGTGGCTGTAGTGAATGCTACGGAGTGCCACCCGGATCGATCCTTTCAGGACTGAAGTACTCATTCCCCCAAGCTTCCAGGATTTGGCCTGCTGGTGGCTTAAAACTAAACTAAACCCTCAGGAATTTCCTTGAATCGCAGAGAACTCCCTCATCCAAGGTTATGTTACCATCCCAAAGCATCCCACAGTCAATGACTGGTCAATGTGCAGTAAAATGGTCCAGCCCTCTGTTTCAATCGGGAATATCTCAGAAGGGTTATTCCAGCTTCAGACCTCCCTGTGGGAATCAGCTGAGGCTGCTGTTGCAACTACCTGGCAATTCAGTTCCTCCATCTTCCTAATGCTGTTTCCCTGCACCTTCTCTCCTAGGGGTTGATCCCAGAAGCACTCCTCAACAAACCTCCTACATGCAAATCCTGAAGCTTCAAAATGTTTTGGGGGAACCTAACCTGAGAGCCTTGGTAGCAAAAGTAGACCTATGAAGTCCACTCCAGTGGTGTCAGTCACTGACTGGTTAGCAATGAGGACCCCATCACTGGTGGTACATAGTCCCTGATAAGCTGCAGCAGCGCAAATGCAACTGCTAAAACTGTTGGTCAAAGGGAAGGCACTGGCTGGTGCAATACTTCAGGCATTTGAGAGGTACAGGAAAGGAAGTAATTGAAAGGACTATGGAACTGGGTAGCTATTGCTAGGGGCAGTCGGCGCAAAAAAGAAAGACAGTGAAAGGCTGAGGATGATTAATCACCAATTAAAGACTACAGACTGAAAGTTGGAGGGCCCATTTAGCAGCATATAAAGACAGGGTTATTGCTCTCTGTCAGGTGAGTGCTATGCAGTCACTGATCCCCTAAAGCTGGTGTTTCTACTTCTATTAGGAAGGAAGACCAAAAGCAGTTGACATTCATATGTAAATCAACAGCAGCATATATTTACATGCTTGAACGAGGGCTATGTTAATTTTCTAGTCCATTGTCTTAAAATAGTCCCAAGGGACCTGGACAATCCAAAGAAATTCATGCTGGTCCATGATCTCCATGACAGCATGTTAACTATGTCAGGTAAGCAAAATGTCTAAACTACATTGGTTAGAAACACTCTCTCCAGGAGATGAGAGATAAAACCTAGAAAAGATCAGGAGACTGAGAAAAGGAGATGTGGGGAAGATCCACATAGACAGACATATAAAAGTGGACACCAAAAATGAAGCTCTCTGTATCACATGTTAACCCCAGAGAGCATCAACCTTAAAAGAGGCAATGAACAACCATGCAAAGTTAGTTGGCCAGTTCAGTTGACATTAGCTAGCTTTTGCCATCGTCCACTCCACTCTTAATGCAATAGGCTCATAAATGAAACAGTGGTGCTAGCAGGGATGAAAGTTATGCATGGGAATGACAACAGCTCTCCAAAGGTGACCTAACTATTGCTGAAGGTCCAACCCGCCAGTAACAGAAGCCTATGGTAAGACCCCCTCCCAAAATCAATAATAAGCTGATAAATATGTAAAATACATAATATGAAAGACTGTGATAACTGTGATAATTTTATCTTCTAAAAATAGAATATATACAAAACGCTAAAATTTATGGATGTCTAACTACGCCTCAGTAGAGTTATTCTTCCTGGTTGGTTATCAGATCCAAATCGGATACTTACCAATGAAACTGCCTTTATGCAGAGCCACCACTAACTAGAAACTGCTGCTCAAAATTTATAGTGACTGTTTCTCCTAAAATGCTGAAATTCTAGCTGATAGTTTTTGAAATATTTATTCTGGAAAAGGCCATTCTTAATGTACGAATTCAGAGTACTGCTTCCAATGGCAAAGATAATTCAAACAAAGATCTGAGTGAGCTCTGAGGTTAGAATGTGTGAAAATGTGAGGAATTTCACCACAATGCCCAAGATCAAAGTGTCAAGATAGATGAGAAATTGAAGCTCCCAAACGAGATGCTCATGAAAAAGGAACCTACAGAAGCAAAGGTGGGGCTACTGCCCAGGATCCTTCCTTCCTAAAAAAGAAAAGTCTCTCTGGACTCATGACATCCTTTCTGAAACACTGGAAAGGAATGAGATCCTGGGCAAGATTCTGACCAGGGTCCCAAATTTAAATTAAGTCCATAGGAGGCATCAATAATAATAAAATATAAAATTATTTGTTTGATCAAATGTGTCAGTTGTCCATCTACTGCCTCTCATTTCCAAATTCACCCTTCACTGCCTGCTGTGCAAAAATAGATTTGGGTCCTTTAAATATTTTCCCTGGGCCACATGGCATGATGTTAAGTCTGGCATGATGTTAAGTTAGAGAATGCTGGAGGGACACTGCAGGAGAAAGGGGTATTCCTCCCTGGGTCTTGTGTGCTCCTCTTGGTAGGTTCCTGCACCACACATGGCTTCTCCAGTGTCCAACTCCCACAGTTTGTGTAGCTTCTCCACTACCAGTCTCCTGAAGTGTGCACAGCAATCAGTAGCCAGCAGCACCCAGTAGATTCCACAGCACCTCCCTCAGACAGTTTTGTACCAGAGTGAACTGGTGAAAAATGTTTCTGGCAAGTTCTCCTGTCACAGCACCACAGAAGCTTCTTTATCTTTAGTGAGCCACAGCCTTGCGCTCGCAAATAAGGTCTGGATCCCAATCCTGGAAGCCTCTTCCTTAAATATTCTATCTATATGCTAGGAGTAAGGCTACTCTTCTTATCTGCTATTCCTACATTCTTTAGAGTTCACTTTACTTTTTAGGACCAAATCCCTCATTACGCCAATCCCCTGTTACAGGCAATAATTCTTTATAATAACCTTTCCCTATTCAAATTACTGTGTGATTTCTCTCTCCTCATCAGCCTCTGATATACCGTATCTCAAGCAATTAATTAGGAACTGAGAAAATTATAGGCCGTTTAGTGCAATTTTTTAACTACATGAACAAACAGATCAGATCTTTGATAATTAGTCAGTTCAGACTGCCAGACCAAAGTCTGTAAAGTAAGAATAGAATGAACCAATTAGTTCACAGGGTGTATCTTTGCTAACAGTACTCCCATTTTGGAGAAGTCTTAATTTTCTTCAATAACCATGGAAGATCAAATACTTTAAGCAATAACTTTTTTTTTTTTCTGGTGAACCATTTTCATTTCCAAAGGGAAATGAAAATCTTAAAAAACACAGCAAAATTTAAGAAGACTGGGTAGTAGCAACAGTTCAATGGCTCCATTTCTCTGGCGCTTTGCTCTACCAAATTGCTCTATTTACATTTGGAGGGAAATACAAAATCTCAGCAATCCCACACTAATATTCATCTTGCTTTTTAGCTTTACAGGAAAGCCTAACGTTTACCCTCTGTCTCATTTCACGTGCTCTCTTTGCCAACATTAAAATGAAATGTTCAGCATCAAGCTCCCCATTCCTGTCCCACTCTGCTCTTAATTCTGCTAGCCACAGAGTTAAAAGGACAGGATTAAGAGTCATTAGACACAGTACTAAGAAGAATTAAAGGGCTTGTTCAAGGGGTATAACATCTGCTCCTCAAATTCCTGCCTAAACACCTAAGATTCCGATCAAAGAGAAGAGGGCGAAAGCCAATCTGACAGTAAACTGGAGTCATGAGGAAGTGAATGTTCTCTCAGGGAGTAACTCTGACACCAGAGGAAGGCTTAATGACATTGCACAATTCTTTCTGTGAAGTTATTCATGGGGCAAGTGGGAGTATATGTGTGTAAGTGGAGGTGAGTGGGAAGGTGAAGACTGAGGATCCTTTTAAGTAGTTTTTGCTCTGCTAGCAAAACAAGCTGGGACATGCAAGACAGATAAACACAGTTGTTTGGGGCTGTCACTTGGGGCTCAGGAGCCAAGGTGTCCTGATACAGTGAAAAGCGCACCGGAATGTGAGTCAGGAGGCCAGGGATCCAAGTGCTCACTCTGCTGCTAACTAGCTATGTGACGATGAGCAAGCCCTTTGGCTTCACTAGACTCAGTCTCCCCATTTTTTTCCAAATTAGTAGATGGAACTAGATGGTAGCACTATGCAGAGATGCTCCTGAGACAGAGTTCATGTACCAGCTTTATACCTTTGCTGTGTCCTGGTTTCCTCCACTAAAAAACCCGGAGAAACAATACTTATAGGATTGGGGTGAAGATTAAAAACAATACATATCTATGTGCAGCTAGCACAGTATGTGAAATAAGTAGTTGCTATTATTACTACTTCTTTATTTCCAAGGGCTGTTTAAGATTATTTGAGGGGTATAAAATCTTGATAGCTAACTGTAATGAGTACATTTGAGTTGAATACATTGAATATTTCAAATTCATTACGAGTTAAGTTAGTATAAGTTTAGCATGTGTTTTAATTACTAACCAAAATGCTCAAGAGAAATATTCCTACACCTTTTCTGATTTTTTTATACCTACTCACATACTAAAGGTTTGGAAGCTAGTAATAACTTTACAAAATAATGTATCTGTCAAACAAAACTAAAGCCACAGAAAATTTCTATCCAGGACTAAATATTTTACTAAACCCAAATAACTCTTCCCTTCCATTAAAATGTATATTTTTGTTTATTAATGTGATAAAATTACTCTATCACTCAAGTGCAGATTATCAGCTTCATGACTTTATATGATCTCACAGACAAGTACCATGCTAAAAGACAATGAACCTAAATATCTAAACAGTACATTTTCATATCTTCTGAGGATTAGAGAAATATGATCAAGAACAGCCAACCAATAAGGATGATTAGCAAAAACCAAGTCCTTGTTCTGATTATTCCCAATAGCTTCCTTTATGATAATGTTGAGTTAGGAATAATTCAAGTCTTAATTCTAACAGCAGAACAACAGGAGCTCAGCATTTAACAATGAATAAAAGGTGTTGAGGGAGCAAATAAGGGGAGAGCCCTAGTTTGGAGAGCCTCTCTAGAAAAGCAATATTTTGGTGGTAACCTAAGCATAAAAATAAGCTAACCATGTTTGTGAGGCGGGAGCAGGTAGCAAGGGGCAGGGAAGAGCATTCTAAGCAGGAGAAAAGTACTGTGTAAAATCCCTCAGCCGTTTTGCTAGAGCATACTAAGAAAAGAGAAGAAATGGGCATGGGCCAGATCACATAGGACTTTACAAATCATAGCAAAGCATTTGAGTTTTAGTCAAAATGCATCAGGAAGGTATTAAGCGGATTTAGCATGAATAGTGGGGGAAAACAGACTGCTTCAGTACTCTAAGTGAGATTTAAGCAAGGAAGATGCTTGAGTTGAATTCTGAAGGAGGGATCTGGAAGAAACTGGAGAGGCAGGGAGAACACTTGTACGGAGTACAGGTGAGGATGGAGAGAAGGACCAAGTACTGGGGAAGGAAGGAAATGGGGACAATGAACTAACTGCAATGAAACCTTCATGTTGTGAAGTCAGACAGAAAGATGATGACAACTATAAAGGCCTTCGAAGTTTAGGAGAAGAATATAAACATAAGACTTTAGAAATTAAGGACTTGTGAAAGATCACCCAAGAATGTTAAATGCATTCAGTCAATGTAGGGGAGATCCTGAAGACAGTGCAAAAAGAATGTAAAGACAGGGTCCTTAGAACTTAAAAACAGGAAATATAATAGAAGACTTCTACAAAAAATGTGAGTTACACATTAGATTTCCCTAGTCCAAATATCAAAAGAAATAACCTGGAAAAACATAACAATAGGGGAGAAGTATCAGAATTAGAAACCGAAAGAACTGAAAGGTAAAAACTACCTAGAAATTTCTAGAACAAAAAAAACTAGAGTGATTAGAAAAATACCTCCCAAAAAAGGGTACAACAGCCTCATGTGAAAATATCCCACAATCCAAGAATTCCTAGGGCAGCACATTCTCAAAGTAGAAAGGCTGCTCTTATGGAAACATTTATCACAGTAGGCAGCTGGCAGCTAAAAAGGATGTTTAAGAGATGACACAGGGGTCAACAAAACAAAGATGCACCAACTAGTCAGAACCCTAACAAAACAGCTTCCTGGAAAACAGAATATGCATCACATAAAGAGGAAACTCCCTTGCAAGGATTACTCCCAGAAGCAGGCCCCTTGAAACTCCCTCACACCATAGTCTCCTTCCACTAGCTACAAGCTATTATCTTTAAGGAAGTGAGGAGATACAAGAAGAATCTATTCACAGCCTTTGTCACCACGCAAGGAGAGTAAAATGACAAGGAAGAGATTCTAGACTAGGGGTCAGCAAACTTTCCCTTTGTAAAGGGCCAGATAGGAAATACGTTAAGGTTTGCAGGCCATGTACAATCTTTCTCACATATTCTTCTTTGCTGTATTTTGTTTTACAATCCTTTAACATTGTAAAATCTTTAGTTCAAATGTCGTAAAAAAAAAAAACAGGCCAAGATCAACTATACTCCAATATAAAATAAAAATTTTTAAATTAAATTAAATTTAAAAATTTAAAAAACAAAAACAGACTAGGGACTAGATTTGGCCCTCTGGTTACAGTTTGCTAATCTCTGTTGTAGAACATAAAAAGATGAGGAACATAGCTGTGAATTTTTTTTTTTTTTAAGGAAAAAGAACACATATTCAGACTGTCCTTGTTTCAGTGCTAAAAATAAAATTCAAGAAAGCATATCTGTTGCTATTGTATACAATGCTGCAATAAATAAACTTTGTTCCTTGGCTATTTCCATGTGTGGATACATGTGTCAGAGAAGTTCCTTAAAGTGGGTTACTGGTCAGAGTATCTATCTGTGTTTATAATTTGTAAAATAATGCCAAATTGCCCTCCACAGAGTGGTACCAATTTACATTCCCACCAACAATGCCTGAAAGTGCTTATTTCTCCAAATCTTATCACAATTCACATTTTCCATCTTGATGGATATTATCAAATTATTCCTTAGAAAAAGCTTAAGAGGGGCGGGAGGGAGGGAGACGCAAGAGGGAAGAGATATGGGAACATATGTATATGTATAACTGATTCACTTAGTTATAAAGCAGAAACTAACACACCACTGTAAAGCAATTATACTCCAATAAGGATGTAAAAAGAGCTTAGAAACTGATATCCCACCTTTGCCTTCTCCCCACATTTGTCTTCTTCCCGCACAGGATAGTAGAGATCTTTTTCATCTTTGCCAGTCTTACAGGGGACAGGTAGTACATCACTGGCATTTTAATTTTTTCTTCAATTGTTAGTGAAGTTGAGTATAATTTTTCATGTTTATTGGCCAGTTTCATTTCTTCTGCTGCTGTCTGTCAATTTATTTTCTTTGACAGTTTTAATTTTCAAATAACCCCCTTTATTGATTTGTAGAAACTCATATATTATGTGTGGCCAGCAGTCCATTGCTTTCAGTATGTATTTCAATTTTTTATGAGCTTATAATTTGTCTTTTAATTTTGCCTATGTTATCTTTTGTTTTCTAAAGTATAAGATAGCTTTTTAATTATAAAAGTAATTCATGCTGTTTTGCCATATCATAGAAAGTGGAAGTTCTTCATTGCCACTACAAAAGTTAAGTCCATTCCTAAAATGTAACCTCTTAAACTCTCCCTAGTAATTGAAAGACAGAAATATGCAAGTTATATATTACAAAAATAAGATATTTATGAAAACTATTTTTCATTTAATAAATGTTTGTGGAAATCTATTTTAAAAAGTTTCAAGAAAATATGGCTTATACTAACGTAAGCAGAAAATAAGCAAGGATAGAGAACAATATTTAAAAGCACGTTAAATATGCTCTTCAAAAGACATTACCATGTAAATGAAAAGCAAGACACAGACTAAGAGGAAATATTTGTGATAAACATATCTTATAAAAAACTTTATCAACCAACCCAAGAAAAGCAACCCAATTTTAAAAATGGACAAAAGGGCTTCCCTGGTGGCACAGTGGTTGGGAGTCTGCCTGCCGATGCAGGGGACATGGGTTCGTGCCCCAGTCCGGGAGGATCCCACATGCCGTGGAGCGGCTGGGCCCGTGAGCCATGGCCGCTGAGCCTGCGTGTCCGGGGCCTGTGCTCCGCAACTCGAGAGGCCACAACAGTGAGAGGCCCACATACAGCCAAAAAAAAAAAAAAAGCTATAAAAATGGACAAAAGAGGGCTTCCCTGGTGGCGCAGTGGTTGAGAGTCCGCCTGCCGACGCAGGGGACACGGGTTTGTGCCCCAGTCCAGGAAGATCCCACATGCCGCGGAGCAACTAAGCCCATGCGCCACAACTACTGAGCCTGCGCTCTAGAGCTCGCGAGCCACAAGTACCAAAGCCCATAAGCCTAGAGCCCATGCTCTGCAACAAGAGAAGCCACTGCAGTGAGAAGCCCGCACACCGGAACGAAGAGCAGACCCTGCTCGACACAACTAGAGAAAGCCCGTGCGCAGCAACAAAGGCCCAACGCAGCCAAAAATAAATAAATAAAATAAATAAATTTATTAAAAATTCAGACTTATATGACATGGAATCCATGCTCTTGCCCATTATGCACATGGACCCTAGACTAATACTTAGTTGTAGAACTGAATTTTACATAAATCAGTCTGCTATGGAAAAGAAAGCAGCAGTAAAAATACTTCAATGGAAGTCTGGGAGACTAATGAAATTTCCTTCCATCTCCACTATAACTGACAGTTATGACACAAGTTCAGCCACTTAAGCAGAGAATAATGCCCAATGGCTAGAGCAATGACTCACCCATTCTTATTTCTAGTAATAGAAATTTTTAAATTTCTGAACCTAGGATTCACTCAGGAAGATGAAATACTGGGTAAAGGTTTTGTTTTTTTTTTTCCTTTGAACTCTGGAACTATTTAATCAAAAGAAGAAACTAACAGATATATGCCAAGGACTACAAATGCCATTTCAAAAAGTAGAAATTACAGCTCAGTGGCAGTCAATTTTAACATACAGTGAACGGAAACTGTAAGATGCAATAAAACTCTCGAATCAGTTACCTTGAGATTCCATGTCCTATTTTTTGCTTTTTAAAGAGCTGAACATATCAACCTGAGACCTGAAGCCCAATGTATCATGATGCAGAGCCAGAGATTTCAAAAACTGCCTGTTCTTTATTTGCCCTGAACTAATATGGTTTAAGCCAAAATTTTTTATTTTCCAGGAAAAGAAATCGTTATACTTCCTTTCTTTTTGAAAAAAAAAAATATATAGGTACATCCTGATGAAAATGTTCTTTTATTCCACACAACAAGAAATTTTTGGAGAAAAGGATGAAAAGATTCCATTATTCATTGCTTATTTAATGCATAATAAGTTCCTACTATATGCCAGGCACTATTCCAGGTGTTGGAATACAAGTAAAATATAAAAAACAGATGATCATTTCTGATAATGATAAGTGCTATAAAGAAAACAAACCAGAACAATGCATAGAGTGGGTGGCGGTAGAGAGATTGGGAGATAAGCTACATTTTTTTTTCTTAACATCTTTATTGGAGTATAATTGCTTTACAATGGTCTGTTAGTTTCTGCTTTATAACAAAGTGAATCAGCTATACGTATACATATATCCCCATATCTCTTCCCTCTTGCGTCTCCTTCCTCCCACCCTCCCTATCCCACCCCTCTAGGTGGTCACAAAGCACTGACCTGATCTCCCTGTGCTATGCGGCTGCTTCCCACTAGCTATCTATTTTATATTTGGTAGTGTATATATGTCCATGCCACTCTCTCACTTTGTCCCAGCTTACCCTTCCCCCTCCCCATATCCTCAAGTCCATTCTCTAGTAGGTCTGCATCTTTATTCCCGCCTTGCCCCAGGTTCTTCATGACCATTTTTTTTTTTTAGATTCCATATATATGTGTTAGCATACGGTATTTGTTTTTCTCCTTCTGACTTACTTCACTGTGTATGACAGACTCTAGGTCCATCCACCTCACTACAAATAACTCAATTTCGTTTCTTTTTATGGCTGAGTAATATTCCATTGTATATATGTGCCACATCTTCTTTATCCATTCCTCTGTCGATGGACACTTTGGTTACTTCCATGTCCTGGCTATTGTAAATAGTGCTGCAATGAACACTATGGTACATGATTCTTTTTGAATTATGGTTTTCTCAGGTATATGCCCAGTAGTGGGATTGCTGGGTCATATGGTAGTTCTATTTTGAGGTTTTTAAGGAACCTCCATACTGTTCTGCATGGTGGCTGCACCAATGTACATTCCCACCAACAGTGCAAGAGGGTTCCCTTTTCTCCACACCCTCTGCAGCATTTATTGTTTCTAGATTTTTTGATGATGGCCATGCTGACCGGTGTGAGATGATTATCTCAATGTAGTTTTGATTTGCATTTCTCTAATGATTAATGAGGTTGAGCATTCTTTCATGTGTTTGTTGGCAGTCTGTATATCTTCTTTGGAGAAATGTCTATTTAGGTCTTCTGCCCATTTTTGGATTGGGTTGTTTGTTTTTTTTAATATTGATCTGCATGAACTGCTTGTAAATTTTGGAGATTAATTCTTTGTCAGTTGCTTCATTTGCAAATATTTTCTCCCATTCTGAGGGTTGTCTTTTGGTCTTGTTTATGGTTTCCTTTGCTGTGCAAAAGCTTTTAAGTTTCATTAGGTCCCATTTGTTTATTTTTGTTTTTATTTCCATTTCTCTAGGAGGTGGGTCAAAAAGGATCGTGCTGTGATGTATGTCATAGAGTGTTCTGCCTGTGTTTTCCTCTAAGAGTTTGATAGTGTCTGGCCTTACATTTATGTCTTTAATCCATTTTGAGTTTATTTTTGTATATGGTGTCAGGGAATGTTCTAATTTCATTCTTTTACATGTAGCTGTCCGGTTTTCCCAGCACCACTTATTGAAGAGGCTGTCTTTTCTGCATTGTATATTCTTGCCTCCTTTATCAAAGATAAGGTGACCATATGTGCGTGGGTTTATCTCTGGGTTTTCTATCCTGTATGCAGAAAATTATAAGACACTAATAAAAGAAATAAAAGATGATACAAATAGATGGAAAGATATACCATGTTCTTGGATTGGAAGAATCAACATTGTGAAAATGAGTATACTTCCCAAAGCAGTCTACAGATTCAGTGCAATCCCTATCAAACTACCACTGGCATTTTTCACAGAACTAGAACAAAATATTTCACAGTTTGTATAGAAAAACAAAAGACCCCGAATAGCCAAAGCAATCTTGAGAAAGAAAAACGGAGCTGTAGGAATCAGGCTCCCTGACTTCAGACAATACTACAAAGCTACAGTAATCAAGACAGTATGGTACTGGCACAAAAACAGAAATATAGATCAATGGAACAAGATAAGCTACTTTTAACAAGATTATTAAGAAAGGTCTCCTTGAAGAGCTGACATCTGAGCTGAGACACAACTCAAGAGGTCACTGGTTTTCATTTAATGAGACAAAATACAAAAATTATGCAACTTGATGACAGTTATAGAGGGTAACAGAAACCCAGGAAATCAAGCAAAAAAAAAAAAATCCTTAAGCTTATATAAATTTACAATGAAAATACCAAAGGAGAAAATATATTCAGGTACATAGTATATATATATATCAAAGAATATTAACTGTGCTTTCCCACACACCTTTCACCTCATATTAAAGCTTTTCTGGTGATGCACATGATCCCACACCGACTTCCATACAGACCATGTCAACAACCTTCTTTCTAATTAGTAAACCACAAGAAAGTTCTGTCATCCCTAGGACTATCTTAACATACCAAGAATGACTTGTGATTTAATTAACCTACTAACTTTATGAATGAAGTTATCTTCTAACTTTTTCTTTCCTATTGATGATATCCAAGATTAGCTGCAAACAAAAAAAAGCTTGTTATGCAAAACTGAAGTAGCTACATGGATTTGATATTATACTTTTCTTCTCAAGTAGAGCCTAATTAATGATGCCACTGATCAGTGACATCTATGGGAAAAAAGTCATATTTGGCCTTATGGTTACTTACCCTAAAAGTTGCAAAATCTAATAGTTTCAAAAATAATATTACTATGGAAACTCATAAAGTGAGTTTACCAATTCACTAATAATTATAAAAAGTTCAATCAAAAATATTTTGTCATTAACTTGAATTCAATTAATGAGCTATTGGCCAGGAGAAATGAGACAGTTACAATGATATGATTACTGAAATTTATATAACTCTGCTTCTTCACACATTAACTCATACACAAATCATGAATCCAGTTTTATAAGAGGAACCTTTATCCATCTTCAGTTTCTTTTTCACAACTGATAACATGAAAAACAAAAGAAAGCATAAATGCATGAAAAAAACACTACTCTATCACACAATTATGTTAAATATTATGCTGCATAAGTATCAGCTGTAAACTAATTTTTAAAACTTTACCTAAAAGCTAAAATAGTATTACTTCAGTTATCTGGCAAAGGCAGTAAATAAAGTGTTAAAATAAGTAAGGCTTACCGATAAATGAACTTAAGCAAACATACACACCACACCCTTGACTATTTCTGATGGCACTTACTCTAAATGGTTTTAATTCCTCTGTGCCTATGCGTAACGCAGTGATTAATGGCACAAACTCTACAATTAGAATGCATGCATTCAAATCTCTGTTCTATCACTTACTGTATGACCTTGGGCTAATTAATTTTTAAGCCTCCATTTCCACACTGTCAAAGGGAGATAATAAACGTACCTATGACATAGGGCAGTTAGGAGAATTAACTGATATAAAGAATTTAGCCAGGCTCAATAAATGTTAGCTGTGATAATGATACACATTATTAATATTAGTATTAAATAAAAAGAACATATCTTTGTTCTGTAGCAAAAAAAACCTTATATCTGTATTAAATAATATACACACCTCATATCTAAAACTCAAAAGATATAAAAGGGTAAATAATAACACATTTTCCTTCCACCTTGGTCTCCCAGATAATCAGTTCTTCTCCCTATAGACGACTAGTGTTATTGGTTTCTTGTGTACCTTTCCAAGAATATTTAAAACATATATAAGCAAATAGTCTATATTATCTTTTCCAAGCTTTTTAAAATACTATGTACTATTCCATACTGTGCTTTTTTAACTCAATACATTTTGAAGACTCTTCCACAACTGAACCCTTTCTCAATGCCTTAGGTAGTGCATTTAATTTCAGTAATAATACCTTCCTTTTGATGGGAAAGTATTTTAGAGACCACTTTGTGATGATAAATAATTATATTATTATTTAACTGAGTATGAACATATAACTAGGCTCCTTTTACTAACAACTCTTACAAGAGTATAGATTTGCAATGAATTTAAAAGAAAACACTGATCAGGACTTCCCTGGTAGTGCAGTGGTTAGGAATCCACCTGCCAATGCAGGGGACACGGGTTCGAGTCCTGGTCTGGGAAGATCCCACATGCCTTAGAGCAATTTAGCCCATGTGCCACAACTACTGAGCCTGAGCTCTAGAGCCCGTGAGCCACAACTACTGAGCCCGTGCACCACAACTACTGAAGCCCGCACACCTAGGGCCCATGCGCCGCAACAAGAGAAGCCACCACAATGAGAAGCCCACGCACAGCAACGAAGACCCAATGCAGTCAAAAATAAATAAAAAGAAATTAAAAAGAAAAAAGTAAACACTTATCACTCCACTCCCACAGGAATGATTATCATCAAAAAAAACAATAACAGGGCTTCCCTGGTGGCGCAGTGGTCGGGAGTCTGCCTGCCGATGCAGGGGACATGGGTTCATGCCCCGGTCTGGGAGGATCCCACATGCCACAGAGCGGCTGGGCCTGTGAGCCATGGTTGCCGGGCCTGCGCGTCCGGAGCCTGTGCTCCGCAGCGGGAGAGGCCACAGCAGTGAGAGGCCCGTGTACCGCAAAAAAAAAACAAAAAACAAACAAACAAAAAAAAAACAACAACAACAAATGCTGGTGAGGGAATTCCCTGGCTGTCCAATGGCTAGCACTCTGTGCACTCACTGCCGAGGGCCTGGGTTCAATCCCTCAATCCCTCGTTGGGGAACTAAGATCTCATGAGCCATGTGGTACAGTGGGGCAGGGGGACATGGAATTGTTGGTGAGAATTTAGAGAAACTGGAACCCTTATATATTGCTTGTGGGAATGTAAAATGGTATAACCACTTTGGACAACAGCTTTCAAGTTATTAATATGTTAAACATAAATTTACTATATGACCTAGCAATTTGCAGTTTAGGTTAAAACAGATGGAAACATATGTCCAAAGACTTGTACACAAATGTTCAAGCAGCATAATAGCCAAGAAGTGGAAACAACCCAAATGTCCACCAAATGGTGAATGGACAAACAAAATATGCCATATATATATATAGATATATATGCCATATGCCATCTATCTATCTATCTAAAACAGAATACTAGTCAACCATAAAAAGGAACAAAAGTCCTGATGTATGCTACAACATGGGTGAACCTCATAAATACTATGCTAAGGGAAAGAGGCCAGACACAAGAGACCACATATTGTATGATTCCATTTATATGAGACATCCAGAAAAAGCACACCTATAAAGCAGAGTAGTGGCTGCCTAAGGCCGGAGGTAGAAATGGAGAGTGACTACAAATGGGAATTAAGTTTGTTTTGGGGTGATGATAATTAGATTGTGGTCATGGTTGCACAACCCTGTAAGTTTACTCAAAACTACTGAACTGCACGCTTAAAATGAGTGAATTTCATGGTATAGAAATTAAACCTCAATAAAGTGATTTTTTTTTTTTTTTTTTTTTTTTTTTTGCGGTACGCGGGCCTCTCACTGTTGGCGGCCTCTCCCGTTGCGGAGCACAGGCTCCGGACGCACAGGCTCAGCGGCCATGGCTCACGGGCCCAGCCGCTCCGCGGCATGTGGGATCTTCCTGGACCGGGGCACAAACCCATGTCCCCTGCATCGGCAGGCGGACTCTTAACCACTGCGCCACCAGGGACGCCCAATAAAGTGATTTTTTAAAGCAAATAGTAAAACAAAATAACCAATGAAATTCAAATTAATTTTAAGATGTTTTTTGACACAACACTATAATATAAAGAGTGAAACAACTTCCTTACTGTGAGACAAACTGATTATATCCCTCTGCCACGGTCCTTTAATCGGTCACCAGCTGAACAAGTTAATGAATACCTGATGCCTGCACTAGCAAAGGCCTATTTTGCTGTGTTACAGCAATGATCCAGTCTTCCCACCAAGTGTCTCTATTATAACTACTATGAAAACTTTGTTCATACAACACTTTATGACAAAACAGGCTTTCACTTGGCATTTATATATGAAGGGTGTCTCTGCTCCCTTCTCATGAGGCTACGGCAACTGAAAGTGAACGGAGCATTTGAGCCCAGGTGATTTTAAACACAAAGGTAAACAAACGCAGGCATTAGCGTTGTGCCAAATGGTTATCAAAATGAAAAAAACAATTTCTAAATTAATAAAAAGAATTCATGAGCCCCTGAGAATATGCCCATAAACCCCTGTCTGAGAAGACTGTAATGTGCCAAGTCTCAGAATTTACTGCAGTATGCAGGGCTGAGTGACCTCACGCTGAACGGTCACAGAGTTGAGCAGTTCCAGTGAGTGCCCATTCACAGAATGCTTTGGGAAGACAATCTCCACAAAGCATGGCCCAAAACAACTGTGTCTTCAGTTATGGATCTTTGGTGGACTTCTGAAGTGGAAACTTATTTTAACATTTATATGAATAGCGATTTTAAAGCAACAAACACCTGATGAAAAATAGTAGCATTCATCCACTTGCAAAGGCTGAGCATCTGACACAAACGATGAACAAACTACTGAAAACCATTATCATATAGTAATTAAACCTGCAAAAAAATTTCTCAAAAGTGAATGTAAGTACACAACCACTTAAATCAATACTTACTAAGTATGAAATTGTGTTACATCTGACTAAAAACACTTTATTGACTAAATTATCCCAGAACTTAAAGTAAGAACCAGGCTTATAAGTTTCCAAACTAATGATTAACTTGTTAGTCTGTTAGCAGACCAGAAGATCAGAGTACAGGAATATAATTTATTTTCAACAATAAAAAAAATTCATTCTATATGTCCCACTGAGTTTATTTTTTACTTTTGCATATCGAATACAGGCAATCCTTGCTTTGCATGGTTCTGATATGCATGAATTTCAGTCTCCATGGTTTAGATAAATAATACCAGGCCCCAACAACATGGTTCAAATTTCAGTTACTATGGTGTATTAACTGTGAGTAACTGCATAAAGTACAAATTTTGCTACTAGCACTTCAGTCCAAAAATCACTATATAAATAGCAGCTGTGCATCCTGATCAATGACCAATCACACCACTTCCTCCAAAATCTGTCCCTGATTGGTCACTGTGCATGTGTTAGTTCATGCACAGATAGCAAAGCACATAATTGTGTTGCCTCCCTTGTCTCCCAGGGATAAATCCATGTGACATTTCACAAAACGGATAATCAAAAGACGGTTATTTGACAATGTCAGCATTTTTAAATGTGCACAAAAGGCATTTCATTTCTTGCTATCTATTCTTGAGAAACACGCAATTTACACATATGCCCAATGCAGTATAGAGGTAATCATTTCATCATTTATTCAGAATAGTGAAAAAGTGGCCATAACCCAAGTCCATCAAGGGGAGAACAGCTAATCAGTGTAGTGGTTTTCAAAGTATGTTCTCAGATCAGGTACGCCAGTAGCATGTGGGAACTTGTTAGAGATGCAAATTCTTGGCCACACCAGACCTAAAGAATTGGAAACTCTAAAGGTAAGGTATAGCATTTAATATTTTAACAAGCCCTTCAGATGGTTCTGATGCCTATTAAAGTTTTAAAACCACTTAACTATGGTAAATTATACATAGTATGCTATGTAGTGCTTAGAAAGAATAGAGTAGTATACATGTAGTCTTATTAAAAATCTCCAAGCGATATTGAGTGAGAAAAAAAATTATGGAATAACAACGATCTATGCCATTTATGAAAATAAATATAGAATACAGTTTTTTGATAGATACATTTGATATTTGTTGATAACTGCATGGAAAAACCTCAAAAAATATATACCATAATGAAAACAGATGAAACCTGAGAAAAAGATTAAAATGAAGATGATAAAGGAAGAACTTTAGTTTTATCTGAAATATTTTAACTTCTGTATGAAAACGTTACTTATGTAGTACTTGATTAATTAAAGTGTTTTAAAAAAGAAAAGAATAGAGAGTATTTAGTCATTTTCAAAAGGGCTGAGATAAGAAATTCTTATTTTGGGCTACCTAAGTGATCCAAAACTACTCGATATTTAATGACAAGTTTTACTTCATCCACATTTCTTTTTTTTTTTTTTGCATAGAGGATACAACCAAAGGGTTTGTGATCCCAAGGATTCTAATTCTTAAACCTATATATATAGTTATTAAGAATCTATGAGGAAACATAAAGAAAGTAAAAAGTGACTAGCAGATTGGATCAGAGAGAATGTGGTACTGATTTTCACTAAATGACAAAGGAAGACTTTAGAAACCAGAGATCCATAAATCTAATATTGATACTGGGTAAAAGTCCAAACAAGTTACTAAACAGACTTCAAAATACAAAAAATGAAAGATGCATCAAAAAGAAGTTGAACAACAAAAGAAAAGCATTTTTTAAAATTTGATTTTTATACTGGTAGATCAAGGAAACGTTTAACATCAGTCTTTTCAGGTGGCCCAGGAGAGTGAGAATGAGGCTAAGAATATTACAGCATCAGAGTCCTTTGGAGAAATTCATCAGAGGTGCCCCAAATCCAGAATACCTTACCTCAGTTTCACCCATAGATTTAGAACTTCTGCCTTCCCTCCTGAATGGCTATGGAGGTCCTTTGTGTGTGAATACCTCTTTGAAACCCACTTATTCATCATAATGTTGCCTCTCGAATATCAGCCAAATTCTGACATCTGCTATTACAGGTGAGGAGATAGTCTGAAAACAGTATAATGTGTTTTTATATCTTTAAGACAGTTAACAAATTCCCTCAAGTTTTCTTGATAGATGATATAGAAATAATGTAGATGGGTGACAAAAAAGTTATGGAAGAATTTAGCTGAGTAATTGGTATGCATGGATTCTCATGTGAGTGAACCACTTAATCTAAAAAGTTGTTTAACAGACCAATGTCAAAACAAAGAAAGGTTTCTAATGGCATACTAAAGTCTGACTCTTGCCGTATTTAACAAGTTATCAAGTGAATGAGAACTTATTGCACATTTATCAAATCTGCAATTGGCAAAAACCAAGGTTCTGATCATTAATATACTGGATGTCAGAATCAAAAACTGGAACAATGAGCTAATAGAATAAAGAGAATGATATTGAAATCAAAAAAGAAAAAGAAAAAACATAGATACCTGCACTGCATTTTTTTCCTTATTTAAAAATTTAATTTAAATTTATTATTATATAATATAGACATATCACACACACAAATAAATTTAACAAAGATCATTTGTGGCCTGTAAGGCCTAAAACACTATCTGACCCTTTACAGAAAATGTTTGCCAACTCCTGGTCTTGACTAGTAAGTCTTCCTCAAAAATATGTTCTATCTTTGAATTTGAGTATAAAAATCAAAGACATTAAGTAAACATTCTGTAATATTAAATTTAAATTTGAATGGGGATACAGATTAACAATTCTGAAATTATTTTACATGTATACTGGGGTTAAACAAATATATAAATGCATGGGAGGTAGAAGTGAGGTTTCTCACTGGAGGAAAGTGTAAGTTTCCAAGACAGAAGAAGAGGGAAGGCTAGAATGAATCAATGTTACTGGATTAGAGTCAGAGACTTCAGTATGAACTCATGTTTAGCTTAATATAAATGCAAAAGGATACAGAAACAATTACACATATAGCACATACATAGGTTAGTACACAGGCATAAACTTCCTAGCTCTGTTGAGAAGGCCTAGAAGCAGTGACACCCCAGGGGCAACAAGCACAGGAAGAGCCTAGATCCTTTTTTTCTGATATCATTCTCCAAAGAAATATGACTAATTCTAGGACAGGGGTAAAGAAAATATGAGTTTGGAACATCTCATAGTACCCAAAAGTAAGGAAGTATAAACAAACAGACAAACAAAAAGGCATGTCAAAGAAAAGAACACAAGAGGCAAACTGAAAGAGCTCACAATGGCCACAGCTGAAACAATCTGAGCAATAAAATAAATAACACAGTATTGACTTATAATTCAAGGTATAAATAAATAGAAATGAATAAATAAACAAACAAACATTCTTCCTTGCAGAAGAATTCCAAGTAGTTTATGTAATTATCACCCCCTTCAGTAGGGAGAGCTTAATTTTTCCACTCTACCAAGTGTGAGCAGCATTTGTTGACTTGCTTCCAAAGAATGGCATATGGAAAGGTGAGGAAAAAGTAACTCTATAGTGGAGAAACCTTAAAAACATGATAGCATGTACCCGATATGTGACAAGAAGGGTACTTCACCTCTGTGATATTCAGCCCAAAAACCCACAGCCTCAGTCTAACCATGAGGAAAATGCCATTAAAAAATAAGTCAAGGGATATTCTACAAAATACCTGACCGATACACCTCAAAACTGTCAAGTCATGAAAATCAAACAATGACTGAGAAACTATCATAAACCAGAGGAGACTAAACAGACATGAAGACTAAATGTAATGTAATATCTTGGAAGGGATATTAGTTTATAAAAAAAAGTGAAATCGAAATAAAGTTTGGCGTTTAGGTAATGATAATGTACCAATGTTCGTTTAATTATCACAAACGTAATGTGACATGGTAATGTAAGATGTTAACAATAGGAGAAACTGGGTTAGGGGTACACCTGAACTCTGGACTATCTGTACATCTTTTCAGTAAATTAAAAAATATTCAGAAATTTAAAGTTTACTAAAATTTTGAAATGGAAATGTCAATATGATCTCATCATTTAAGCACACACACACTTATCTATATTTTTCACCTCTTCCACTGAAAAGGTCAAGAAGTAATGATACCCCAATATCAATGAACATGTGTAGCATCCAGATTTGGTCTCTGAATACCATTCCCACTAACAAAACAGGTGTCTGTGGGGAAATGCTCACTGTGGGACCTGGAAAGGCATGTACTGGGAAGCCTACAACATGTTGTTCCAGAAAATAAGTAAGCTTTTAAAGACTAATTAGGTCATGTCAAAACTACATAGCAATCAGGGACTCCCAATGGCCAAATCTGAGACACTTTAAACATCAAAAAGAATAATGACTGGGACTTCCCTGATGGCACAGTTGTTAAGAATCTGCCCACCAATGCAGGGGACATGAGTTCAATCCCTGGTCTGGGGAGATCCCAACATGCCACAGAGCAACTAAGCCCATGCGTCACAACTACTGAGCCTGTGCGCTAGAGCCCAAGAGCCACAACTACTGAGCCTGCGCACCACAACTACTGAAGCCCACACGCCTAGAGCCCGTGTTCAGCAACAAGAGAACCCACCGCGATGAGAAGCCTGCACATGGCAACAAAGAGTAGCCCCCGCTCACCACAACTAGAGAAAGCCTGAGTGCAGCAACAAAGACCCAACTCAGCCAAAAATAAATAAAAATTTTTTTAAAAAAAGAAGAATGACTGCAATTGACTGAAACACATGAAAATTTTAAAATCATAAATACCAGTAATCAAAAAAAAAGCAAAAAACTTAAAAAAAAACTATCACCCTGAATAACAACTCATTTATCAACACCAATGCATAAGCTAAAAATGAGTGATAAAAGGGAAATAACTAAGCATTTATCCTGACTCTCCAGTAGGAACTGTATTTCAGGGGAACCAAATAACATCAGGCATGAGGAAAAGTACTTCTCTTAGAAGAATGCCAGCAAGTAAAAGTAGATGAAACAAGAGAATTAGAAAACCACTATCTTGCAGCCCTTGATGAAATAAATGATTCAGGTATGAATAATCAATGGATGCTCAACTTATTAAGTGAAAGGATGAATAGAATCTGGATATTTACATGGTACCAAGGTATCTTCCCCCCAAAGTTCTTGCCTATCTCAAGTATGTAATATTAACTTTACAATGGAGGAATCAGATGTCCCAACTTACTCCAGGGATCAGTCTTAATTGCTAGTCACTAATAGTGACAACAACCAGACAATACATGCCATCTGATGTGAAACAATATGGATTATAATCAAGCCTCTGGATCTTTTATAGGAAATACTGGAGATAAAGAAACAACTTAAATAATATCAAAAGGAAGCAATTAGAAAATCAGGAAGGAAGAATCTCATAGAGGAGGACTAGACTTGTCTGTTTAATAAAGTTGTGGGAAAGAAAATAGTTAAGGAAGGGTCAGTGTAGATTAAAAGAGATGTAAGAGAGATACAAAATAGATGTGATGTGTATTACTTGATTGGATCCATGTCTGACAAACCAGCATTAAAACACATTTTCAGGGACTTCCCTGGTGGTCCACTGGGTAGGACTCTGCACTCCCAATGCAGGGGGATGAGTTTGATCCCTGGTCAGGGAACTAGATCCCACATGCATGCTGAAACTAAGTCCACATGCTGCAACTGAAGATCCTGCCTGCCGCAACTAAGACCCGGCACAGCCAAAATAAATAATAAAATAAATAAATAATTATTTTTTTAAATACATTTTGAGGGCAAATGGGGAAATTTAAATACAGAATGTTTATTGGAAATATTAAGGAATTATGAAGAATTTTGTTAAAAATAATGGAACTACATTTATATAAGAAAGCGTCTATCTTTTTCAAAGATAACACATTGAAGTATTTCAAAGTGAAAGGTGTATCTGTCTTTATTTTTCTTATATTATAGTTGATTTATAATATTTTATTGGTTTCAGGTGTACAACAGAGCAATTCAATCATTTTATAGATTATACTCCATTTAAAGTTACTTCAAACTAATGGCTATATCTCCTTATGCTGTACAATGTATCTCTGTTGCTTATCTATTTTATACGTAGTAGTTTGTATCTCCTTAATCCTCTACCCCTATCCTGCCCCTCTCCCCTTCCCTCTCCCCACTGGTAACCACTGGCTTATTCCATCTGTGAGTCTGTTTCTGTTTTGTTACATACAAACAGTGTCTTTACTTTTAAATAATTCAAAAATTACAAAAATGAGATGAAGCAAGTAAAGAAAAATATTTATAACTTAAATCTAGGTAAAGGGTAGATGGCTATCATACTAATCCCTCTGCTTTTCTCTCCATTTGAAATCTTTTTTTACAGTAAAAAGGGAATTGTAGATGAATATGTAAATAGATATAAAATACACACTGAGTCACAAAAACATCATAAAAAGCAGAGTCACATTACTTTGAGATTAGGGACAAGTGATAGCAAAGTTAAATAGTTTTCATGATTTAAAGGAGTAACATTCACATAATGTTTGCAATTATTAGAGTTTTATATTAATTTTATATGAATTGTCAAGAATTCTATTTCTTCCCATCTATCTAATCTTTGATAGCTCACAATTACATATAGGATGCAACAATTTAATTACAGAAGAGAAAATAAGCTTATTCTTGCTTTTTTCTGCATTTTCAATGACAACAGTGTAGCAAATGACATAGTTTAGTGAATAATAGAGCACTGGCTTGAGACTCATGAGATATATATTCCATTCAGAGCTGATCATTGACATAGCACTGGATAGTCCTGAACAAGCCACCTTATAGTTGTAGAGGTAGGAGAGCACAATCCCTATATGAATCAAGAGACTATCTATCATGTGGGAAAAAGGGATATACACAACTTTTTTTTTTTTTTTTTTTTTTTGCGGTACGCGGGCCTCTCACTGTTGTGGCCTCTCCCGTTGCGGAGCACAGGCTCCGGACGCGCAGGCTCAGCGGCCATGGCTCACGGGCCCAGCCGCTCCACGGCGTGTGGGATCTTCCCGGACTGGGGTACAAACCCGTGTACCCTGCATCGGCAGGTGGACTCTCAACCACTGCACCACCAGGGAAGCCCTAAACAACATATTTTAAGTACATTTTAAAAAGCCCATCATGGGGCTTCCCTGGTGGTGCAGTGGTTAAGAATCCGCCTGCCAATGCAGGGGATATGTGTTCGAGCCCTGGTCCGGGAAGATCCCACATGTCGCGGAGCAACTAAGCCCGTGTGCCACAACTACTGAGCCTGTGCTCTAGAGCCCATGAGCTACAACTACTGAGCCCGTGAGCCACAACTATTGAAGCCAGTGTGCCTAGAGCCCATCCACCACAAGAGAAGCCACCACAATGAGAAGCCCACGCGCTGCAACCAAGAGTAGCCCCCGCTCGCTGCACCTAGAGAAAGCTCGCACACAGCAACGAAGACCCAACATAGCCAAAATAAATAAATAAATAAATAAATAAAATTTATTTAAAAAAAGGTCATCATACTAACTCAAGATAAATGTCACTATTTTAAATCATAAGAGCTATTTTAAATATAGCCATCACTGGAGATAATCAGGGGGTTTTTTTTCCTTTCAATTGATCCTATATCTGTTAAGATCTATTTAGGGAATCCTCAAATCTTTACTACTAGACAGCTTAAGAGTTATGACTTCAAACTTTACAAAATCAATAATGATTTGTAGAACACTGACCAGAGTCACTTTAGTCAGCAAGGTTATTTTGCTAGATAACTATATAACTGCCAGAGAAATTTGAGGTCTGACTCAATTCTGGTCCACATAAGACAGACATTTATTATGTAATATTTATTGGCAAGTAAGCACAAACAATTCATATGATCTATTCTGCAGGCTTGAGAAAAATCCCAGCATCTCGTTTAGATGCTCCAACCACCACTTTCACAAAAGGTTCACTGGAAGCAAACGCTCAATGGTCCAGAGACAGGAACCTTCTCCATAGAGTTGATGAAATCCAGAGTTTTCAAGTGGACATTAAACAAAACCCCTAAGAGTTCAGGTTGAAGGCAAAACTAGATTTACACCCCATTCATGCAAGAGTAAGAAATTGAGTCAGAGTAATTTCAGCTAATCCACATATCTTGAATATTTTTAAATCTCATCATTGAAAGCTCATTTCCAACATACATTATGCAAGTTAACAAGATAGTTTCACCAATAAAATCCATTTCTGATATCCAATATGCTAAAAGATCAACGATGGTCAAAAGTAGAAATAAGAGGGTGGTTTACGGTAGCAACATGTAAAGTCATTTATAATATAATGCTAGCTGACCATAACTGCACAATGCAGCACCAACTAGCACTTGGCTTAACATATGTTGTACACACACATATAATATTACACAGTATTTAATGAAGTGTTTTAAAGTAAACTAGGCAAGGTAACAATTTCTAAATTAAAATATTTATTAAAAAACAACAAAAGACAGAAAATGGCTTTAAAACATAAATTAATGAAACTAAAGGAAATTCACTAAAGAATAAATTAATGAAACTAAAGGAAATTTACTAAAGAAAAGAAACATAAAAGGTACACTTCACTTTCATCTGAATAACGAATGTAGTATATAGTCATGTAAATTTATCGTATTTTGGTAAAAATAATCATAAACGGAATTCAAACAACAAGAGACTCTGTCTTCAAATATGAAGGTATTAAGTTTCATAATACATACCATTCACAGGGCTGAAGGGATCGAAATGCCTTAAAAGAAGCATCCATTCCAGCAAAATCCCAAAACTTAACATCATAGTCATATCCTCCAGTCACCAAACGGGCACCTGAGGGATCCAGACCCAAAGCAGAAACCTGGTTTAAAAAAAAAAAAAATGGAGAAAAGCTACTTATTGTCTATTATAACCCCATTTCCTTTCTCTAACCCTACTTCCTACCTTACAGGCACTGTAAATATAGATCACCACTGTTGTTACTTCTGAGAAGTGAAAATGGAAAGCACCTTCTATATTATGTGGCTTTGTTATTAGGAGTATTATTTCTTTGAAATACAAGAAAATATTGTAGTTTAATCTAATCAGTAGCTTCATCCAAACTTATCTACCATGTACTCAGTATAGCTGTCATATGATAAACTAAGTTGCTTTAGTATATAAGTAGAAATCTTATAAACAATTCAGCTTTTTCAATAAACAATTGTTCTTGTATTTCAAAGGAAATACATTTCCATAAAATATTTGTGTTAAATACATTGGGTTTATTATTATTTTAAATGAAGTAAACAGTGAATATTTTTACATGTCTTAATTTTAATGTTTGCTATGGTAAATACTGACACAAATAACTCATATAAACAGACATCTTGGGGGGTTCTTAAAAGATTCTGAGTGTAAAGGGTCTTGAAACCGAAATATCTGAGAACTGCTGCCTTAAGAAATCATTTCCATCTCATTCTTCATGTTATACCTACTTTTTATTAAATCACACTTTTGATATTTTTCTTCTGAAATCAGGAAAGAATTTTATTAATTTTCATGTTTTTAAGTAAATAAAAAAAATTATAGACTGTAAATACTTAAAAGGAAGCTTTCCTATCATTGAGTCCAGAGATTTTTACAGCTGGGAGATAGTTCATGTTTAACACATGTTTTATTTAGATATGCATATTTTTTCAAATCAAATTTTATCTTTAAAAATATATATAATTAAAAAATACTCCAAGTTATTTTACACATTAATAATCAGAGCTTCTAACTGTACTCTTAGGTTAACTAATTTTTTTTGCAGTCCTGCCTTTGCCCTGCATGTATTTCAACTTTTTGGAAATATGTCAGAGATTAAGAAGGTGACTGGCCGGTCTTCTTTGTTTGTTTGTTTTTAAGCTAGTTATTGTAAAAATGTTTACACATTCACAGAAGTATAGAGAATACTGAAAGGAATTCCCATATATTTATCTTTGAACCTTACCAATTGTCTACATAAGGCCACTCTTATTTCCTATATAATTTACATTTCTAGTAAACCTCCTTCTCCCCATCCCATCGACATGCCCACTCTACCCTTCTTCCCTCCTGTTAAAATTAAAGAGGTGTCCCTCCTCCTGATAAAGCTAACCCCACCAGTGTTCATCTCCCTACAATGTAATTTGAAATTGAAAATTCATTTGTGACTTGTCTATTCTATTCCTGTCCTCCCCTCAAGAGTGTAAGTTCCACTCCTACCCCATGACCACCAGTGCGGAGCCACAGGGGCTGAGGCCCTGAATCAGGGTGGGAGGAATGGTGACCAGCTGCAGGCATCCTCACTGTTCTCCTGGGGAAAAGGACAGTGTTGTTTGCAACCTGCAGTTTCCAACTTCCTGGTGGTCATTTGGACTTCAGGGTAAACTGGGAAGAATGTGCCCAAAGGGAAACCTGGGGAAAAGCAGTTCTTCACCTAAAAAATGTTCACCGTTGTGAATTCTGTTTTTTTTTTTCACTGTGCTGTGCGGCATGCAGGGTCTTAGCTCCCCAACCAAGGATCAAAACCGTGCCCCCCGGCAGTGTAAGTGCAGAGTCCTAACCACTGGACCGCCAGGAATTTCCCTGTTGTGAATTCTTTCACTGAGGAAGAGAATTACCATTATGTCACTATATTAATGAAAAAAGAAATGGATGTGATTCATAATTTAGAACCAAAAAATGTAGAACCTAAAAAAAAATGAAAGTAGGAAGTATATTCCTTGGGAAGAATTTCCTCTACTGGACCAGCTTTTCTGGGCATTAGGTTGTTTAAAGGAACAAGGCTATGATCCTTCTCTGGATCATCTGGTAGGATACAAAGGAAATGATCTCTTAAGTGACCAAGAAGATTCTTTGTTTTTTTTTAAAAAGACAGAATAAGGTCTGGCTAAGGAATGGAAAGTATCTAATTTCAGAAAAACTCCCATTTTATCTAAAAACTTCAAAAAGATCGCCAGTTTATTTGCAAATTCTTAATATACCCACCACCTTTTCAGCCTTTTCTTGTGAAAATTTTCCTAGGATATGTGACTGCATTACATTCAGACACAGAATATGTGATAATTGATGAGACTATGGTTAATCTGCTTTCTATATCTCCCTGTGATATTTACTGTGCAGTCTGTCATCAGCAGCTTACATGGAACAGAGTGCAATAGAATTTGCCTTAGCATTTTAGTTCAAATAGAAATTCTAATTCAAATACTAACACAGTAAGCCAATGGCAGAATTTATCATGTTTGTTGATTTTCCTCTTTTCTTTTATTTAAAAAAATGGGAGTAGGGGGCAGTAATATACTGTGACAGTCCTTGCTAGAGGCAACAACTAGAGAGAACAGGACAGGCCATTAGGGTATATTTCCCAGGTTTGTGACTGAGAATCCAAACGAAGAGAAGTGAGACAAACCTCTAGGATCTGTATCCTATCATGAACAGGCCATGTAATTTTGGATTTCTCGCTTAATCTCTCTGAGATCCAGGGCCTTTACATGTAAAATGAGGAGATTAGAATACAGCAGTGGTTCTCAAAGTGTGATCTGGAGGGTCCACGAGACCCTTTCAAGTGTACTCAAGATCAAAGCTATTTTTACAATACTAAGACATCATTTGCCTTTTATCCAGAGGCATAATGATATTGTAAAAGACTGAATGCAAAAAAGCAGGTATGATAAATCCAGCCCTCTTCTATTAAGCCAGATATTAAAGAGATTTGCAAAACTGTGAAATAATATCACTCTCCTCATTAATGGATTGTTTTGCTTTCAAAAAAGTAATTTTTCATAAAAATTATTTATGTTAGCATGTATCAGTTTTTCTTATTTGTAAATGAGTTAAAAACTCTAAAAACTAGAAGAAAAAAAAAGAGTGTAAATTCCATGTGGACAAAGACCATCCTTGTGCCCAGCACAGTGCCTGGCACAAATCTGACACTTAATAAATAACCCTTTTAAAAAATGAAGGAGGACTGCAAATTAAAAAAACACATACAAACAAACAGCTATGCAGTTTGACAAATATACGATCAATTACCCTCTATCAGGAAAGAAAAGGATAAACTACAAAGTTCACTTTTTTTAATCTAAGGACAGAAGAAAGATGGCAAAGAAGAAAGGGCAAAGTGACAAAATGAGATCTTCAATGCTAGCATTCTGAAGTACCAGAAGCTTGGACTTCCCTGGTGGCTCAGTGGTTAAGAATCCACCTGCCAACGCAGGGAACACGGGTTCAATCCCTGGTCCAGGAAGATCCCACATGCTGCAGAGCAACTAAGCCTGTGCCACAGCTACTGAGCCTGTGCTCTAGAGCCAGCAAGCCACAGTTACGGAGCCCACATGCCACAACCACTGAAGGCCGTGCGCCTAGAGCCCATGCTCTGCAGCAAGAGAAGCCACCGCAATGAGAAGCCCGCACATTGCAACAAACAGTAGCCCCCGCTCGCTGCAACTAGAGAACGCCCACGCACAGCAACAAAGACCCAATGCAGCCAAAAATAAATAAATAAACAAACAAATAAATAAAGTATCAGGATCTCTGTGACTTCTTATATACTCCATTTATTATCCAACAAAAGGATATGAAAGGTAATGAGTAACAGAAAACAGAGCTCTGGCGGAGCTTCAAGATGGCGGAAGAGTAAGACGCGGAGAACACCTTCCTCCACACAGATACAACAGAAATACATCTATATGTGGAAAAACTCCTACAGAACACCTACTGAATGCTGGCAGAAGACCTCAGACCTCCAAAAGGCAAGAAACTCCCCCACGTACCTGGGTAGGGCAAAAAAAAAAAAAAAACAAGAAAAAACAGAGACAAAAGAATAGGGACGGGACCTGCACCAGTGGGAGGAAGCCGTGAAGGAGGAAAGGTTTCCACACACTAGAAGCCCCTTCGCGGGCAAAGACTGCAGGTGGCGGAGCGGGGGAGCTTCGGTGCCACGGAGGAGAGCACAGCAACAGTGGTGTGGAGGGCAAAGCGGAGAGATTCCCGCACAGAGGATCGGTGCCGACCTGCACTCACCAGCCCGAGAGGCTTGTCTGCTCACCCACCGGGGCGGGCGGTGGCTGGGAGCTGAGGCTCGAGCTTCGGTCGGATCGCAGGGAGAGGACTGGGCTTGTCTGAGTGAACACAGCCTGAAGGGGGATAGTGCGCCACGGCTAGCCGGGAGGGAGTCTGGGAAAAAGTCTGGAGCTGCCAGAGACAAGAGAATTTTTCTTCCCTCTTTGTTTCCTGCTGCACGAGAAGAGGGGACTCAGAGCGCCGCTTAAAGGAGCTCCAGAGACGAGCGCCAGCCACGGCTATCAGCGCGTACTCCAGAGACGGGCATGGGACACTAAGGCTGCTGCTGCCGCCACCAAGAAACCTGTGTGCGAGCACAGGTCACTATCCACATCTCCCCTCCCGGTAGCCTGTGCAGTCCACCACTGCCAGGTTCCCGTGATCCAGGGACAACTTCCCCTGGAGAATACACGGCGCGCCTCAGGCTGGTGCAATGTCACGCCAGCCTCTGCCGCCGCAGGCTCGCCCCGCATCCGTATCCCTCCCTCACCACCCTCCCACTGCCTGAGTGAGCCAGAACCCCCGAATCAGCTGCTCCCTTAACCCCGTCGTGTCTGAGCGAAGAATAGACGCCCTCAGGCGACCTACACGAAGAGGCGGGTCCAAATCCAAAGCTGAACCCCGGGAGCTGTGCGAACAAAGAAGAGAAAGGGAAATCTCTCCCAGCAGCCTCAGGAGCAGCGGATTAAATCTCCACAATCAACTTGATGTACCCTGCATCTATGGAATACCCGAAGAGACAACAATCATCCCAAATTGAGGAGGTGGACTTTGGGAGCAAAGACATATATTTTTCCCCCCTTTTCTCTTTTTGTGACTGTCTATGTGTATGCTTCTGTGTGTGATTTTGTCTGTATAGCTTTGCTTTTACCATTTGTCCTAGGGTTCTGTCTGTCCGTTTTTTGTTTCTTTGTTTGTTTTTTAATTACTTAACTTTTTTTTCTTAATAATTATTTTTTATTTTATAACTTTATTTTACTTTATCTCCCTCCTTCCTCCCTTCCTCCCTCCCTCTGTCCCTCCCTTCGTCCCTCCCTTCTATCTTGCTTGCTTGCTTGCTTGCTTTTCTCCCTTTTATTCTGAGCCATGTGCAGCACAGGCTCTTGGTGCTCCAGCTGGGCATCCGGGCTGTACCTCTGAGGTGGGAGAGCAAAGTTCAGGACACTGATCCGAAAGAGACCTCCCAGCTCCACATAATATCAAAACGTGAAAATCTCCCAGAGATCTCCGTCTCAATGCCAAGACCCAGCTCCACTCAATGACCAGAAAGCTACAATGCAGGACACCCCATGCAAAACAACTAGCAAGACAGAAACACAACCACATCCATTAGCAGAGAGGCCGCCTAAAATCACAATAAGGCCACAGACACCCCAAAACACACCACCAGATGTGGACCTGCCCACCAGAAAGACAAGATCCAGCCTCATCCACCAGAACACAAGCACTAGTCCCCTCCACCAGGAAGCCTACACAACCCACTGAACCAAACTCAGCCACTGGGGACAGACAACAAAAACAACAGGAACTATGAACCTGCCGCCTGCAAAAAGGAGACCCCAAACACAGTATGTTAAGCAAAATGAGAAGACAGAGAAACACACAGCAGATAAAGGTGCAAGGCAAAAACCCACCAGACCTCACAAATGAAGAGGAACTATGCAGTCTATCTGAAAAATAATTCACAATAACAATAGTAAAGATGTTCCAAAATCTTGGAAATACAATGGAGAAAATACAAGAAACGTTTAACAAGCAACTAGAAGAACTAAAGAGCAAACAAACAGTGAAGAACAACACAATAAATGAAATGAAATATTCTGTAGAAGGAATCAATAGCAGAATAACTGAGGCAGAAAAACGGATAAGTGACCTGGAAGATAAAATAGTGGAAATAACTACAGCAGAGCAGAATAAAGAAAAAAAAATGAAAAGAACTGAGGACAGTCTCAGAGACCTCTGGGACAACATTAAATGCACCAACATTCGAATTATAGGGGTCCCAGAAGTAGAAGAAAAAAAGAAAGGGACTTAGAAAATATTTGAAGAGATTATAGTTGAAAACTTCCCTAACATGGGAAAGGAAACAGTTAATTAAGTCCAGTAAGCACAGAGAGTCCCATAGACGATAAATCCAAGAAGAAACATGCCAAGACACATACTAATCACTATCAAAAATTAAATACAAAGAAAACATATTAAAAGCAGCAAGGGAAAAACAACAAATAACACACAAGGGAATCCCCATAAGGTTAACAGCTGATCTCTCAGCAGAAACTCTGCAAGCCAGAGGGGGTGGCAGGACATATTTAAAGTGATGAAGGAGAAAAACCTACAACCAAGATTACCCAGCAAGGATCTCATTCAGATTTGATGGAGAAATTAAAACCTTTACAGACAAGCAAAAGCTAAGAGAATTCAGCACCACCAAACCAGCTTCACAACAAATGCTAAAGGAACTTCTCTAGGCATGAAACACAAAAGAATGAAAAGGCCTACAATAACAAACCGAAAAAAATTAAGAAAATGGGAATAGGAACATACATATCGATAATTACATTAAATGTAAATGCATTAAATGCTCCAACCAAGACACAGACTGGCTGAATGGATACAAAAACAAGACCCGTATATATGCTGTCTACAAGAGACCCACTTCAGACCTAGGGACACATACAGACTGAAAGTAAGGAGGGGATGGAAAAAGATATTCCATGAAAAAGGAAATCAAAAGAAAGCTGGAGTAGCAATTCTCATATCAGACAAAATAGATTTTACAGTAAAGACTATTACAAGAGACAAAGAAGGACACTACATAATGATCAATGGATCGATCCAAGAAGAAGATATAACAATTGTAAATATTTATGCACCCAACGTAGGAGCACCTCAATACATAAGGCAAATACTAAGAGCCATAAAAGGGGAAATCAACAGTAACACAATCATAGTAGGGGACTTTAACACCCCACTTTCACCAATGGACAGATCATCCAAAATGAAAATAAATAAGGAAACACAAGCTTTAAATGATACATTAAACAAGATGGACTTAATTGATATTTATAGGACATTCCATCCAAAAACAACAGAATACACATTCTTCTCAAGTGCTCATGGAACATTCTCCAGGATATCTTGGGTCACAAATCAAGCCTTGGTAAATTTAAGAAAACTGAAATCGTATCAAATATCTTTTCTGATCACAACGTGATGAGACTAGATATCAATTACAGGAAAAAAATCTGTAAAAAATACAAGCACATGGAGGCTAAACAATACACTACTTAATAACCAAGAGATCACTGAAGAAATCAAAGAGGAAATCAAAAACTACCTAGAAACAAATGACAATGGAGAGACGATGACCCAAAACCTATGGGATGCAGCAAAAGAAGTTCTAAGAGGGAAGTTTATAGCAATACAATCCTATCTTAAGAAACAAGAAACATCTCAAATAAACAAGCTAAACCTACACCAAAAGCAATTAGAGAAAGAAGAACAAAAAACCCCAACGTTAGGAGAAGGAAAGAAATCATAAAGATCAGATTAGAAATAAATGAAAAAAAATGAAGGAAACGATAGCAAAGATCAATAAAAGTAAAAGCTGGTTCTCTGAGAAGATAAACAAAAATAATAAACCATTAGCCAGACTCATCAAGAAAAAAAGAGAGAAGACTCAAATCAATAGAATTAGAAATGAAAAAGGAGAAGTAACAACTGACACTGCAGAAATACAAAGGATCATGAGAGATTACTACAAGCAACTCTATGCCAATAAAATGGACAATGTGGAAGAAATGGACAAATTCTTAGAAATGCACAACCTGCCAAGACTGCACCAGGAAGAAATAGAAAATATGAATAGACCAATCACAAGCACTGAAATTGAAACTGTGATTAAAAATCTTCCAACAAACAAAAGCCCAGGACCAGATGGCTTCACAGGCGAATTCTATCAAACATTTAGAGAAGAGCTAACACGTATCCTTCTCAAACTCTTCCAAAATATAGCAAAGGGAGGAACACTGCCAAACTCATTCTACGAGGCCACCATCACCCTGATACCAAAACCAGACAAAGATGCCACAAAGAAAGAAAACTACAGGCCAATATCACTGATGAACATAGATGCAAAAATCCTCAACAAAATACTAGCAAACAGAATCCAACAGCACATTAAAAGGATCACACACCATGATCAAGTGGGGTTTATCCCAGGAATGCAAGGATTCTTCAATATATGCAAATCAATCAATGTGATACACCATATTAAAAAACTGAAGGAGGAAATCCATATGATCATCGCAGTCGATGCAGAGATAGTTTTTGACAGAATTCAACACCCATTTATGACAAAAACCCTGCAGAAAGTAGGCATAGAGGGAAAGTTCCTCAACATAATAAAGGCCATACATGACAAACCCACAGCCAACATTGTCCTCAATGGTGAAAAACTGAAAGCACTTCCTCTAAGATCAGGAAAAAAACAAGGTTGCCCATTCTCACCACTATTATTCACCGAAGTTTTGGAAGTTTTAGCCACAGCAATCAGAGAAGAAAAAGAAATAGGGCTTCCCTGGTGGCACAGTGGTTGAGAGTCCACCTGCCAATGCAGGGAACACGGGTTTTTGCCCCAGTCCAGGAGGATCCCATATGCCACGGAGCGGCTAGGCCCGTGAGCCATGGCTGCTGAGCCCGTCCGTCCGGAGCCTGTGCTCTGCAAAGGGAGAGGCCACAACAGTGAGAGGCCCGCGTACTGCAAAAAAGAAAAAAGAAAACAAAACAAACAAAAAAAGAAATAAAAGGAATCCAAATTGGAAAAGAAGTAAAGCTGTCACTGTTTGCAGATGACATGATATTATACATAGAGAATCCTAAAGATGCTACCAGAAAACTACTAGAGCTAATCAATGAATTTGGTAAAGTAGCAGGATACAAAATTAATGCACAGAAATCTGTAGCATTCCTATACACTAATGATGAAAAATCTGAAAGTTAAATTAAGAAAACACTCCCATTTACCCATGCAACAAAAAGAATAAAATATCTAGGAATAAACCTACCTATGGAGACAAAAGACCTGTATGCAGAAAATTATAAGACACTGATGAAAGAAATTAAAGATGACACAAATAGATGGAGAGATATACCATGTTCTTGGACTGGAAGAATCAACATTGTGAAAATGACTATACTACACAAAGCAATCTACAGATACAATGAAATCCCTATCAAACTACCACTGGCATTTTTCACAGAACTAGAACAAAAAATTTCACAATTTGTACGGAAACACAAAAGACCCCAAATAGCCAAAGCAATCTTGAGAAAGAAAAAGGGAGCTGGAGGAATCAGGCTCCCTGACTTCAGACTATACTAAAAAGCTACAGTAATCAAGACAGTATGGTACTGGCACAAAAACAGAAATATAGATCAATGGAACAGGATTGAGAGCCCAGAGATAAACCCATGCACATATGATCACCTTATCTTTGATAAAGGAGGCAAGAATATACAGTGGAGAAAAGATAGCCTCTTCAGTAAGTGGTGCTGGGAAAACTGGAAAGGTGCATGTAAAAGTATAAAATTAGAACACTCCCTAACACCATACACAAAAATAAACTCAAAATGGATTAAAGACCTAAATGTAAGGCCAGACACTATCAAACTCTCAGAGGAAAACATAGGCAGAACGCTCTATGACTTAAATCACAGCAAGATCCTTTTTGACCTACCTCCTAGAGAAATGGAAAGAAAAACACAAATAAACAAATGGGACCTAATGAAACTTAAAAGCTTTTGCACAGTAAAGGAAACCATAAGCAAAACGAAAAGACAACCCTCAGAATGGGAGAAAATATTTGCAAATGAAGCAACTGACAAAGGATTAATCTCCAAAATTTACAAGCAGCTCATGCAGCTCAATATCAAAAAAACAAACAACCCAATCCAAAAATGGGCAGAAGACCTAAATAGACATTTCTCCAAAGAATATATACAGACTGCCAACAAACACATGAAAGAATGCTCAACATCATTAATCATTAGAGAAATGCAAATCAAAACTACACTGAGATATCATCTCACACCAGTCAGAATGGCCATCATCAAAAAATCTACGAACAATAAATGCTGGAGAGGGTGTGGATAAAAGGGAACCCTCTTGCACTTTTTTTTTTTTTTTTTTTTTTTTTTTTTTGCTATATGCGGGCCTCTCAGTGTTGTGGCCTCTCCTGTTGTGGAGCACGGGCTCTGGACGCGCAGGCTCAGCGGCCATGGCTCACGGGCCCAGCCGCTCCACGGCATGTGGGATCCTCCCAGACCAGGGCACGAACCCGTGTCCCCTGCATCGGCAGGCGGACTCCCAACCACTGCGCCACCAGGGAAGCCCCCTCTTGCACTTTTGGTGGGAATGTAAATTGATACAGCCACTATGGAGAACAGTATGGAGGTTCCTTAAAAAACTCAAAATAGAACTACCATATGACCCAGCAATCCCACTACTGGGCATATACCCTGAGAAAACCATAGTTCAAAAAGAGTCATGTACCAAAATGTTCATTGCAACTCTATTTACAATAGCCAGGACATGGAAGCAACCTAAGTGTCCATCAACAGATGAATGGATAAAGAAGATGTGGTACATATATACAATGGAATATTACTCAGCCATAAAATGAAACGAAATTGAGTTATTTGTAGTGAGGTGGATGGACCTAGAGTCTGTCATACACAGTGAAGTAAGTCAGAAAGAGAAAAACAACAAATACCATATGCTAACACATATATATGGAATCTAAGAAAAAAAAAAGAAGGTCATGAAGAACCTAGGGGCAAGATGGGAATAAAGATGCAGACCTACTAAAGCATGGACTTGAGGATATGGGGAGGGGGAAAGGTAAGCTGTGACAAAGTGAGAGAGTGGCATGGCATATATACACTACCAAACGTAAAAGAGATAGCTAGTGGGAAGCAGCCGCATAGCACAGGGAGATCAGCTCAGTGCTCTGTGACCACCTAGAGGGGTGGGACAGGGAGGGTCGGTGGGAGGGAGATGCAAGAGGGAAGAGATATGGGGACATATGTATATGTATAACTGATTCACTTTGTTATAAAGGAGAAACTAACACACCATTGTAAAGCAATTATACTCCAATAAGATGTTAAAAAAAAAGAAGTAAATTATTCACTTAAGCAATATATAAAAATAGAAGTGCTTTAGAGGGAAATTTATGTCTATGACACCTATGTTAGAAAGGAAGAAAGATCTCAAATCAATAACTTAAGCTTCCACCTTAAAAAACTACCAAAGAAGAGGAAACAAACCCCAAAGCATGCAACAGGAAGGAAATAAAGATTAGAGCAGAGTTCAGTAGAAAAGAGAAATTTTTAAAGTAAAGAAAATCAACGGGACCAAAAAATGGTCCTTAGAAAATTTCAAGAAAATTGAGAAACTTTAGCTAGATTAGCCAAGACAAAAAGAAAGTATTACTAAAATCAGGAAGGAAAGAGAAGATAACATAAATTAAGAGGATTACAAGGAAATTCTATGAATTGCATGCCAACCAGTTATATAACTTAGATGAACCGTACAAATTATTAGAAAGACACAAACTACCAAAATGGACCCATGAAAAAAAAAAAAAGAAAGAAAATCTGAATAGATTTTTAATAAGGGCTTAAATTAGTAATCAAAAATCTTCCCAGAAGACTTCCCGGTGGCACAGTGGTTTAGAATCCGCCTGCCAATGCAGGGGACACAGGTTCGAGCCCTGGTCTAGGAAGATCCCACACGCCGTGGAGCAACTAAGCCCGTGCGCCACAACTACCGAGCCTGCGCTCTAGAGCCCACGAGCCACAACTACTGAGGCCCTCGTGTCAAAACAACTGAGTCCACACGCCTAGAGCCTGTGCTCCACAACAAGAGAAGCCACCGCAATGAGAAGCTCACGCACCACAACGAAGAGTAGCCCCCACTCACCACAACTAGAGAAAGCCGGCACACAGCAACGAAGACCCAACGCAGCCAAATAAATAAATAAATTTATAAAAAACAAAAAAATCTTTCCACAAAGAAGTCTATATCTTTTTGGCGTCAAGATAAATTCTATCAAACACTTAAAGAATAATTAATCAATCCTTCATAAACCCTTCCAGAAAATATAGGAGAAATAAATGCTTTCAGCGTTCTATGAGGTAAATATTACCCTGATGCCAAAACCAAAGTCACCATAAGAAAACTACTGACCTATATCCCTTATGAATATAAACAGAAAAATCCTCAACAAAATATCAGCAAACTGAATCTAGACCTTAAGCATCACACCTTACAACCTGGAGATTTCATCTATTGGAAAAGACACCTCCAGAAAAACTCTTTTCAACCTCCCTGGAGAGGCCCCTATCAGGCACTGCTAACCAATATTTTTGCCACCAAACTCCAAGGAATAGATTCTTGAATTCATGTGACATAACACACCTAAAGAAAGCACCAAACCCTGACTGGACCTGCACATCATCTGGTGACCTGAAAGTAAAGATTTCCTGGAATTGAAGCAGATGACATCTGATAAGACAGCTTTCCCAAGATATCCAGAGAAACCCTGTTAGAAGTTTGTCACCAAACCTTTGATGATGACATAACGCTCCAGACGATCTCCAATATCTATGATCTTGATAACATACGGACTTTAGATAAAAAGTACCTGAAAGTTCTCCCTCCTCCCTCTCCTTGTTATTCGAGTGTGATCTTAATAAGTTTCTAATCTATGCAATTTCCTTCTGATGTGAGACACTACACCTAAGAAAGGTCCTTCCTGACACTGAGGGACAAAAGGCTGCTGAAACTAGGCAAACTTACATTTAATCAGTGATGCTTTCAGAGAAAAATCTTGTGATCAAAGGGGTAAATGTAAAAAATTAATAAACAGAAACCTCAATTAAATAGAGTTGGGATACCAGAAAGGGAAACCCTGCAATGATAGTAGAGCTCAATAGGAAGAATAAAGACTCCTCTTGTTTCCTGGCAAGGACTCATCAGCCAGTGAAAGGCCATGGACTCTGGTTAGCCCTCCAAATTTCCTTTTCACCCCCATAAAAAGGTTCTCCTTCCCTTGCCATGCAGGAACTTGAGCATGGCTCACCATGGCTGCAGACCCCAAGTTGTAATTCTCTGCTGATCCTGGATAAACTCATCTTTGCTGAAGAAATACCTGGTAGTGTATTTGTTTCAGGTCAACGGTAAGTATACTGACAAAATAGATATATTTCTTCAATGGCGAGGAGAAAAAAAGAAAAGGAAAAACATATAGATTAAGAGACATAACAAGTAAACAATGATGACTCTGCTCAGAGTGAGTCAGATACCGTCTGGATACTGATTTGAACAAACTAACTGGAAAAATATGTATGGGGGCTTCCCTGGTGGCGCAGTGGTTAAGAATCCACCTGCCGATGCAGGGACATGGGTTCAAGCCCTGGTCCAGGAAGATCCCACATGTCGCGGAGCGACTAAGCCCGTGCACCACAACTAATGAAACTGCGCTCTCGAGGCTGCGAGCCACAACTACTGAGCCCATGCTCCACAACAAGAGAAGCCACTGCGATGAGAATCCGGTGCACCACAACAAAGAGTAGCCCCTGCTTGCCGCAACTAGAGAAAGCCCGCACGCAGCAACAAAGACCCAACGCAGCCAAAAATTAAAAAAAAAAATAGTATGGGACAATTGAAGAAATTTGAATAATGGGATATTAGATGATATTAAATAATTATTGAAAAAACTTTAGACGTAATAAAGATGTTCTGATTATGAGAGAGAGAGAAAAGGAGAGGGAGAGGAGGAGAGAGAGAGAGAGAAAGACCAACCTTATCTCTTACAGATTCATACTGAAATATTTACAGATGAAATCATATAAAGTCTGGAATTTGTTTTTAAATAATCCCGCAAGGTAGGTAGATGGGATGGGGAGAAGGAGGTTTACTAGAAATGTAAATTATATAGGAAATAAGAGTGGCCTTATGTAGACAATTGGTAAGGTTCAGAGATAAATATACGGGAATTCCTTTCAGTATTCTCTATACTTCTGTGAATGTGTAAACATTTTTACAATAACTAGCTTAAAAACAAACAAACAAAGAAGACCGGCCAGTCACCTTCTTAATCTCTGACATATTTCCAAAAAGTTGAAATACATGCAGGGCAAAGGCAGGACTGCAAAAAAAATTAGTTAACCTAACAGTACAGTTAGAAGCTCTGATCATTAATGTGTAAAATAACTTGGGAGTATTTTTTTAATTATATATATTTTTAAAGATAAAATTTGATTTGAAAAAATATGCATATCTAAATAATACATGTGTTAAACATGAACTATCTCTCAGCTGTAAAAATCTCTGGACTCAATGATAGGAAAGCTTCCTTTTAAGTATTTACAGTCTATAATTTTCTTATTTACTTAAAAACATGAAAATTAGTAAAATTCTTTCCTGATTTCAGAAGAAAAATATCAAAAGTGTGATTTAATAAAAAGTAGGTATAATATGAAGAATTAGATGGAAATGATTTCTTAAGGCAGCAGTTCTCAGATATTTCGGTTTCAAGACCCTTTACACTCAAAATCTTTTAAGAACTCCCCAAAATGTCTGTTTATATGAGTTATTTGTGTATTTACCATAGCAAACATTAAAATTAAGACATGTAAAAATATTCAGTTTACTTCATTTAAAATAATAATAAACCCAATGTATTTAACACAAATATTTTATGGAAATGATATTTTCAAAAGCAAAAAATTTAGTGGAAAGACTATCACTATTTTAAAATCCTTGGCTATTAATTCTATCATCTGTGTTATTTCTGGACCTATTTCTATTGATTGGTGTTTTCCCCCTCATTAAGGGATGTATTTTCCTACTTCTTTACATGTCAGACTTCTAGAAAAAGGTAGCTTAATTATAAAGGGAAAACCTTAAAATGTATACATTATTAATTTTTAAATAACATAAATAAATATGAAAATATAAAAATATAATCCATAAATCTAAGTAATATAATCTTAGAGCCATACAGTAACTATCTTATGTTCATTTCTTATCTCAACATCCACCTAAAAAATGAACTCAGGCCTCTTACTGATAGAGAAATGAAGCTAAGGGTAATGAAAAATTTTCCCACACCATAACAAAAAAAAGTACTTGAGTTTCATTTCTTTCTTTCACTTATAATGTTCCTATATCAAAGAAAGAGGTTTTAAAGCCAACAATAACAATGCCAGTAAGTGTTCCTATTTTAAATGAAATGCAATGGTTATTTTGACTGAATAGAAAAGTAATCTATTTTCCTTAATGTCTATAGCTTTGTGATACCAGTTGATTGTATAATTGGCCTTAATATAAATATGTCTTATTAGTTCACTTTTCCATGAGAGCCCTGTTATTGAGGGAAAAGAACTAAATTTTTAAAACTTACTGTCTTAGTGCCATGCTTCAGCGTTATCTCATGCGAGTCAGGGATCTTTTGGACAGGATTCTGAAAAAAGAAAATTCCATGACATTGATGAGTAATATAACATATTTGGGGGAACTACATACCACACACACAGGAAATTTAATTTTTAAAAATTGCATCATTGACTTTTTAACACAAAACTTTAAAAAATAGGAAGTAAAAAGTGTGAGCGTGGGACTTCCCTGGTGGCACAGTGGTTAAGAATCCCCCTGCCAATGCAGGGGACACAGGTTTGAGCCCTGCTCCGGGAAGATCCCACATGTCACGGAGCAACTAAGCCCGTGCGCCACAACTACTGAGCCTGCGCTCTAGAGCCCGCAAGCCACAACTACTGAGCCCATGTGCCACAACTACTGAAGCCCGCGCGCCTAGAGCCTGTGCTCCGCAACGAGAAGCCACTGCAATGAGAAACCCACGCACCACAACGAAGAGTAGTCCCTGCTCGCCGCAACCAAAAAAAGCCCGCGTGCAGCAACGAAGACCCAATGCAACCAAAAATAAATAAATAAAAATTAAATTAAATTAAAATATTTTTTAAACTGTGAGCGTATCTTATTTCTGCACTTCTAGATAGATTACAATTGGTCACTTTGAGCTGATAATAAATTTATCTTAAATCTCTAAAAAGATACACCTAAGATATTCTTTAGGTTGTATGAAACCATAAGGTCCTCCCTACATGGAAAATTTTTAAAGTCCTCTTTTCACTGGTACTTGGGCATACCTTAAAGTACTTAATTTATAACAGACAACAAAATGTGCACAGGATAGATACATACCTTTTAACCCATAAAAGATTAAAAAACAAAAAACTGATATTCAAATGGTACAAATAAGGAACAGAGTCATTCACTGATGCATCGATTCAATAAAGCTTTATTAAAGTAAGATTACACCAGATGCTAAGTGGCGTTAGACACAGCCTCTACTCTTCTCTCCTCCCAAGAAGCGTATGGTCTAAGAGGGAAACGTCAATGACTCTACTTCCATATAATACATGCTATGTTAGAAGGGGTATGGACAGAATAACTGAGGGATGAAGAAGACGGATGCATAAATCAGACAGAAGAGGTCACACTGATCATTTAAATAAGAAGTTTCATTGTTTAGTCAAGTCTCCATTATCCAAGAGCAGGGCAGTTATACTAAAATTCTACAGCCATGACAAATTCATGTTAGGATTATCTTGCAATCTAATGAATTAAACATGTTTAGGGAATTCCCTGGTGGTCCAGTGATTAGGACTCTGTACTTCCACTGCCAAGGGCCCAAGTTCAACCCCTGGTCGGGGAACTAAGATCCCACAAGCCATGTAACACAAGCCATGTGGCATGCCCAAAACAAATGAACAAACAAACAAAAACATGCAATCTACAGACTTTGGTCCCTAACTTCCCTCCTTTATTAGGATCCTTGATGAACCAATCAATCACTAGTTCTTTCTATTTTATCTTAAATCTTTCCCCTACCATGGCTCTTTCTCCTCAGAATATGAACAATTTAAGTACGTCCCATATTGGGACTTCCCTGGTGGTGCAGTCGTTACGAATCTGCCTGTCAGTGCAGGGGACACGGGTTCGATCCCTGGTCTGGGAAGATCCCACATGCTGTGGAGCAACTAAGCCCCCATGAGCCACAACTACTGAGCCTGCGCTCTAGAGCCCATGGGCCACAACTTCTGAGCCCGCGTGCCACAACTACTGAAGCTCGCATGCCTAGAGCCCGTGCTCCACAAGAGAAGCCACTGCAATAAGAAGCCCGTGCAACGCAACAAAGAGTAGCCCCGCTCGCCGCAACTAGAGAAAGCCCGTGCGCAGCAACGAAGACCCAATGCAGCCAAAAATAAATAAACAAATTATATTTAAAAAGAAGTACATCCCATATTAAAACACACACACACCCCAATTTCGCCTAGGTTTACTGCTATACCACTGTCTTTTCCTTTACAATCAAGCTTCCTCACACTACAGTTTTCACTCATTGTCTCTACTTTCTTTCACCCCTCTACCTCTACCACTTTGGCACTTGTCATTTAATTCCCAGTACCTAGCACAGTTCTTGGTACTTAAAGGACTCTTAGTAAATATTTCTTGAATGAATAAATAAGTCACTATAAATGTCCCAGGACACTTTTCAGAACTTAATCTGCACGTCTGACCTTTCAACAGCATGATAACTACTTAACTATTTCCTCCAACTTGAAACTATGCTTTCTTGGGAGGAAACAGCCTTGATAAAAAGCCAGAAACTCTAGGGTTTTAAAATCAAGCTCTGATACTCATTAACCTTGTCATAACCTCAGGAGAGTAATAACTCTCAGTTTCCTCATTTGCAAACAGGATAATAGCACCTGCCCCTTAGGTTACTGTGAGGTAAGTGGTTTAAAGCTCATAATACAGAGTTCGGTACAAAGTAGGTACTCAATAAATGGCAGCCACCATTTATTCTAAGGCTTACCTCCTGTCTCTCTTGTCATATTATCTTAGTCTATTTCCAGGCTTCTCTTCCTTTTTACTTGGCTAATTCCTACTTACCCTTTAAGACGCAGTTCAGATGTGACCTGCTCCTGGAAGCATTTCTCAACATTTCAAACTCTGGGTTAAATGACCCTTCCATGCACTCCCATGATACCCTCTCCTTGTCTCTATCACAGAACCTATCATAATACATTGTAATTTTTGACCGGTCTCCCTCCACACCACTCCGTGACCAAACTCAAGAGATGCTTCTCAAAGACTGTGTATATATATCATCTCTGGGTCCCCAATGCACAAAACACCTGGTATATGGCAGACACAAGAGTTTTTGGAGTGTATTAATGGCCCTTACAATGTCTACCTCGTAAATCACATTAGATAATTTTTAATTTACCTCAAACATTAATGTTTATGTCCATAAAGAAGAAGCGGTAGGTGCTATCCATCAGGTGAGCCTGGTGAGTGTGAGTCATATTTTCCAAAAGTGAAAACCTTTGAAGACCAAATGATTCTATCCCAGACTAAAAGCACATGTAAAGTTGCAAGTATAGAGAAATAAAGGCAATTTTGTCTTAAACCATTTGCATCTGAGAAGTGGCTATAGTTCATTACCACCACAGATCAGTAAAGAAGGAGATCAGGGTGCTTCCCTGGTGGCGCAGTGGTTGAGAGTCCACCTGCCGATGCAGGGGACACAGGTTTGTGCCTCGGTCTGGGAAGATCCCACATGCCGCGAAGCAGCTGGGCCCATGAGCCATGGCCGCTGAGCCTGCGCGTCTGGAGCCTGTGCTCCACCACGGGAGAGGCCACAACAGTGAGAGGCCCGCGTACCGCAAAAAAAAAAAAAAAAAAAGAAGAAGGAGATCAGGAACCAAGAGGCACTGAACAAAAACACTTACCTCATAGTAACCCAAGGAACTGCTGGAGAGTTTGCAGTTTATTTCAAGACGAAGACATTACAGTATGGTTTACTATGTTTTGGAAAGTCCTGCACACACCAATATTGGAGATACCAATATTCCAACACAAATTCCAAAATAATTTAAAAGTTGAACAAATGAATTCTGGACTACCCCTACATTAAATTATGTAAACCACTGCTCCCTTTGCAGTTGACAATATTTGTAAGTAATAAAAACTCAAGTAAAGGTGCTAAGTCCTCCTGAAAGAAACAGGAGAACAGTTCAAATGTTTTACTTAAAGAAGAATCTATTATAGTATCATTTCATAACCAATTCCTTTTTCATCACTCAGGAAAGAAAAACACTGTCACCAGAAGGAAGGATGAAAATTATTTCACTGAATTCAATGCAGAACGTGCCTATATACAATTTCTGACATGTAAAGAAAAAACTTACAAGAATACAGAACAACTCAGTATTTACATTAGGAATGAATTAAATGTTTAAATAAGTATTGTTTACATTTAAAATCAAAGTTTTACTGGAAATCATGTAGGGCATAACTCATAAAAAGCCCATATAATTGGCACAACTAAATCATCTAAAATAGTAGCAATCCATCTTTTGGTAGCATATCACTTGATGGTGACTGTTCTTCTTCCAGAACTTTTACTAATGACTTTTTGAAATATGGCTTAGTGTGAAATTTGCTGTAACAGTAAAATATTTTCAAGATTTCCCTGCCAGGGGACATCATAAACTACAAGACTTCAAATGAAGTCATTTATTACCAAAATTCATAACAAGAGCTACAGTCTTAATGGAAGAGAGGAAAAGATACCAGTTTTTGTTTTGTTTTGGTTTTAAATGCCAACCAAAGGATTATTTCCCAGGCTCTTTCGTTTACCCCAGTAAGAACAATGATAGCAAACATATCTAGAATAACGTGAGCAATTCCATCTCATATACTATACATACATCCTTGTAGTGTTTTTCAAAAGACTTGCAAATCATTTATAACCTTTCTGGGGTAATATGTCATAAATTTTAGAAGTTATATATGTATAGTAGTATGAGTCAAAATAAAAAGTCTACTCAGTAATAAAGATCTACCGCAAAGTGGCTAACAGTTGTGACAGAGAATGGGGATTTCCAACCAGGAGTTTGAAAATGAGTTCCACTTTCTCCCAGAAACCACTTTGGAAAGAGTTACCAGTGCAGAACCATAAGCAACCAGAATTAGAGTCCATTCTGGTGTAACTCTTAAAATGAATTCACTTATTCACTCACTCACTAATCACACATTCACTTGACAACATTTATTGAGTATTTAATTATATACTACATACCACATACCAGGAACTAAGTTAAAGATAAAAAGACCAATAACAAAGACTCTGCTCATGAAGAACTATCAGTCCAGCAAAGCAAAACAGACAGGTAAACAAACAGGCAAACTAAAATGTTTCAGATGCTATGACAGAAGGATGCACAGGGTTCAGCGCTCAATTCCACCGTGCCTGGGGAAGTAGAGAGTGATTAGAAAAGGCTTCATACAAGAGATGTTTGAGATGCTTTTGGAAAAACAGAAGTTCCCTAGATGAATGTGGAGGGCAACTAGGCGAGAATAAGATGAATCTTGACACTTTCTGAGTTGCAAATATTTTTGCCTGGCTAGAGTTTAAATTGCTGGGCAGGAAAAAGGAGAAGGATGTGTGGGGTCGGGGTGGGGGGGTGTATTTTTTTTTTAATGTTAACCCAGAGAGTTCATTATGAGCCAGATTGTATACAATGCCAAGAATATGAAATTTAAGCTCTGAGCCATATAGAGTAATTTGATAAGACTTGAGATTTCAAAAAAATCACCGAGGCATCAAAAGACACACTTAACACGGTGAAAAGGCAATCTACACAACGGGAGAAAATATCTGCAAATCATATATCTGATATGGTGTTAATATCCAGAATATATTTAAAACTCCTATGACTCAACAACTACAACGAAAAAAACCCAATTCAAAATTTGGCAAAGAACTTCAATAGTTATTTCTGCAAAGAAGTTATACAGATGACCAACAAGCAAATGAAAAGGTACTCAACATCACTAATCCTTAGGGAAATGCAAATCAAAACCACAATGAGAGGGCTTCCCTGGTGGCGCAGTGGTTAAGAATCCACCTGCCAATGCAGGGGACACGGGTTTGAGCCCTGGTCCGGGAAGATCCCACATGCACGGAGCAACCAAGCCTGTGTGCCACAACTACTGAGCCTGCGCTCTAGAGCCCACGAGCCACTACTACTGAGCCCGCGTGCCACAACTACTGAGCCCATGCGCCACAACTACTGAAGCCCGTGCGTGCGCCTGTGCTCCACAACAAGAGAAGCCACTGCAATGAGAAGCCCAACCACCGCAACAAAGAATACCCCCGCTCGCCACAACTAGAGAAAGCCTGCGCGCAGAAACGAAGACCCAACACAGCTAAAAATAAATAAATTAAAAAAAAAAACCACAATGAGATACCACTTCATACCCAATGCAAAAGCTAATATTTAAGGGACAAAAAGAAAAACAAAATAAGTCTTAGCAAAGATGAACAGAAACTGGAACACATACACTGCTGGAGGGAAATAGCGCAGCTGCTATGTAAAACAGTGTGGTAGTTCTTAAAAAAACTTAAACAAGAATTACCTTATGATTCAGCAATTCCATTGGTGTATATACCCCAAAGAACTGAAAAGCAGTGTCTCAAAGCGATGTCTGTACACTCATGTTCAAAGCAGCTTTATTCACAATAGTCAAAAGGTAGGAGCAACTCAAGTGTCCATCCATGGATGAAGGAACAGTCGTATAAATATACAGTGGAATATTATTCTGTCTTAAAGAGGAAGGAAATTCTGACACATGCTACAACATGGGTGAACCCAGAGAACATTATGCTAAGTGAAATAAGCCACTCACAAAAAGAGAAATACTGTATAATTGCACTCATCTGAGGTATACAGAGTAGTCAAATTCACAGAGACAGAACGCACAGTGGTTGCCAGAGTGTGGGGAAGAGATGGAAATGGAAAGTTGTCGTTTAATGGGTAGAGTTTCTGTTTTGCAAAAATGAAAAAGTTCTGGAGACTGGATGCACAACAATGTAACACTACAGAGCCGTACATTTTAAAATGATTAAGACTGGGACTTCCCTGGTGGCTCAGTGGTTAAGAATCTTCCTGCCAATGCAGGGGACACAGGTTCAATCCCTGGTCCGGGAAGATCCCACATGTCGTGGAGCAACTAAGCCTGTGCACCACAGCTACTGGGCCTGCACTCTAGAGCCTGCGAGCCACAACTCCTGAGCCCACACGCCACATCTACTGAAGCCTGCGCACCTAGGGCCCGTGCTCTGCAACAAGAGAAGCCACCGCAATGAGATGCCCGCTTGCCGCAACTAGAGAAAGTCTGAGTGCAGCAACAAAGACCCAACACAGCCAAAAATAAGCTAATTAACTAATTTTAAAAAATAAAATAAGATAAATTTTAAAAAATGATTAAGACTGTAAATTTTACATTATGTGTATTTTGCCAAAAGTAAAAAAAAATTTTTAATAGATACAACACACATAAGCAAATAAAAAAAGATTAAAAGATGCATACTCTTATGCCTGAATACTTCTCAATACTCTAATAAATGTTAGGTAAGTGTCAAAAAAATCATTTATCCAATGTTTATAAAATCTTCCTCCAAAAATGTAAAGTTACATGTCTAAAATACTGCAGGAAGGAAAGACAATTTTATAGCTAAATCTCACAGCTGGTTCCAATCCTTCAATTAGCAGTATTCCCAAACCACTTCTAAATTACCTTCAAACCATTTATGCCCTATTGCAAGCTGAAATCTTAGAGAACATTTCTTAGTAACATGACTTAAGAGCACACTATTAGATAATTTTTATACTTGTGTGAGAGCCGAGAAACTCGAAAAGGATAGTTCATTCTTATATTTTATCAGAAATCACTTTTTAAAAAAAACACGACATTAGCAATAAACACAAAGATGACAATTTTCTATGTTTATTTATCATAAAACAATGGCAGGTAATTAGCCAACAGGATTTATATCAAATGACATTTATTTTCAAGGCTACCATGAAAATGTGCCCTGTCATTTCTTAACACCCTAAAATTTTATGAATATGTCAGCTTTTATTCTTATTTGCTCTCTAAGTCCAAAGACTTGAAATCTAGACATGACTCTGACATTAACTGCCACTTGCAATCTTCACTCAGCCATTTAACTGTACAGAACCTCAGCTTTTCCACTTGTAAAAGTGAAAGAGTTGGACCAGGTAATTCATGACATTCTATGATGACATGGTCTACCTTAAACTCACATCTGGAACTAAGAACACTACCCTATGTCCTTCCCTGACTTCCATCTTCTTTACTCCACACTGCTCACTACCATGATATTACTCTTCCTACTGCATTTCTCACTGAGAACCTTCAATGTTTCTCCACCACCTTTAGTCCCAATTGTAACCTCTCAGAGCATCACACATATTGTTTTAGAAATTTTCATTTGTAGAATGTTATTCCAGGTTAAGTTTAGAAAAATTAATGTTTTTAAGAAGTTTCTGGTCAAAGGGTACAAACTTTCAGTTACAAGATAAATAAGTTCTGAGGATCAAAGGTACAGCATGGTGACTACAGTTAATAACACTGTGCTTACACTTGAAGTTTGCTCAAAGAATAGATCTTAAGTGTTCTTGCCATACCAAAAAAAAGAAAAAGGTGACTGTGTGAGGCGATGGATGTGTTCATTGATTGTGGTAATCATTACACAATGTATACATATATCAAACCATCACATTATACATGTTAAGTATCAATACATACAATTTTTATTTGTCAGTTATACCTCAATAAAGCTAGAAAATAAATATCATTAAAAAAAAAGTTTCATACATAATCAAAAAAGCAGATCATTTCTCAAAAGATATTAATCTCTAAAGAGCCTACCAATATTCCTATCATTTGCAGTGGTATTTATTTTTCATTGATTACTTATCAATGTAGGCATTAAGATCCCACCCTTACCCACATAATTAACCACTCCAGGCAGGAACAGAAGAACAGAGGTTGAGCTTGCCAGAATTAAGAAGGAACAGCCTCGCTTTCTAAGACCCCTATAATGAAACTCTCCCCTCCCACTTCTTCACCCCTACCCAAAAGAGAAGGCTTTCCTTTACAACTATAAAGGAAGAGGGAAAATTTCACCAGCTCAGACTGGAGTCCCTGAGTTTTACCATTTGTCCTATTCCTAAAAAAGGCCCACCTCTACCATGTCAGTGGCAACAATGTACACACCATTCTCACATCTTCACAACTTGAACTAATTATCCCCTCAAAACTTCAAGTCCTTAGCCTTGTCTACAAGGACTAAGAATTTGTTACAATGATTCTTTTGGGAAACAAAGCACTTTTATAAGTGGAGTAAAGATTAATACAAACCTCAGCCTGATAGTGCCACTGTTCTCATAGAAGCCTCTCTAATGCCTTGCTACTCAAAGAACAGTCCACAGAGCAGCACCAGGGGCATCACCCAGGAACTTGTTAAAATTCAGAATGTTGGACCTCTCCCAGACCTACTAAATCAGAATCTGCTTTTTAATAAGGTCCCCAGGAGACTTATGTGCACATTAAAGCATGAGAAGCAGGGAGTTCCCTGGTGGCCTAGTGGTGAGGATTCCAGGCCTTCAGTGCTGTGGCCTAGTCAGGGAACTGAGATCCTGCAAGCTGCGTGGCATGGCCAAAATAATAATAATAATAAAGTATGAGAAGCAAAAGTTTTCTGAGATTACCACTTTACTGCAACACAAGTTCACCAGTCCTATTACAGCTTGATAGTATATTGCCTGAGCTACATTTTATACCTTAAGATAATTTCTATAACCTAAAAAAAGATATTCAACTGGAAAATCTTTTTTTCCCATTTGTTAATTTTTTATTACCCCGGAACAGGAAGACTAACATGTAACATGTTTCTTTTCTTTTATTTTATTGAAGTATAGTTGATTTACAATATTGTGTTAGTTTCAGGTACACAGCATAGTGATTCAGTATTTCTGTAGATTATACTCCATTATAGGTTATTACAAGATAATAGGTATAGTTCTCTGTGCTATACAGTATATACTTGTTGCTTATCTATTTTCTATATAGTGGTTTGTATCTGTTAATCCCATACCCCTTATTTGTCCCTCCCCCCTTCCCTCTGCTCTTTGGTGCCACAAGTTTGTTTTCTGTATCTATGAGTCTGTTTCTCTTTTGCATAAACATTCATTTGTATTATTTTTTAGATTCCATATATAAGTGATAACATATACTATTTGTCTTTCTCTTTCACTGGAAAATCTTGGAAGTCAAATTTAACTTTCAATTTAGCAAAAATCTTACTCTATAATTCAATTTTCCAAACTGCCAGGCAACATGGGATTTTTTTTCCAATTCATACAACCATTCATTCAACAGGTACTTAATAAAACTCATATTGTTTTAAAGAGTCAAGGCAAGAGCAGGACAAGAATCTGGATTCTGTTACTTACTAGTGGTAAGAATGAAAAAATCCCTTCTTCATAGAGCCTCTATTTCCTTAAACATCTACTGTATATAAATAATAATAATAATAGTAACAGCTAGCATATACATGCATACTATGGGCCAAGCACTGCTCAAGGCACCACATATATACTAAGTAATTTAATCCTCACAACAACTCTCTGATAGGTCCTATTATCACCCCATTTTAAAGATGAGGACACCGAGGCAAAGAGAGGTTAAGTAATTTGTCCATGGTCACATAACTGGTAAGTGACTGAGAGGGAATTTGAACTTAGAAGTCTGGCCCCAAAGTCTGTGCACATAATCATTACAACATAATGCCTCCTCTATAGTAACACTTACCCTGTTAGCTTCACAGAGTTGCCGTGATAACCAAATGAGTTAATGTGCCAAAACACTTTATAACTACAACCCCATTATAAGTAAGACATTATTATGAGCCTATGGCTATAAAGGTTTTATCCTGAAAGTACACATTTGAGAAATTGTTTGAGACCAGGTATAAAAATGCCTTGAGATAGAAAAGTTTCACCAACTTTCAGAATCTTAGATATGCAGTGCAGAATTAGTTCAACATGGGTTATACACTGTAGTATTTTGAGTTATGTTTAAGATTTCATAACTGTTTTTTATAAAAATTGAGTTATTACTTGGGCAGTCTTGTGATATTCAGTTAAAGATGCACAGACTGTACTAATTTTGACTATAAAAAATGTCAAGGTATCAGTCAAATTAGTGAGAATTAATTTATTTGGAAAAATAAAAGAAGCTTGAGACATAATAAATTTTTATCAAATTCACCTCGTACTGAGAAAAAATATATTTTAATCCTTCTCCCCTACTACAGCTCTCTTGAAAACTAACACTGCAGAATAGATACCATATATTATTTAATGTAACTCTGCATACATGCAAAAGCATGTATATGCTTCACAACTGTAAAAGGTATAGTGAAAATTAAAGGCATCCCCAAAGCCAATCTGTATAGATTCTCTTGTATTCATTCTACAGTCCTAGCTCTAGCAATTCTACACCCTATTCATCCCACCAAATATGGAACAGACAAATTATTAACACTCCACCATACTTTCCATAATGTCTAAAGCCACCACTACTACAACAAAATATTTTAAATTGCTCTTGGGCATTTCTTGCTAGAGAACAAAAGCAGATTGTTTACTTGTCATCTCCTCACTAGTCTGTAAAATCCTTGAGGACAGATACTAAGTCTTATTTAATTTGCATCTTCAGTACTTAGCACAGTGTCTGACATACAGTACATGCTCAAATATATTCATTCTTAACTAAAGATATAAATCACCTAGTAATGACAGTTTGTTTTTAAAAGAAAAGAAACATGAAATCCATGAGAAAAAAAATACACAAGCAGAGTTTATCCGTCCTTTCTAAAATATGGGGATGTATTTATTAACTATTTATATTTTATATCTACTCTTAAAAATTTTTCTCTGTATCCTCAGGATAAAACATTCAAGGCCGCAGACAGACTTACTGTAAGCTGTACCTAATAAAGCCTAAGTGCCAGGTACTATATGCTAAACACCAGGAAACCCAAAATAAGGAAGACACAGGCACTGTCTTCATAGAGCTCAGAAACTACAGAAGGTGCACACTTGTAAACAAATAACTATCACAACAATGATCATTTTATCATAGTTGTGACAACTACAATAATAGGAGAGTGTCCTTTGTCAAATCATACACAAAAATTAACTCAAAATATACCAAAGACCTAAATGTGACTAAAACTATAAAACTCGCAGGAAAAAAAAAAAAAAACATAGGAGTTAATGTTCACAACCTTGGGTTAGGCTACTTAGATATGACACCAAAAGCACAAGCAACAATAGAAAAACCAGACAAACTGGACTCCACCAAAATTTTAAATTATTATACTTCAAAGTACACCATCAGGGCTTCCCTGGTGGCACAGTGGTTGAGAGTCCGCCTGCCGAGGCAGGGGACACGGGTTCGTGCCCCGCTCCGGGAAGATCCCACATGCCGCGGAGGGGCTGGGCCCGTGAGCCATGGCTGCTGGGCCTGCACGTCCGGAGCCTGTGCTCCTCAACGGGAGAGGCCACAACAGTGAGAGGCCCGCATACCGCAAAAAAAAAAAAAAAACAACAACAAAGTACACCATCAAAGAAGGTGACAGGACAACCCACAGAATGAAAGAAAATATTTGCAAATCAAGTATCTAAGAAGGAATTTGTGTCCAGAATGCATAAAGAACCCTTATAACTCAATAATAAATAAACAAATAACCCAACTGAAACAGGCAGAAGACCTGAAGAAGAGACATTTCTCCAAATAAAACATACAAAAGGCCCATAAGCACATGAAACAATGTTCAACATCATTATTCTTTAGGGAAATACAAATCAAAACCACAATGAGATTCCACATCACATCCACCAAGATGGCCATAATCAAAAAGACAAACAATAAAGTGTGTTGGTGAGGATGTGGAGAAATTGAACCCTCACAGACTACTGATGGGATTGTAAAATGGTGCAACTACTTTGGAAAACAGTTTGGCAGTTCCTCAAAATGTTAAACATAGAGTTATCATATGACCTAGCAATTCCACTCCTAGATATACACCCCAAAAAACCCAAAAACATACATCCATACAAATAATTCTAGACAAATATTCAGAGTAACATTATTCATAATAGCCAAAAAATGTGAACACCCAATGTCCATCAACTAATGAATGCATTTTTTTAAATGTAGTATGTGCATATAATAGAATATTATTTGGCAATAAAAAGTAATGAAGTACTGATACATGCCACAACATGGATGAACCTTGAAAACATTATGCTAAGTGAAAGAAATCAGTCACAAAAGACTACTTACTGTATTATTCCATTGATATGAAATGTCCAGAATAGGCAAATCCATACAGACAGAAAGTAGATTAGTGGTTGCCAAGAGTTGGAGGAAGGCTAGCAGAGGGAGAATAGGGAATGAAAGTAAAAGGCTACAAGGTTGCTTTTTGGAAGGATAAAAATGTTTTAAAATGAGTTAGCAGTGATGGCTGCACAACTAACTCTATGGTTATACGAAAAGCTACTGAATTGCATATCTGAAAATTATGAATTTGAGGGTATTAGTTATATCTCAGTAAAGCTGTTATAAAATTTTTTAAATAACAGAGGAATATAACTAATACACAAGTAGCATAAGGAAGGAGGTATTCAACTCTCCCTTTGTCAGTGAATGCTTTTAAAAGGAGAAAATGCACTCCTTTCACAATGATAAAAATTGGATCCTGCAAAATGAAAAGGTTCTTCATTGATGCAGACAGGTCTGTCACAATGTTACCCACAGGGGCACTACTTACATAGACTACCAAGAGAATGGAGTTGTACTAAGTATTGACCAGGGTCCACACAGAAGGAAAAGCATGCGGGAATGCATGAAAGAGTAGTCATATTCAAAGACTGCTAATAGCTTGTATGGTTGGGGCATGAGACAAGTGTAGGAGAGACAACTGATGACCTTGAGAAGGAGAATAGGTCACAACCAGTGGTAAAGGAAGGCATACTGGTTAAACACATGTATTCTGGAGTAGATTTTCCTAGATTTGAAACCTGGCTCCGCCGTTTACCGTGGCTTTGGGGAAGTTAGTGCCCCTGAGTATCAGTTTCCTCATCTTCAAAAGAGGATAACAGAAGTAGGAGGATTAAATGAGTTATTTCACTTTAAGTGCTTAGAACTTTGCTGTACAAAGGAAGTATCCACTTACTGTCAGCACTATTGCTGGGCTCTAGATTTGAGCATACGCTTATTTCTTTATCATAAATCAAACAAAAGGCGACTGCAGATACTGAACTGTGGCTTAACACTGAATTCCTGGTTTGTTAGAGCATCACTTTTTTTTTTTTTTTTTTTTTTTTGGCCACACTGTGTGGCATTTGGAACTACCTGGATGAGGATCGAACCCGTGCTCCTTGCAGTGGAATTGAAGAGTCTTAACCACTGGACCACCAGGGAAGTCCCGAGCATCACTTTTTATGAGAGTAAAAATCAAGACTATGCCATTAACTCCTTCATTTAATCCAAAAAAAAATTTTTTTAACCCCATTTGTAGTGTTCAAGGTTCTGCGGCATGCAGAGGTGAACAAAGACTCCCTGATTCCAACCCAGACGAGTAGAGAAATGGCAAAATTACTATCCAACAGCTGCCTGGTAGGCTATCTGAATCAACTTGGTGGTCTTGGTATTATTTCAAATTCACAATTAGCTGCACTTCCAGCACTCAGCACAAACAGTATGAACAAAATGTCCCTCCAAATAAGAATCAAGGTCTATAGAAGCATTTTTTTTTAAGTAAGCTCTGTTGGTGCTGCTTTAATTTTTACTTACATGCTATTTTATCAATTTGGCACTTAAAAATATAAAATGTACTCAAATGCAAACTTTATAATCTTGGTAACAGGAAAGTACAATTCTACTAAAAGACATCTCAATACCAGTAAATATTAATGATTTTGTAAAGATTCTTTAAAAGCACTTTTTTGAATTAAAGCACTAAGAAATCTTTTTCAAAATTGACATACGCAAATCTTCCACTATTACCCATGTAAATAGAAGGGGTGAAAGAACAACGGAGATGTTTCACTTTCAAATACTGTGTTTATACCTACTAACCTGAAAAACTGATGTCTGTTTTTACAGCTTCTTTAACATCTAGAGGAGTGCAAAAATAATTACATGACCTTTGCTCTTAAGAATACTTACTAGTTGGAAGACAGAAGAAAACAAAATGAGATCAATAAATAAAGTAACTCAAAGTAACACTTTAAAGTAATAAACTGAGAGTAAAAAATGGGGGGGGGTTTCCCTGGTGGCACAGTGGTTGAGAGTCCGCCGGCCGATGCAGGGGACATGGGTTCGTGCCCCGGTCTGGGAAGATCCCACATGCCGTGGATCAGCTAGGCCCGTGAGCCATGGCCACTGAGCCTGTGCGTCCGGAGCCTGTGCTCCGCAACGGGAGAGGCCACAACAGTGAGAGGCCCGAGTACTGTTAAAAAAAAAAAAAAAAAATGGCGGGGGGGAATTTAATTACACTGCATGCAATTTCTTTTTTAAATTTTAAGGTAAATGGATAAAGAAGATGTGGCACATATATAAAATGGAATATTACTCAGCCATAAAAAGAAACTAAATTGAGTTATTTGTAGTAAGGTGGGTGGACCTACAGTCTGTCATACAGAGTGAAGTCAGAAGGAGAAAAACAAATACTGTATGCTAACACATATATATGGAATCTAAAAAAAAAAATGGTTCTGATGAACCTAGGGGGGCAGGACAGGAATAAAGACACAGACATAGAGAATGGACTTGAGGGCATGGGGAAGGGGAAGGGGAAGCCGGGACGAAGTGAGAGAGCAGCACTGACACATATACACTACCAAATGTAAGACAGATAGCTAGTGGGAAGCAGCTGCATGGCACAGGGAGCTCAGCTCGGTGCTTTGCGACCACCTAGAGGGGTGCGATAAGGAGGGTGGGAGGGAGATGCAAGAGGGAGGGGATATGGGAATATATGTATGCATATAGCTTATTCACTTTGTCATACAGCAGAAACTAACACAACACTGTAAAGCAGTGTTAAAAAAAATTTTTTTAAGGTAAAATGAAACATACATGAAACAGAGCCAAAAGGTGAAGCATATGTAGGAAGACATAAGAAACTGGAAAAAAAGAGAAATGAAAGCAGAAGATAAAAAAGACGAGGATTACACATAGATAAATAACAAGTGAAGGACTTTGGCAGGGCCAATTACAATAGTATTAATAGAACTATGAAGTATAAATGATGCAACCCACTGAACGTAAGATCAAAAATACAAAGTGTGAAAAAAAACTTCGGTGTTATAAGCAGAGAGAGTCAGGGGGAATAAAAGAAGATGAGGCTTTCATTACTTCATATAAAGTACTGATGATAGTAAAAATCCTTGGGTAAAGGGGAAAAGAAGTTCTGAGAAAGAAGATGTCCAAGGGATTGTTTGCAGAAATGAACAAGGGTTCTGTGAATCCAGAAGATAAGTATATGGCTGTAATAAATAATAAAGGATACAAGGGAGAACATAATAACTTTTTTTCATGATTACAAGATAAGTAGTCAACTGAAAAGGAGACCTAAATTTTCATTAAAAAGGGGCATTAAAAGGTTTGACTAAAATATCTTAAAATGAAATTTAAATTTCTAAATAGTTTATTTAATCTTTAATAAAAATTAAGTCATAACTACATCAAATCTCAGAATACACTAAATGTTACAATCCACAAAGAATGAATCAGGTATTACTTTATAAGAAGTAGGGAGTAATTTTTCCAACTAAAATTTAGACAACATAAAATGGCATCACACTGAGTAGCCCCTGCCCGCCGCAACTAGAGAAAGCCCGTGCACAGCAACGAAGACCCAACGCAGCCAATAATTAATTAATTAATTAATTAATTAATTTTTTAAAATGGCATCACAGACTATACAGGATCAACTTTGGCAGGATCATTAAGGGGGCTGTTTTTGCAAAAAAAAATTCAAAACCTTCATGAATTTTCTCCAAGGCTCTTAATCCCATAATATTCAAATCGTTTTTCATCCTTGTCAATTTTCTCTTTTTCAATTAAGAACTGGTCTGGGACTTCCCTAGTGGCGCAGTGGTTAAGAATCCACCTGCCAATGCAGGCGACACAGGTTCAAGCCCTGGTCTGGGAAGATCCCACATGATGTGGAGCAACTAGGCACATGCAACCACAACTACTGAGACTGCACTCTAGAGCCTGAGAGCCCACAACTACTGAGCTCGTGTGCCACAACTACTGAAGCCCGCATGCCTAGAGCCCGTGCTCCGCAACAAGAGAAGCCCCCACAACGATAAGCCCATGCGCCGCAAGGAAGAATAACGCCTGCTCACCACAAATAGAGAAAGCCGGTGCACAGCAACAATGACCCAATGCACCAAAAATGAATAAATTAATTAAATAAATTTTAAAAAAAAGAACTGGTGTAACTTAACTAGATCCTCATTTGACAAAGGCTTTGAGTGAGGGACCTCCTTAACATCACTTCCAAAGACTTAAAGAAATTTTACATCTGCGAGATTTGCTATTCACTATATATCCATTATATTGATAGATGTTTACCAGAATTTAATGCTGAATACTTAGATTTTAAAACAACTTGTAATTTGAGGAGACTACAATCAGTCAGATAAAAAGTACCCTCCTGTCTTCTTCATTGCACTTAACTGTCCTTTGCATTGTCTGCATATTGTCTGCATCTTCCCCACTATACACTAATTACTGAAAATAAAGAAAATGGTCCATACTGGCAGTCATTCACATTGCAGGTACACAAAATAAAAACCCTTGATTAGAGGCAGAAGGGACCCATACTACGGACCATTCTCAGAAGCCACCTGAGAGGATGCAAAAGCCCACCTAGAAATGGGAGCTTAAAAAGGTCTGCAGGGCTTCCCTGGTGGCGCAGTGGTTGAGAGTCCGCCTGCCGATGCAGGGGACAGGGGTTCGTGCCCCGGTCCGGGAAGATCCCACATGCCGCAGAGCGGCTGGGCCCGTGAGCCATGGCCGCTGAGCCTGCGTGTCCGGAGCCTGTGCTCCGCAACGGGAGAGGCCATAACAGCGAGAGGCCCGCATACCGCAAAAAAAAAAAAAAAAAAAAAAAGGTCTGCAGAGTTTTGACAAGGGAACTGTAGTAGGACTAGCCTGGAAGTGTAAGAGTGGAATATTGCTCCTGAGTTTCTAAAGGTTAACTGTGACTATAACAGAAGTTGGCTTTGATTCCAGGAAATGTCTAGGGGAAAGAGAGTAACTATAACCAGAGCCAAAGATGGCCACTCATTCAACAAATATTCCTTGAGTATCTACTATGTGCCAAGTACAGGTCAAGCCACTGGGGATACAACAGTAAAAGAGATACTGCTACTGCCCTCAGGAAACTTAAATTACTGTGAGGAGAAAGACAATAAACCAATAAACAAAAATGTCAGATAATGGAGCACCATAAAGCAGTGGGATGGAGGCGGAGTACTTATATAAGGTAGTCAAAGAGGTAACACTTGAACAAAAATCATAATGAAATGAGGGAGTCATGTGAAGCTCTGAGTGTTATTTCGAGTAGAAGAAAGACAAAATAGAAAGGTTCTATGAGGGAACAAGCATAGCTGTTCAAAGAAATGCAGAAAAGTCAACATGGGTAGAGAAAAGTGAGCAAGACAGGAGTGGAAGGAGATCAAGTCAGAGAGATCTGCAGAGGCCAAGTCATGCAGGTCCTTACAGATCAAGGCAAGGAACGAGGATTTCTTAACAATGTGATAGGAAGAAATTGCAGAGTTTACTGACAGGAAAGTAACAAAGAAAGCAGGGATGTGACAAGATCTGATATGTGTTTTTTAAAGTTTGGATTACTCTGGTGATCAGAGAAATAAACCTTCTTCTTTCACCTTACAGACTTAAATTATAAAGAAGCTATCCTTAAAATTCCTGACATTAAGCCTTATTCTATACAGGGATCCGTTAGTGATTTTAAAAGCTTAAAGATAAAAAAACAAACTTTATACTACTGTCATAATATTCTCAAATCACAAAAGAATAAAGAATTTTTCTACATTATTCTTCAAAAAAAAAGGTGATTACTCCAACATTAATCTCAACCTAAACCTCACCTGTTCCAACTTTTAGAAGACATTGTTTATAAGATTCTTTTTTTCCTTCCACTGTAGAAAGGAGACAGTTGAAAAAAATGGATTCACGCCAAAAGCTAAAATGCTTCTACTGCCCCCTGGTGCCCATCCTAAAGAATGAAGACCTTCCCACATTAGTTCGGAAATAGTAATGAACACATTCACTGGATTTTGGAATAGAGCTTCTAGCATCCTCTGCTGACAGAATCTTGCAGGTGTAATTAAATTGCTCTGTTTTAAAGAACACTAATTTTCCTCTGAAGTTAAAATCATTAAGTTTCCTCACATTGTTTTTTAAAAACTTTTTTCTCCAGTCAGCTGCAATTAAATTAAAATTGGTCATGAATCAAATATTGGTAATGATGATGAAAACAACGTTAAAATCCAGCAATTTTGAGTACTCAGTATGTGTCAATCCATGTGTTAAGTGTTTACAGGCATCATCTCATTCCTCATATAGATCGACTCCTGAGAATAAAAGAGAGTTTTTGTCCACTTTTAATTCTTCAACCTTTGCCTCTGCATGAGGGAAAGAGACTGACTGATACAGGTGGTTGGCAATGACCAAGGCCAAGGGATGAGAAGCCTCAGCCCAGAAGTCAGGGAAGCACAGTGGTGACCCAAATTGGACTCTCCACCACAGAACGTGCGAACCAGGGAGTCAGAGAAAGCTCATGGAAAACAGGTGCTCACAACTAAAAAGTCACTGCTACATCTAGCCTTTAGTTACAGTGATAAAAAAGCAACTTTCAATTTTCTGTAGGAACGGGAAATGGGACAACAAGGATAATGAAAATCCTCAATAATCCCAGAGTTTCCATTTGATTATGTTACAACCTTCTTTACCTTTAAAATAAAAATTATAATTATGCACATATAATAGATATGGTTTAAAAAGCATTTTTCACCTCTTTCCTGACTCTATCCCCTTGAATTTTTGTTCACTTATTCAGTTCAAAGCAAAATAATAATATACGTTCAAATACTCACTGAATACTTCTAATTACTTAACAGTTGGTATAGTTTGGCAAAGTTCAATTATGGTTTGCATACCATTTTCATTTGCATTCTATTTGAAAGAACTATTTTATTACCACTGTAGATAAGTAAAATGGAACAAAGGAAAAATGAGTGAAAAGCAAGCTTGTCATCAAAAAAAATTATGACAGACAACATTAACACTTCCAATCCAGTGACTTCAGCAGCAACACTAAAGCAACTACTAACCAGCAACTGAAGTAAAATGCATATTAAAAAAATTAACCACAGGGCTTCCCTGGTGGCGCAGTGGTTCAGAGTCCGCCTGCCAATGCAAGGGACATGGGTTCGTGCCCCGGTCCGGGAAGATCCCACATGCCACGGAGCGGCTGGGCCCGTGAGCCATGGCCGCTGAGCCTGCGTGTCCAGAGCCTGTGCTCCGCAACGGGAGAGGCCACAGCAGTGAGAGGCCCGCGTACCGCAAAAAAAAAAATTAACCACAATCAGGAGCTATAATTCTTAATGTAAAACAATCAGTATGTCCTCTGGTAATTTTCCTTCCAATTCTAGTGCTATCAAGAGCTCATTTTTTAAAAGTCTGTGACTAGAAGAAGGCACAAAGAACTATTTGGGTGACAGGAATGTCCTGTATCTTGCTTGGGATGGTGGATACATCCGGTGTATACAAAACTGTCAAAATTGTTCAAACTGATACCTTAAGATCTGTGCACATTACTATATATAATTATACCTCAATCAAAACAATCACATTTTAAACTTTGTGGGACTGTTTTAAGAAGAGAAAACTACAACTTTTTTTTGCCTCATTTAAAAGGTAGGTTCATAAGCAATTATAGTCTATACGATTAAGTTAACTAATCTCATTCAACTGTGGGGCAGTTCTTACAATTATTAAACTATTATGTAACTAAATTTTAAGCTTAGGACAAGGCATATATAATGGCTCTTACAAAGCAGGTGTCTTTTTGCATTTTCATGCTCACATTTTTTCTGTTCAGTCCTCTATCCCAACCTCCATTTTCCGTGTAAAAACTAGGGATTTATATGTCAAAAATAGAAAACACTCTCAAATGTCATGAGGTTTTCAATTATAAAAACCAAACGCATTCAATTCCAACTGACAAATATTTACTCTATGTACTACATTAAAAGTACTACACCAGAGGTTGCAAGTTTTAAAAAACTACTGTACTATTTATATACAAATCCCTGTACCTAAGGTCATCACAAAGGATTGCAAAGGAGAGGCACGGTAGTTAACACAAGAATACAAGTAATGATTTCACAAGAAAAATAGCTTGTTTGTTATACAAGGGAGAAAACAGGCCTGGGAAGTAGCACGTGCAGCTGGCATCTGGAGAGGCTGTTTGAAGGAAATCCCGTTTGAGATGGTCTCCAAAGGCTAGACAGAATTTTAACAAGCAGAAACTGGAGGAATGGGAAGGAAGCATTACAGTTTTGATCAGTGTCCACTCAAAACTAACAGACTCTTTTGTCAGAGAGAATTAATGGGCAAATAGGAATTTGGTGAGGTCTAATACATTTACAAATCAGGCCTTCTCTATATTATCCTATTTTAATGACAGATTAGACATGTCCTTAAAAAAAATCTCGAATTACTGAAAGAGCCAGTGCTAAATGAACAGTGAATTACATGTCAGTTGTGGGAAATAATAAAAGAAAGTGGGAAGGAGGTAAAACTCTTTTTTAAAAAAATGACAATCATAAATTCAATTGAGGGAAAATTGCTTATTTTGTTTACAGTTATAACTTGCTTCACTAAAGAAGCACATTCTCCTAAAGTAAAAGCATTTAAAATGTTCTTTCTTTGTTAAGATCTCTTACTGGGAATGCTTTTGTAAAGTTAAAAACAAAAATCCGTTCCTATGCCTCCATTTCTTTATGAACGTTTCAAAGATCCTCTATACAAACGAACTTGACATATATAGTTGAACTTGACTAAAATCTTAGCCAAGACTAGTTTTATGGAATCTCTCCTTAACAAAATGAACCATAAAGATTGCACCTCATTCCAGAAGAAATTAAAACAGTAGAATAACTAAATAGCAAAATGAAACAGACAGGAATTCAAATGAAATTCATACATGCTAATATAGTAACCAAATCCTAGGAGTTTAAAGATTGCATTAGTAAACATAAACTATGTCTTTTGAGACTTTGGAGAAAGGCAGCTAATATGTTCACAATGTGCAAAATGAGATCAAATAAATAGAGTATACATATGTATGTCATAGCGATACAATATTAAAGGACTATTCACAGTGCCTAAAAAGATTTAAAAAGTAAATAAATAATTTGCCATTTCTATAAGTGAAAGTACCAAGCGCTGAATATAAATTCATGCACACTACGTAGTTGCTAGTTGCTGCCTCCATCATCCATCCTTTGTAATGGAAGCATTGAATTTTAGCTAGAATCCTGGATCACTAAATATTGTATTTCTCATGTGACAGAAAGACATAAAGTTCAAAATGAGTAGCCTTCTTTATCCCTTTTGCCTTCCTGCTGACAAAACTGCAAAAATAATGGCTACAGCTAGAGCGTCCATGTTGAAGCCCACACACTGATGATGGAAGAACAAAAAGACAGAAGATCTTAGATCTGTGATATCCTGGAACTTAGATCTGTGATATCCTGGACCTGCAAACTAGCCCTGATCTATTTAATTCTTTATTTCATTTATGTAAGACAGAAAAAAAAAAAGACTTCTATCTGTTTAAGTCACTGCTTTTTTCCATTTTCTGTCACCGGCAGCCAAATCAATATGTACTAACTGATATGTTAGTATGGGAGGCAGCACAGTAATGTTAAAAGCACAGACAGCCTGGGTTTGAACAGAAACTCTACCACTGAATAGTGAGATAAGTGAGTAAATGAATAAACTGGGCCAATTATTTAACCTCTGTGAGGAAAAAATTTAATATTTACTGATTATCTAGTGGTTCTTACTTCTTTTTTGTACTGAAAAGCTTTATAGTGTTTATATTATACTTACATTCAGATGTATCTCTCACTAAGCTTACTTCTAATTTTTGTTGTTGTTCCTGTTGTGAAACAGGTATCTCTTTTTCAATTTTAACCCTTTAAACTAGACACTATTAACCTGGTGTTTTTTTTGTTGTTTGTTTGTTTGTTTTCGGTATGCAGGCCTCTCACTGTTGTGGCCTCTCCCGTTGCGGAGCACAGGCTCCGGATGCACAGGCTCAGTGGCCATGGCTCACGGGCCCAGCCGCTCCATGGCATGTGGGATCTTGCCGGACCGGGGCACGAACCCGTGTCCCCTGCATCGGCAGGCGGACTCTCAACCACTGCACCACCTCCTGATACACTTTAATTACAGCCATGATAAGATTTCAAATGGACTTCTGAGCCCCACACCCATGCATGTTTTTCCTTCTCTGCATAGCTGCACTTCGGGTTTACTCACCTATCAGCTCCAAGTCAAAGGTCCAATCTTCATTAACCCTCTATTCTAGAGAAGTTGATTTTCCCATATTCCCAAATCTAATCTTGTACACTGTGCCTTTGTTCTGGCCATTCACTCTTCCTAGATAGGAGGTGGCCTCCACTCACCTCACCCATCAAAATGTTACCCTCCGCAAGGCTCATTCAAATTCCACCTCCTCCACAAAGTACAGGCATCCCCGCTTATCCCTGGTTTTTGCTTTCTGCAGGTTCAGTTACCCTTGGTATGGAAATATTAAATCAAAAGTTCCAGAAACAAATAATTCATAAGTTTTAAATTGTGTGCCTTTCTGAGTAACATGACAGAATCTCAAGCTATCCTGCTCCTTCCTGCCCAACAAGTAAAGCATCCCTTTGTATAGTGTATCCTGCCCAGCAGTCACTTAGCCGTCATCTGTCAAGATATCACAGTGTTTGTGTTCAAGTAATTCTCATTTTACTTAATAACGGCCCCAAAGCGCAAGAGTGATGCTGGCAATTTGAAAATGCCAAAAAGAAGCTATAAAGTGCCTCCTTTAAGTGAAAAGTTGAAAAGTTCTCAACTTGATAAGGAAAGGAAAAAAATGGTATGCAGAGGTTGCTAGGATCTACAGTAAGAACAAATCTCCTATCTATGAAATCATGAAGAAAAGCAAAAAGAAATTCATGCTAGTTTTGCTGTCGCACCTCAAACTGCAAAAGTTATGACTATAGTGCATGATAAATGCTTAGTTAAGATCGAAAAGGCATTATACCTGTCCAATAATATATTTTGAGAGAGAGGGAAAGACCGCATTCACATTCAGGCATACCTTGTTTTACTGCTCTTTACTGCGTTTTTTACAAATTGAAGGTTTGTGGCAACCCTGCTTGGAGCAAGTCTATTGGCACAATTTTTCCAATGCATTTGCTCACTTCATGTCTCTGTGTCACATTCTGGTAAATCTCACAATATTTCAAACCCTCCACCAGCAAAATGATTACAACTCGCTGAAGGCTCAGATGATGGTTAACATTTTTTAGCAAGAACATATTTTTAAATTAAGGTGGGTACATTGTTTTCTTTTAGATATAATGCTATATTGCACACTTAATAGAGTACAGAATAGTGTAAACATAACTTTTATATGCACTGGGAAGCCAAAAAATTCATGTGACTTGCTTTATTTCAGCATTTGCTTCATTGTGGTGGTCTAGAACCCAACCAGCAATACCTCCAAGGTATGCCAGTAACTTTTACTACAGTACATCGTTATAATTGTTCTATTATAAATTACTATTGTTAATCTCTTACTGTGCCTAATTTATAAATTAAACTTTATCACAGGTATATATGTATAGGAAAAACATAGTGTATATGTAAAGGTTGGTACCATCCACAGTTTCAGGCATCTACTGGGGTATTGAAACATATCCCCCTGGATAAGGGGGAATTACTGTATTTCTTCTCTGGATCTGATCTCATCAGCCTCATCTTTCCACTTCCCCCTAGTAAGAAAAAACAGCCATGCACTAATCACATGACATTTCACCACACTATCATGTACTTGCACACATTTAGTCCTCACTATAGCAACTTTTTTTCTCCTCACAACACCCTTCATACTTCTATTCTCTCTTCCCCAGTACCTTGCCAGCATTGTAAACCTGCATGCATCAGCTCAGACAAAAGACCACAGATTGGGTGGCTTAAAGATTAAAATTTTATTTTCTCACAGTTTTGGAGGCTAGAAGTCCATGACCAAGTGCCAGCAAATTTGGTTTCTGTTGCAGACTTTCTTCCTGGCTTATAAACAGCCAGCTTCTTGCTGTCATGTGCAGACCTAGCTCTCTAGTATCTCTCTTCTTATAAGGAGGTTAATCCTATTTGGATCAGGATCCACCTTTATGCCCTAACTTAACCTTGATTATTTCCAAAGAGGCTCATCTCCAAATAGTCACACTCAAGGTTAGGACTTCAACATATGAATTTGGGGGGCATACAAACATTCATAACAAACAAACATAAGTCATTCTCACATATGATAGTTCAACCTAAATATTACCTACTCTATGAACTACCCAAAATAATTAAACACATTTTTTTCCTTGTCCATCACACATTGTGGCCTGTTGTTGTGTGGTTGCTATTGTTTCTGATTACCCATGTATGCTTGAAAAGAAAATGCTGGATGAAGGTTCTATATATGTTCAATAGATAAAACTTGTGCATTTGTATTGCTAAAATCTATACTCTTACTAATTGCCATCTTAACAACTCCTGAATTGTTTCTGAACAATCTTCCATTATCACTGTAGGTTTGTCCATTTCTCCTTATAATTCTGTCAATTTTTGCTTTGATTATATTGTGTTAAAATGCACACAAGTTAAGAACTATCAAATTTCCCTGGAGAATAAACTGTTTCTTTTACCATTAGCTAATGACACTCATTATATCTTTACATTAATTTTATAATACTAATCAGTTATCTTTCAGTTGGTATTTTCCTGCTAGCCTCCTTTATTCCTTTTTCTTTCAACCTTTCTATGTCATTACATTTTAGATGTATCGTTCATAAGCAGAATATGCCTGAATTTTTTAATCCAATCTGAGAAGTTTTGTCTTTTAAGTGGCAAGTTTAGCCATTTACATCTATTGTGAATAATGACATACAGCTGACCTTTGAACAACATGACTTTGAACTACAGAGGTACACTTATAAGCAGATTTTTTTTTAATAGTAAATACTACAGTACTACATGATCCACAGTTGGTTAAATCTGAGGATGTGGAGCCTCAGATGTGGAGGAACCATGTAAATGGAGGGCTGACGGTAAATTATACTCGGATTTTTGACTGCTCAGAGAGTCGGTGCCCCTAATTCCTGCAATGTTCAAGGGTCAACTGTATTTGTATTCATGCTTACCATCTTATTTTGTGATCTCTATTTATCAAGATTTTCATCTACTTCTTTTTTCCCCTTTCCTGTCTTTTTTTGGAATGATTGCTCTTTCTTCAATGGCATATCAAGAGCATTTCAGTGGTAGTATTGCAGACCAATGAGGGGGTACATTTTCTTTAGAGAATTTAAAAACAAAAATAAAATCAACTAAAGATGAGACTACTTTTTATTATCACCAGGTGCTGGCAATTCTAAAACTGTCAGTTTAGAAATTTGTTTTTTTGTTTTTTGCTATGATTAGTGCCGAGTTTTGATAACACATATGTAAGCTTCAAATTAGCATATTTTTATTACTTATCTTTTAATAAACATTGCATTCTACACGAAGTTAGTTTGGCGCACTCCCAGTTATACTATCTGCACCACATACATGCACAAATATACTGAGCTACACACATGTTCAGATAATATTTGTAATGGTTCAGAATCATTCAAGCTTACTTCAAGGGTGGTTTCATATCTCCAATCCCTGGTGTACTTCATGTTCTTGCATTTAAACAGTAGGTTCAAAATAAACAATGATTATAAAGTCAAAGAAACAAAAAGAGTCTTCCATTCTGCTATACTTTCAATGCCAGGAGGAAAAGATAAAAGATGGTAGACTAGGTCGGCAGAAGAATTCAAAATGGGAATGTTTAAACACTTCAATTGTTTTCATCAGAAACATTCTAAAGCAATGGGCCATTTAATGACAACATATGCCATTATTTAGCCATTTTCTCTGATTTTTACAGAAGAAACTTTAGAAGTTTTTACCAAATATATTAGAAAATGATGGATTTTCTGGAAGAAGAAATTTTAGTGAAAGTGTTTTAAGAACAGAGATATTTAAAAGCCACTAGGACTGACATCAAAAGAAAAATGATATGGTCAACACTGCAGTTTCAGGGATTTATTATAAAACAAAATTTTTAATGAAACTGACTGATTTATCCTTATGTTCCTCTTTTCCTAATTTTACATACACACACATACACATGTGTGCATGAAAAGCTTTCTTTAATAAACTATGAATAGACATAGAATGACAAATTTGGTATACTGTGTAGTAAACACAAATAAGCAAAGAATGTCCATTTTGATGAAGTCACTGACAGATCTGCAAAGGCTGTCAGTTTCTCTTCTGGCCATTATTATTTGTTTCAACTCATAATTATTACTGAAAATAATCTGTCACATAGAGAAAGGTGGTATTAAAAAAATGATCCATCCTAGGTATCAAAAATACAAAGTACATCAATGGTTTTCTTTATATGTTTTTCCTTTTACTATTTTGGAGGTTACACAATTTCTATTTTTTGGGCATTTACTCTTAACATTGTAACTTGCAACTTGACCTAAGTTAATCTAAAATTAACTAACATCTCTAGCCTCCGCCCAAATAATATGACTTCAAAATGATTGAACGGGGCTTCCCTGGTGGCGCAGTGGTTGAGAATCTGACTGCTAATGCAGGGGACACGGGTTCAAGCCCTGGTCTGGGAAGATCCCACATGCCTGGAACAACTGGGCCCGTGAGCCACAATTACTGAGCCTGCGCGTCTGCAGCCTGTGCTCCGCAACAAAAGAGGCTGCGATAGTGAGAGGCCTGCGCACCGCGATGAAGAGTGGCCCCCGCTTGCCACAACTAGAGAAAGCCCTCGCACAGAAACGAAGACCCAACACAGCCATAAATAAATAAATAAATAAATACATTTAAGTCCATCATCGTCTTAAAAAAAAAAAATGATTGAACTGATTCCACTCTCCTATCTTCTACATTATTGTTCAAAGTAATATTAGATCCACTTTATTTTTAAATCTTCCCAGATTTATTCATCATCAACATTACACTCAAGGCTACATAAACTTAACAAAATGTTTATTAACTTTTTAACACATTGCTTCCTACTGTCCATTTATTATTTTTGAGTTCTGCTTCTTTATTCCTGAAATACATTCTTTTTTTTTTTTTTTTGCGGTACGCGGGCCTCTCACTGTTGTGGCCTCTCCCGTTGCGGAGCACAGGCTCCGGACGCGCAGGCTCAGCGGCCATGGCTCACGGGCCCAGCCGCTCTGCGGCATGTGGGATCTTCCCGGACCGGGGCACGAACCCACGTCTCCTGCATCGGCAGGCAGACTCTCAACCACTGCGCCACCAGGGAAGCCCCTGAAATACATTCTTTAGAGTTCTTTCAACAAGGAGCTGTCAGTAGTAAACTCAGATTTTTTTTTTTATTTGATCTCATTCATGAAAACTGTCTAGCAGGGAACTGATCTCTACACTACTCTAAAAGACACTACTCCAATGAATTCTTAAATTACTACTGAAATACTTACTTCCTCCTCTTCTGAATCATCATCATCATCTTCTTCTTCTTCTTCTTCTTCTTCTTCTTCCACATCTTCACCAAGAGGTGGAGGTAAAGGACCGAGGATATCTTCCTCCATATGATTAACTGGTTCTTCTGCCATTTTAAGGGGTAAAGGGGGGCCAATTAACTCATCATCAGAAGATTCAGAACTCGCTTCACTTTCACTGCTGCTTGTATCCCTGAAAATACAGAAACAGAAACTCACTGCCTTTGCTGAAACAAAGAACGTACTCTGGAGATAATACTGATTTCTCAGGAAACCCTGACTCTCCTTTTAACAACTGAGTTTTTTAAATGTTTTTAAATTTGTAATTCAAACACTGAATGTGTGACTCAAATATTATTTCACCTAAAGAAAGTAAAAAACTTCTTTTATCTATCTTACCTAAATATAAAGTCAGAGACAAAAGCTCAGAGCAATTACATGTTAGAGGCCCATTAAATAATCCTCATTCATAAAGAGCCAGCAGAACAACTGGAATGTGGAAGAAAAACTACTAGATACTACACCATAAGAAAGAAAACTACTGAGATAACCAATGCTTCTATTCACTATATGGGAATACGGTCACTGTTTGCCATAGGAGTAAGTAAAGTCAGTCGTGTAAGAAAGTTAATATTACTGTCAAAATGTTTCAATATATTTTCTGAAATACAAATTATTTCTCAGTGCTCATCCAAGTTTGCTGAGTTGCTAGAATGTTAAACATATTGATAGCTGTCCTGGATTGTAAAGATACCTTACCCTAGGGAGTATCATATTGATTCTCAACTGTTTTTCTACCCAACACACCTGAGGACTATTAAACACTCTCATTAAAGTCTATATGAAACACCTCTATACATTCCGAAGCCACCACCATCCACCATCCCTCTACCTCCTACCCCATCCCAAAAGGTGGAAAATTGCATTCCTTATTATATCAATTAATCTATCAAATATTTTCTAGGATTCAAAGTGTCACTGCCTTCTAATGAAGTATCTGTAGAATATAAGCTCAATGAAAGCAGAAATTTGTCTGTTGTGTTCATTGCTGTGGCTCTAGCACCTACATGATGCCTGACACAGGCAGTCAATATCTACTGAAGAAAAAAAATGGGATTTTTCTTTTTATTTTCATCTAGGTTCGATATTAAAAGGAATACATACTCATATACATGTTATCCTTATACAAAGACAGGAGCTAGCAAACCTCCATAAAGAGAATTTCTCTTTTTTTCAACAGTTAAGCTCAAGGTGCTCCAGCCCCACAGGCCTTCTTCATAACCGAACACTTGAAGCTTGGTTCAGCCTGAGGGTCTTTGCACTTGCAGTTCCCTCTGCTAAAACACTTGTTACGTGGCCTTTATCTCATCATTCAGTTCTCCTCAAATGTCACCTCCTCAAAGAGGCCTTCAGACACACACCCCTTTCTAAACTTTCAAACACACCCCCATCAGTCACCATTACCTTAATTACCTTACTTTGATGGTCTTTATTATGTACATTGTTAAATTATATTGTTTGATTAGTTATTTAGTTGTTTGTAATCTGTTATCCATCCCCCCAAATGTCCCCACAGCAATATGAGCTGAGATCTCATCTGACTTGTTAAATGCTATACCCCCAATTTTTAAAGCAGTGCCTAACCCACAGAAGATGTTCAATAAATACTTGAATTACTGAATAAATTTGTATTAAAGTATTCATGCTCCCAAATTTTCTCTCTTGTGATCAGATCACAAATTTCTGACTGTACTGGTTACAAGTCACAGACTTCCTTAATGCAAAATTAAGGCCACAGAGAGCTCTAAATTGAAATGTTAACCCTTAGCACCCATGCTTTAACCCAGTTAACTAGTTCAAAAATAATCATTGAACTGAGAACTAAACAGATCCATATAGATTTCATGGCTGATTATGCAGGCCTAATACCCACATGAAACTTGATAGAATGTATCAACTTCTAATTCTGCTTCTGGCTTTTTGCTGCTAATGTGCACAAGCCAAAAAAAATGAACCATTTTTAACATATTTTCAATATCCTGAAAAACAAAGTCCATGAAATTATGTCCAAAAATGTCCCTGACTGAAAACAGAATACATTCCATGTTTAAAATATGCCTTGATTCAATGTGGTACCCAAATATGAACCAGAGCCTGATAAACAATATGTACTCGATGAGAAAACAGTTGAGTCAATCCTAACGTTTTCCTCGGCTGACTTTTTTTTCCACCTGACTTTTTAAGTGAGATTTTAGCTAGGCATTAAATAAGATGTATGGTTGTACAATTTCATTAAATTCATAGGCAAAATTCATTGTTTCTGGTACTACTTTCTTAAAAGGAAGTGCAAATGTCTAAATGATTCCTACCTTACAAATCTGGAGTATATCAGTATTTCTCTACTATCCTACAGCTATTTTTCATAGGATAAATGACGTATTTCTTCTCAGTAGTTGATTTCTGAATGATAACTTACACCCATATAATATTTCTTTAAGCCAATAAAAAGGGTAGTTTTATATTACTGTCTTTCTCTAAACCAAATTTTAACAACATTGTAGACGTTTTTTAAATTATCTGTATGCATTGTGAAACAGACTCTCAACATGCTACAAAGGAGAAAAACTAACATGAAACATACTTAAAATATATAGGACCAAATGAAATACAGCCAAGAGAGCAGAAGACCAATTCCAGAACTGAATTCAAATTATAATAAGTAACTTATATATAATAAGTGTGCATTTTAAAAAAAACAGTGAAGAAAATGATCACCATATAATGAATGCTGAACACTCATAAAATAAAACAGAAAACTACTCTGGAATCACACCTTACGTTACACATTAGAATCACCAAGATGGGACTTCCCTGGTGGCGTAGTGGTTAAGAATCTGCCTGCCAATGCAGGGGACGCAGGTTCGAGCCCTGGTCTGGGAAGATCCCACATGCCGCGGAGCAACTAAGCCCGTGCGCCACAACTACTGAGCCTGCACTCTAGAGCCCGCAAGCCACAACTACTGAAGCCCACGCACCACAACTACTGCAGCCTGCCCACCTAGAGCCCTTGCTCCACAACAAGAGAAGCCACTGCAATGAGAAGCCCATGCACCGCAATGAAGAGTAGCCCCCGCTTGCCGCAACTAGAGAAAGCCCACGTGCAGCAACAAAGACCCAATGCAGCCAAAAATAAATAAAATAAATTTATTTAAAAAAACAAAAAAAAAAGAATCACCAAGATGGGTCAAAAATAAAACAAAAACAAAAAAAGTTGGACCCCTACCTCACATCATATACATAATGAACTCAAAATGGATCAATAAGCAAAATGTAAGAGCTAAAGCTATGTTTTTTTAGATGAAAGCAGGAGAAATCTTCATGACCTATAATTTGGCAATGGCTTCTTAGATATGACATGAAAAACAAGATCAATAAAAAGAAAAAATAGGTAAGTTGGACTTCACCAAAATTAAAAGCTTTCATGCATCAAAGGATATTATTAAGAAAGTAAAAAAACAATCTAAAGAATGAATAAAATATTTGCAGATCACATATCTGATGAGTTAATAACCAGAATGTATAAAGAATTCCTATAACTTAACAACAGAAATACAAACAACACAATTTTTAAATGGGCAAAGGACTTGAATATGCATTTCTCAAAAGAAGATATACAAATGATCAATAAGCATATCAAAAAATGCTCAACATCATTAGACATTAGGGAAATGAAAATAAAAACTACAAGGAGGGACTTCCTTGGTGGTCCAATGGTTAAGAATCTGTCTTCCAATGCAGGGGACGTGGGTTCAATCCCTGGTCGGGGAACTAGGATCCCACACGCGGCGGGACAACTAAGCCCACGCATCACACCTAGAGAGCCCACATGCCCCAACTACAGAGCCCATGTGCTCTGGAGCCCACACACTACAACTAGAGAGAAGCCCGCATGCTGCAACAAAAGGTCCCGCAAGCAGCAACCAAGACCTGACACAGCCAAAAATAAATAAATATATTAAAAAAAAAAAAACTACAAGGAGATACCACTTCTCACCTACCGGGATGACTATAATAGAAACAAAACAAAAAATGGAAAGTAACAAGTGATGGCAAGAACGTGGAGAAATTGGAACCCTCACACGTTGCTGCTGGGAACGTAAAATGGGGCAGCCATAGTGGAAAACAGCTTGGCAGTTTTTCAAAAAGCTAAACATAAAATTACCATATGACCCAGAAATTTCACTCGTAGGCATATACCCAAAAGAATTAAAATCAAAGACTGAAACAGATACTTGTATGTCAGTGTTCACTGCACTTACAATACCCAAAAGATGGAAACCCAAGTGTTCATCAATGAAAGAAGGGGAATTACTGCTTAATGGCTAAAGTTTCTGTTTGGAGTGATGACATTTTTGGAAATAGTGATGATGGCTGTACAACATTATAAACATTACTAATGCCTCTAAACTGTATACTTTAAATTGTTTAAAATGGAAATTCTTATGTTAAAAACATTTTTGCCCCAATTCAAAAAATCAAGACACCATAGTAAAAGAAAACATTTAGAAATACAGAGGTAAATTGAAGGAAAAAAATGTTAAAAAAATTTTTAATCATTTCCTCTGGGAAGCAAGAATCATGAGCAGGGAGAAATGAGACTTTATAATGTTTGACTTTGTAATGTGTATACCCTACTTCGATAAAAATTTAAAAGATCAGTGGTTGCTAAGGGTTTGTGGGGAGGGAGGGATGAAGAGGTGGAACACAGAGGATGGTGAAGGCAGTGAAACTACTCTGATTGATACCATAGTGGTGGATAAACATCATTACAAATTTGTGCAAACTGACAGAAGGTACAACATCAAAGAGTGAACCCTCATGTAAACTCTGGATTCTGAGTGATGAAGATGTGTCAGTGTAGGTTCACCAACTGTAACAAATATACCACTCTGGTGGGGGCTGTTGATAATGGAGGAGGCTATGCATGTACTGGGCCAGGTGATATATGGAAAACTCTCTGTACCTTCGGCTCAATTTTGTTGTGAACCTAAAACTGCTCTAAAAAAAACTCTACTAAATTTTTTTTAATTAAAAATAAAGGGGCTGGGGAAATTGATTATTCATATGGAGCAAAAAATAAAAATGAACAACATCTTTACATTATCCACAAAAAATTAATCCTATGTTGATTTAAGACCTAAATATGGAAAACAAAACTTAAAAACTTTAGATAAAAATATAGAAAGTTATCTTTATGTCCTCAGAGTAAGGACTCATTTCTTAAACAAAACACAAAAACACACATCACAAAAGAAAAGGTTAAAATGAGAATATATTAACATTTGAAACTTATTTTTTTAAAAAATACCACTGAAAAACAAAAAAATAGTAATAGTAAACCACCAATTAAGGGGAGAACACAAGGAACCTGACAGAAAATCTTGCAGAAGACATAGTTCTTACTATATCTTCAGAAGAAAAAATATATGACCAATAAACTTTAGAAATGATGATGTACAACCACGCTGGTAATCATCAAAATGCAAATGAACACTATAAGGATACCACCTCACAACAATCAGATTGGCACAAATAAAAATGTCTAACAGTAACAAGTGTTGATGAGGATGTGGAGCAACGGGAACTCTTACACTCTGCTGGTGGGAAAGTAAGTGGGTACAAACTCTTTAGAAAACAACTGAGCCAAATCTAAAGATAAATGTGTACTTACTCAAAGACCTAGCAAGTCCACTACTAGGTATATACTCTAAAGAAACTTTTGTACAGTAAAACAGAGGATAGCTATAAGGAGATCTCTAAAAGCATATTTTATAATAGTATAGAAAAACAGCAACCTAAATTGACTAGACAATGGATAAACTGTAATATATTTCTAAGTGGAAAACTAAAATGCACTGAAAATGAAATGAACTATAGATTCACTTGTCAACACGAATGTGAAAAACCTCTTGTTGAATAAAAAAAGCAAATTGGAAGAATACATTCATTACAGCATTAATGACATCTATATAAAATAGAAATCATACAAAACAACATGCATTTAGGAATACACTCATATATAATAAAATTATTAAAAAGAGGAGGGAAAGATAAATACAAGGAAGGTTTCCCTTGTGGAGCAAAAGAGTAGAATTTCAAAGCACTGATAAAGCTCTACAATTGTCTCACATGCTGGATGTTTGTTTCATTGTTCTCTTTACTTTAAGTGAAGGATATCTAAAGTTTTATATGTATGACAAACTCCATAACAAAAATTTTTTGTCGGGCTTCCCTGGTGGCGCAGTGGTTGAGAGTCCGCCTGCTGATGCAGGGGACACGGATTCGAGCCCTGATCCGGGAAGATCCCACATACTGCACAGCAACTAAGCCCGTGCACCACAACTACTGAGCCTGCGCTCTAGGGCCCACGTGCCACAACTACTGAAGCCCACGCACCTAGAGCCCGTGCTCCGCAACAAGAGAAGCCACCGCAAGGAGAAGCCCGCGCACCGCAACGAAGAGTAGCCCCCCGCTCGCCGCAACTAGAGAAAGCCCGCGTGCAGCAACAAAGACCCAACACAGCCAAAAAATAAATAAATAAAATTAATTTAAAAAAAAGAAAGAAAATATCTTGGACTACAACTTGTAGTGAATAAAGATGTTCTTTTTTTAATTTATTTATTTTGGGCTGCGCTGGGTCTTTGTTGCTGCACGCGGGCTTTCTCTAGTTGTGGCGAGCGGGGGCTACTCTTCGTTGCGGTGCGCCAGCTTCTCACTGCGGTGGCTTCTTTTGTTATGGAGCACGGGCTCTAGGCACGTGGGCTTCCGTAGTTGTGGCTCGCGGGCTCTAGAGCCCAGGCTTAGTAGTTGTGGAGCACGGGCTTAGTTGCTCCAGGGCATGTGGGATCTTCCCGGACCAGGGCTCGAACCCGTGTCCCTGCATTGGCAGGTGGATTCCATACCACTGCGCCACCAGGGAAGTCCCTAAAGATGTTCTTAAAATGGCTATTTTTTTAAAACGGACTTCAAATTTAATTTAGCCACAGTGAAATTATTTCATAGTAACATGATTCAATGCTTAAGCAGAAATAGCTTAAAGACTCCTATAACAGAGATAGAAACTCTACATAAAATATATCTGATATTAATATAGTCTCAGTTAAGCTTCTGACAGGCTTATTCATCTGCCATGGATTATTCATTCAAGGCCTTCTGAAACAGGGATAAGTAAACTTCCATTCTTTTGATCAACAAAATACTGTAATAAAGTTGTATTATTTTATTTTTCTTGATGATCATTTCTATCTTTATATTTGATATAGATGGTCCCCACTTACAATTTAGACTTAACGATTTTTCAGCTCTACAATGGTGTGAAAGCAATACGCATTCAGTAGAAACCATGCACTGAATTTTGATCTTTTCCAGGACTGGCGATAAACGGTACCAAACTCTCTCATGATGCTGCGCAGTGGCAGCAAGCCACAGCTCCTAGTCAGCCACGCAATCATCAGGGTAAACAATCAGTACACCTACAACCATTCTGTACCCATACAACCATTCTGCTTTTCACTTTAGTATAGTATTTAATAAATTACATGAGATAGCCAATACTTTATTATAAAATAGGCTTTGTGTTCTATGGTTTTGCCCAGATGTAGGCTAATATAAGTGTTCCAAGCATGTTTAAGGTAGACTAGGCTAAGCTTTGATATTCAGTAGGTTAGGTGTATTAAATGCATTTTCAACTTATAATATTTGCAATTTATGATGGGTTTATCTGGACATAACCCCATCATAAGTCAAGAAGATCTGTAATTATAATCTCAACAGTAGTTCTGTAATTTTAATCACTAATGACAAAAGTAATGCTGGGTTTTGTTATATCAATAAAATTTATTCTCAATACCAATACTGCACGTTCTTTATCTTTGGACTTTAAAGTTAGTATTGCAGAAGAAACAGAATCAATGAAACTACTGAAATTTTTACAATTTTCAATTAATGGAATCATTTGTTTGTCAAAACCTTAGCAATAAGATAAATTTCCAAAAACACAACAGTAGTTTTTTGACATCTTAAATCATCCCAAAAGTAAGAAACTAAAGGTAAATACTAAATGTTCCTCTTAGGAAAAAGGGTTTTTTTTCCTATCATATTGAAACCCAAGGACATTGTGAGACTGATAACTGATATAAAACCATAGATAATGCTAAACTGAATTTTTTGACTAATGTAAAGAAAGGACACTCTATAGCAGGGGTTGGTAAACTTTGGCCCAGTGTTTGTTTTTTAAAGATTTACTGAACACAGATAAGCCCATTCATTTACGTGTCGTCTATGAAAAGGGAGAACCAGACTTGTAGTCCCATATAGATATACCCTCCCTCCGCAAAGAGAAGCTATAGAAAAGACTAACCAACACTCTTTTTTTTTTTTTGCAGTACGTGGGCTTCTCACTGCTGTGGCCTCTTCCGTTGCGGAGCACAGGCTCCGGATGCGCAGGCTCAGCGGCCATGGCGCACAGACCCAGCCGCTCCGCGGCATGTGGGATCTTCCCAGACCGGGGAACGAACCTGTGTCCCCTGCATCGGCGGGCGGACTCTCAACCATTGCGCCACCAGGGAAGCCCTAACCAACACTCTTATGGAGAGATATTCTGCTCAAGAGCCTAGACTGAGATACCAAAGAATGCACCTTCTGGGTGAACAAAAAATGAAATTACATAGTATAAGTGATATTTTGTGTATTTAGATATTTTATGTTTTTCTACTGTAAAAAGAGGAAATAATGAAATCCACTGGTGAAATTTGCCATGAATAGTTTATGTAACCAATTTGATTATTCCCTGGTGGCACAGTGGTTGAGAGTCCGCCTGCCGATGCAGGGGACACGGGTTCGTGCCCCGGTCCGGGAAGATCCCACATGCCGCAGAGCGGCTGGGCCCATGAGCCATGGCCGCTGAGCCTGCACGTCCGGAGCCTGTGCTCCGCAATGGGAGAGGCCACAACAGTGAGAGGCCCGCATACCGCAAAAAAAAAAAAAAAAAAAAAAAAAAAAAATATATATATATATATATATATATATAAACAACATTAGAATTCTCATATTATTCTACCCAGATTTGATATCTATATACCTATTTATATTGTTTAAAGTTCTTAGTAATTAAGTTACATAGTATTAAATTTCAATTTAAAGTAATTTTAATGGCTGCTTTCTCCTCTAAGTCGATAAACTTTATAATGTGCCTTTATTTATATTCTTTCTTATTATCTATTTCCATAAAGGATCCTACCAAAAAAGGTTATGAATGCAGAGTCTGGGGAAAGGGACAAAAGATGTAAATGACAAAATAAACATGAAAAAAATAAAAAACTTGTCAACATCTTTCCAACTTTACATAGTTATGCTCTGCAGTCAAAAGGCATAGATTTTAATACTACATCTGGAATACTTTAGAAAAAGTCAATTGATTTACAATGTGACAAATGACTTTTTCCTGATCCTAGACATACACAATTGCCTGAAATGGGAGAAATTATGCAAGCTTTTAGTATCAGGAACTTTGCCTAAATTGTGTTATGAACGCCTAGAAAAAGGTAGTTTAAAAGCATTCTTTTGAGAAAGACAAGCACCTGGAAGATGATTTAGAGCACTCTCTGGCCACATTTGAGCCTGAAGATGTTGGTTCAAGATCTTCGCTTTGCCTTCTTAATTCTTTCTCTCTGTTCATTTCTTCCTCTTTTTCTCTTGCTTCTGAAAAGATTATAAAATTTTTTCAACAGTTAGGCTTCAAAATTTGTTATTATTTAAAACACTATAAATTAACATAGTTACAAAGATGTAACATAGACATGTTACCAGTAACAGCAAAAAAATTATCAATCTAAATGCCCAACACTGAGAAAATAATTGAAGTTTACTGTGTATCAACATAATATGAAATACAGCCAATAAAAATAGTGATAGAAGAGAAATTCCTGGCAGTCCAGTGGTTAAGACTCAGTGCTTTCACTGCAGTGGCCTGAGTTCAATCCCTGGTCAGGGAACTAAGATCCTACAAGCCACACAGCACAGCCAAAAAAAAAAAAAATAGTAATGGAAAATGTACAAATCTGAGAAAATATAAACAGATATGCTAAGCAAAATTAACACGTGAACAGTATATGAACCATGACTGTACTATGTAAAAAGATGTGGCAAGTGACCAGAAGAAAGTATTCAAAGGTAAGATTTTAGGTAATCTCACCTTTTACTTTTAATGTTTTAAACCAAAAATTCAGTACTTCATTCCTTTATGAATTTCCCAAACTGGATTTTTGGTCAGAGACTTCCTACTAAAATTATGAGGAAAGCTGAATTACATTTAGTTTCCAGAGTTGTTTACCTTGGAAAGACAAAAAAAATTTATCCAAGGAAATCTAATCTTTCTCCTCTGATAATCTCACTCAACAATTGGGGCGGGAAGCACATAGGAAGGAAATTAATTATATGAATAAGGCTTGTTCTCAATTGCCACCATCCGCAATAACCCGAGATAATCTTTAACATTTATTTCTTAAGTTAATAATGAAGAATAATACACCCAAAGTTAAGTGGTATCAAAGGGCACTTATTAATTGGAATGTTGTACTCTTTAGGTCTTTTGTTTCTAGGATGTAGAGGATGAGTAACAAGGAGATAGGCAGCAACTAGTGTCAACAACTAGTCTTTTGTTTCAAACATGGAAGATAAAACTCTCCAGGAAGAGGTAAGGCATAGCTCAGGTTAATTTTTTTGTGCTCTCCACTGGGCTGGGTTAGGAGTTAACAATTTGGCACTCTGATGCTGGAGGAGGCTGAAAACAATAAGAGAAGGATAATGCCCAAATTTAAGAGTGAGCCTGCTGGGCTCCTACCTTCATCCTGCTTCTCCAGACATTCCCTCCATTCCCTCTACGGTGAGGGGGGATTGGAGAGTGAAGCAGGGAAGGCCACACTTGGACTGTAGGCTCAGGTCTTAGGGGCAGTTCTGACCCTAATCAGGAAACGATACTAAGGCACACATTATTAGCCACCTACACAACGGCCACTTCTTGCTTTCTCCTTGCTAAGAAAACCACAGTTCTCCCTAGGTAAGAATCAACACTGTGTTTCAGGAGCTGCTGGGCCCCTCCCTGCCCAGGAGGGCTGAAGTTTGATTCCAGGTCAACCATAGTGCTCTTGCAATGGCTGTTTTTGCAACTGATGTGCCACGCTAATACCGGCTAATAACATGTGAGGGGAAGTCAGCTGAAGGTACATTTGAGAAAGGTTTTCTTGCTCCTAAAAAGTGTTACACAAAAGTCTCCTTTCAGCCTGTGGAGGTGGTCACCTGCATGTAACAAAATTTAGCTGACAAAATTTTGAGACCTGAGGACAGTCTGCTTAGGACAAGCCAACACTCTAAAGCTGGCAAAGCAGAAAAAAGGGGGAAAAACTTCATGTCCTTCATATCAGGACGCAGAAGACAGAACAGCCCCACTCCAGAGTTCTTGTCATAGTGCAATACTAAACCTTTCTTATTTAAGCAATTTTTTATTAGGTCTTCTATGACTTCTTTGAAAGTAACCATTAGCATCTTAATATCAACCTTAATTTAACAAAAATAATAGCAATACATGGAGCTTACTATGCTATGTACTAGGTATTGTTTTAAGCACTTCCTGTAAATTAACTCCTTTAACGCAGACGTAGAGAATGGACTTGAGGACATGAGGGGAAAGGGTAAGTTGGGACGAAGTGAGAGAATGACATGGACTTATATATACTACCAAATGTAAAACAGATACCTAGTGGGAAGCAGCTGCATAGCACACAGAGATCAGCTCGGTGCTCTGTGACCACCTAGAGGGGTGGTCTAGGGAGGGTGCGAGGGAGACGAAAAGAGGGAGGAGATATGGGGATATATGTATATGTATGGCTGACTCACTTTGTTATAAAGCAGAAACTAACACACCATTGTAAAGCAATTATACTCCAATAAAGATGTTAAAAAAATTAACTCCTTTAATCTTCATAACAATCCCTGAAGTAGAAACTTTTTTTCTTCACCTTTATTGGAGTAAAATTGACAAATAAAACTGTGAGATATGTAAAGTGCACAATGTGATGATTTGGTACAAAAATACATTGTGATAGAATTCTCCCCATGGAGTCAATGAACACAACCATCACCCCACATATTTACCTTTTTTGGGGGGGGGTAATAACATTTAAGTTCTACTATCCTAGCAAATTTCAATTATACAATACAGTTGAAGTAGATACTACTATCCTCACTTTATAGTTGACAAATCTAAGGCAGAGAATAGAGCTATTAAGCCTCAAAGCAGTGAATTGAGGCTCCACAACTGCAACTTTCCTTGATGTGACCAGACTTTCTAGAGACTGTAAAATTATCCAACGACTACCACCTACCTTATAAAACAGTGAGCTTGCCTGTCTCTCCAATGGGCCATAAAGTACAGCCCTTTATTGCTTACTTGTCACCAGACTATCTGGAAACTATGACCCACCCACCTAACTAGAGTTCCTTCCCAGAGGATGAATACTTCAAGCTATTTGCCCCATCCTGGTGAAGATCTAACTTTTTAATTTAAAATTTAACTTTTATTTAACAATAGTAAGGATTTTCTATTCAGAGAGGCTTCTGCTGTCACCTGCTGCTTCATAAAAGAAGAAAAAAAAGACATTTTTGAGGAAAAAAAAATTTTTTTCCTCATTGTTGACTGAGGACAAACCAAAATGAAACATAATTCAATAAACTGTAGCTCCCTGACCAAGGGGATCATTTTCATATATTTTTACTGAACGTAGGACCAAGTACACTGTAAACACTGTAAAAATGCTCCATATGTTCCCTTAACAAAAGTGAATTAACCTACCCCCATCACCTCATTTTATTCTTCCAAGTACCTCATTTTATTGTTAACTCTCTACTCTCAGATAGTTACCAATTTTGGATAGCCAATTCTGCAAAAGCACCCCAGAGGTATGCAACTCTCATTTAGGTTAACAGCCAAGGATCCAAGGACTTGCCTGGTGGCACAGTGGTTAAGAATCCGCCTGCCAATGCAGGGGACACAGGTTCGATCCCTGGTCCAGGAAGATCCCACATGCTGTGGAGCAACTAAACCCGGGTGCCACAACTACTGAGGCTGTGCTCTAGAGCCCACACGCCCCAACTACTGAGCCCGCGTGTCACAACTACTGAAGCCTGCGCTCCTAGGGTCCCTGCTCCACAACAAGAGAAGCCACAGCAATGAAAAGCTTGCACACTGCAACTAGAGAAAGCCTGTGTGCAGCAACCAAGACCCAATGCAGCCAAAACATATACTTAATTATTTTAAAAGTAAAAGATTAACAAAAAAATTTGAAACATTATTCCCTGACATTTTACATAACACATATTTATTGAAGTTTTACAGTAACTCATCCTTTCTGTTAGAGCATTTAACAACCAAAATTTCACGTCTGTATACACAGACAATTAAACTTGCCATTAAAAGGGACCAAAGTTCTTATTTTCCTCAAGTCTGATGTCAAAGCCCAGGAAAAGACTCCAATACCAATCATTAAATAAAATATGCCCATATCAGAATTTGTTAACTTTTAAGAAAAGTAAGTCAAACTTTGGATTCTTGTGTTTAGATCAGGGGTAGAAACAGCAGTCCATATCCAAGACTGTAACACTAAATCAAGAAAGTTCAATGCATTTAATTCATCCACAAATATCAATACGAGTACATGGTCTTGAGATAATTTTTCAAAATTTTAAAAATGTAATAACTCTTTACTGGAATTCCTCTTAGGTGCTAAATGCATACATACTTCACTAAGAAAAATGACAGGAATTAAAAGTGATATTTATAACACTGCTGTTTAAAAAGTACTCTGCCCAACATCTTAATTCCTTCAAGAATCTTCTAAGAGAGATCTCATTATTATTGACACCAAACTGATGGGGAAATTAAGGATCTGAAATTTGAAAATCCATCCAATGTCATTCATCTAGTGGGGCTAACCCTTAAACCTGCATCCTCCAACTCCAAATCCCAAACTCTTTACTATTCATCATGCCATTTAAAAACATTCTCCAAAGATGCAGGATTTATTTTTTTAAAGGCAGTATTGCAGTTTTAAATTCAATTCAGTCTTCACAAATATATATTGAGAAACTATCTTGGAAGGCATGGTACTGGGGACTATAAAACTTAGGTAGGGGAATAAGACAATCCCTATTCAAAGCATTTTGTATCACACACTGAAAGGTAAATACAAGAAAGTTACACTGTAACAGTATAAGCGTTCACTAAAACATTTAAAAATTAAGTGTATAACGCATTCGTGTATATGCTGCAGATAGCATGTCTTTACGTATTGTTTGATGATATTAAATTATTTAATATTTTTAGGTGTAGTAACAGTATTTTGGTTAAGATTTTTCCAAATCCTTATCTCTTAAAGACATATTAAAATATTTATGGGTGAAATAATGTACCTAGGATTTGTGTCAAAGTAATCTGAGAGGAGAAGTAAATGGAACTAACACTGGCCATGAACTGTTACAGTACTTAAATCTGTGTGATAGGTATACGGGAGTTCATTACTATGTTACACTGCATGTAGAAATGAAAGTGTTTTTTAAAAAAATACATACTATATGTAGATAGCTAGCTGTCTTTTCACCACACATACACAACAAAAACTGTTATTCTTCCAAAAACCAAAAACATTTCATGTCAACTGCACTTCCCAAATATGAGATATTACTGCTATATAATTTATCATTTTAAAACCAACAATGACAAGTGCTGGAATAACATTCACTTAAATTTTTCCAGGAGTCCTGTCTCTGGCTTCTAGCCCCTTCTGCTCTATCAGGTTACATCTATCCTTTCTCTAGTGTAAGAATGATCTGAATCAGATCTAAAGATAGCAGTAGAGGAGTCAGTCTCCTTCTAAGACCCTGAGGTGGTATCTAGAATTGCTAACCACCTGGTATCAAACCACACAGTCTGGAAGTTAAGGCCTTCATTAAATGTCTGATACAACTTATTAATGCAGAGATTCAACAGCAGCAGCCACATTCACTGTATGTCTCAATTTTCTATACTGTCTGGGTCAACGGTCAGTGGTGTACACAGCTCTGAGAGCCACCTCTCGCCCAGCCTTCCAAATACTGGTTCCGCTGTAAGCAGGAAAGAAAAAAATGAAATGAGAATCAGATAGAGGGGGGGAGAAGAGGTAATAAAGAAACCACTATTCTGATTCTTATAAATTAATTTTGAATCCTTGTTTGTTCATAGCTCACAGTACTAAAAGATTTTAGCTCTCAGACCTTCTTAACCTGTTTAGATGCAACTTTGATCGTGTTTAAAAAAACAAAGACAAAAAAGCATCTGCTTCCAAAGGAACCAGCACATATGGTCTTTTAACAATTTTGAAATTTTTTTCAGTCTTATAATTTTATAACTGGTAGGACACTGGTGTAAGCTGGATACAGTATTTAATCCTATAAAAGAGCAAGTAACTGAACTTCTTACCCAGTGTTTTCCGACTTCTTTCCACTGCTGTTCTTCGAGTTTGTTCAAACATTGCTTCCAAATCAAATGTGCGAGCTTTTTTCCCTAAAACAGAAATAAGTAGCAGACTATGATTTTCCTGAACTAAGTTGGCCAAACTTTAGGTACTAAATAAATACTTACTGACTGACCAATAACCACTTAAGTCTACCTAATTTATAGTAGGGCTACAAAATAACCATAAAATATCAATGAAGAAAGAGTTTACTTCCCAGGGAGTTTTTAATTACAATCTCATCGCTAAATAACATTAACCAGCCAACTTTCCCATCCTCCTGTAATTCATCTAGACCCTACTCCTTGAAACTACAACACTGGTGTGCTAGGCAGAATAGAGAATGTTCATATCCTAATCCCTGAAACCTGTGAATATATTACATTACAGGGTAAAAGGGACTCTGCAGATTAATTAAGGTTATGGACTTAAAAACTGGGAGATTATCCTGGCCAGCCCAATCTAATCACAGGAGCCCTTACATGCGAAGATGCAGAATAGATATAGCAGAAGTCAGAGAGACCTGAAACTTGAGAAGAGCTGCAGTTCCTTTGAAGATGAAGGGGGCAAGAAGACAAGTAATGCAGGTATCTAAAAGAGCTAAGAAACTCCCACCAGACAGCCAATAAGGAAATAAGGAAACCACAAGGAACTGACATTCTGACAACCTGAATCTGCTTAGAAGCAGTGTTGTATTTGCTTTTACTGCCTTTTTTTTTTTAATAATAATACCTATTCTGTGTTTGTCAGAATATGGTAAAAATGGCTTTCTTACACACTACTGACTTTGTTATAAACTGAAACCACCTTTCTGAACAGCACTATGACAATATATATCAAGAAGCTTTAAAAGCTATATGCCCAATTTTTTGTTACTTTTTAATATCTGTATTTTTTATCAAATTAGTCCCTCTTTTAGATCTACCCTATGGAAATATGCATAAAACTACTTTTACAAAAGGAGATAAAAGAGTTATTTATAAAAATGTTTATTTTAGTATTACTGATAAAAGAAACTGTGGGATAAAGTTAAAAATATTACAAATTATAGCACTTCTATCTACTATTCAACCATTAAAAATCATGTTTTGGAAAAGCATTTTACTCAAAATATTAAGAATTAAACAAATTCTATATAATTAAGAATAATATAAAACTGTACATATATACGATCTTACAACAGGAAAAACTGGAAAACAAACTAACTTTTAAGTCTTGATTTCTAGATCATGAAATTATGAATGATTTTACTTTCTTCCTTCTTATTTATTGGGTTCTTTATATTTTCCTGCTATTTACATGTGCTCATTTTGAAATTAGGGAGAAAGCTATTTAAAAGAACTGAAACAAAATACTAATACCAAAATACTACAGAAGTATACAGTACTTTTGTAGCCATGACCACCTAGGAGATAGTAAATATGTTTTGTGGCTCAAGACGTTACCAGAATAAATGAATGTATGAATGAACAAAAGAGAGACTGAAATGAAGATTCTGGAGTAGAAAAACTGGAATCAAAAAAGACTTACTAACCTACAAGGACCTACTGTGTAGCACAGGGAACTATACTCAATATTTTGTAATAACCTAAAAAGTTAAAGAATATACATATATAAGTGAATATATATAACTGAATCACTGTGCTGTACACCTAAAACTAACATGACATTATAAATCAACTATAACTTAATAAAATAAAAGATTTACTATTATAACATCACCTAATGGCCCATTTGTTGCCAAAAGGGCCACCTTATTACAGACCACAGTCAGTGGTTAGCGCTCAGTCTCAGGACGCAAAGAGACAACTCCCTCCATCAACCAACACCCTCCACCGCGTGGGTCACAAAGCAATCTTTCTTTCTCACTAGCCTTCTCATAAGTGTCACCTGAGCTGGTCCCAAGAGATAGGCAGGAGTTAGAAAACGGATGGGGAAGACTGTGTCTAAAAATTGCAAGATAAACACATTAGAGCTAAAGTAATGAGAACTTAGCACTGCGGAAGGGGCGGAACACAGGTGACAGCTCGGGCCCCCCTCCCAACCTGCGGCTCTTAAAATCTCTGCAAAATGAAACGGGACCATGCCTAGGGCAGTCACTCACCGAACCCCGTGAAGCCCATGGTGACCGCCAGCTGCGGGTCCGGTCCTGATGCGTCTGAGTCTGTCACTGGGACAAGAGAAAAGAGAAAAGAGAAAAGGCCTTGTTAGTGCGGCGCCCCCAGCGCCGCCGGCCTGCCCGACCCACCCCGCCGGCGCTCGCCTCACTGAACCCACCGCCGCTGGGTCCGGGGCGCTCCATGGTCTGCCACCCGCCACGGAACCAGCAACACCCACAGCCCAAACAGCTGCTAAAGACCAGCGGCAAACCAGGCAGGAAGTATCGCCTCCGAGCGTCAGCCTCGCCGCCAAGGCCAAGAGCGACGCCTTCCGCGGAGGGAAAGAGGCCTCCTAAGCAGCGCCGCCCTAGCGGGCTGGCGGTGTATAAGCGCCACAGAAGCTGGCTTCAAATTGAACCCATGGGAAGGGGAATATTAGCTGGAGTTTCTGTAACACTTTTTACTTTGTAAGACGCACTTACCGGGCCTTCCCTAGTGGCGCAGCGGTTAAAAATCCGCCTGCCAATTTAGGGAACATCGGTTCGAGCCCTGGTCTTGGAAGACCCCACATGCCACTGAGCAACTAAGCCCGTGTGCCACAGCTACTGAGCCTGCGCTCTAGAGCCCGCGAGCCACAACTACTGAGCCCACGCGCCACACCTACTGAAGCCCACGTGCCTAGAGCCCGTGCTCCACAACAAGAGAAGCCACTGCAATGAGCAGACTGCGCACTTCAACGAAGAGTAGCCCCCACTCGCTGCAACCAGAGAAAGCCCGCGCACAGAAAGGAAGACCCAATGCAGCCAAAAAAAAAAAAAAAAAAGACGCGTTTACTGCCAAGGTGACGCTTAATCCTCAGAATTCTAAAGATGGTTTCAAACTCCACGTCACAACTAACCACTAAGACACTACCATTTGTTAAGTTTTGGTATGCTGTCAGAGAATATTCACAAGTGTCTAAAAAGGTTATTAAAATACTCCCTTTTCCAGCTACATAACTCTGTGAGGCCCCCCTTTCTTCGTGTACTTCAACTAAACAAGTAACAACATGAGATATGAAACCTGGTTATCTCTTATTTAGCCAAACATTTAAGAGATCTGCAAAAATGTAAAATAACAGCATTCTTCTAATGGTTTAGTTTTAGAAACTATGGCGATTTTTCATAAAATATGTGTTATTTATATTAACGAGGATTAGGCTTATTCTTTTAAATAAGTTATTTTTTTAATTTCTCATTTTTATGAGATATTAGCAATTATTAACAAAAATAACCCTGTGAAATAAAATTCATATTTTATCACAAGAAAAATTCAAACACAAAAACATTTCTCTGCCTTTTGACCTCCTCTCTCCCCTCTACTGTACATTGTGTATATGCATTTTGTGTCAACCAAACCTCCTCCATCAGCGGAAATACCTGCTCAACCATAAAGAGCAACATTCTCCTAGCATCAACAAGACAACTCCCTAAAAGATAATGTTCCTTCTTGATCTTGAAAGTGACAAAGATGATGGTTAGATCTGGACTGTGTAAACTGTCAGTAATACGTCATTTAATGTACAGCCCTCTGTTTCGAAAAACTTATATAACTGTGTTTTGACTTCTAATGAGCTGAACAGTCCTTAGAGCTTTCTGAGATGCTGTTTCGGGTTATAATCCTCAGCTTGGCACAAATAAAATTTTCCATTTCTTTTTTAGATCGACTGATTAACTTTTTATCAACAATCCACACAAAACCCAAAGCTCTTTAGACTCCTTAATTTTTTTTTTTTTTTTGCGGTACGCGGGCCTCTCACTGTTGTGGCCTCTCCCGTTGCGGAGCACAGGCTCCGGACGCACAGGCTGAGCGGCCATGGCTCATGGGCCCAGCCGCTCCGTGGCGTGTGGGATCCTCCGGGACCAGGGCACGAACCCATGTTCCCTGCATCGGCAGGTGGACTCTCAACCACTGTGCCCCCAGGGAAGCCCTCCTTAATAATTTTTAAAGGTATCAAAAGTTTTAGAATCTTTATTCTTGAGACGGCTTCAGCAAAATTTTCACATAAAGGGCTGGATGGTAAATATCTGAGGCTTTGAGTCCACGTGGTCTGTGTACCAACTATTCAACTCAACAGTTGCAGCTGAAAAGCAGCCATTGCAAAATGTAAATGAATGGAGGGTCTTGGACTTAAGACCCTTGGAAATGCTGTTGCTGTGTGCAGGACCATTAGACCAGTATTGTTAAATATCCAATTTGTAGAGGTGAAAACTTTCTATTGTATTTTTTTTTGTCTCAAATTAAAAACAAACCAACCCTGTGACAGACTGTCAGTTTTCAATCTGTAGTCTACCAAATAAAAGAAAATTGACAACTGGCGACCCCTCTGCCTATTTATCTACCGGTAATACAAATCTAATTTTTCTTGGTATACTTGCTATGAAGTCTTAAATTATATGTATAGATCTGTAATATCACAGTATTTTTAATATTCAGAAATTTAGTCAACCCTTTATTTGAGGCAGTAAAAAGCAATTCAAATAGCAAAAGACCACTTCAGAGCAATTCAGCTATTGATTTGCTAAACTATGAATATAATCGGATGTAACTTAGGTGAGATTCTAAATAAGGACTAGTTCTAAGTATTCTAAATAAGGACTGCTCTTTGAAGACTACTGCTTTGTTTTAACCACTCCAGCTGCCTTCTGCATGAAATGAAGCCCATCCTGCCTCTCCTCACTCATTTCTCTTACCCTTTTACTGCAGTTAATACATACCCCATAGACAAAATATGGTTATGCACACTGTTTTTTTTTTTTTTTGCCTGTGTGTCCCTGCATAAAGCACCTGGAGAAGAGGAATGCTGTTTCAGTTTGATATTCCCTGCACAGGTACAATGCCTGACACAAATTCAGAATTCAGTTGCTGTAGAAGATGATATATTAGGTGGCCTACTCTATACCAGTCCCTCTACTATGTGCTGGGGATGAAGCAGTGAATAAGAACCACCTGCTTCCCCTCTGAAATGGGAAATAAAGCAAGGCATCAGGTCCCTGCACGCTGTGAAGATTCCATAAACATAATTTTTCACAGTAACGTACCACAAAGTCAAGTGGTAACGACACAGAAATAGAAAACTTGATGAATTTTAATTTACACCGAAGCCCATATTTCTAGTGAAATTCTGGTTTATATGTAAACTTTTTCTAACAAACATCTACCAACTCCTATCCACTCTCAGAAGACAAGTTATTTGCAGCACCAAATTGGCACGCATACTCAAAATAGTTGCAGTTGCCGGTTTCCGATCCCCGAAGCTCGAGGCACTCAGATCCAAGCGCGCGCTAAACCCACCAGAACCCGAGCAGCCTGCGCTGCCCCCGCACCAACCGGCTCCCACCCTCCCTGACCCCGCTCCCTCCTCCTCCCCACCCCTACCGACCCCGTCCCATCTCTCCCCTTCCCCAGTCCCTCCCCTTTCCCCTTCCTCCCTCCTTCCCTCCCTTCCTCCACTCCCACCACCGATCTCCCCCTCGCGCCCAGAACAACCAGCCAGCCCACTTCGAAGCACCTCCCGCTCACTAGCTCCACCCTCAACGTCCAGCCCCCTCTAACAGCTTCCTCTTCCCAGAGCCGAAAAACTGGCTTCAAATTCCCCGCCCCATGAACCAGAAGTGCGTCATGCACTGGCGCCGGGGCGCTTGTTTGGCGCGCGCGCCCTAAGCTTTGGGGCTGACCTAGCGTCTTGGATTTGTCTCTTATTTCTTCTCGCTTTTTGACTTTCTCCGGTCGCTGTTGTCTCCGATTTTCGATATGCCGTCTTCTTTGCTGGGCTCGGTAATGCCGGCCTCCACGTCGGCCGCAGCCCTGCAGGAAGCTTTGGAAAATGCGGGGCGGCTCATCGACCGTCAGTTGCAAGAAGACCGCATGTACCCGGACCTTTCCGATCTGCTTATGGTGTCTGCCCCAAGTGAGTGATCGTTGCCCAGTTGGTGACTGTTTCTCAACCCAAAGGACTCTCGTCTGACTCCCTAAATAGGTCCTTATCCGCAGGGTGAATCGGCGAAGATATCCTGAGATCTGGAACGCTGTTTGCTGCATTTTGAAGGGCGGAAAAGAGCCCATTTTCAGTGTTTTTCCTTCTCTCACTTTCTTCGTTACAGGCACCTCAGGGGATAGGAATGAGGAGCAAGCCCCCATTTGAAGCAGAAAGAGGCAAAGTTTCCAACCTTAATGAGCTTCTCATGTCCTCCAAGTGTGTATCGCTAAGACCAGATGAGAAGGTTCACCTGATCCAATTCTAATCCTTGTTAATACCTCGTATTAATGTTGGAGTAAAATTGAAGAGCATACGAAGTTAATTTGGAAATTTACTGTGTTCGCTCAGAGATATGCTTTATTATGTATGGAGTTAATGTAATATGAAGTCCTTAAAGGTGTTAAAAAGAACTACCAGCGCAAAGAAGGAAGGGGATAGGGAAATCAGCACTGATGATGGGTGAACACGGAGGGTAAAGCGGATTTTTGTGCCAACAAAGAGAGGTGTCCGTAAAATATTCTGTTTATCGGTTTTAAATTAAGGCCAGGCTCCTCAAGGCATATAGAATCACACAAGTTGCTAGAAAAAAAGTGACCCCCTTTGTGAGGTGGAAATTGGAAGAAGAGTAAGATAAAAACAAGATTTGGGGTAAGCAAGAACCAAGATAATCTAACCAGGTTAATCTGCAATGTAAACCTAAAAGACAGCTCTGACGATTTATAAAAAGTCATTAATTGACTTATAATCAGAGAAAAGACAGAAACAAAGCAAAGAGTATTTACTCCTGACAGCTACTTACCAGTGGGCTTGTCTTAAAAGAACTGAGTGGCCTATTAGCAGCTCTCATCCTGAATAGCACTCTTCCCTTTGTACTCCTTATTTCTGAAAGCAAGGTGTAAAAACAGTCCATACATTCTGGCCTTATCACATCTGACCCCAGTCCAACCTATCCACCTTTACACACATGTACCTCTTCAACCAAATTTCCTTTCCCTCGTCCAACCTATTCTCGACCTCCTTGTTCCAGTTATACCAAATTTAACAGGTTTTCCATAAGAACCCCCTCTTCTGGATTTCATTTTACATGTGCTCTTCATCATTTCTAGAATGTTCTTCTTTGCCTGACAAGCTATTCTTCCAGACTCCGTTAAATACCACTTTCTCTGTGAAGGCTTTCTCATCCAGAAATAACTCTGGTGAGGTTTATATCCTCACCAGAGTTATTAATTCCATCCTTTGTGTTCCTACTGCAGTTTAACATGTGTAATGTTCTATTAAAATTATGTTTTAAGATTAAATGGAACGTCTGGGATTTGCTTCAAAAAATACATTAGGGAAAAAGTGGTTAGTGACTGACATATGAAATATGACTGGGCATGTTACTGGTCATTTTTGAAGCTGGATACTCAATACATAGGGATTGATTGCATTTGTTCTCTAGTTGTATAAATTTTAAAAATTTTCATAATACATTTAAAAATTTGTTTTATATGTCAGTTTCCCCCAACATCTTTATACTTTAGAGAGGCTGAAAAGGTGCCTGAGTAAATAGTAATAGTAAATAGTCAGAACTAAAACACCTTGCTCAGGACTAGGAAGGACAGGCTGAATAGACCAGCATGCTCTTGCCCTTAGTGTCTGGGCTTTAGAGGAAGAGAAGGTTGCCAGTTGAGAGCAGTTTATAGAGTAGTCTGATTCTCTCCCACTCCCCCCCTCCAATAAAATATTGCTTTTGTGGTATTACAGGCATACCTCATTTTATTGTGCTTTGTTTTATTGCGCTTTGCAGATACTGGTTTTTTTAACAGTAGGTTGGTGGCACCCCTGCCTTGTCAGGTGACAGCATTTTTTAGTAATATTTTTAAAATTAAGGTGTATACATTGTTTTTTTTAGACATAATGCTGTTGCACTCTTAGACGTCAGTATAGTGTAAACATAACTTTTACATGCACCGGAAAACCAAAAAATTTATGTGACTCGCTTCTGGGCATGTTCATTTTATTGCAGTGGTCTGGAACCAAACCCACAACATATCTGAGGTATGCCTTTATTTGTATATTGGTCTGAGGGTGGGGGGTGGATACATAATGGGAAAAGGCATGGATTGTTTTAATCTTTAAATTTTTAAGTGGGAAAGGAAATGCTGTATTTTCCCCAGTCAGTATTTTGTTTGTCCACAGTTGTTTTTATCTGAGAATAACAAAGCAGTTTTATAATTTTTTTCCCATTTCAGATTAGTAAAATAATAGGAAAACACTATAAATTATTGCACTAAACATTTCTTTTCTTATGGAGAAAGTCTTTGTGAAAGATAACCTTCTGTTCAGTGTTAAAACCAGTAATTGCACCCCATCTTAACACTGGAATTTCTCAGGCCTCCTTTGTGTCAGATCAGAATTACTTTATTCTCCGTATACCTTTAGAACCAGATGCACAATTTTTTTGTAGCTTGCAATACTTCTGTATGCCCATTTGATGCCCAATACATTATTATTTTAAATAAATGCTTTATTTTATTTTATTTTTTGTAGATAATTCCACTGTTTCTGGCATGTCAGATATGGATTATCCTCTACAAGGACCTGGTTTGCTGTCAGTACCCAACCTGCCAGAGATCAGTTCCATTCGAAGAGTTCCTCTCCCACCTGAACTTGTTGAACAGTTTGGCCGTATCCTATTACTTTGTGTTTAACTCTTTAAAAAATTTAAAAATTGGTATTCTCATTATTATAATTCTAGTTTTGTGTTTAATTAGCACATTGTGTATAAGTTCATATAAGGTTTTATTTAAAGTACATTTTAAGTATGTGGGTAGTTTGCCATGTGCCTAGAAAATGTCATGTAAAATTGAATGTTGAAAATTGAGTCACATTTTAATTGTTTGGGGACATTGAGGAGAGTAAATTGTTTACAAGCAACTCTGCATTTTTGAATGATATATAGCAAGGCATTACTTTCCAATTAAGTGCTATACAGGGAATTTTTTTATTACCACTCTTCTTCAGTTCAAAGACCCATGATTTTTGTTTTTATTTTTTCCTGTAAACATTTTAAAACTGGGAAGTGGCTCTGAAAATGTTTTAAATAAAACTGCTAGGTATTCTCTCCTAGAAATACCCCCCCAAAAAGTTTTGGTGTGTTTTTACACTTACTGGTGTCTTAGAGTTGAAGTTTATAATTTATTGTATTTCTAAGGATTACAGTAAGAATCTATCTAAAGGTATAAGAAACTGAAGTGTTGATACTAATGCCATCTTCATAGACTGAGAAGTTAGAGGAGTTTTCTTATCCTCTAAAAATAAGATTTTATTTGTTTTTCTTAAAGTATGGCATACCCTATAAAAGGACTATATACATATATATATATATTTTTTTTTTATTAGTTTCTGCTTTATAACAAAGTGAATCAGTCATACATATACATCTGTTCCCACATCCCTTCCCTCTTGCGTCTCCCTCCCTCCCACCCTCCCTATCCCACCCCTCCAGGCAGGACTATATTTATAGTTCTTTGCTAGGAAGCTTTTATAAAAATCAGTCTGTAATTCTCATAATAAAGACATCAAGATGCTATATAAAAATTTAATCTGACTTTTAAAAGTATGTTAATCTGTTCCGGGTAAAGGGCTTCATATTTCAATACAGTGTGATTTAGAAAAAAAAAGAAATGAAAAATTAGGGAAAATGCTTGTAAAAGAAATAGAAAAACTAGTAAAATCTAATCTATATTTTCATTGTTTCTCTGAGACTTTGTAAAATAGTGTTATTAAATAAATATTACACCTTATCATATACTCTACCGTTGCTTAGTTTCTTAATATTCTTTAATTCTCTGATAATACTATACTATCTACAAGGGATATTTCTTTAATTCGGAAATTATTTTGTTTTCACAATTGTTTCATTATAATTACGTAAATAATTCTTTGTCTATTTTTCAGTTTATACAAGGCTTGTAGATTGTCACCTGGCTGTGACTTTAGCATGCCGACTGTTTTTCTTTGTTTTTTCTTTTTTTATAAATTTATTTATTTTTATTTTTGTCTGCGTTGGGTCTTTGTTGCTGGGTGCAGGCTTTCTCTGCTTGTGGCGAGCGGGGGCTTCTCTTGTTGCAGAGCACGGGCTCTAGACTTGCAGGCTTTGGTAGTTGTGGCACACGGACTTCGTTGCTCCGCGGCATGTGGGATCTTCCTGGACCAGGGATCGAACCTGTGTCCCCTGCATTGGCAGGTGGATTCTCAATCACTGCACCACCAGAGAAGTCCCTGTTTTTTGGTTTTTTTTAATCACTCTTTTATACCATTGGAAAAACTGGTCCAGTGAAACAGTTTATACTGTTAAAGTCCAATGGTATTACTCAGAATCAATATTTTTTTGTTAGTAATGGCAAAAACATTACATTTGTTATTTAGAGTACATTTTAAATGGTCAGATAGCTTTATTTAGAAATTATAATAAATATTTTTGTCATACACTATGGCTTTCATTAAACTCATTGGAAATAAAGATATTTCATTTGCTCTTTTGATTGAAGAGTGAATAAGTCATGATTTTTTAATCATACATTTTAAATCAAAATCTTTTGAAACAAGTTTAAGAAACATGAGATTGAAATCTTTCTACCTTACATCCATACTACCTCAGATATGCAGTGTAACTGCATGATGGGCGTGTTCCCTCCTATCAGTAGAGCTTGGCTCACAATCGACAGTGACATATTCATGTGGAACTACGAAGATGGGTATGTATTTATGACTGGTTTGCTTTAGCATGATTAGAATTTAAATTATCTTTATTACAACTAGTATTCTACTCATTAAAAGCTGCCTGGTTTATCTTTCATTCTTCTAACATCCGGGTCAGTGCTTCTCAGTATACGTACCAACCTGGGGATGGGGTTAAAATGTGGATTATGTTTTAGTCATTAAGGCTCAGGAGTCTGCATTTGTAACAAGCTCCCAGGTGATGCTGGGGATCTGGGTACCACTCTGAGTAGCAGCAGTCTTATTTCCCAAACTCCTATAATAATGATAGTCTATCAGTAATTCTTTGAGGGACGGTTTGAGATTTTTAAAGACCTCTGTTTTACCTGCATATCATGGAATGGGAGGATGTTTACTGAAGTATCTTAACAGTTTTGTTGTTATTCTGTGGGCTTGACCTTGTGTAAATTAAATTTGTATAGAAGAGTGAGTGAAGGCCCAAGGCATTCTTGCTTAAATAAAGTTTATTGATCTGATGAACTTACTCTTGGCTATTTGGAGAAAAATTTTACCTTCCAGTTCTCCATCATATTATCTTTAGGTGAGGGGTGAGATAACCAGAGGAAGATCCATATTAAGATGCTACTCTTGCTCCTGAGTAATTAACATACTTGTTAGAAACATACAGTGTCATTGAATCAAAACTGACACTATATGAGAACTTGTAGCTTCAACCATTTTTGTTTGCTGCTTTTTTTTAAATTAGAAATTTTCCTAGCTATTTTTATTGTTGAAATGGTATATAGTCATAATAATAGTGATATAAGGTTGTGATTGTTCTTCAAGTATCATAAACGTTGCCCCAGTTTGTTATATTACACATAACATATTCATTTTTATACTAAAGAGTAGAACCTGTTCATTTAGGCATTGATCTCTTCAAGAAAACCTAATGCAAGAAAATTACAAAATGGATAAATGTGAGAATAATTTCATTGAAAAGGGTTTTCACTTCAATGAAATTTTTATATTTCCATTGACTTCTAACTTATTCATTTAACAACCACATTGAGCTTATCATGTATCAGACACTTTTTGTGCTTGAACAGTACTGAATAAACATAGTCCCTGCCCACATGGAAAGTGTGGTTCAACCTTATTGTGTGCTCAAACTAAACTGATTTAAAGAAAAATTATTTGAACATTGTGTTTATTGAAAAAAATCAAGGCACAGGTACTGGATATAAATCTTTACTTCCTAAATTCAATTCTGTAAAAACCTTAGCCTTAATTTCAGTTATTCCGATAGCTTTCTATTAGAAATCCCAATTCTATCTGGATGATAGAAACGTAATGTTGTTCAATTCACTGTTCTCTAATCCCCAGCTCTCCCAATATTGTTCTTAGTTCTGGGGGCTGTGTCAGTTGTTGAAGGAGCCTGTGTAATTCCACAGCATTGGGAAAATGGGGAAACCTGGCCCCACGTAGGTTGCCATGTAGGTGTTTTCTGTCCACTTGTGTGGCCCTTTGCAGGACAACCAGAAGTTTTCCTCAAAGTCTGGATCATTTTTTTTTTCTTGGTATTTATCCTGCTTGCTGTTCTCTGAGTTTATTGGATCTAGGTTGAAAATTTTTCAACCATTGTCTTACTAAAGTATTTGTTCTTTCCTGTTCTCTTCCTTTCTCTTCTGAGATTTGTTATACTTTTGTTAGACTGCTTGATGTTTTCCAACAAATTTTGGATGCTCTGTTTGGATGCTCCACTCCTTTTTCTCTTTTTATTTCAATTTGGACAATTTCTATTGACCTTTAACTTCATGTTTACTGATTCTTTCGTCAAGTCTACTGAAAAGTCCATATAAGACATTCTTTGTGCTGTGCTTTTTATTTCTAACATTTTCACTGGCTTATTTCTAATTATTTTCATTGCTCTGCTGAAATTCCTTACCTATTTATACATATTGCTCATCTTTTTTATTAGAGCCTATAGTATATTGATTATATTTATTTTAAATTTCCTGTCTGATATAGTTCAGACATCTGACTATGGTTCTGTTGATTGCTTTGTTTCTTGACACTGGGGCTTTTTTTTGCTTGCTTTTTTGCTCATGTTTTGTTACTCAAAACCAGACACAATGTATAGGACAGTGAATACTGCAATAAATACCCTTTATCCTTAGAAATGGGCACGTCTCTTCCTTTGCTGGAGCCTAGCAGGTAGGCCTTTACTGTGAGGGAGTTGACTTTTTCCAAGTCAGGAGTTAAGCCGAGTGGTTTTGTTGTTGCAGTGGTTACCTTCAGTGGACCACAGGTTTCAAATTCCTTTAGAATTATTTTGCACTTGGCGTACAGATTGGGTTGCTGGATTTTTTCTCAGTGTTCCTGTTTCTCCCCCAGCAATAGGATCTCCCTGTGAGCCTGTTCTGAGAGGGTCCTCTTGCCTCTGCCGCAGCAGTAGATTGTTGTTATTGAGACTTGCAACCTGGTGGGGGGATGTTTGGAATGGGGACCAGCATTCCCCTTTTTCCTGGTTTATGCTTAGCCTTAGGTAGGCCTGTGTGCCTGAGTCTTGGAACTAAAACAGTTTTGTTTGCTGGTTCATTATATTCCATAGTCTTGAAGAACATTATAAAACTTTTTCCTTTACATGTATAACATGTTTTTCTTCAACTGTTGACAGAGGAGACCTTGCCTATTTTGATGGACTTAATGAGACTATTCTTGCTGTGGGGCTTGTGAAACCAAAAGCTGGTAAGAAATAAAAATATAAAGATTAAATTATGTTTGTACATAAGATTCCAAATGTTTTAGGACTAAATGATATCATATTTTAAGTAATTAAATTTCCTATTGAAGTTTTGTTCTAAATTACTTTTAATTAGAAATATAAAAAGTGATTAGGAATATTTAACAATTTACTCACCTTATGGTATAAGTGAGTCTGCCTTTAAAATTGTTAAACTATAATTCTTGAATTTTATCTTGCTTTTTGTTAGTTTTTCTTGATTTACCTAAAGTTTTTTGCATTATACATTTTTCACTAATTACTGAATTTAATGTTAAAACCATTTTTGTCTCTGTATTTTTTTAGTCCTGATAGCCCATGGAAGTGAGAATAGAGTTCAGAATAAATCCTAAGAGAAGTCACGAGCATTGTTTAACTTACAATTTCAACTTCAGTACACTAGATCTTTTATCATAGCCACTGATAAGCAGAATTGATTGATTTAAATTTAATATACATCCCTTGAATGCAACTTCCTACAAGAGGAAATAATAGATGAAATTTACTTGTTTACAAGGCCTAAATAGGAATTTTGAAGGTCACAGCCATTTTGAAATTATACTAATTCACATAAATATAAACATGCAGGTTTTGTTTTGTTTTGTTTTGTTTTGTTTGCGGTACGCGGGCCTCTCACTGTTGTGGCCTCTCCCGTTGCAGAGCACAGGCTCCGGACGCGCAGGCTCAACAGCCATGGCTCACGGGCCCAGCCGCTCCGTGGCATGTGGGATCTTCCCCGACCGGGGCACGAACCCATGTCCCCTGCATCGGCAGGCGGACTCTCAACCACTGTGCCACCAGGGAAGCCCCAACATGCAGTTTTATACACTGTTTCTATGTGATTGCATTGGAAATGTATTTCCTTTACATAGAATTTTAAAGCAGTCTTTACCCAGTTGTATGTTTCTCTATCTTGTTCCTTAATTTAAAAGTTTATTCATATACACGTCAACACCTGTTCATGCTCTTTATCATAATAAATATTGATTGTCCGTCTGAAACAAATAGTAAAATTTTGTTGTATTCAAATGTAAATTTCAGTACAGAATTGAAATGGCATAGTCTTTGATTTGGCAGCAAAGGTGTTATCTTTGATAAGTTTTCATAAAACTCAAGCTTTTTAAAATCAAATCCTGAAATATCAGGTATATTTTGAGGTCATTAAGTAGAAGGTCTGCGCCTTCAGCTTTATTGACTTGAACCTTGAAACAAAGAATTGTGGCCTTTGTGCCCCTTGGTATTCATCAGTGAAAGTAAAACCAAGTGATAATAGGAGCTTTGTTGAATTTTCTGACATTTAACACCCAAATGTATACATATAAAGAGATGTCCATTATCATAAGATAAGATATATTTCCTTTTATTCTGTCAGTGACACACTATTTTTGGATGTTATAACATGAAGAGAGTCATAATTACACATAACATCTCATACCACTCCATACTCTTTAAAGTTAAATGATACCTTACAGTGAATTAACATTTAAAAATGTTGTTCTTGGTTTAATGCCCTCTCCGAAACTGTAAATTTTCCAGCTTTGGTACATAAACTCATTTGATCTATAAACTCATTTCTGTGTCTATGAATTTGACTATTCCAGGAACTTCATATAAGTGGAATTATATAGTATTATCTTTTTGTGACTGGCTTGTTTCACCTAGTATGATGTCCTCAAGGTTCATCGCTATTGTAGGATATGTCAGAATTTCCTTTTTTTTTAAGTTCTAGTAATATTCCATGTATATACATACCACATTTGGTTTATCCATTTATCTGTTGATGGTTGCTTGAGTTGTTTCCACCATTTGGCTATTGTGAATAATGCTATGAACATGAGTATACAAATAGAAATTTTTATATTGTAGTAAACCTAAACTGTGTTGTAATGTAACACTGATTTTATTTTTCTTTATTTTTTTAAAAATCTTTATTGGAGTATAATTGCTTTACAATGGTGTGTTAGTTTCTGCTTTATAATAAAGTGAATCAGCTATGCATATACATATATCCCCATATCTCCTCCCTCTTGCGTCTCCCTCCCACCCTCCCTAGACCACCCCTCTAGGTAGTCACAGAGCACCGAGCTAATCTCCCTGTGCTATGCGGCTGCTTCCCACTAGCTATTTTACGTTTGGTAGTGTATATATGTCCATGCCACTCTCTCACTTCGTCCCAGCTTACCCTTCCCCCTCACCATGTCCTCAAGTCCATTCTCTACGTCTGCATCTTTATTCTTGTCCTGCCCCTAGGTCCCTCAGAACCATTTTTTTTTTAAGATTCCGTATATATGTGTTAGCATACGGTATTTGTTTTTCTCTTTCTGGCTTACTTCACTCTGTATGACAGTCTCTAAGTCCATCCACCTCACTACAAATAACTCAGTTACGTTTCTTTTTATGGCTGAGTAATATTCCATTGTATACATGTGCCATATCTTTTTTTTTTCTTTAACATCTTTATTGGAGTATAATTGCTTTACAGTGTTGTGTCAGTTTCTGCTGTATAACAAAGTGAATCACCTATATGTATACGTATATCCCCGTATCCCCTCCCTCTTGTGTCTCCCTCCCACCCTCCCTATCCCTCCCATCTAGGTGGTCACAAAGCACCAAGCTGATCTCTCTGTGCGATGCAGCTGCTTCCCACTAGTTATCTATGTTACATTTGCCTACCCATTTTTTCTTTTAACATCTTCATTGGAGTATAATTGCTTTACAATGGTGTGTTAGTTTCTGCTTTATAACAAAGTGAATCGGCTATACATATACATATGTTCCCATATCTCTTCCCTCTTGCGTCTCCCTCCCTCCCACCCTCCCTATCCCACCCCTCTAGGTGGTCACAAAGCACTGAGCTGATCTCCCTGTGTTATGCGGCTGCTTCCCACTAGCTATCTATTTTACATTTGGTAGTGTATATATGTCCACGCCACCCTCTCACTCTGTCCCAGCTTACCCTTCCCCCTCCCCGTGTCCTCAAGTCCATTCTCTAGTAGGTCTGCATCTTTATTCCCATCCTGCCCCGAGGTTCTTCATGACCTTTTTTTTTTTTTTTTAGATTCCATATATATGTGTTAGCATACGGTATTTGTTTTTCTCTTTCTGACTTCACTCTGTATGATAGTCTCTAGGTCCATTCACCTCACTACAAGTAACTAATTTCGTTTCTTTTTATGACTGAGTAATATTCCATTGTATATATGTGCCACATCTTCTTTATCCATTCATCTGCTGATGGACACCTAGGTTGCTTCCATGTCCTGGCTATTGTAAATAGAGCTGCAATGAACATTGTTGTCCATGATTCTTTTTGAGTTACGGTTTTCTCTTTTTGAATTATGGTCCAGTAGTGGGATTGCTGGGTCGTATGGTAGTTCTATTTTTAGTTTTTTAAGGAACCTCCATACTGTTCTCCCTAGTGGCTGTATCAATTTACATTCCCACCAACAGTGCAAGAGGGTTCCCTTTTCTCCACACCCTGTCCAGCATTTATTGTTTGTAGATTTTTTAATGAGCGCCATTCTGACCAGTGTGAGGTGATACCTCATTAATTTGCATTTCTCTAATGATTAGTGATGTTGAGCATCCTTTCATGTGTTTGTTGACAATCTGTATATCTTCTTTGGAGAAATGTCTGTTTAGGTCTTCCGCCCATTTTTGGTTTGGGTTGTTTGTTTTTTTGATATTGAGCTGCATGAGCTGCTTATAAATTTTGGAGATTAATCCTCTGTCAGTTTCTTCATTTGCAAATATTTTCTCCCATACTGAGGGTTGTGTTTTCGTCCTGTTTATGGTTTCCTTTGCTGTGCAAAAGCTTTTAAGTTTCATTAGGTCCCATTTGTTTACTTTTGTTTTTATTTCCATTTCTCTAGGAGGTGGGTCAAAAAGGATCTTGCTGTGATTTATGCCGTAGAGTGTTCTGCCTAGGTTTTCCTCTAAGAGTTTGACAGTGTCTGGCCTTACATTTAGATCTTTAATCCATTTGGAGTTTATTTTTGTGTATGGTGTTAGGGAGTGTTCTAATTTCATTCTTTTACACGTAGCTGTCCAGTTTTCCCAGCACCACTTACTGAAGAGGCTGTCTTTTCTCCATTGTATATTCTTACTTCCTTTATCAACGATAAGGTGACCATAGGTGCATGGGTTTATCTCTGGGCTTTCTGTCCTGTTCCACTGATCTTTATTTCTGTTTTTGTGCCAGTACCATACTGTCTTGATTACTGTAGCTTTGTAGTGTAGTCTGAAGTCCAGGAGCCTGATTCCTCCGGGTCTGTTTTTCTTTCTCAAGATTGCTTTGACTGTGCAGGGTCTATTGTGTTTCCATACAAATTGTGAAATTTTTTGTTCTAGTTCTGTGAAAAATGCCATTGGTAGTTTGATAGGGATTGCATTGAATCTGTAGATTGCTTTGTGTAGTATAGTCATTTTCACAACGTTGATTCTTCCAATCCAAGAACATGGTATATCTCTCCATCTTTTGTTTCATCTTTAATTTCTTTCATCAGTGTCTTATAGTTTTCTGCATACAGGTCTTTTGTCTCCTTAGGTAGGTTTATTCCTAGGTATTTTATTCTTTTTGTTGCAGTGGTAAATAGGAGTGTTTCCGTAATTTCTCTTTCAGATTTTTCATTATTAGTGTATAGGAATGCAAGAGTTTTCTGTGCATTACTTTTGTATCCTGCTACTTTACCAAATTCATTGATTAGCTCTAGTAGTTTTCTGGTAGCATCTTTAGGATTCTCTGTGTATAGTATCATGTCATCTGCAAACAGTGACAGCTTTACTTTTTCTTTTCTGACTTGGATTCCTTTTATTTCTTTTTCTTCTCTGATTGCTGTGGCTAAAAATTCCCAAATTATGTTGAATAGTAGTGGTGAGATTGGACAGCCTTGTCTTGTTCCTGGTCTTAGAGGAAATGGTTTCATTTTTTTACCATTTAGAATGATGTTGGCTATGGGTTTGTCATATATGGCCTTTATTATGTTGAGGTAAGTTCCCTCTGTGCCCACTTTCTGGAGAGTTGTTTTTTTTTTTGGTTTTTTTTTTTGCGGTACGTGGGCCTCTCACTGTTGTGGCCTCTCCCATTGTGGAGCACAGGCTCCGGACGCGCAGGCTCAGCAGCCATGGCTCATGTACCCAGCCGCTCCATGGCATGTGGGGTCTTCCTGGACCGGGGCACAAACCCGTGTCCCCTGCATCAGCAGGCAGACTCTCAACCACTGCGCCACCACGGAAGCCCTGGAGAGTTTTTAATCATAAATTGGTGTTGAATTTTGTCGAAAGCTTTTTGTGCATCTATTGAGATGATCATATGGTTTTTCTCCTTCAATTAGTTAATATGGTTTATCACATTGATTGATTTGCGTATATTGAAGAATCCTTGCATTCTTGGGATAAACCCCACTTGATTATGGTGTATAATCCTTTTAATGTGCTGTTGGATTCTGTTTGCTAGTACTTTGTTGAGGATTTTTGCATCTATGTTCATCAGAGATATTGGCCTGTAGTTTTCTTTTTTTGTGACATCTTTGTCTGGTTTTAGTATCAGGGTGATGGTGGCCTTGTAGAATGAGTTTGGGAGTGTTCCTTCCTGTTACATTTTGGAAGAGTTTGAGAAGGATAGGTGTTAGCTCTTCTCTAAATGTTTGATAGAATTCCCCTCTGAAGACATCTGGGCCTGGGCTTTTGTTTGCTGGAAGATTTTTAGTCACAGTCTCAATTTCAGTGCTTGTGATTGGTCTGTTTATATTTTCTGCTTTTTCCTGGATCAGTCTCGGAAGGTTGTGCTTTTCTAAGAATTTGTCCATTTCTTCCAGGTTGTCCACTTTATTGGCATATAGTTGCTTGTAGTAATCTTTCATGATCCTGTGTATTTCTGCAGTGTCAGGTTTTACTTCTCCTTTTTCATTTCTAATTCTATTGATTTGAATCTTCTGCCTTTTTTTCTTGATGACTGGATAATGGTTTATCAATTTTGTTTATCTTCTCAAAGAACCAGCTTTTAGTTTTATTGATCTTTGATATTGTTTCGTTCATTTCTTTTTCATTTATTTCTCATCTGATCTTTATGATTTTTTTCTTTCTGCTGACTTTGGGAGTTTTTTGTTCTTTCTCTCATTGTTTTCGGTGTAAGATTAGGTTGTTTATTTAAGATGTTTCTTGTTTCTTAAGATAGGATTGTATTGCTATAAACTTCCCTCTTAGAACTTCTTTTGCTGTATTGCATAGGTTTTGGGTCGTCCTGTTTTCATTGTCATTTGTTTCTAGGTATATTTTTATTTCCTCTTTGATTTCTTCAGTGATTTCTTGTTTATTAAGTAGTGTATTGTTTAGCCTCCATGTGTTTGTATTTTTTCCAGTTTTTTTTTTTCCTGTAATTGATATCTGGTCTCATACCATTGTGGTCGGAAAAGATACTTGATACAATTTCGATTTTCTTAAATTTAACAAGGCTTGATTTGTGACCCAAGATATGATCTCTCTTGGAGAATGTTCCATGAGCACTTGAGAAGAAAGTGTATTCTGTTGTTTTTGGATGGAATGTCCTATAAATATCAATTAAGTCCATCTTGTTTAATGTATCATTTAAAGCTTGTGTTTCCTTATTTATTTTCTTTTTTGGATCTGTCCATTGGTGAAAGTGGGCTATTAAAGTCCCCTACTATGATTGTTGTAACACTGATTTTAAATGTCATTAAATACTGAAGTGTTTGTGTCTAAGATTTGGGTTTTTTGTTTGTTTGGTTGGTTTTTTACTAATATCTACTTATTTAAATGATCGAAAGTGGTAATGTTTTAACATCAACATTAACTAAATTAGCTTCACACTTTTCATATGCTGGTTAACCCATAGCTCATATTAAAGGTAACCATGTTCTGTTAATGCTTAAATGATGAGTGTTTTCCAGAAAATAGTGCCTAACTCATGTTTACTTTATCATAGGCATCTTTCAACCTCACGTACGACATCTTCTGGTTTTGGCAACCCCTGTGGATATAGTGATTCTTGGACTCAGTTATACTAATTTGCAAACAGGTATAGCAACCCTCATGTGTTGTGGGGGTTTGGGGGTTTGTTTTTTTGGCCACATCCTGCATAGCATGTGGAACTTCCCCGACCAGGGATGGAACCCGCACCCCCTGCAGTGGAAGTGCGGAGTCTTAACCACTGGACCACCAGGGAAGTCCCCACATGTTGTGTTTTTTAAAATAAAAATATGTTGCCCAATTTAATATTATAATTGAAAACTAATCTTTTTCACTAAGTTAACTTTCTGGGCTATCTGCTCATAGGAAAATATTTCCCTGTAGGTATGGTATCTTTCAGGTTAATAACTCCACCAGAAATTATTTTGGATTTATTTACCATATCAGTGTACATTCCTTAAGTGTCCAATATAAAGGAAAGGTAGTAGAAGAGAAATAGTTGCCCCAGTAATATTTTTTAAATGCCTTCAATTTCTTTATTTTTAATTTTTTGAATGGCCATTTTAACATATGGAACATTGAAATATATATTATTCTTTTCCTTAAAGTAAGAAGCCATCAATTAATTTATTACATGCACATTCAGTGGTTTCTTTTGCATTCTGCCAGTGTTTTAGGTAAAATAATGTTGAATTTCAGAGCCTCAAATTGATGATTATTGGGGTGGGGTGGGAGGAAAAAAGAAAAAATTAATGATTATTACTACCGTATCCCTAGGCTTTTTTCCAAAATTTAATACTTCGGGTTAGTTTTTTTTGTTTGATGTTTTACTATGTTATATATATATGTGCTATATATTTTACATGTGTTATATATACATACTGTAGGTTCTATTTAACATGAATTATAAAACTGTTCATATCAGACTTTTTATAGTAATTTTGAAATGTATGTTATACACATTATTTTGAAATTTTTGAGCATATCATGAATTCAGTAAGAATATCAATTCTGAAGACAATACAGTGATTGTTTTAAAACTTTTTAAAAGCTCTTAAAGTGATTCCTATATTCTTTCTTTTAAAAAAAATAGGTTCTGGAGTTCTCAATGACAGTATGTGTGGTGGAATGCAGTTACTTCCAGATCCTTTGTATTCTCTTCCTACTGATAATACTTACCTTTTAACAATAACTTCCACTGATAATGGCAGAATTTTCTTGGCTGGAAAGGATGGCTGTTTATATGAAGTAGCATACCAAGTAAGTCTGGCATTTGTAAACATTTTCATTTTCCTCCCTCTTGATGGAGTAAGAATAGCTAAGCTTTTGTCTTTTTTTTAATTAATTTTTTTATTGGAGGATAGTTGATTTACAGTGTTGTGTTAGTTTCTGATATGCTTTAGTCTTTATCTTCTAATTATATAGCACGTTAATATATTCTTATGGTAAGTAGTCAAACATGCAGTTAAAGCTGTAGTCCTTCATGACTACACCATACCTGTAAAACCCCGTCCTCCCCGCAAAGATAACAGCCATTATCAGTTCTGTATATGTCCTTATAGAATATGATGCATACATTTCTAAATATCTATAACTGTCTTTAAATATCTATAGATAATACATATGTATTTATTTGTGTGTATACACGTATATTAATACATAGTACACTTCTGTGTATGTATGTTTTTACTTGTATTATTGCTTAAGTTTTGTTTCATATTGGCTTTTTTTTCCTTTTTCTGCCTTTTTTTTGTTGTTGTTGTTGTTTCTTCCCCACGCCATGTGGCTTGAGGGATCTTAGTTCCCCGACCAGGGATTGAAACTGGGCCAAGGCAGTGAAAGTGGCGAGCCCTAACCAATGGACCACCAGGGAATTCCCATAATTGGCTTTTTTCATTTAACTGTGCCTTGAAAGTCTTTCCTTGTCAGTATCTGGTAGATAGATATGTGTTATGTTTTGTGATTGCTGCATGATTGTCCGTAAAATGGATGTATTGATACATGATTGAACAATTCCTTTCTTGATAGACTTCTAGGTTTTTATTATACCTTTCAGAAATGATGGTGTGATAAGTGTTCTTTTGCGAGCCTCCTTGTGCACACGTGTAGAAGTTTTCTAGTGTGGAGACTTAGAATTCTAAAAGTTGTATTATAGTATATGTGTATTTAAAACTGAATTTTCTATTTTCATTTTGCCCTCTTAAGAGTTTTAGACTCTTAGCAGGCATCTGTGATTGTATCCCTTTCCTCTCCCTCCACACTCTCACTAACCCTGGTATTTTATAACTTACTAATTTTGACCAGTCAGATAGAAGACAATTGTTTTTTATTACTGGTTGGGTTGAGCATCTTTTCGTGTATTTATTGGTCATTTGTGTTTACTCTGAAATGTCTTTGTATCCTTTGCTTCATTATTTTTTCCCCCTACTGTACTGTTGCCTTTATCATAAGGTAAACAGTAGGAAACTGGTAAGAGAAGTATTCTCATAGGCACACAGCTAATTAGTGGCAGAGATAGGATTAGAACTGAGGTTAGCTTTTTTATGTTATATTGTATCCCTTCCTTACCCAATTTCTCTTGGTTTTGTTAACTACAAAAAAAAGATTTTGTTGTAGATTTTAGTATGGCAAAACTCGATCATTGAGGGGCAGACTGTAGATTATGATGGTGGTGGCTACTATTTTTTAAATTTCCTTTTAGCAGTAGTGGGAAGAGATAAAAATACCTCTGTCCTGTGTACTTTTGACACTTATAAACTATGCTTATTATTTCGCTTACTGCTTTCAAATAGGAGTTTTTAAGATAATTAAAATGAGTTCACTAACATAGCATTACTGAGGTTGCTGGAATAGACATAGCTGATTTCATTCAAAGCAGTGATTTATTTGATTTTCATTAAATACATTGTCTATTTTTAATTACAGGACTGAACTTAGTACTTCTCAGTACTTATTTTTGAGTAGTATGTCTTACTTTACAATTATTGGTATTTTACTAAGATTTGAGAATCTTTATAAACATGAGTATATAATAGTTGCTATGATGGAGGTACCTACATTTACAAGTCTTATGTCTTTCAATCTTTTCTTTTAAGGCAGAAGCAGGCTGGTTTAGCCAGAGGTGTAGGAAAATAAACCACTCAAAGAGTACACTTTCTTTCCTTGTTCCTTCATTACTACAGTTCACATTCTCAGAAGATGGTGAGTAGAAAACAAATTTGGCAAACAAAAAATTTTAATAAATCATTGACCTAACATTTTCTTCAGAAATTCTCATTCTTAATTGAAACAGTTTCCTACTAAACAGTATTTGTTATATATTCATATCATCTTTTAAAGGGAGAAGGGATGATAAAACAGACAGCATGAGTTTCATTCCCAAGTTCCTATAAATGTAGCACCATAGAACATGTGTCTACAATAGCTATATATACTTAAACCACCCGTGTCTGTGTTTGTGAGAGAGTTAGACCTTCAGACATTTAATACATGTTTTGCCTGGTCTGAAAGAAATTCCCAGCATAAAATGAATATATCTGAGTTTTTAATTGAGAGATTTAGGCAGGTGAAGTAATTTTAAAATGCTTCAGTAAAGTAAGATAAATATATCTAAAAATGTTAATATGACTGAATTTTTAAATTATTTTCTTTTACACAATGAATTATTAAACTAAACTGGAAGTTTCTTGAAGGAATGGACCAGGTATAATTATTTTGTGTTTCTAGCATATAGTAAGCATTCATTAAATGTTGAATGAAGGAATAATTTGGAACTTGTTTTTGGTTTGGCTTAAAATTAATTTAAAGGACAGAATAACTTATTCGTGGTGCTCTTAACCCAGTCACAGTGTTTGATGTTTGCTTTCTTTCGCGTGCTGTCTGACCTGAATGCTTCTTGGCTTTGTCCTTGTGCAACTACCCTAAGACTTACCTACAAAACAAAAGAAAAGCCCTGAATGTAAATCAGCAATTTTAATTTGTTGTAAGTGGCTACTGTGTTTGATTTGTTAACCTCTGTTTTTTTTTTTCTTCCTCTGTCTTATTTTAGATCCTATTGTTCAAATTGCAATTGATAATTCAAGAAATATTTTATATACACGTTCAGAGAAAGGAGTAATACAGGTAAGTATTAATATTATACCACCATGTAAGAGGGGAAGAACATTCCTGTTTTTAAGGAACAAGATTTAATCACTCTTGGGCTTTTCCTATGAACTGTGTGCCTTTAAAAAAAAAAAACAAAAAACCCAAACCGCTTCTTAAGGCCCCCTTTTTATGAAATTGTTAATCTCTGAATGTTTTCATACCTATATGAAGTACCAAAATTAAATGATCCCTAAAAAGGAAAAGTTTATTTTATTTTATTTTTTTTTTTCGGTACGCGGGTCTCCCACTGCTGTGGCCTCTCCCGTTGCGGAGCACAGGCTCCGGATGTGCAGGCTCAGCAGCCATGGCTCACGGGCCCAGCCGCTCCGCGGCACGTGGGATCCTCCCGGACCGGGGCACGAACCCGCGTCCCCTGCATCAGCAGGCGGACTCTCAACCACTGTGCCACCAGGGAAGCCCGGAAAAGTTTATTTAATAAAAGTTTATTTAAAAGGTTATTTTATAAAGTGTATACAGTTTATAATCATGTTAAGTGGGTATGATTTTTTATTCACAGGTGTATGATTTGGGCCATGATGGACAAGGAATGAACAGAGTTGCCTCAGTGTCACAGAATTCTATTGTTTCTGCTGCTGGAAACATTGCTAGGTAATATGTAATTTATTCTCAGGCATTTCATTTGCAGGCATAATTATGTTATTTATATGCAGTATACTAAAATTATTACCTCCTCGAAATATCTCCAGAAAATAAGAAACGTTGAAGGAGGTGACATCGTAGGTTATGTTTGAAACAGGTGCTAGCAATGCTTCCTTTTATTCTTATGTTGGATGGTTTGAAACACAAGGCAGACTGGTTTTACAGTGTAAAGGACAGCTTGACCTGTGATTTTCCTTGGAGTTTGAAATTATGCTCTAAGTGGTCTGTGCAGGCATTATAGGTATTATGACTAGGAAACTGCAAGTCTCAAAGTTTCCCCTTTTGTAACTACTCCACCCTTTTAACAGGTCTACATGGTAGTTTCATTGGTCTGATAATGGACACAAGTACATTTCGGGAAATACAGAATTTCACAGTTGTATTAGCCTCACTGTATTCTTCAGGAAACTAAAACTAAGGCTGTTATGATTTGCCTGAGGTCTAACTCCTAAGTAAGTGCTGAGATCCAACCTAAAAGCCAAGTTTTCAGACACTATACACTGCTATTTGCATATGTCACAAGTGACTTAGCTGCAGAAACTCTCTTCACCTAACAAAGACCTCAGATTTTCCATTTCTGTTTTCTGTGTGCCTGGGTCACTGCTACAATCAGATATCCTAGTGATAGCATGTTTTCCTTGGTCTTCAATGACCAAAAAATTCTCAAGGCAGGCAATTTGAAACAAAGTTTCCTTTTTCTTCTCCTAATTTTTTGGGGAAAGATTTTTTCAAATCCACAGAAAAATGAAAAGAATAGCATGATAAAATCTGATATACCCTTTATCTAAATTCACCAGTTGTTAACATTTTGCCTTATTTGCTCACTCTTAAAACCTATTTGAAAGTAAGTTGCAGACATGACTTTCACCCTTAAATCCTTCAGCTTCCATCTCCTAAGCTCTTATATACTACATTATCATTACCACACCTAAAAAATTAATAATTTTGTAATGTTATCCTAATTATATAGTTCATATTAAAATTATTCAATACTCCCCCAAATCTTTCATAGCTGTTTTTCTTTACATTTTTCTCCACATGCAGCCAGAGCACATGAGCTACGTTGGTCATTAGTCTCTTTAATATAAAACGGACCTCTAACTGCCTTTTTCAAATGTTGACATTTAGTGGGGAAGGGCAGGAGTTATTTGTAGAATATCCCATTTTCTGAAATTTTTTTTCCTTATCTATAGATTCAGGGTGATATTGTCTTTTGTTTATTTATTTATTTATTTATTTATTTGGTTTTGCCAGGTATTAGTTGTGGCTCCAGGGCTCCTTAGTTGTGGCATGAGAACTCATAGTTACAGCATGCATGTGGGATCTAGTTCCCTGAGCAGGGATCAAATCCAGGCCCCCAGCTTTGGGAGCACAGAGTCTTATCCACTGCGCCACCAGGGAAGTCCCAGGATAATATTGTTTTTAGCCAATATCACATACATGATGCGAATTTCTTACGGTATTACATTAAGAGGCACATAGTACCAGTTCTCCTATTATGAACACTTGGTTAAAGTGGTATTCACCAGATCTCACCATTATGAAGGTTCATTTCCCCCCCCTTTTTTTTTTGCGGTACGTGGGCCTCTCACTGTTGTGGCCTCTCCCGTTGCGGAGCACAGGCTCCGGATGCGCAGGCTCAGCAGCCATGGCTCACGGGGCTAGCCGCTCCGCGGCATGTGGGATCTTGCCAGACCGGGGCACGAACCCGTGTCCCCTGCATCGGCAGGCAGACTCTCAACCACTGCGCCACCAGGGAAACCCTCCTCCTTTTTAATTAGTGATAATCTTTTCAATGATATTTTGATGCTCTAAGAACACCTTATTCCCCATTAACCATTCACCCAATGGATTTAGCCTTCTTTTATAGTCTTTGAAAAAAGGTTACTCTTAACAATATTAATGTGAAGAACACACATTCAAGGGTTTTTGCCAGTTCTTGCTCCTTTTCCACTACTTTCCTAAAAAAGTAGCCTTAAAACTATTTTAGCATGTTTAAACGTGTAAAAATCCTGGTGGAGGGGCTTCCCTGGTGGCGCAGTGGTTGAGAGTCTGCCTGCCGATGGAGAGAACACAGGTTTGTGCCCTGGTCCGGGAAGATCCCACATGCCGCGGAGCGGCTAGCCCCGTGAGCCATGGCCACTGAGCCTGCACGTCCGGAGCCTGTGCTCCGCAACGGGAGAGGCCACAACAGTGAGAGGCCCGCGTACCACAAAAAAAAAAAAAAAAAAAAAATCCTGGTGGAATATATTCCTTGTAATTGAGTAGATATATTTTAAGAATAAACTTTAGTTTTTCTTTCTTCTAGGACCATAGATCGTTCTGTTTTTAAACCAATTGTTCAAATAGCAGTGATTGAAAACTCCGAATCACTGGACTGTCAGTTATTGGCTGTCACACATGCAGGTATGTTGTTTTATTTATATGTGTGCTCTTAGTGTGATAACTTTTTATAATTTTCAGGTTTGGAAATTTATGACTGAAAATATGTTTTTACTTCTGTATCAATTATAAGCCATGTTAATAATTCATAAAATTAAGGCTTTTGAAAAATCAGAAGATTCCACTCACTCTGTCTCCTCATTTTATAGATGTAAAACCAGGCCTGAAAGGTAAAGTGGCTAACATTTAGTGACAGAGCCTGAACTGGAACGCAGACTCCCTTGTCTTATACTTGTAGGTTCTTTCTACTGAAATGTGTTGATTTACCTCTCAATTCCAAGTGATGTCTTAGAAACCACTTCAGCTGGTAGTACGCTTGGTGATTTAAGATCAGTCAGGAAAGTGATGTATGGCTTTAACAGAGTTCTGTGTTTTTCTGTGGAATTGTTTCAACAACACATGTACCTCATGTCTTTTATTTCCTGTTAATGATGGATAATTTTACCCCATCATCAGGTGTAAGACTATATTTCAGCACTTGTCCGTTCAGACAGCCATGGGCACGCCCTAATACATTGACACTGGTCCACATCCGCTTACCTCCTGGATTCTCAGCATCTTCAACGGTGGAAAAGCCTTCAAAAGTACATAAAGCTCTTTATAGTAAAGGTAAGTTCTGAAATACTATCAGATGTAATATTAGATTCTTAAAATTATTAAAATTAGAATGCATTTTGAGGCATTTGAAAATAACAGATTTCCAGTGAAGTTCAGGATGTTTTGGGTTTTTTTAATCCAGGAACTCTTTTTTTATATTAGCTTGTATTTCAGATTTTTCATTGGCATATATATTAAAAATATAGTTTTTTAAAGTATCTAAGTACTTTTAAAATTGTTTTATTAGCCTTGTACATGAACTCACTGGTCAAAATCAGTGTTATAAACTGTTATAAACAGCTATAAACTTAAAATGACTTTTCTGATACCGTGCCTGCTTTGTCAGTGTCTTTATGGATATGGAGAGTTTTGCCTGTCAAAATATGAAATTTTAATAGCAAACTCTTGGATTCATAATCAAGTTTAAAAAATGAGATTCTAGTTAAACATCAAAACTTGAAAAATCTGTATGTGGTTTTCCCCAATATGAGAAAGCATTTGTAAAACAATTTGTTTTTATTTCCCAATCATTTTAAAGCCTCTTCTCTGCTTATTCTACTGTGTCTTCTAATATTTTATTTTTCAACACCCAAATTAAACTTTCCTTTACAAATAGAATTTTTTCAAGTACATTGTATCATGTACCTTCATAGCATTTTTTTTTTTTTTTTTTGCGGTACGCGGGCCTCTCACTGTTGTGGCCTCTCCTGTTGCGGAGCACAGGCTCCGGACGTGCAGGCCCAGCGGCCACGACTCACGGGCCCAGCCGCTCCACGGCACCTGGGATCCTCCCAGACCGGGGCACGAACCCGCGTCCCCCGCATCGGCAGGCGGACCCCCAACCACTGCGCCACCAGGGAAGCCCCTTCATAGCATTTTTAATAACAGCTTTAATTGAGATATAATCTACATACCTTTTAAAATGTACAATCTATTAGTGTTTAGTTTATTCACGGAGTTGTACAACCATCACTACTATCTAATTTCGGAACATTTTCATCACTGCAGAAAGAAACCCTGTACCCATTAGCTGTCACTCCCTATTTCCCCCTTCTCCCAGCCCTGGGAAATCACTAGTCTACTTTCTGTTTCTATGGATTTGCCTCTTTTGGACATTTCATTTAAATGGAGTTGGAAAATACAGGACTGGCTTCTTTCACTTAGCATAATGCTTTCAAGGTTTATCTATTGTAGCAGGTTCTTTTTTTTTTTTTTTTGCTGAATAATTCATTGTGTGAGTGTACCACATTATAATTACCCATTCATCATTTGGTGGGCATTTGGGTTGTTTCTATTTTTTGGCTATTATGAATGATGTTGTTATAAACATTTATGTACAAGTTTTTGAGTGGACACATTTTCATTTCTTTTGGCTATGTACCTCAGAATGGAATGCTGGATCGTATGGTAACTTTAGAAATGTTAAAATGTGAAAAAAAAAAAAGTTGTGTTTACCTGAAAGAAATGCAGTATAGGTCTAGAACACTTAATAATGCTACCCTGGCACTAATTATATATCCTTTTAGGGGATTTATTTTTGTTTATTTTGTGACTTGTTTATTTATAAAGATTAATGCTGTATATTTATGTATTTGTATTAATGTCACTAATCATAATAATTATGATTATTGAGGATATATATTATTTGACATCATATAAGATTTTACATATTCAACTTTTAGGTATTCTACTGATGGCAGCCTCAGAAAATGAAGATAATGACATTTTGTGGTGTGTCAACCATGATACATTTCCTTTCCAAAAGCCAATGATGGAAACCCAGGTAAGTTATCCTGAGAGATTATAAAGAATTTTTTACATAATTTTAAGTGAAGAATAAAATTATGAGAAACTTTATCTTCTGATTTATTACTGTTTGCTTCTAATAATCTTATATGATTAGCAGTCATACTGAAAAGAAGTATATACTGTTAATTTTTTGTTTTTCCTCTGTGAGATTAGAAGTCATTATGGTACTCGTTAAAAAAACCTTTAACAAAAACATTGGAACCCTTTCAGAATGTTCTTCATAATGTACCTGAAAATGCCTATATCTTTTCTGAAATGATCTTTGTCCCACTTAAATATATTTTTAGTTATTATGAGGCCATCCATTATAGTTATGACTTAGAATTTTATTCTTATGATCTCTTTAATTTGTAGTTCCACCTAAATATTTAACGTTTTTTCTTTTAATTATAGAATATTTCAAATATATGCAAAAAATAGAATGGTAAACTGAACTCCACATTAAGAAGTTACCCATTTCTCCATCTTGTTTCATATCTCTTCCCCACATATATAAATGTATACACACAAACACATGATTGTATTTTAAAAGTAAATATCACGTATACCACAAAGTCAGCGGAGAGGTCCTAGGTGAGAGGTGCGGCCCCGGCCTATCCTGGCCCAATCCCACACCTAGGCCACCCACCCCAGCCCCCAGCCCAGGAGATACTGAGAGGAGGCCATCTCTACTCACTCCCCTTGCTGTCCCCTACTCCACTCCCATCTGTCCTCCTAGATGCCCTAGCATAGCTCATGTTACCTGCCCCCAGAGGCTGCTGATCAAACGAGATAGACCAACCCCCACTAGTGTGTGAATGTCTGAGACTCTCTTTGGAGCCATCTCTTTAAAGGCATTTTGGTTCTAGTGTCACTAGCTGCTTCTGGTTATTTTCAAACATGAACCCTTCTGGTGAGGGGGAGTGGGAAAAGGTGTGTGTAGATGGGAGGAGGAAGAACCAATTCCTGGGAATGGGGGCATAGTTTGAATGGGCTCTTCCAAGTTTCTGACATGGCCTAAGCAGCTGGGGTAGAGTCAGGAGGTAGGTATGGAGGCAAGGAGCACCTTTCTCAAATTCTTTTCTTTATCCTTTGAACTTTACTGAGCACATACTGTGTTGCCTCATTATGCGACAGACTGTAAGGATTCAGAACTCAGGAAGATATAAACCCTGTCTTGATGGGAGCACAGTGTTAGGGGATGCAGGTTTGAAATCTGGCTCTGTTTCCTCAAAGCAGTGACTCAAAGGACTAACATGTCTCTGGTCCTCAATTTCCTAATCTATAACAGTTTTAATGGTACCTACCTCTGTGGGGTGGTTGTGGGATTAAATGAGTTCATGTGTGTAAGGTGCTCAGAACACTACCTGGCACACAGGAAGCACTCGATAAACGTTAGCTATCGTTTTTACTTTTAAAGTAGATACTATACATCATATCACTTCATCTCTATAATACTTGAGTTCTCAAACAAATGTGGACTTTAAATATATATATATAAATATATAAATATAGCTCATGAACTTTAATCAAATTCTGGTCTCCCACAAACAGCTGTAAAAGACATTAGGTCAATGGAAAAATTCTGTGTTGACTGGGCATTAGATTGTATTAGAGAAATGTTAATATTCTTACATGTTAGGATAGTATAGCAGTTATGTTAGAAAACATCCTTATTTTTAAGAGGTGCATGCAAAAGTATTTAGTGGTGACATGATATTCATAACTTTCAAATGGTTCAATTAATGAAAAAATATAGAAAGAAGAAAGCAAATAGGGCAAAATGCTGTCAACTGTTGAATCTAGGTATCAGGCATATGGATATTTATTGTACTTTCAACATTTTATTAATGCTTAAAATTTTTTATAATAAAATATTTTAGAAGACTAGACACTTTTTTTAAAGATATCTTAGTTTAGAAAGCAGATATAACTTCAGAAGAAAACAAAAACTGTATGTCAGCAGATTTAAGCACTGAACCTACCAGTGTAGATCAATTTACCCTGGAAAGAGCGTAGAAGGTATAGTCTTCAGTTATTGAAAAAATTGTAATTTTAGTAAATACTATTTATAGTTTATCATAAGAAAATTTTGCCTTTGTCTTCTGGTATGAAAAGGTTTACTATCATAGAAGCTGCCTGATTAAAAGAATAGACATTAGAAAATTAAATACAGACTTTTGAGAATATTCATGCTAATGTATTATTATTAATCTGTTAAACCCTACATTATTTAAAGATTTTATTTTTTTTCTTTTTAGAAGGTTTTGCCTCATGTAACTTTAATAATATGTATAAAACGTTTATTTCTTCTACATAGATGACTACTCGTGTTGATGGTCATTCCTGGGCTCTTTCTGCAATAGATGAGTTCAAAGTAGATAAGATAATCACACCTTTAAATAAGGATCATATTCCCATAACTGACTCACCAGTTGTTGTACAGCAGCACATGCTGCCTCCAAAGAAGTTTGTTCTCCTCTCAGCACAGGTATGTACATCATCTGTTAAGGTGGAGAGAAAAAGAAGAGAAGCCTTATTTAATGTTTTGGTCAAAGTATTCTGCAGTAGTTGCTTAATAGAGTTGTTTACCTAAGTACTTAGGAATGTTTATTCTTAAAATATTCTTAAGGAATAGTTTATAAATACCAAAAATGCGGGCCTTCTCTAGTTGTGGCAAGGGGGGACTACTCTTCGTTGCAGTGCACAGGCTTCTCATTGCGTTGGCTTCTCTTTGTTGTGGAGCACGGGCTCTAGGCACACAGGCTTCAGTAGTTGTGGCATGTGGGCTCAGTAGTTGTGGCTCGCAGGCTCTAGAGCTCTAGAGCGCAGGCTCAGTAGTTGCTCCGCGGCATGTGGGATCTTCTGGACCAGGGCTCAAACTGTGTCCCCTGCATTGGCAGGCGGATTCTTAACCACTGTGCCACCAGGAAAGACCCAAGAACTTGCTGTTTATAAAGTATTGATATTATACTTTTTCTAAAGTAGCATTTCTATCAATAGTATTCAGCATAAAATTAGTAAAATAAGCTATGTTTATTTCTTATCATGTAGTCCTCACTTGTTAAAAAAACAATTTTTTAATATTTATTTTTTGAGTAGCAATGCATTGACAAAATTCCACTGGTATGCAGAGGGGTATACGCAATAAAATCTCCCTTCTGGTTTGGGTCCCCTCCCTACAGACACCCATGTCATCAGAATCTATATCTTTCCAGAGATATGTTATGATATCAATATACAAACAATACAAGTATGTTTATAAACAAACAATAGCATATTGTGTGCACTGTTTTATACTTTGCTTTTTATGTTTCAAAGATACATTTTAGATATCTTTACATAGTAATATATAAAGAACTTTCTCATTCTATTTTATATTTGAAAGGCATTCCTTTATATGGATGTACCATATTTAACTAGGCCCCTATTAATAGATCATCTTTTGCCTTTAAAAATGATGCTGCGGGCTTCCCTGGTGGCGCAGTGGTTGAGAGTCCGCCTGCTGATGCAGGGTACACGGGTTCGTGCCCCAGTCCGGGAAGATCCCACATGCCACAGAGCGGCTAGGCCCGTGAGCCATGGCCGCTGAGCCTGCGCATCCGGAGCTTGTGCTCCGCAACGGGAGAGGCCCCAACAGTGAGAGGCCCGCGTACCACAAAAAAATAAAAAAATAAAAAATAATAATGCTGCAACCTTGTGCATATATCGTTTTGCCTGTGTGTGAGTAAAGCTGTAGAATTACATCTTCTGGATCAAAAAGTATGTGTATTTATCAATTTGATAGATGTTGCCAGGTTCCCTGTATATATACATACATTCACTATCAGTGAATGTTGAGTGCTTGTTTCCTTACATCCTGTGCAAGTACAATATGCCATCTTATTAAGAGTGAGAGTGACTGTCTGTTCTAGTGTTTATTTTTCTGTGAATTATCTGTTCCTATTCTATATCCACTTTTCTATTAAGTTGTCTTTTTCCTTTTTATTTATAGAGGCTCTTTATATGTCAAGGAAACTAACTTTTTGTGATTTAGTCTCAAACATTTTTCCTGGTTTGCCATCTTATTTTGTTTACTGAGATTTTTTTCCCCATGTGGATAAGTTTATAAGTAGTTGAAATATTCAGTTTTGAGGGGGGGGATTTCTATTAAAGTTTAAAAAAAAAAAAAAAGTCGGGCTTCCCTGGTGGCACGGTGGTTGAGAGTCCGCCTGCCGATGCAGGGGACATGGGTTTGTGCCCTGGTCCGGGAGGATCCCACATGCTGCGGAACGGCTGAGCCCGTGAGCCATGACCGCTGAGCCTGTACGTCCGGAGCCTGTGCTCCGCAACAGGAGAGGCCACAACAGTGAGAGGCCCGCGTACCGCAAAAAAAAAAGTCCACACTCTGAAGTTCATAAAATAATTCACCCAGAGTTGCTTCCAGTACTGTTACAATTTTATTTTGTCCTGTCTGTTTGGAATTTATCCTGTTTTAAGTATGAGTATAGATCCAGCTTCATTTTTTCCCAAAGTGGACATACTTGTGCTAACATGATTAATGAATAATCTAACTTTGATCCTTTAGTTTGAGGGGCAGCTTTTATCATATATTAAATTCTAGTGCTTACTTGAGCCTATATCAGAACTTTGTTTTGTTCCACTTATCTGACTCTTTATTCATGTGCTAATACCATGCATAAGATAAAGGTTTATAATGTGTTTCTGTCTGACAGAGCCTGCACCCTTTTGCTTTACTTTTTTAGGGGGAAAGGGCAGTGTTCTCTTATTAAGTTTTCTGCATGGATATATAGATCTAGTATAGGTTCGGAATTGAAATGTAGATGATCTTTTTGACCAGTTTACTTCGTATTCTTGAAGTTATTTTTTTGTTTCATTGCTTTTATTAAATGAGGTAGCAAGGTCAGTTGCTTACTAGCTATGCTTGATAAATCTATTATTCGTCCTCTTTCTTTTTTAACTTCTTAGGGGAGTCTTATGTTTCATAAACTTAGACCTGTAGATCAACTGAGACATCTACTTGTGAGTAATGTGGGTGGAGATGGAGAAGAGATTGAAAGATTCTTTAAATTACATCAGGTAATTATTTGTACCTTTTTTTTATTGTGATGATATTATGTAAGTTAGGATCAAAATACTGTGATTAATACCAGTCTTCCTTTCTTTGCCTTAATCACTGTATGTGTACTGGTACTTGGGAGCAGTATTAATATGCTATAAGGGTTTATGGTAAATGCTCAGATTTTTGTTCTGTTTTTGATAAATTCTTATCATTAAAGTGTACTAGTAAGAGTGTGATGTTCTAATTATATGAAGAATGTATTTTTATTAAAAGGACAAGATATTTATAGATAAATAACTCTTTTAATTAAAAACTTTTTTTATTTTTTATTTTTTTGCTTAATGACATGAGGAAAAAACTTGAGGCAGTAATGATGGGGACTTTAGTATTTTAAAGCCACAACTAGAAACGATGAGGTAAAACTGGGAATGCTTAGTTTAACATCAGGAGTATCAGATCAAAGTTAAATATACACACTCCGAATTCAAACTACCAGCTCCTCCATCAGAGTAGATTACTTGAATTCTCTGAGCTTCCATTTCCTCATGTGTAAGATGTGTATTAAATTATAATATGTGGAGTGAGGATTAATATGCTCTAAACTCTTAAAATAGTGCCTGGCACATGACAAGTACTTAATAAATGTTAGCTATTATTGTTATTTTCTAAAAGGTTAAAACACCATGAGAAAGAATCCCGGGGGTAGGGGGGGACTAAACCAGAAACTAAAGTAGAATCTAGATAAAAAGAAAAAGAGAACATCCTTTAATAACAGCGCCTATGATAAACTTTAAAACCAATAGTGTTTTCTTCTCCTTTTTCATACCAGCTGATTTCATTCATTCAGCAAATATTTATCAAGTACCTGCTCTGTGCTAGGCACGGGTTTAAACATTGGATACAGAAGTAAACAAAACTTCTTTTGAAATGTTTATGTTTTACATAAGGAAAGATACTCTTTTTTTACAGGAAGACCAGGCCTGTGCAACTTGCCTTATTCTTGCTTGTTCCACTGCTGCCTGTGACAGAGAAGTATCTGCTTGGGCCACTCGGGCTTTCTTCAGGTATATATCACTTTCCTTTTGTTCTTGGCCACTTTTTTTTAGTGGTTGCATTGGCTAATGTGGTTGCTTAAGGGTTTGCAAAACAGTTGAGCAACTGTATAGGTAAGTTAGTAAAATTTAAATTGGAAAGGTGATAATACTACTGGAAGCAACTAGATTAGCATAATTTACGCATTGTTACTCTTTCTCTGGATTCTCTTCTCCAACTTCTTTTGTCTAGTCTTCTACCTCAGTTATTATCTCATCTATCTTTTCTACTTCTTCAAACACTACCAGTTGTGCTTTATGTGTATCATTTGCATTGAGAGATTGAGTCACTTTAAGAAAACTTGGTATCAAAGAGATATTATTTGGAAAATATTTAGCTAAGAATGAATTTAAAATGCAATTTTGTTTAAAAGAATTTTTTGAGTAGTCTAACCATAATCTAGTATGAAAATTACAGTACCATATACTTATTAAATACATTCTATGCATTACAGACTCTTTTAGAAATTACCAGAGTCCCTTATGATTCTTCTTGTTAGCAATTTGAAGTCAATATTTACTAAATAAGTATTTTATTATGTATCTGTGTATATTTCACTGTCAACACAATGCATTTAAAGTCTCTAATTTTTTAATATAAATTTATTTGTTTGTTTATTTATTTATTTATGGCTGCGTCGGGTCTTTGTTGCTGCATGCAGGCTTTCTCTAGTTACAACGAAAGGGGACTACTCTTCATTGAGGTGCACAGGCTTCTCATTGCAGTGGCTCTTGTTGCGGAGCATGGGCTGTAGGCGCGTGGGCTTCAGTAATTGTGGCGCTCGGGCTCAGTAGTCGTGGCTTGCTGGCTTTAGAGCACAGGCTCAGTAGTTGTGGCGCACGGGTTTAGTTGCTCTGTGATGTGTGGGATCTTCCTGGACCAGGGATTGAACCCATGTCCCCTGCATTGACAGGCAGATTCTTAACCACTGCGCCACCAGGAAAGTCTCTAGTGTTTAAAGCATTTATTTTGAAGCTAAGCAGGACTTGAAACAGTTCTAGCTTTTAAGGGGTATAGTTTCACTGAATAAACTCAGCCCCTGTTGTCATAAAAATAGGTATGGTGGTGAAGCACAGATGAGATTTCCAGCCACTCTCCCCACTCCGAGTAATGTTGGTCCCATCCTGGGGTCTCCTGTCTACTCTGGTGAGTATGAAACATTGAAATGAAACTGTTTCTAATAGAGTTGAATTTTAGAAGCTTTGTAGCATATTTTAATGGATAAAAAACTTCATTGTATTTTCTTTACTGCTCCTGCATTATTAGGGAATAATTCTATAGATGTCTGACTCTTAGTGTTATGATATATTAATATTGAATCTTTAGTGGGTACTGGGAAACAAAGTAATATATAACCAGTAGTATTTACAGAACTCATTTGTTATTTATTCAAAAGGAAAGAGTTGAGTGGTTTAATAACAAGCTCCCACCTCAGTGTTTTCCAAAGTGGGGATTGTTAGAAAGTTGCTGGGGAATGAGTCCCTAACTCTTGAATATATTATGGGTGGTGCCACTCCTCACTCTTACACTTAGAACCAGTTTCTGTGTTTAATTTTGATCAGATACCAAAAAATTGGGTGATAATTTTATAAATCTTTATATTCTTCTTTCTTTTTAGGTTCTCCGGTTCCTAGTGGTAGTACATACCTGAATCCATCCTTTTTGGGAACACCATCTCAAGGTACCTCTTTTCTTTGTTTTAGGTTGCTACTACTATTCTTTTTGAGAAGCTAACATTGTGAATTATTATTCTTAATGCTTAGAGTGGGAAAGATTAACCTGTCCTATTCCCCTGAAAATAATGTAGTTTAATAGAAGTGGCATCCAAGCAAGTATTGGCATTTGACCATGAATGCCTTTACTTAGTGGACCTGGAAAGCCCCCTTTTTGAGTATCAGGACCTTAATTACCAGCCCTGAACTGTATAATTAGTCCTGTTTTACTCCCAGCATTAAGGTGCAGTGATTGCAAGCTTGCTTTCCTTTTCATCCTGCATTGCCCACGCTTGAAAGCCAACTTGGGAGTTCCTCTCCAAGTCTAAATCTCTCTTCTTATCGAGGAAAACCAAATTAAATAACTATTTATTTCAGTACTTCTGTAATTGTTTTTACCTATGGGTCTAGGGACAGCTGACTTGGGTTATTGAGAATTCTGAATATTTAAGGTTAAATTTTAAGATTTGTTTTTCTTACGTGTGTACAAGGTGTTCATCCTCCTGCTATGTCAACTCCAGTGTGTACTGTGGGAAATCCAGCAACTCAGGCCACAAGTATGAGTTGTATGGCTGGACCAGAGATTGTGTACTCTGGAAAACACAATGGTATTTGCATTTACTTTTCTCGAATCATGGGGTAAGTTTTTCATGGGATAATTAACTATTGCTTACCTTGTTCTATTGTGTATAGTTGAACATTTTTAACTTTAAATTTGGGACATCATTTGTCCCTACTAAATTTTACTTATAGTTTAAGCTCACTTGTCCATTAATAAGATTGTTTTCTGTCATTCAGCTTTTTTATTATCTAACCATCTATATTTGTTACTGTGTTTTATATATGTATATATATCTTCAAAATATATCTACATATACTAATATGTAGTGTAACAAACCACCGCATAACTCAGTGACATGTGTCTGCAAGTCAGTTAGGCAGTTCTGGTCTTGGCTAGGCTCACAGTGCATTTGAAATCAGCATTGAGGTTGAAGAGAGTTCTGTCACTCTTGCTGGACTCTCACATGTTTAGGGTTATGTTTGTGTGTTGGTCTAGAATGGCCTCAGCTGGGACAGCTGGATTGTTCTCCACATGGTCTCTCATCCTCTAGCAGGCTAGTCAGGGATCATAGACTTGGTGGTGGCAAGGTTACATGAAAGAGAGTAGAAACTTGCAGAGCCTCAGGATGCCTGGGCTCAGAATTGGTCTACTATCACTTCTGCCTGACTTACTTGGCAGGGGGACATCTCCAAGCCAGCCCAGATTCAAAAGGTGGGAAATGGACTCCTCGTTATAAGGGAGGCATCAGAGTCATATTGTAAAGAGGATAGGTAGGTGTAGGGAGGGATAAAGAATTACAGCCATTTTTCAATCATTCTACCAGATCCACTTAATTATCATGTCTGGTGTTTATTTTTCTTAGATTTGAGATGTATGCTTTCATATGAATCATTTGCATAAAAATGGGAAACAGTGCAGAACTCAATTTATAAGCTTCCTTGTTTACAGTTTATTACCCAGGGTCTTTGATTTTTCAACAGTATTTCATTATGTGAAATGACTTAGATCTGTCAGGTTTGGAAATTTTCCTGTTTTTTTTTTGTTCTTTCAGATAACTTAGTAAAATGTTAAGTCATTGCTACACTTTAAAAACTAAATAAACACATAGAAAGGAATTTACTACTTATTGTAATTGTTTTTATTCATCTACAGCACAATCATTAACACATTTTTTGTTCCAGAAACATCTGGGATGCTAGTTTAGTTGTGGAGAGAGTATTCAAGAGTGGCAACAGAGAGATCACTGCAGTAAGTGCGTTATATAAATAACAGTATTCCATTATCTCTGTGGAGCCAGTTTATGTTATTAATGGAGAAGTAGATTGTTTCATATTTCTTGATGTTATAAACAACATGCAATGATTATTCCTTTATATACATGGTTGTGTACTCATCCAGTAAACTGTTCACCCCCTGAGTTACATCTCAGCTCTGTCACTAATGATGAGTAAATTTCTTAACATTTCAGAGCCTAATATCTCACAGTAAAATGAGAATGTATCTCCCTCATAACATTGTTATGAGGGCTAAATAGAATCAGTCCTAATACTTAATATTGCTCAAAGTTACAATTTAATGTTTTGCTTATATGCCCCCAAACTCCAAGAACCTAGCACTAATTTCCATGTATTGGTGTACTTGCCAGAGTGCTTTAAGAAACACAGAAATTTGTACTATCATAAATTCAGGTATTAAGGGGGTTTTTTTAATGTGAAGTATGCATGCAATTTATTTTAAGCTTTTTTTCTTTTTAAAATGGAAAGATACTAAATATCTTTTTAACTCTGATACTCTATTTTAAAGTTCTAAATTTTAAAGTTTCTCAGAATCAGAATGTATTTACTTAACATAGTATGTGATTCCATTTGTGTGCATTTCGAACAGGCAAAACCAGTCTATATTCTATGATAGAGGTAAGAAAAGTGGTCGGTTACCTAGGAGGTAGAATGACTAATGACTAGAAAAGGGGCAATAGGGAACTTTTTTGGGTGTTGGAAATACCCTATGTTGTGATTTGGGTGGTGACTATATAAAGATGTAAAAAGTTATCAAGGTATTCACTTAAGATTTGTGTATTTTACTGTCTGTAAATTATACCTCATTAAAACCAGAGCAGCAGGGGGTGGAGGGATGTGGGTGTCTAGCCCTTTATTCTGGTCACCAAGTATAAATTGATAAAAGAAATAACTTTACTGTTTATGAAGATAGGGTACCTCAGAATTAAAACTTCATGTTCAATTATGGGTATACAGCATATGTGTTTTTTATAGAAACTTTTTTTTCCATTGTTTTTAAATGTTTGAAAATATTTCCTTTCTTTCAGATTGAAAGTAGTGTTCCCTCCCAGCTGCTGGAGTCAGTGCTACAAGAACTGAAAGGTTTGCAAGAATTTCTAGACAGAAACTCCCAGTTTACAGGAGGACCATTAGGAAATCCAAAGTAGGAATAAATAAGATTTATTTCCCTTTCTTTTTCTGAGATTTAATTTACATGTTATAAAATTCATCCTTTTAAAAAGTTTCATGGTTTTTAATATATTCATAAGGTTAAACTATCATCACTACTATCTAGTTCCAGAACATTTGCATCACACCAAAAAGAAACCCTATGCCCATTAGCAGTCACTCCATGTCTTAATTCAAGCTGAAATAACAAAGATACCATAAACTGACTGTCTTAGACAACGAACATTTATTTTTCGTAGTTCTGGAGGCTGGAAGTCTGAGATAGGGTGCCAGCACGGTCAAGTTCTGGTGAGGACCTTCTTCCTGGTCTGCAGACATCTGCTTTCTTTTTGTGTCCTTACATGGCAGAGAGAAAACCAGACAGCAAGTCCTCTGGTTTTTTCTTAGAAGGGTAGTAATCTTATCATGGGTCTCCACCTTCATGAGCTCACCTAAACTTAATTACCTCTCAAAGGCCATACCTCCAAAAATACCATCGCTTTGGGGATTACTATGAATTTGGTGGGATGCAAACATTCAGTCGGTAACACTGCAAAGTTGTCTTTCCCCTAGTCCCTGGCAAATACTAATCCACTCTCTGTTTCTATGGATGTGCCATATTTTGGATCTTTTATGTAAATGCAGATATACAGTATGTAGCCTTTTGTTTCTGGCTTTTCTCTTAGCATAATATTTTCATGTTCATATATTGTAGTGTATATCAGTACTTGGTTTCATTTTTCAGTTCATCGTTTGATGTACATTTGTCTTGTTTCACCTTTTTCTTTTTTTTTATTGATTTTTTGTTTTTTATTGAAGTATAGTTGATTTACAATGTTGTGTTTCAGCTTTTTGGCTATTATGAATAATGCTGATATGCACATTCCTGTAAGTTTTTGTGTGGACACATGTTTAGGATGAACATTTTTTGTTGCTGTTGTTATAAAAGTAATATGGACTTGTAAAAAATTCACATCACTCCCCTGATGAATTAGTGTGAAGTATGACAACATAAACTTTCAAATCATATGTGAACATACATGAATATATGAATATACACATATGTATATGAATGTATATTCATATATGAATATACTTTTTTTTTTTTAGATGTTGGGGGTAGGAGTTTATTAAATTATTTATTTATTTTTGCTATGTTGGGTCTTTGTTTCTGTGCGAGGGCTTTCTCTAGTTGTGGCAAGTGGGGGCCACTTTTCATCGCGGTGCATGGACCTCTCACTATCGTGGCCTCTCTTGTTGCGGGGCACAGGCTCCAGACATGCAGGCTCAGTAGTTGTGGCTCACGGGCCTAGTTGCTCCGCGGCATGTGGGATCCTCCCAGACCAGGGCTCGAACCTGTGTCCCCTGCATTAGCAGGCTGACTCTCAACCACTGTGCCACCAGGGAAGCCCCTATATTTCTTTTTTAATACAATTTTTAAAGCTTATACTCCATTTACAGTTATTAAAAAATAATTGGCTATATTCCTTGTGTTTTACGGTACATCCTCATAGCCTGTCTTATACCGAGAAGTTTGTACCTCTCACTCCCCTACCCTTATATTGCCCACCCCCCCACCTCCTCCCCACTGGTGACCACTTGTTTGTTCTCTATATCTGTGAGTCTGCTTCTTTTTTGTTATATCCACCAGCTTGTGTATTTTTTAGATTCCACATATAAGTGATATCATGCAGTATTTGTCTTTCTCTGATTTATTTCACTTAGCATAATGCTCTGCAAGTCCATACATGTTGCTGCAGGTGACAAAATTTCATTCTTTTTTATGGCTGAGTAGTAGTCCACTGTAAAAATAGGATCTAAGTAGGCATACTTTTTGTGAAACATTGTTTACATTCAGTATATTCTTTAGAGCATTCCAAATCAATAGAATAAATTTTGTTTGTATTGGCTACATGTTATTCCATTATATTCAAGCAATTAGTGGTATAACTCTGCATAATTAGGTTGTTTCTACTTCTTGATGGTATAAACAGGGTTCAGTGAGTATTCTTTATACATGTTTGTGTACTTGTTCAGTAATATTCAGATGAATTTCTTTAGAAGTAAAATTTTGGGATATAAGAGCTTTTAAAAATGTTGGTATGTAGTATTTGGTTGTCCCCTGAGAAGGTTATACCAATTATTTTTAGCCTTCAGAACTCTTTTAAGTGTATCTTAACATGTATATATTGATTTCTAGCCCCTGCCACTTTTTTTTTTTTTTTTTTTTTGCGGTACGCAGGCCTCTCACTGTTGTGGCCTCTCCCGTTGAGGAGCACAGGCTCCGGACATGCAGGCCCAGCAGCCATGGCTCACGGGCCCAGCCGCTCCGCGGCATGTGGGATCCTCCCGGACTGGGGCACGAACCTGTGTCCCCTGCATCAGCAGGCGGACTCTCAACCACTGCGCCACCAGGGAAGCCCCCCTGCCACTTTTTAATTCAGTTTAAGAATCTTTGTCTTTTTAACCCCATCTCATTTTGTTGGGGTTAATTAAATGTTTGATCTATTTCTCACCATCCTGAACTTGTGGGCTTTGTTGTGGTTTTGGGTTTGTTTGGTTTTTTTTCTCCCCTTCCATTTTACTGGATTGATTTAAAAGTTTTATGTATGACTTTTCTTCTTCTGATAGTTTTAAATTCTGAAAAATATACATCCCAGTCATCATTAATAATTGAACAGAATCTGTTATCTTACCTCCTTCCCCTGCCCTCTACCACTGTCCTTCTTCCTACATAGCTGGAATTTTAGTTGGAAGGTGTTTTTTTTCTTTTTCTTTTCCACCATTATATTCTTCTGTTAATAGTTTCTAAGCAGTTTATTGAATTTACAGTTATAGCCTCAATTATAACCTTCGATTTTGTAACCGACTACTTTGCTAATTTCTCTTTACTGTTTTTAGTAGTTTTTTTCATTGAGTTTTTTGGATTTTTCAAATGTCATCCTGTCATCTGCAAATAGAGATAGTTCTACCATTTTCTTTCTAACTCTAGTTGCTTTCTCCTGTCTGCATAGGCTAATATCTCCAACATAGTGTTAAAGAGTGGAGATAATGGTGCGCATCCTGCTCTTATTCCTGACTTTAATGGGAAAGTGTGTAGTGTTTCCCCACTAAAGAAGATGCCTAGATATAGTTTAACATAAGAAAGTATCCATCCATTTCTATTTTATTGAATATTTTTATAAAGTGAGTATTGAAGTATGTCAAATGTATTGTCTACATCTTATAGAGATGATTGTATAATTTTTTCCTTACCTTTATTAAGAGATTTCCTAATTTCAACCAACCCTCACAACATTAGTCTCACTGAGTATGGGAATTTTTAAGATATAATTAATTATATCTTATATATATAATTTTAAGTTTTGAGATAAAACTTACATACCATGAAATTCACTTGTTTTAAATTGGTTCAGTGATTTAGTAAATATATAGAATTTCTTCAGTCATGACAACAATCCATTTTTAGACCACATCCGTCTTGTTCATTTGCAGTCACTCCCCATTTCTACCCTTCAGCCCCAAACAATTACTAATGTATTCTATCTCTGTAGATTTACATATCCTTGACATTTCATATAAATGGAATCATACAGTGTGTAGTCTTCAGAGTCTTAGTATCTTTGCTTTGCTTCTTTGGATATGTTCCATGCACATACAGCCTGGGAGGTGAGCCCAGAAGTTGTGTTCTGCATCTTCCTCAGAATTAGGGGATCTCCTCCTCCAGCCTCTTCTTGCTCTGATTTCCCATATATTCCCTAGCTCCCAGAGGGCTCTTTTACTGGTCCTCTGGATAGAAAGTCAGTGTTTTCTCCCAGTTTTCACTGTCTTGTCATACAGCTTTCAGAAGTGGTGGTGCCTTTGGGGCAAAGCATCAAGAGAAATAACTGATTCCCTCCAAACTTTTTGGACCACACGGCCCCCTTTTCTCAGTTCTTCTGCTCCAGTGTTTCTCAACCTTGGCACTGTAGACATTGTAGACTAGATAATTCCTTGTGCTGGGGGCTGTCTTGTGCATTGTAGGATGTTTAGGATTATCCTTGGCCTCTGCCTACTAGATACCAGTAGCTCTCCCCAGTTACGACTCAAAATGTCTCCAGACGTTGCTGAATGTTCCTTGGGAGTTTTACTCACCATACTGGTTTGTTTTTGTGTGTGTGTGTGGTACGCGGGCCTCTCACTGTTGTGGCCTGTCCCGTTGTGGAGCACAGGCTCCGGGCGCGCAGGCTCAGCGGCCATGGCTCACAGGCCTAGCCGCTCCGCGGCATGTGGGATCCTCCCGGACCGGGGCACGAACCCGTGTCCCCTGAATCGGCAGGCGGACTCTCAACCACTGTGCCACCAGGGAAGCCCTCACCATACTGTTTGGAGACTCAGTTCACCTTTGGACAAAGCCTGAAGATAAAGGAGTGGGGGGGAACCCAGTATACTCACCTCCATATGGATTATCATTCGAGTTTTGACTTCCCCTCATCAATCTGTGTGCTATTAGAGTCCTCAGGTGAATAGTTGCTTTTCATATAGTGTCCAAAGTTCCCACTTGTAGTCAGTGAGAGAGACTGTAACAGGCTTACTCCATCTTGGCCAGCACCATCAGTTGAGTTTTTTATTTAGTATCATTATGTGGATCTGGTTTCAAACGTATTTAATGTGTTTCAATCCATTGCAGGTTGTTTTTTCAATGGAAAATTATCCCAACCTCTTGCCTCTTCTAACTGCTCTGGAGTCCTTTTTGACAGTATTTGGTAGCGTCTTTGCTTTCTAGCATGACAGGACATTTCAGGCTCATTTGGTACAATTCTTGCCCTAGAACTGGATTTGGCCATTTCTCTAAGGAGCCCTGGTTTCTTTTGGTAGGAAAGGGTATTAGAGACTACAGCTAGAGGTATTAATTCCTACTGGTCATGCTGTATGTTGTTTTGTTTTTTATTTTTTTTAGTAAAACAGAATTATGAGTTTGTATTGTTTTTCAGTTCAGATTTAAGGTTAAAGGGAATTTGCTCAGTTTCTTTTATAGTATAGTTGTATTGCTTTTACCCTAAAAATTTTGTTTTCTAACAACATTGACATATTCACTTATGAACTTCATCCGACAGTGTACCTATTATAGCTTTAGTAGTCATACTTTTTTTTTTTTTGCCATGCTCCATGGCTTGCAGGACCTTAGTTCCCCAATCAGGGATCGAACCCATGCTCCCTGCATGGAGTCTTAACCACTGGACTGCCAGGGAAGTCCCTCTTTTTTATTTTTTTATTATTTATTTATTTATTTATTTATTTATTTATTTATTTATTTATTTTTTGCTGTACGCGGGCCTCTCACTGTTGTGGCCTCTCCCGTTGCGGAGCACAGGCTCCAGATGCACAGGCTCCGCGGCCATGGCTCAAGGGCCCAGCCACTCCGCGGCATGTGGAATCCTCCTGGACTGGGGCACGAACCCGTGTCCCCTGCATCAGCAGGCGGACTCTCAACCACTGCGCCACCAGGGAAGCCCCCTCTTTTTTATTTTAAATGGAAGTATAGTCCATTTACAGTATTATATTGGTTTCAGGTGTACAGCATTGTGATTCAGTATTTTTACAGATTATACTCCATTGGAAGTTATTACAAAATAATGGCTATAATTCCCTGTGCTATACAGTACATCCTTCTTGCTTATCTATTTTTTACATAGTATTTTGTATCTCTTAATCTCATACCTGTAATTTGCCCCTCCCCTCTTCTCTCTCCCACTTAGTAACCACTAGTTTGTTTTCTATGCCTGTGAGTCTGTTTCTGTTTTGCATATAGATTTTTTGTTTAAGTTCATCATTCTTTTCTTTGCATCCCTGAAGTTGCATTAAGAGCTGAAATAATCCGATTCTTCACCAAATGAGTACCAAATGCTTTTATTAGCTCATATCTCTCAGTGACCAGTATTTCCTGACAGCAGGTTCTTTGCTTTTCACTTTTGTCCTGAAGTTTTCATATCTGTAAAATGGTATTCTTAATAATACGTACCTTATAGAGTTGTTGTATTACGTTAAATCATTGGTGGGGACAGAAAGCAAGTGTTTGATAAATGGAAGCTATTGTTATTAACCATTTACTCTCAGTGAAAATTTAAGCATCTGAGAGATTAAAATGCTCCAGGTGTAAATTGTTGTATTGATTTGTCAGTGATTATTTCACTAATCTACAGAGGAGAAGAATATTTACAACATATTCCAGTTCATTATATGCAGAATAGGCAAATTTATAGAATCAGAAAGTAGATTAGCTGTTGCTTAGGGTAGGGAGGGGGAAATGAGAATTGACTGCTAATGGAAAGTGAGTAAAAATGTTCTAAAATTAAGTTGTGGTGATAGTTGCACAACCCTATGAATATACTTTCTGGAATTTTTGTTTCAGTACTACTGCCAAAGTGCAGCAGAGGCTGACAGGATTCATGCGCCCTGAAAATGGAAATACCCAACAGATGCAACAGGAGCTGCAGAGGAAGTTTCATGGTAAATTATTGCTTCTGATCAGTTAAATGTACATGACCCCAGTAAAGAGTTTTATTAGGTGAATAGAAAACAGTGGACATATCTTGATAAGATCATTTGTGGTAACAAATATTTTTATTAAAATAATATTAGTGTGATTTGAAAAGTAAGATGATAATGGACATCATGTATTTCCACAACTTTCAGCTCATAAAAGGTTTTCATTTCTTCCACCAGAAAACATGATACACACTTTTTTTTTTTTAACTTTTTTTGGGGGCAGTGGGGGAGCTGCATCCCGTGGCCTGTGGGATCTTAGTTCCCCGACGAGGGATCGAACCCAGGGCCCCTGCAATGGAAGTGAGGAGTCCTAACCACTGGACCACCAGGGAATTCCCCAATACACACCTTTTTCTAATGAATTTTTTTATTGTACTAAAATATACATAACATAAAATTTACCGTTTTAACCATTTCTAAGTGTACAGTTCAGTGGCATTCAGTAAGTTAAGTTCACATGATGTCCTGTAGCATGGTGATTGCAAAAAGCACCACTATCCATCTCCAGAATGTTTTCATCTTTCTAGTCTGAAACTCTGTACCCATGAAACAATAACTCCCTGTTTTCCCTTGCCCCCAGCCCCTGACAGTCACCTTTTTTTTTTTCCTGTCTTTGAATTTTACTACCCTGTGTACCTCATGTAAGTGGAGTCATATAGTATTTGTTTTTTTGTGACTGCCTTATTTCACTTAGCATATAATGTCTTCAGAGTTCACATGTGTAGTGGCATGTGTCAGAATTTCCTTCCTTTCTGAGACTGAATAGTACTCCATTGTGTGTATCAACCACATTTTGCTTATCCTTTCATTTGCTGGTGGACACTTAGGTTGCCTTCATCTTTGGGGTATTGTGAATAATCCTGCTATGAACATGGTGTACAAATAGAAATTTGAGTCCCTACTTTTAATTGTTTTATTATATATCCAGAAGTGTAATTGCTGGATTATGTGTAATTCTGTTTTTAATTTTTTGAGGAGCCACCATAACTTTTCCATAGCAACTATACCCTTGTATTGGTACATTTCCACCGGTAGTACACAAAATACTCCAATTCCTCCACATTGTCACCAATAATTTTTCTTTTTCTTTTTTTTAAAAAACATTTCTATCCTAATATGTGTGAAGTGGTATTTCTTGGAGAGTTAAAAATGTGAATCAAATGTTAGGTTGTGTTTTTTTATTTATTATAAAAAAATAACAACTAAGGAAATAGCAAGGGAACTGAAAAGTTCTTATAACCAATAATTATTCCAGATGTGAATTGGCATAGTAATAAAATATTGTTTAAATTTTGCCTGCCATTCAGGGTTTGTTTTAAGTTCTTTTGCCTTCTATTGTTTGAGCCAGTTATTCAGGCTGATAGAACTTTGCTAGTTAAGACTCAGCTATTTACTTTTGTTCCAACGTACTTCCTTTCCTTCCTGCTGGACCTAGTTTTCTGTGCACTATTTTGTAAATTCTTCTTTCAGTGCTTCTTTTCAAGTAAACTTGACAAAATACAAGCATTGGTAAGGATGTATACAAAGGGGAGCATTCAAATTGCTGACAGTATGCACTGAAATAACCACTTTGGAGAGCAATTTGATCATATATATTAAAAGCTAAAAATGTATATGCATTCAAAGCCAGCAGTTTCACTTCTAGGTATATATTCAGGAACAGTCTTTATCAGACGTTTTTCCCACAATAAGTAATAATTTTTATATTATGACCCAGATGTTTAAAAGCATGTACACAACAAAATTTTAAGAAATAACTATACCTAGTTTATACTCTAATATTTTTTTTCCTTTTTCATTCTATTTTCTTTTTAAGGGGGAAAAAAATCTGTCATGATTGACTGAATTGATTTCATGATTCACCAATGCATCTTAATTTGAAAAACAGTCGTAGCAAAACCTGACTGTGTTTTTGAGGAGACCTTTTTTAAGGATATTTATTGCATTATTGTTGTAGTAGCAAAACATTGGAAACAACAGAAATGTCCTTCATGTGGAAAATGGACCTAATTGTGGTATACTTACATAATGGAACACTCAGCAATTAAAATAAATGTATTGATACTAGATTTTTACTTATCAGTATGGGTAGCCTGTGAAAATATAACTGGGCAGAAAAAGCAATGGTGTAACTTGTCTAAAAACAGCAACATTTTTACTGTTTATGTATGCGTACACACAGAAGCACTTATATATAGTGAGAGGATAAAACTGAATTCAACAACTCACGATCATGGTTGCCTATGAGGGGAGGAAGGAGAACAATGAGGATTTCAACCTTAACTGTAGTTGTCGTTATTTGAGATAAAGTGTTTTACTTAAACCAACTTAACCTGTCATTTTTCAAAACTTCATGAGTTGTGTTTTGTAACTAGAGGCTCAACTGAGTGAAAAGGTTTCACTTCAGGCAATCCAGCAGTTGGTTCGAAAATCATACCAGGCTCTGGCTTTATGGAAACTTCTTTGTGAACATCAGTTCACTGCCCTTGTAGGAGAACTTCAGAAGGTAGGATACATTTCCCCCTAAGATCGTACTGTTAATTCTGTGCTTAGTTTGTCTGCTTTTTTTTTTTTTTTTTTTTTTTTTGCGGTACGCAGGCCTCTCACTGTTGTGGCCTCTCCCGTTGTGGAGCACAGGCTTCGGACGCGCAGGCTCAGCGGCCATGGCTCACAGGCCCAGCCGCTCTGCGGCATGTGGGATCTTCCCAGACCCGGGCACGAACCCGTGTCCCCTGCATCGGCAGGCGGACTCTCAACCACTGCACCACCAGGGAATCCCAGTTTGTCTGCTTTTGAGTGAGCTGTAATCTTTCACTTAGGTTCAGAAGGAGATTATTTTGGGACGCATTTAGGTTATGATCATTATTTTGGGAAGCATTTAAGTTATGATCAAATTAATGTGTTATGAGAAAATTGCACTAAAGCATGATAACTTGAGGGATTCATTATCAAAACCACAAGTTATTACAGTATATGAGAACTTTGTTGTGATACGTGAATGAACTCTTACTTTACCAAAAATATTTTTCAAACAGTAGATTGTAACCTTTATTTGGGCTACAGATCCCTTTGGGAATCTGATCAAAACTCTTTCTCCCCACCTTCAAAGAATGCATAAAGACACATACATAAAATTTTTGCATGTAATTTCAAGAAGTCCAGTGACCTAAATTAAAATTAAACATTCCTACTTTAAAGAAAAATGTTTGCCACTGTGGAAAATGAATGGTTCTTGCTGTCCTCATTGGAATCCTTTTTAAGGATAAAGGTAATTTGCGTTTATCTAAATGTTAGGTCATTTAGGGGGAATGTATTCCTACCTATTAATTTAATTGTGAGCATTTCTAAACATACACAAAAGTACATTAAGTACAACAACTAATCCCCCATACACAATTTATTTGCATTCAACATTTTCACAATTTTACCAACTTTACTTAATCTCTGCCTTATTTTCTTTTTCTTTACTGAATTATTTTAAAGTAGATCCCTAACATCATGTCCTTTCATTCCTGTATATTTTAATATGTATTCCTTTGGCCATTTTCTTGAATACCAATGTCATTATCACATTTAACAATATTACCACTAATTCTTTTGGGTAACATCTAAAATAATGAAATTTCTGTGTCTTAAAAATATCTTTTTATCAATTGGTTCATTCTAATCAGGATCTGAACAGTTGGTTCACTCATTGAATTTGGTTGTTTTTTCTCTTAAACCTCTCAGTCTAGAGCAATTTTCTCTGTCTCTCTCTCTCTTTTTGGTGGGGAGGTGTTGCTGTTGCCTTGTAGGCATCAGGTCATCAATCTTGTAGAATCCCAACATTCTGAGGTTGTCTTTACCTTACTTGTAGTGAACTTATTCGTCTATTTCCTGAATTTTCTATGAAATGGAAGTCAAATCTACAGAGGCTTGATAAGTTCAGTTTTTTTTGTTGTTTGTTTGTTTTTTATTTATTTTATTTATTTTATTTTTGGCTACATTGGGTCTTTGTTGCTGCGCACGGGCTCTCTGTAGTTGCAGCAAGTGAGAGCTACTCTTCGTTGCGGTGCACGGGCTTCTCATTGCGGTGGCTTCTCTTATTGTGGAGCACAGGCTTTAGGTGCATGGGCTTCAGTAGTTGTGGCACACGGGCTCAGTAGTTGTGGCTTATGGGCTCTAGATCACAGGCTCAGCAGTTGTGGCACATGGGCTTAGTTGCTCTGCGTCATGTGGGATCTTCCCAGATCAGGGCTCGAACCCACGCCCCCTGCATTGGCAGGCTAATTCTTAACCACTGTGCCACCAGGGAATCCCCAGGTCCATTTATTTGAGAAAGAATAGCACATACTTTTTTTTTCCTCTTTTAAAAACTCAAGTGAATATGTTTAATTATGAAAGCTATTTCCTTTTCCAGGTAGAATAATGATTTTTAGTTTTATTGGCTGGTAAGAATAATGTAGGTCAATTTTTAGCCTAGGTATCATTTTTGTGATCCACCTTCAAAGCTTTCCTTCCCTATATGCTCAAGGAATGCAAATTAAATATTAATCCAAAAAATTTGAACATAGATTGTATATTTGCTGAAATTTAGAAAAAAGAAATAGCAGTCAGATCACTAAACAGAATGTTACTATAGTATAAATCACCTCAATACTTTAGAACTCCATTTTAGCAAGCAGATTTGTTTAAATAAGATCAAACTCCAATGTCAGAAGTCCTTGAATAATAGAATTCAAATGTTATTTTGGAAAAATAAATGTAAGCCCAAGATATTTTAATGTAGCTGATTGTTTTTTCCTGGTTATAACTAAAGTCAGGAGGCCTGTCTCGAATTTTGACTCCACCTGGGTTTTGCTTTCCTCATTCGTAAAGTGAGAGATTTGGAATAGGCATACTGTGGGTTCTTTTACAATTCTCAATGATTCTATGAAAATCTGTAAAATTTTATTATTTTTTATAGTTTAGTATATTTTATCTTTTGAATTATAGAGTCTATTAATGTTTTGATATTTTAAATTATTAAAGAAATTTCATTCTGAGTGGAAATACAATATTCCTATATTTTTGATCAGAAGAGGATTTTCTTTTATACTCCTAGGAATTTCAAGAACAGTTGAAAATCACCACCTTTAAAGATCTGGTAATCAGGGACAAGGAACTGACTGGGGCATTAATTGCTTCTCTAATCAACTGTTACATCAGAGATAATGCTGCTGTTGATGGCATTAGTTTACACTTACAGGACATCTGCCCACTTCTGTATAGCACTGATGATGCAGTTTGTTCTAAGGTATGATGCTTTGTTACCTGTTTCAGTGTTTCTTACAGGAGGTTTCATGGTATGATGAAAGCACAGTAGAATTGTAATCAGGAACTGTTGTCTTTTGTTTGACATACGACCTTGGGTAGGTCTTTTAACCTTCCATGGCGTCAGGATCCTCATCTGTGTAAGAAAGACATTGGAATATATTATTTCTTAAAATCCGTATATAAATTCTTCATAAAGAATCTTTGATAGTATTTCTAGATTGTGTTTAAAAAATGGTTAACTATGCCTTTCCTTAAAAATTAAGAAAAAATCACTAAAACTTTGTCTGTAATAAATTAGAGCTAATTGGGCAATTTTTATTGATCCTTTCCTACAGGTGAAAAAAATTTAAAAAATCAGTGTCGCTCGGACTGCCTGCTGACCAATAATGTATTGACTAGGCAAGAGATTTACCAGTCAAAAGCTGTCTTGCTTACATGTTTGTGAGAGGAATTAAGAATAGCTAGCATTTTTTGGTCAAAAACTTTTCTGCCTAAAATTAAGAAGAAGTAAGTTTGTAGAGTTGTTTTTATCTTTGATGATAATCAACCAGATGTAAATTTAGACATAGACTAAACAAAACTTGTATTGACAGCATCATCCATGTGCTTGTATCTTTTTAAGTTCTTGTCATCTCTGCTTCTAGGCAAATGAGCTTCTCCAGCGTTCCCGACAAGTTCAAAATAAGATTGAAAAGGAAAGAATGTTAAGGGAATCATTAAAGGAGTATCAAAAAATCAGCAATCAAGTGGACCTGTCCAGTGTTTGTGCTCAGTATAGACAAGGTGAGAAACAAAATGTTCTTCATACCTTCTGCTTAACTCAGAGGGAGATCTTCCTTCAGCTTTCAGTAGCCCAAGTGATATGACATAGGGAATTCATTTCTTATGTCTTAGTATTTGATGACTGCACCAGCTTCTACAAAAGCTATAACTCTCTTTTTATATCTTGAAATGTGTAACTTTTTAACATTGGGGTTTCGGTCCTATTCCAGTTAAACTACTACCTGTGTTAGATTGCTTTCTGGGTTACATTTATTTTTCAGATGCTTTAGATTCTTTTGATTAATTTTAAAAATACTGCCTGTCTGCTCACTTTCAAATTACTTTAAATCAAATCTAACATAATGTAGTAACTGTTAGTACAGGTACTACTTTGAATCCTAAGATTTTCTTTCCATCAAGGAACTGCAACCCTCCTTTTTGCTATTTTAAATATGACATTTTTTTGCAATGAAGAAAATACATTTAATAGCTGCCTTTTAGGCATGCTGGAACCTAGTTCTTCGGTAGACTCATCAGAAATATTTTATATGATGTTGTCACCTGGGTGACGGATATACAGTAGAAACCTCATAGTAGTAAACATAATAACCTTGATCAGTATTTTTATAAGCCATCTAAGGAAAATGTATCCACTTAATAATATGCCTTAACTCTTTGTCCTTTGTCTTTCCTATTAGTGCGTTTTTATGAGGGTGTGGTGGAGCTCTCTCTTACTTCTGCAGAGAAAAAAGATCCTCAGGGTCTTGGACTTCATTTCTATAAACATGGAGAACCAGAAGAAGACATCGTAGGACTTCAGGCTTTCCAAGAAAGGTGAGTTTTATCACCTTAGCAGATGCAACTTTATGGATATAGACTTTTCTTTGTGTAAAGTTTGATTGATGGTATTAGGAAAATAATATTTCACGTACAACTCATAAAATTGAATTATGCTTTCACCTAAAAATGTCTTGTTTTATCAAAGGTGTGAATCAGTATTCTAATTATTAGCCTAGGGATAAAATTATAGCCTGGTGGGAATTCTTAAGGACCTAAATGTTTTTGAACTTGCCTCTTTGGTTTTCCTGAGATTGTATTAATGTCAATTTGAAATGCAATAACAATTTTGGAAACAAAACTGCTGTCTCACCCGCCCCACCCCCAATGTCTGGTTCTGGATGATTAGTATTTTAAAGGATGATTTTTAAATGTTCACAGATTATTAGAGACTGTTTTTTAAAAAAAAAAAGTATGTCCAGGGCTTCCCTGGTGGCGCAGTGGTTAAGAATCTGCCTGCCAATGCAGGGGATACGAGTTCGAGCCCTGGTCCGGGAAGATCCCACATGCCGCAGAGCAACTAAGCCCGTGTGCCACAACTACTGAGCCTACGCTCTAGAGCCTGCGTGCCACAACTACTGAAGCCTGTGCGCCTAGAGCCCGTGCTCCGCAACAAGAGAAGCCACCACCATGAGAACCCACGCACCACAACAAAGAGTAGCCCCCGCTCGCTGCAACCAGAGAAAGCCAGTGTGCAGCAATGAAGACCCAATGCAGCCAAAAATAAATAAATAAATTTATTTTAAAAAAAAAAACAGTAAAATAAGCAATATTTTTTAAAAAGTATGTCCATAAAGGAAATATATAACCAATCTAAGATGTGTTTCATTTTTATGACTTTACCCTTTTAAACAAGTGCTTCTCAAACCTATTGAAAAAGCATATGATTTGTATTGTTTTTATTTTTATTTATTTAATTTTATTGGAGTATAGTTGCTTTACAGTGTTGTGTTACTTTCTACTGTACAGCAAAGTGCATCAGCTATACATATACATATATCCCCTCTCTTTTGGATTTCCTTCCCATTTAGGTCACTACAGAGCATTGAGTAGAGTTCACTGTGCTACACAGTAGGTTCTCAACTATGGATACTATGTATAAAATAGATAACTAATGATTTGTATTACTTTTAATACCAAATTGTGTGTGTGTGTGTATTTTCTCCAAAATTCTCCTTAGTTTATATTTCAATTAGGTAAGATAAACCAATTGATAACTAAATCATGGAATTGCTCCTTTTTCATTCTTTTTCAGATTAAACAGTTACAAGTGTATTACAGATACACTTCAAGAACTGGTAAATCAAAGTAAGGCTGCTCCTCAGTCTCCCAGCGTGCCCAAAAAACCCGGACCTCCAGTGTTGTCATCTGATCCCAATATGCTGAGTAATGAAGAAGCAGGCCATCATGTAAGGGACATAGCATATTTTCGTTCTGAAAATACACTGTGTTTAGATGTTCTGTGTGGTGGTGGCGGCATAACCATCTTGGAAAGGGTAGTAACTCTTAGAACTTACCATTTAAGGATTCTTGATTTCTTACCAGAAGCTTATAAGGCTAAGGAGTCATGTCGAGCCTTTAACTGTTTTTTTTACTGTTTTTACTGTTTTTTACTGTTTTCTTTATTTTAGTTTGAACAAATGCTTAAATTGTCTCAAAGATCCAAAGATGAACTCTTTAGTATTGCCCTGTATAATTGGCTAATACAAGCTGACCTTGCAGATAAACTGCTACAGGTAAAAAATATTTTTTATACCAATGTTGTTAATTTATAGTTTTAAGTAGCATAACTCAGTGGGTTAAGCACATATATAGTCATAAGGAAATTCAGTTTTTCACCCTGTACCAACCGTTAGGTATTAGTGAAAAGCCAAGTAATGTAATACCTTTTCCTAGTGAGCAAGGTAGTCTGTTGGTCTAGTTTTCTTGTTATTTAGAAGCTGATTGGGATTGTTTATATTGTGGGGTGAAAATCAATGGATTATGAGTTAGGAGACATGAACTTTGTCGTAGCTCTGCCATTAAGCCACTTCACAAATAAATGTCCTTTCACTACCCTAAGTCATAGTGTTCCTCATTCTGTAAAATGAATATATGGCATTTGATAATTGCAAAGATGCTTTTGAGCTCAGAATCTAGGAATCAATAGCTGTGTTCTCAAAGTTTATTAAAAGATTTGTAATTGGATTATAATAAATTGTTTTTATCAACCTAATGCAACTATCATAGCAATTCTTTGATTAACTGTGGTAAAACAATCATTTATAATGAGAAAAATTGCCCTCTCTTATCTGTTACTGGATTATAATATTGCTTATGTATTCATAAAACAAGGCACACCTATAAAATAATATATTTACTATCTGAAGAGCAAGTGGGTAGTCAGAAAATGTTTCTGAGTAACTTTACAATTTCCAGATTGCTTCTCCATTTCTGGAGCCACATCTAGTCCGAATGGCCAAAGTTGATCAAAACAAAGTTCGTTACATGGATTTACTCTGGAGGTATTATGAGAAGAACAGAAGTTTTAGCAATGCTGCTCGTGTCCTATCCAAATTGGCTGACATGCATAGGTATGGCCTAATATTCTCACTGTGACAAATAATTGATAACTGGGCTATATCTAGTTACATCCAGATTTTAGATATTAAATAAAACCTTATTCAGGTTATAGATATATAGAATTTTTATGCTTTTACTTGGATTTACCTAAAGTTTATAGTTTTCTCTTTTTGTTTGTTTTTAATAATGTATAGCAGGTACCAAATACCTCCTACTAAATAGACTCTCTATTCAAACTGTCTTGTAAATCCTTTTCTTTAAAGTATGTCTTTAGATTCTTTCCTATTAACAGCAATTAATTACTATTCTTTTTCTTTTTTAATATTTATTTATTTTTATTTGGTTGCGCTGGGTCTTAATTGAGGCAGGCAGGCTGCTTAGTTGTGGCATGTGGGCTCCTTAGTTTCGGCTCACTGGCTCCTTAGTTGTGGCATGCATGTGAGATCTAGTTCCCTTACCAGGGATTGAACCTGGGCCCTCTGCCTTGGGACCGTGGAATCTTAACCACTGCATCACCAGGGAAGTCCCTTAATTACTATTCTTAACTAAAGGACACAAAATACTTCTCAAAGTCTTTATATTTTTAAACGTTTAACAAATTCCAGGCCAGTTTCCTCTACTCTCTTTAAATTACTGAATAGGTCTTGGAGCATATGTATTGAGGATTGTTAAGAGTCCTGTTAAACAGTGCATTGAAATTTCTAATTAGATTGTCGTATCAAAAGACAACTTAAAATTTTGGACAGATCATTAATTTTACCCTCTTTTCATTTGGAATTTTCTTTGCCACAATAGTGCAGTGCTATTTCTAAAATCTGGAGATTGGTTAAGTTAGGACAAGGAGGTGTTTGAGACAAGGTTGTTATTAAACCAAGTTAATCAGAATGGTTACTTAAATCACCCAGATATGGCTAATAGCAAGTGTGAGAGTTTGTGTATCTGTGTGTGTGTGCTCATGCAGTTGTAATTATCGCATGTATGGGCCCAAGGCATTTTTGGTCTTCTTGCTGTCTTTGGTCATAATAGTCATTTGGTTTTTTCCCTTTTTAATTTTTTTTATTTTTTTTATTTTTGGCTGTGTTGGGTCTTTGTTGCTGTGTGTGGGCTTTCCCTAGTTGTGGCGAGTGGGGGCTACTCTTCGTTGCAGTGCACGGGCTTCTCATTGCAGTGGTTTCTCTTGTTGCAGAGCATGGGCTCTAGGCTCGCGGGCTTCAGTAGCTATGGCATACGGGCTTAGTTGCTCCGCGGCCTGTGGGATCTTCCCGGACCAGCACTTGAACCCGTGTCCCCTGCATTGGCAGGCAGATTCTTAACCACTGTGCCACGAGGGAAGCCCAGTCATTTGGTTTTTATAAGTTCCCTTCATATACATCTTCTGTCACATATATCGAAGTGACTTTAATTTCTTTGTCTTTGATTTAATAAAAGGAAAGAAAAGGAATTTAAGCTAGTAAAGTCCTAAAAGGTAGTTTCTAGTAAAGGCCTTGGTCAATTCATAGTTTTTGTACAATTAAGAATTGAGAGGAAGACGCAAGAGGGAGGGGCTATGGGGATATAAGTATATGTATAGCTGCTTCAGTTTGTTATACAGCAGAAACTAAAACAACAATGTAAAGCAATTATACTCCAATAAAGATGTTAAAAAAAAAGGGGAGAAAAAAGTTCAAATGAAAAAAAAATTGACAGCATTATTAAATATTTAATTCACTGTAGCTCTGTCTTACGGTTATGTAATTCATTCCTTTATCCAGTGTTTGAATGCCTATTATTTTCTGTACTCAGAGGCACATGTGGACTGTACCCTTATCCAGGCCTTCAGTATCTCATTTCTGGATTACTCTTGTCATTTTTCTTAGTGCATCCTAGATACCATTACTATACAAATCTTTGTAAGTTATTTCTGTCATGCTGCTCAATGCTTTCAATGTTAGAGTGACTCTTTTTTTTTTTTTTTTTTGGCCACACCTTGCGGCTTGCAGGATACCAGTTCCCCAACCAGGGATCGAACCTGGGCCCCCTGCAGTGGAAGCGCAGAGTCCTAACCACTGGACTGCCAGGGAATTCCCTAGAGTGGCTCTTTTTATACATACATACATATACACACACACACACACACACACACACACACACACACACATTTATTTATTTATTTTTGGCTGTGTTGGGTCTTTGTTGCTGCACACAGGCTTTCTCTAGTTGCGGCAAGTGGGGGCTACTCTTTGTTGTGGTGTGTGGGCTTCTCATTGCGGTGGCTTCTCTTGTTGTGGAGCACAGGCTCTAGACGCACGGGCTTCAGTAATTGTGGCACACAGCCTCAGTAGTTGTGGCTTGCGGGCTCTAGAGTGCAGGCTCAATAGTTGTGGTGCTCGGCCTTAGTTGCTCCACGGCATGTGGGATCTTCCCGGACCAGGGCTCGAACTCATTTTCCCTGCATTGGCAGGTGGATTCTTAACCACTGCGCCACCACAGAAGTCCCCTAGAGTGGCTCTTAATTGCCCTTTCATTAATATTTACTGACCTTGTTCCTTGTTATAACAGTTACTATATTCTTGTTATAAAATATTCAGAAATCCTCTAACTTTTAAGAACAGTGCCCATTGTTCATATCTGCTTCACACACAAACACATAACCTAATTTCCTCCTCATGTGAGAGACCCTATACGTCTTACCAGCTCTCAGCTTACCATCTCTTTCCACAATAAAATCTTTTTCCGACTATTATGTTACTCTCTTTCTCACTACACTTTTTTTTTCATTTATTAATTTATTTTTGGCTGCGTTGGGTCTTTGTTGCTGTGTGTGGGCTTTCTCTAGTTGCAGCAAGCGGGAGGATACTCTTAGTTGCAGTGCGCAGGCTTCTCATTTCAGTGGCTTCTCTTGTTGTGGAGCACGGGCTCTAGGCACACAGGTTTCAGTAGTGGCTCATGGGTTCTAGAGCACAGGCTCAGTAGTTGTGGTGCACGGGCTTAGTTGCTCCGCGGCATGTGGGATCTTCCTGGACCAGGGCTCGAATCCGTGTCCCCTGCATTGGCAGGTGGATTCTTAACCACTGCACCACCAGGGAAGCCCTCACGACACTCTTTTTACATACGTAGGCTGCACCAAGTAATTTGGCGGCTATAGAGTGTTCTACTGTAAATAATTTGGAAATATTACCCATGTTTAAAATGTTTGTTTCAAGTGGGGTTTTTTTAAGAGATGAGAGGGGAGGTAAAGGAAAGCCTTTTAGAAGCAAAGCTCCTAAAGGTACAGAGTCCTTTATATTTGATCTTAAGAGATGGTCAGTGCTAATTACGTGTCATCCAGACACGTACTTTGCAAGATAGGAGAAAGGAGTTAATCCTTTCTTTTGGTTTCTTTTTGGAAGGGGAAAACTTACAGGAGCCATAGCTATGTAGAAGGACAGTTTTTTAAGTAAGACCTTCTCTGAAAGTAAAAGAAAGCCAGTTTTTTCCTGATTCAGATTGGCATTAATGGGGATATCAAAAGTTTCATTTAATACTGGTTGATCTGAGGGGTTGCCAACAGCTAAATGAGTTAGTATGTTTGTTTTTAATGCCAAGTTGCTTTATAATGTCAAAGAACCAGGTCTGATGGACTTAGGGGATTAGAAAGGACTGAAGATGGTAATCATGGAGGTGGATACATGCTTAGGGCTTTCTGACACCTGTCAGTCAGTCAGCCAGCGAATAGATTTTGAGCACCAGTGATAATTCAAGGCATTGAGGAAGGGAGTAGTGAACAAGATAGACACCATCCCTGCTCCTAAGGAGCTCTCATTCTAGTGGGCAAAGACCATAGACAGACAAGTTCAGATTCTATAAATACAGTAAAAACAGGATATTACAGTAGAAAGTGCCTTGGGGAATGGGGAGCTGCTTTAGTTAAGATTGGTCAGAGAAGGCTTCAGGCAAATTGTCTTTAAAATTGATTCTCAAATGACAGGAAGAGGCAGCTATTAAAGAAATGGAGGAAGTGGTTTAAGCACAGAAGCGATGGTCTCTGAAGAGGCACTGAATCAGATTTAAGTTTATCATGTTTAGGGTACAAAAAAGAAAGCCAGTGGGGTTGGAAATGGTGAACAAGGGAGGAATGAGATGAGGTTGGAGGAGTAGGTAAAGGAGATTGGAGGGTCTTAAGAAAGCATGTGACGCGATCTGATTTTTGTTTTTAAGAGGTCACTCTAGTTGCTGTGTGGAAAATGAAATGTAGTATTTGCCACATTAAGGTAGAGAAGTGAAGAATATGAGGAATAATAAAAAGTTTAATTTAATTTTAGAATAATCCAAGTTTTAATATACTGAAGTTTTAAAATAGGAAGTTACTTTTTGGATGTAAATATAAGTATTTATGTGTTGACTTAAATTGTGGATCTCTTTTATTAGAAATCCTCTAATTTTTCAAGTTTCAAATGGCTTTTTATGTTAATTTGGCATAAATAGTACATCATCACTGATATATATGTATATTGGATCCTTAAGAATTCACATGAATAAAAATAAGGATTTTCCCCCCAGCACAGAAATTTCACTTCAGCAGCGACTAGAGTACATTGCTCGTGCCATTCTTAGTGCCAAAAGTTCCACTGCCATTTCATCAATAGCTGCAGATGGTGAATTCCTTCATGAATTAGAAGAAAAAATGGAAGTAAGTGCTAACGACACTTAAGTCTTATCCACATTGATTAGTAGCCACGTGTTAGTCCACTTCCTCTCTTCCCCTAGTAAATAATAGGTCTGTAGCAGTCAGTATTAATTTTAATCTCTTATACCTTCTTTTTTTCTTTTCATATTTATATATAAATCTTTTAAAAGATTTTAATGATACAGCATTTGGGTCCTAGGACTTTGCTGTAATCTAAAAGTTTTCTCTGTGGCATTTCTAAAGATTTATTCTAACTATTCTAACACCAAGCAGATTATGTCACATTCACCGTTTATTCTGGAGGCTAATAAGTAGATGTGTAGAGTGGGCTAAACTGCCTTTACTAAGAGACACAAAAATGTATAATGGTCCACATACAAAAGCTTATTTCTCATTCACAAAATCCAGAGTTGGTGTTCCTGATTGGCATGTGGCTTTCTTCCACTTGGTTGATGTCAGTTCCCAAGTTCTATTTTCTGGCTCTACCATTCCAATGGCCTTACCTTTTTCTTTGATCAAAGGGAGGAAGGGTGAAAAGCGCGTGTAAGAAGCACATTCACTCTTAAAAAACCTCAACCCTGAAGTTCCATACTGTACTTCTGTTCACATTCCTTTGAAGAGAACATAGTCTTACGGCCATACTCCTAGCAGAGGAGGCTGGGAAGTAGAGGCTGGCCATTTTGTCTGGCTATAATCATGGGCAAAACAGGTGTTGGTGAGTAGCAAAGGCTCTCTGTCACAGCACAGTCCCTGTGTAATCTTCTATGTTGTAATGAAGGGTTGCTAGTCTGTTATGATAAAAGTCTTTATTTATACATTTTTTTAAATTTGGGTAGAATTGACATATAACAGTTGCTAAGGTATACAACATAATGATTAAATTTTTCTATATATTGCAAAATGATCACCACAGTAAGTCTAGTTAGCATCTGTCACCATAAATGATTACAAAAAAATTTATTTTCTTGTGATGAGAACTTTTTAGACCTACTCTTTTAGCAACTTTCAAAATATGCAACACAGTATGATTAACTGTAGTCACTATGCTGTTATTTATATATTATTTTTATTTTAACAAACTTAAAGTCAGATACTAGGAGTCATTCCTTCAAGTACTTGGTGATTTATCATGAAGAACTTAAGATTTGATTTTTTTCTACCCAAACTAGGTTGCTAGGATCCAACTTCAGATACAAGAGACACTACAAAGGCAATATTCCCATCATTCTTCTGTACAGGATGCAATTTCTCAGCTGGACTCTGAGCTAATGGACATAACTAAGGTAATAAAAAAGCAAGTGAAATTCCTATAATAGTCACCTATTATCTTGTTTCTTTTGCATTTTATTTTGTGTTTAAGATAAGCCATTTTTGGAAGCACATCACTGGGCTGACACATCACCACTGTGGTATCTCACTCTTAGAAAAAGCTATGTTTCTCTTTCCAGGCCAATTTCTATCAAGAATCTATCAGCCTCACATGGGGCTTTGTTAAAACTCCTGCCACCTATTTTATGGCCTTATTTCTTATCTTGAAAAAGTAATTTATCTTTGCTTAACTCTCCAAGCCTCTCCCACTCTGTACCCTTCTGAACAGTTTCTTTTTCAATTATTCATGGACATTTCTCTAAGTACCCTGAAGCACCGTTAGATTTGTCAGTATTTCCGTGATTTTTCAAACCTTAGTTTAGACACTAATTCTAAAAGGAATGTCATTGCAGTATCTTGCTCTCAGCCAAGAAAAAAAAAGGCACACATATTTAAATCTGTTTAAATGTGTTTTCCATGCATTTACCATTCTTAATCTGGCATTACGACCACCTACGTGTCATCACATCTTTGTATCATATTTTTGGAACTTTAGATAAAATTTTTGGTTACTTTTAACTTTGAGGGAGTTCTTCACTGTTAATTTCTGAATACTAATCTCTGGTTGGATGTTGGCATTTTCTCCTACAGCTTTATGGGGAATTTGCTGACCCATTTAAACTTGCAGAATGTAAGCTTGCAATAATTCATTGTGCCGGTTATTCAGACCCTATACTGGTGCAGACACTTTGGCAAGATATCATAGAGAAAGGTAAGTGTTCATTTATAGGTGTATTAGCTGTACGTTATTTAGTGACGTAGTAGAAGAGTGAATGCAAGCTGCTAACGGTCATACATTTAGGGCTCATGAGAATTGTATATACCTAAACAGAGGGAAGTAGAGGGTACTTGATATGGTGGAGGGTGATCCCGTAGAGAATGATCCCAGTAAATATTTGAGAGGACCCTCAGAAAAGATGTGTCATTTTTGGTGGTTTATACTGCTTAATAAGGGATTCTGAGACTCTTAGCTCGGAATCTCATAACTAGTGCCCTGGTAAGTGGAAAGTATATCAGACAGTAACAGAAACACAGAATCTGCTCATTATATTAACGTACGTACAAGTTCTAGTATTTTGTACCTTGAAACAGAATAAAATCGTCAATTTAAAATTTTCACAATAAAAACAGTTTGGGTTTCTAATGACATATCTCTTTCTTACAGAACTGAATGAAAGCGTGACATTGAGCTCCCCAGACAGGATGCATGCTCTTAGTCTCAAGATTGTGCTCCTTGGCAAGATGTATGCCGGCACACCTCGTTTCTTTCCTCTAGGTAAGCCATAACCTTAGCTACGGTCGTGGGGCTTTTATCTTTTTGTTTTGATGGTTTTCTTCATTGACATGGAAAAATAATGGTTTGTAGGGCAAAATCATTTTGTTGTTGCTATTTATTAGCTCTGCAGTTTCATTCTATCTCTCCAGAAAGAAACACCTCCAAAGAATAGCAGAATTTGTTGATGAATAGTTGGGTATGAAACTCTCTTTGCTTGACCTTCCAAGTTGATATATCTATCTTGGGATAGTCTGACTAACAGACCATAGTGGTTATGTTATTGGTAACCTTATACACGCTTGAAGAGAAGGGAAAAATAGCTGATGTTTTTGTGCATGGATGATCTGTGATTGATTCAACTGCCCCCTATTATATTGGGGGCATATTTTTCTTTAAAATAGCAAGTAGTTGTGTTAAAAGTGTAATTTTTGTGAACTCCTTTCTTAACCAGGTATACTGACTTATTTGTTATGTAGGAGACTTTGTTATAAGCCATTTGCCAACCTATAATGTCTTCTTCGGTTGTAAAACAATAGGTTCAACATAAATGTATTCATACAGTAGAATGTTAAATAAGCACTTTCTGTTTTTGAAAAATGTTGAGAAACATGAAAACGCTTATAACATAACATCAAATTGTTTTTAAAATATGAAGATCCAGACTTGTTTATAGACCTTTTCTGATTTAGGGTTTATTCCCTGGACATGGTAAGAAATAAAACTATTATAATCATACCATTATTTCTTGTAAGTACAGTATTAAAAACTGTCATGCCAAAAAAACAAAAAACCACCATGCCATTTCACTGATCAGGAAAATAAAGAGAAAATAAAGAGCAACTGTATATATATGTCTTATGAGTATGTGAAACCTGATAATTTTAATAGCAAAAAAGGCCACATTGTAAACAATCCCTTTTGAGGGTATTTCTGCTTTGACTTAAGATTTTTAATTGTTGAACCCAATAAAATTTAGGGTAGAAGAGGCCTTCCTTTTATCACTCTCTCAATGGCAAACAGGTTCCAGGGGGCTTCAAACTAGAACAAATTGAGTCTTTAGAATTTTTATTACCTTTCCAGAATCTCTGTATGGTAACTTGTAGGGGAGATGCAGGTTCAGTGGCACTTTTTTCAGTGACTCCTCTTGCCCATGGTTAGTCACATTGGTCAGTCTCAGATTTTAGGTACCATAAATAAGAATTTGATTCTTACTGTTAAGATCTTATTTATGGGACTTCCCTGGTGGCACAGTGGTTAAGAATCTGCCTGTCAATGCACGGGACATGGGTTCGATCCCTGGTCCAGGAAGATGCCACATGCCGCAGAGCAACTAAGCCCATGTGCCACAACTACTGAGCCTGCGCACTAGAGCCCGTGAGCCACGACAAGAGAAGCCACTGCTATGAGAAGCCCACGTACCGCAACGAAGAGTAGCCCCCGCTGGACGCAACTAGAGAAAGCCCACGCGCAGCAACGAAGACCCAACACAACAATCAATCAATCAATCAATCAATTTAAAACAAAAAATCTTATTTATGATGTAACAGGTAGTAAAAAGTGAGACTGGGACCACAATTACAATCATCAAAATAAATAACTTATGAATCTTATGAATATTACATATAATATTTCTAAAATCTAGATGCAGTAGTGCTTTTCTGAAAAGCTGTTAAATTGAAGATATAGTATTTCAAGATATTAAATGTTATCAGTGGGTCCTCTCCAATAGTGGAATTGTGAATGGTCTCTATTTTCTTCTTGTTCTTTTGCTGTTTTCCAAATTCACTATAATAAGTTTTTTCTCTAATAGCTTTAAAGTGTGTAATTGAATGGTTTTAGCATATTTACAGAGTTGTGCAACCATCATCACAATTAAATTTAGACTATTTTCATCACCCCAAAAAAGAAATTATATCCACCTTCAGCCCTAGGCAACCACTGTTCTACTTTCTATCTCTATAGGTTTGCCTATATTTCGGTATATGCCTTATTTTTTATTAAAAATTTTTTAAATTGTTTTTTAAAAGAGTTTCCTGTAGAAACTGTTCAATTATGAGTAAGGTCTACTTTTTAGTATCAAGAGTTAACAATTCTACAACAACAAAAAAGTAATTATATGAGGTGAAGGACATGTTAACTAACCTTATTGTGGAAAACATTTTGCAATATGTATGTGTATCAAATTATCACATTTATACCTTCAACTTAGACAGCGTTACATGTCAATTATATCTCAGTAACACTGGGGGCAAAAAAAGAGTTAACAATCCCAACTTCTGGTCCTTTTCTCTCCCCAGATTTTATTGTGCAGTTCTTAGAGCAGCAAGTTTGTACTTTGAACTGGGATGTGGGTTTTGTGATACAGACAATGAATGAAATTGGAGTGCCATTACCTAGACTACTGGAAGTATATGATCACTTGTTCAAGTCACGGGTAAGGAAAATATTAAATAAAATAAAATAATTTATTTAGTTAAATCAATTAACTTTCTAGATACAGGAGCGGAGTGTTTTGCTTGTGTGTTTGTAAGTACCTCATCTAATACAGTTGTATCAGAAATTTGCTTCATTGGTTAAGCAAATTATGCTTCAGACTTTTAAAACTGATAATGAGAGTTGCTTTGCTATATATCGTGATAAAAATCAAATATTTTTTAATATTAATAAACATAATTATATATGCTTTACTTTTAGTGGAACAGGCTAAATACATGAAGAATTATCATTTACTTTAAAGGAACAAAATATCAGTGTATTTATTCACTGTAACCTCATATAAAATATCAGTGCTTAAAGATCTTTCCACAAGAAAATTTAACTATGTATGGTGACGGGTGGTAACTAGACTTACTGTGGTGATCATTTTGCAGTGAATGCGAACAGTGAATCACTGTATTGTACACCTGAAACCAATATAATGTTATATGTCAATTATACCTCAATTTTTTTTTAAATGATCTTTCTCACTATATTTAACCTTATTGGACTGTATATTTTATAATTTTTATCCTAAGATCAAAAACCAAACAAAACCTGTTGAACTGGATTGCATTTAATACTAGTCATGATTATAGTACCATCGTCAAAACATTCATACAGTGCTTTACAAGGCACTTGTATATCATTAAAACTCACAATGAGCCCATGATGGAAATGAGCAAGTAGGAGTATCCCCATCTTCTACTACATCTGACAAGGGCAGAGAGGTTAAATAACCTGCTCAAGTCACAAGGCTAGTAATGATGAAGCCAGAACTAGAATTAAGATTCTCTTTGGGCTTCCCTGGTGGCGCAGTGGTTGAGAGTCCGCCTGCTGATGCAGGGGACACGGGTTCGTGCCCCGGTCCGGGAAGATCCCACATGCCGTGGAGCGGCTGGGCCCGTGAGCCATGGCTGCTGAGCCTGCGCATCCGGAGCCCGTGCTCCGCAACGGGAGAGGCCACAACAGTGAGAGGCCCACGTACCACCAAAAAAAAAAAAAAAAAAAAAAAAGATTCTCTGACTACTGATTTAGTCTCTTATTCACACTATCGGATTAAGTCTGCATAAGTTCAAAGTAAAAATGGTGTCACAGCCAATAGGAACAGATGGATTTTCTTCTCTTACTTCAGGTTCCTAAGCAGGAAATTTATATGCTCTACACAGTAGATCGATACATCAAATATTCTTTCTAAATAACATCACAATGAAGTTTTCAGTGCTATTCATTATTAACCATAATCACATATATAATTTAGTAACCACATAATATTAAATGCTTATTTTAATATCAGTAAATTTTGCTTTGGACATTGATGACTATTTTAACTAACATAAATGATTAAAAAATCAGTTGACACAATTTGCCTTACAACTCATGATGTGTTTTTTCTTTATAGGATCCATTCTGGAACAGAATGAAGAAGCCACTGCACCTTTTGGATTGTATACATGTACTATTGACAAGATATGTTGAAAATCCTAGCCAGGTTTTAAACTGTGAGAGGTAAGTATGAATTAGATATACTTTATTATATACCAAAGGCTTTTAAATGCACCTAATAAATACCTGGGTAACACATTTGGAGACAGTGGGGCACGACATGGAAACTAAAAGAAGTATGGGAGATTTAAGCTCTTGTGCATGTTTGCAATAACTATTTGAATGATATCAGTCAGTATTTATGAAAGGTTAGAGTTTTTTCCATTTTTCAACCCTTGTCCTGAAGTCTTTCTAAAGGTGACAGGATAAAATTAATGGATTACTCCTAAACTCCTTTCACTTTGAATTAGTGGCCTAGGAGGTTCAATTATGTATTTGTGATATTAATGGCCATTTCAAGATATATTTGTTTGAAAAGGCCAAATGAATGTAAATAATATTAATTTAAGGAGTCATCCCATACTGCCTCCTTCTCATTATAATAATCTTCAAAAGGGAAATGGTGATGATGTGGTATAATCCACCTACCCCCTGAGTTTCCTTCTCTATTTTCATTTATTTGCCATTTACTTAATCACATGATCCTTGCTCTCATGTGGGACTATAATAAGTAAGGTTAGCAGAAGTTGAAGGGAAGTCCTATAGGAGGAAATGTTTCTAAATATGTAGATGGTTGATCAGGTGTCTTTTTCATTACAGGAGAAGATTCACAAATCTCTGCCTGGATGCCGTTTGTGGTTATCTGGTTGAGCTCCAGTCTATGAGCTCCTCAGTAGCAGTACAGGCCATCACTGGGAATTTTAAATCTCTTCAGGCTAAACTAGAACGGCTTCATTAATTATTGTAATGTATTTTCATCCGTGCGTTTTGATCTGTAAAATAAAAGCTCAGCTGGGTCCAGATTTCAGGTGCTATAAATCTAAGAATTTAAGAACAATATTAGTAGAAACGTTTTTAATAAGTGGCTGGTATCAGCAGACAGTACATTTGCAGGTGAATTCTTTTTTACTACATAATACTATTTTGTTTTTTAATCAGTTTAAACAAACGAAATAAGATTATGATTTTAACACAAAGATAAAAAAATAAAAAACTCTTATTTTGAATTTATAGTATTCATTTTCAAGTTAGTTCAAGTGTCAAAACTTAAATAGGCTAGCTGAGCAGGTCCAGTCCCATAATACTAGATTCTACAACAGTTCCTAAATAGGCAAATAAACACTGTCTCTTTTTAGAAGTTATTTAGGTTTTGGGTGTAACCTTGGAAAGAAATTTCTTCCAACTACTGATTTGGTCAGTTACAGTCCTTGTAATACACACCTGGTTGTTCTTTGAGCAAGTGATAAACTTGTAACTAATGTTCTATGTCTTAAAAACCTATGCAGGGAGATACTGTTTTCCCTCAGTGTTCACCTAGCTCTTCTTTGGCCTGGGACTACTGATTCCTTTAAAGCAGTGGTTCTCAAAATGTATGCACCCAACTATCACATCAGCATCATCTGGGAATTTGTTAGAAATTCAAATTCTCCAGCCCAGTCCCAAACATACTGAACCCAAAACTTTGGGATGAGTCCCAGCACTCCGTTTTAATAAGCCCTTCAGGACATTCTGGTACATGTCAGGTTTGAGAACCATTGCATTAGAGGATACAACTAGTTTATGGATTGAGCTCCCTATCTGATTCCTCCTCCTCCCTCCCCCATCAATAACCACAACACACGTTTCACCCAAGACACACCATATATGAAGCAAAATAGTAATATAAAAATAGTTTTTTATCTTCAAAATTAGGATGACAAGACCAAGTGCCCCCAAGTTATGGCAACAGGGAGGGAGAAAAAAGTGGGAATGACCAGGTCTAACAAAAAAGCAAGAACATGGACTCCTTTCCTCTTACCTTTTATGCTACCAAGAGTGATTACCTTCTACCTATTGTCACTAATGTATGTCTAACAATTTTCAAAATACATTTTGAAAATATTTTTCCTTCCGCTTTTTTTCCCAAGACCATGGGTTGCCCTTTCCGTATTCTCTTAGAATTTGACTCCCTTTCTCCTATAATCTTCTAATTTATAATATTTAATAGAATGTCAAAATACCACTCATTAGGTACCACTACCTCTCATGTTTTTCAGCTTTTCAGTTCCCTGAGTTTAGATTTTTTGAATATGTAAAATGAATGTATGCTACACATTGTTAATTCTGTAAATTTAAAATTCTGTCATGTCTACTTAAAATGAAAGTCTTGCTTAAATGCTGTACTTAGCCACAACTCCAGTTCTGCTACATGTTTTTGTTTTAAGCACATTTACATATAAGCACATTAATATATATGTTAAGTATACTGAACTGAAAATAATGAAGCTACATCTTTCATTAGGGCTAATGTGGCTAAATGGTCCTTAAGAATCAGAAATCTGAACCCTGTTTCTTTCATTTACATAACATCTTTGGAGAGGGTTTAAGAATTCTAACCACACAGCAGATGTTTTCAGTATCCTTTGGAGGGTGGTAAGATTTCTAAGAGAAATTAAGATCCCCTCCTTCTTTTTAGTTGTCTAGAAGAGTGTTTCTAAATCTTTAACATTCATAAGAATCACTTTGATAGCCTGTTAAAACAGATGTTCCACCTTCAATGTGATGATGAAACTGGTAAGTGGATCAGACTTGGAGTAGCATTGTTCTAGCACATTCATCCACTTCATTTATACACTTTGTATTTGGTGTTCATTCAACACAGTATTTCTTTATAGTGACTATTAAACATATATAGGCAATGAATAATAAGTGGAATGTATGAAACAGTGCATTCATTGTAGGCAGTGAGGAGTCACTGAAAGTCTTGGTTTTGACATATATTTATATTTTAGACAGATCATTTTAGTATGGCAAAATGTTTAGGAAAGAGAAAAATCTATTTTGAGTTAACTGTACAAGGTATGGGATATTGATCCTGAAATTCATGAAGTGTATGTTCAGCATTTCTTTACTATAATATACCTGGACTTACTAGTGACTTGTTCATTGAAAACCTCTCTGCTAACCACATAAACTTCCTCCACTTATATGTTTTATAGTTGATTTCATCTCAGGACTCACAGATTACTCATTCTCTTCCTCAGGATACTTCCCACCTCCATCTTTTTTCCTCTTATTCATGAGGGGGAAATTATGATAGTGATACAGTTGTATCAGGAAAATAAAGAAATAGAACATTGAATCTGAAGGTCTTGAAAGGCACATGCTTTCCTTTCATTTTCTATCAGTTTTTTCATTTAAATTCTCTTAATAAAAAAAATTTGCAGAATAATTTTGAGTCTTCTAGTATATCATTTAAACTCTTTGAAGTTTTATTTTCCTCATAAGGAAAGTTTCCTCATAAGGAGATTGAAGCTAAATGATAAGACTTTTTTAAATCCAAAAATTTGTAAGAACTAATGTAATCTATTTTTATTCAGTTTTGTTGTTCTGCTTCACATATTAGTTAAAATACTATTGTTTTTACTCTTTTCATTTCAAATAAACATTTCTACTGCATTATGGCATGTATGAAATTAAACATTTGTTTTAGAACTCAGCTATGCTTCTTGTATTTTGGCAGCTCCTATTAGCAGGAAGAATAACTTTTTAAGTTTAATCAGTTTGCCATGTGGGAACTAGACTATCATATCTGCAGCCCACACCTGAGTGTCTACTTGTGTAATCAACATTTCCACTTGAATGACTGCCAAAGATCCTCATTCAAAATGTGACCAAATCTGCACTCATTCCTCTATCTCTCTGCCCTTTGCCTCCTCCTGTTCCTCCTCTATTTTCTACCTGTCTTTATCATCTAATTACTCAAATCAGAAATACAGGTCTCATCTTTAAATTCCTTCCCCTCCCTCCAAATCCAGTTAGTCACCAATTTCTAAGCCAGTCTATTTACTTGATGAAGAAATATCTGTCCAGTTACCTCACTATTTTAGTTTTTTAGAGTTTAATCAGGTACCCTATTTCACTTGGATGCTTACAATAGTGTCTAAGTGGTTTTCCCACCTCTAATTGGACCCCGTCTTCATTTTTCCCCTGCACTAAAGTCAGAGTTTTCTTTTAAAAATGTAAACCTAAATATATTATACCCCCACCTTCTTCAGAAGAAATTTCAGACTCCTGGTGTGACGTACAAGGACTCCACTGAAGTTGACAAAAATAAAAATAACAAGAATCTCAAGTTAGTTTAAGCAGACAAAGAATTTATTGGCCCTCAAAACTAAGAAGTCCAAATGTAGAGCTACTTCCACATGACTAGATCCAGAACCTCAATATCTTCACAGCTGTCTCTAGGTCAATTCTGCTTTTCTTTCCATCTTTATTTTTTTGTCTTTCTGCAGTTTGCTCCATGAGCCCTGGGAGAGTGCAGGCAATGTCAAGTTACTTCATTCTATTTAATCTAACCCAGAGGTATATTCAACAGACAAGTCCCAGGAAGGGTGCTGATTGACCCAGCTTGAGTTATGGACTCAGTTTTGGGGTACAGAATCATTCCCAAACTATACATAACAGGAAAGAAATGCTTTCCTAAAGAACTGGATGTTCGGCACACATCAGTCCACTGTATCTGTCCACCTACCTTACCACTAAATTCCTTGTGTTTTGATGAAAACTATAAAAGCATAGATCCAAGAAACTCAATGAACCCAGAGTAGGACAGACACAAAGTCACACCTAAGCACAATATAATCAAATTCTCAGCAAACTAGAAATAAAAGAACTTCCTCAGCCTGATAAAAGACATCTATGAAAAAATGTACAGCTAACATCACACTTAATGGTGGAAGACTAAACACTTTTTCCTTAAAGTTGAGAACAAAATACGAATGTTTCTATTCAACATAGGATTGGAGGTCCTGATCAGTGCAATTTGGCAAAGGAAATGAAACACGAATTGGAAAAGCAGAATTAAAGGTGTGCTTATTCACAAACAACATAATTATGTAAAAAATCCTATAGAATATACAGAAAATAGAACTACTAACTAGAACAAACTGCTAGAACTAGTTTAGCAAAGATCACAGGATATAAGGTCAATGTATAAAAACCAATTGCATTTCAATATACTAGCAGCAAGTAATCAAATCTTAAATACTGAAAATAGCATGAAAAACCATTAAATAAGATTAATGTTAACCAAATATATATAAGACCTATACATTGGAAACTATAAGATAGTGCTGGAAGATTAAAGAAACCCTAAATGAGAAATATACAATACTCATGGATTGGAAGGCTAAACTTATTAACCATGAAATCTCATCAAATGGATATATAGATTTGATGCACTGTCAACCAGATTTCCAGTACACTTTCTTGTAGAAATTGACAAGCTGATTCTAAAATTTAAATGGAAATCAGAGGTCCTAGGGTAGCCAAAAAGTTTTGAAAAAGAATAAAATTTGAGAATATACTCTGATTTCAAGATTTTGTTATAAAACTACAGTAATTGTGATAATGTGGCATTGGTATAAGGATATACACATCAATGGAACAAAGTAAGAGTACAGAATTAGATGCACACATATATGGACAATGGATTTTCAGCAAAGGTGGCAAGGTAATTCAGTAGGAGAAAGAACAGTCTTTTCAATAAATGGTGCAGGAACCATTGAATACATGGAAATAAATCCTCAACCCTTACCTCATAACATACAAAAATTACCTTAATATGCATCACAGACCTAAATATAAAATGTAAAATTATGAAACTTCTGGAAGAAAACTGGATAAAAAAAATCTTGTGACTTTAGGCAGAATTCTTAGGACAAAAAAAAAAACCCAAATCAGAAAAAGCTGATAAATTGAACTTCACTGTAATTTAAAACATCTGCTCTTCAAAAAAACACATTAAGAAAATGAAAAGCCAGGCCACAGACTGGAATAAAATATTTGCAAACCACACATCTGATAAAACACTTGATCTCAATAAAGAGACAACCCCCACCCCCCAAAAAATAAATGAGGGCAAAATGATTTGGATACTTTACCCAAGAAAATATCTGAATGGCAAATAAGCCCACAAAAACATGCTCAACATTGTTACAAGGGAAATGTAATATAATAAGATGCCACTAGACGTCTACAAAAAGGGCTAGAATTTTAAAAGATTGGCCATTGGCAAGGATGCAGAGTAACTAGAACTTGTATATGATTAGTAGGAATGCAAAACAGTATAGCCACTTTGGAAAACCAGCAGTTTCTGTTAAGGTTAACCATATACTCTTGTGACCCTGTAATCCTAGTTATTGCTCCAAATATTTACTCAAGAGAAATAAAAACTTAGGTCCACAGAAAAACTTGTATGAGAATGTTCATAACAGCTTTCCTCATTATAGCCAGAAACTGAAACAACCAAAATCTCCAACAACAGTTGAATAAATAATAAATTGTAGTATAGTCATGCAATGAAGTACCATACCAGTATAAGCAACAATATGGTGTTAAGAGAGAGTTAAGTAGCAAAAAGAATATATGCAGTATGATTCCATTTACACAAAGTTCAAGAACAGACAATAACAAAAAAACTGCCCTGGATTGTTTAGATATGTATACATAGGTGGCAAAACCTTAAAGAAACCAAGGTTATCATAAAAGTTGGTCTGGTGGTTACTTCCAGAAAGTAGGGAGAGAGATGGTTGTGGGGAAAGAGGGGAACTTCATGGGTATGGGATGTGCAGGCCTTCTAGGAAGTTGATGTCTTTCTTGACCTGGTTGGTAATGTGTCACAGATATTTACTCCATATTTTATAAACCTTACATATGTATTTTATATATACTTCTGTGTATATACTACATTTTACAATTAAATGAAAACAAACCTTTGAACGAATTATTATAAATCATTTAGTCATTATAAATAAAGCACTTAAACACGAGCTTTGGTGGTGCCTTCAAGATGGTGGAGGAATAAGACATGGAGATCACCTTCCTCCCCACAAATACATCAAAACTACATCTACATGTGGAACAACTCCTACAGAACACCTACTGAACGCGGGCAGAAGACCTCAGACTTCCCGAAAGGAACAGATGCCCTCGGGCAACCTACACACAGAGGCGGGGCCAATCAAAAGCTGAACCCCAGGAGCTGTGCAAACAAAGAAGAGAAAGGGAAATCTCTCCCAGCAGCCTCAGGAGCAGCAGATTAAATCTCCACAATCAACTTGATGTACCCTGCAATTGTGGAATACCTGAATAGACAACAAATCATCCCAAAATTGAGGCGGTGGACTTTGGGAGCAACTGTAGACTTGGGGTTTGCTTTCTGCATCTAATTTGTTTCTGGTTTTATGTATCTCTTAGTTTAGTATTTAGAGTTAATTATCATCAGTAGATTTGTTTATTGATTTGGTTGCTCTCTTCCTTTATATATATATACGCACATATATATGTATTATATATATTTTTTCCTTTTTCTCTTTCTGTGAGTGTGTATGTGTATGCTTCTTTTTGTGATTTTGTCTGTATAGTTTTGCTTTTGCCATTTGTCCTAGGGTTCTGACTGTCCATTTTTCTTTTTAGTATAGTTTTTAGCACTTGTTATCATTGGTGGATTTGTTTTTTGGTGTGGTTGATCTCTTCTTTCTTTCACTCTTTCTTTTTTTTAATTACTTTTTTATTTTTAATAATTTTTTTAATTTTAATAACTTTATTTTTTATTTTCTTTCTTTCTTTTTCTCCCTTTTCTTCTGAGCTGTGATGCTGACAGGGTCTTGGTGCTCTGGCTGGGTGTCAGGCCTGAGCCTCTGAGGTGGGAGAGCTGAGTTCAGGACATTGGTCCACCAGAGACCTCCCGGCCCCATGTAATATCAAACGGCGAAAGCTCTCCCAGAGATCTCCATCTCAACACTAAACCCAGCTCCACTGAATGACCAGCAAGCTACAGTGCTGGACACCCTATGCCAAACAACTAGCAAAACAGGAACACAACCCACCCATTAGCAGAGAAGCTGCCTAAAATCATAATAAGATCATTGACACCCCAAAACACACCACGGGACGTGGTCCTGCCCACCAGAAAGACAAGATCCAGCCTCATCCACCAGAACACAGGCACCAGTCCCCTCCACCAAGAAGCCTACACAACCCATTGAACCAAACTTACCCACTGGGAGCAGACAACAAAAACAACAGGAACTATGAACCTGCACCCTGCGAAAAGGAGACCCCCAAACACAGTAAGTTAAGCAAAATGAGAAGACAGAGAACTGCACAGCAGATGAAGAAACAAGGTAAAAACCCACCAGACCAAACAAATGAAGAGGAAATAGGCAGTCTACCTGAAAAAGAATTCAGAGTAATGATAGTAAAGATGATCCAAAATCTTGGAAGTAGAATGGAGAAAATACAAGAAACATTTAACAAGGAACTAGAACTAAAGAGGAAACAAACTGATGAACAACACAATAAATGAAATTAAGAATTCTCTAGAAAGAATCAGTAGCAGAATAACTGAGGCAGAAGAACTGATAAGTGACCTGGAAGATAAAATAGTGGAAATAGGGCTTCCCTGGTGGCGCAGTGGTTGAGAGTCCGCCTGCCGATGCAATAGCCAGGACATGGAAGCAACCTAAGTGTCCATCATCAGATGCATGGATAAAGAAGATGTAGCACATATATACAGTGGAATATTACCCAGTCATAAAAGGAAACAAAACTGAGTTATTTGTAGTGAGGTGGATGGACGTAGAGACTGTCATACAGAATGAAGTAAGTCTGAAAGAGAAAAACAAATACTGTATACTAACACATATATATGGAATCTAAAAAAAAAAAAGAAAAAGTTTCTGAAGAACCTAGGGGCAGGAGAGGAATAAAGACACAGACATAGAGAACGGACTTTAGGACACAGGGAGGGAGAAGGGTAAGCTGGGATGAAGTGAGAGAGTGGCATGGACATATATACACTACCAAATGTGAAATAGATAGCTAGTGGGAAGCAGCCACATAGCACAGGGAGATCAGCTCAGTGCTTTGTGTCCACCTAGAGGGTTGGGATAGGGACGGTGGGAGGGAGATGCAAGAGGGAGGAGATATGGGGATATATGTATATGTATAGCTGATTCACTTTGTTATACAGCAGAAACTAACACACCATTGTAAAGCAATTATACTCCAATAAACATGTTTAAAAAAAAACAACACACAAGCTTTTTAAGGACAAGGACTGTCTTATTCTCCTCTGTATCTATTTCTCAGCCTAACAAATGGTCTACATGTAATAGGAGCCTCACCAAATGTTTGCTGAATTGAATTAATACATATTTTATAATAAAAAATAACTTTACATGATAACTTTAGAATTAATAATGTACTGGGTCAGATTAATGGAGACTATATCCATGTGATTATGTCACTTCTGAGAAGTGACTTAAATACACAGTAATTCCTAAATTCCACATTTCAAAACAATGTCCAGACCAGGACAACACAATCTTTTATAAGTCATAAGAATTTTGCAAATCAAATCAAAGTACCCGTTGTTTTCACATATTGTCACAGTTAACGTTTTGCCAGTGTATTTGTTCTCTTGTATAATTCATATCCTGAAGAAAAAGGACTAGAGTCCATCCATTCTGACACCATTTTTAGTGAACACAATAATTCAGATGCTAGCAATTGTAATAAGATACACAAAAAAAGAACTCTATAAACTTCATAATGTAAAAGGATAAAATATAAGTAAAAGTCTCAAAATAATTCCACGTGAAGGCAACATGATTACATATTTTGAGAAACTAAGTGAATCAAAAACACAATGTGATAAGAAAATAAGAGGGCTAGCAACATCGTAGGGTAAATTGACTACAATGTATTTCCACACTCCAGTTAAAAAATAGTTTATAGTGAAAGTAATGACATGCCTAATGATGGGAAATATTAAATATTTCATTTAGTCTCAAATGCCATCAATTAATCATTTTTTAATGTACTACCAAGAAGGAAAAAATGTTGCCAATCAAACTGACATAATGGACTCATCACTTAGAATTTTTATTTTATGTTCATTGAGAGATCGTTAGATTTATAAAATAGAGTTTTATATCATTTTTGCACATTCATAAAAAAGAAAATAGAAGCTAAATAAATCGGTTAACGTATTCCTAAAACAATTTTACACTGACAGACTAACTCTTTGGGGGTGGGGCGTCACTCTTTTTTTTTTTAATTTTTATTGAAATATAGTTGATTTATAATGTTGTGTTAGTTTCAGGTGTACAGCAAAGTGATTCAGTTATACATATACATATATATTCTTTTTTAGATTGTTTTCCACTATCAGACCAAGTCTTCTGAATTATATTTGGACTCACTGATGGGATAGGCAATCCGCCAGGACCCTGTGTGTCCTATGCCCTTGCAGGATATGCCAAGAATGCAAAACCCAGACTGCTCTTTATCCGGGCCATTTCTGAGGGGTTTTGCTGAGGTAATGTCCCAAACAACAAGCTGGCCTTACTTGTCACTCACTATAAAAGCAGGAAATCCTCCAGCTCAACATTCCTCTCCTGTAACACAACCCTCTTCATCCATCTAGGCACCTGTGCTGCCCCTGTGGGAACTGGGAGTCACGGGGAACCTCATGAATATCGTACTGACACTTTGCCTACTGCTTTTGCCTTAAGAAATAAAGTCCTTTCTGTCTAACCACAGGAGTCTGATGTTTTCTGCCAGCATCCATGAAAAACAGTAACAGGAGAGCTTGTTAGCTTGTGAGTAGGGTAAAATCCCAATCTTCACAAACCCTGAAAATAACAATTTATGACCATCAAAAATGGTGATGAGGTATTTCTTACAAGTGTTTTACTCAGACTTGTAGTTGCCAAGGGGAAGGCGGGGTGGGAGAGGGATGGAGTGGGAGTTTGGGATCAGCAGATGCAAACTAGTATATACAGGATGGATAAATAACAAGGTCCAACTGTATAGCACAGGGAACCATATTCAATATCCTATGATCAACAATAATGGAAAAGAATATGAAAAAGAATATATGTATATGTATATATATATATTCCTGAAAAAAAAAAAAAGTGTTCTACTAATGACTCAGGAATTTCCTGCCAAGCTGCTGACAGCCATTTTGCAGATTTTGACATGCATACAAAGGCAATTACCGCCACCTGGCTGACAACTGTTCTAAAACTCATCCCAGTTTGAGATGTTGAAATGGGCAGTGCATCTTAGAATGGATACAGTACTTGGTATAATGGATATTTTTTGTTTATTCATGACCCGTTCTTCAGCTTCCTGATTAGCAACCTGATTTGGGGTACCTAATTATAAGGGAACTTGGTATAATGAATTTTTTAAAATAATTTATTTATTTATTTATTGGCCGCTTTGGGTCTTTGCTGCTGCGCACGGGCTTTCTTTAGTTGCGGCGAGCGGGGGCTACTCTTCGTTGTGGTGCGTGGACTTCTCATTGCGGTGGCCTCTCTTGTTGTGGAGCACGGGCTTTAGGTGCACAGGCTTCAGTAGTTGTGGCACACGGGCTCAGTAGTTGTGGCTCACAGGCTCTAGAGTGCCGGCTCAGTAGTTGTGGCGCACAGGCTTAGTTGCTCCGCGGCATGTGGGATCTTCCTGGACCAGGGCTCGAACCCGTGTCCCCTGCCTTGGCAGGCAGATTCTTAACCACTGCACCACCAAGGAAGTCTGGTATAATGAATTTTAAAATCTATCCATTCATTTTCTCTTTCACTTTCCTAACAGGAACCCAGTTTCATTAGATTATCTTCCCTTCCCCTGCATAAACCAGAGTAGGTCCTCACAGGTAAAAGCCAATACAACCTATCCATCTTCACACAGTGTTTGTGTCTCATGAAACCTGAGACACATTATATCCAGGGCATGTGATTCAATCTAGGTGAATGAGATGTGAGGGGAGGTGGGCTTATGGGAAAGACACTTCTTCACTCTTCTGATAAATCTATTAAAAAGATTGTTCTCCTTCTCAGGATGATTGTGGCTTGCCTGCCTTAAGTCAAGTCAGTGGTATTCTGGGGCCCCTAGTACTGGGTTTTGAGAGCTGATTGTTAAATTTTCAGGAAATTTGTGAGCCGGTTGATGTCAGGCTTTAACTTGAAAGCAGTCATGGTGGGAAAATTTACCCCACGGAAATTAGCAAATGCTATAAATCATGACATCTCCCCCACCTCCTAGAGAAGCTTGTTACATATTGACCAATCTGCCACTGCCTTAACTCCTATCGGGCTAGTTAGTTAGCTGGGTTTGGGAGGACATGGGAGGACAGAGTTATGGCTGCTAAGATCCACCTCTGAGTGTGTAAACAGCAGTTCTCAAAGAGAGAGTCTGCTAAGGTAGCACCCAAAATATGCCTTGTATTTAGAATCTGCCACAGGAGCTCACTTTACATTCCCTGAATATGTCCTATGTTCGTTCCATATGATGTAACTGAAATCATAATCTTTCTCCACTTCGCTATCAAAGTCTTACTCATCCTTTAAAGGTGAATCTGTTTGGGAGCCAATAGAGGACCACTTTAATTTTTATTTTTGTTTAAATGGTAGCTTTCAACATGTTTTTAAAAAACAAACTTTTGGGACTTCACTGGTGGTCCAGTGTATAAGACTCCACGCTCCCAATGCAGGGGGCCCAGGTTCCATCCCTGGTCGGGGAACTAGATCCCACATGCATGCCACAACTAAGAGCTCGCATGCCGCAATGAAAAGACCCTGCATGCCATAACTAAGACCCAGTGCAGCCAAAATAAATAAATAAAATATTTTTAAAAAATAAATAAAAATAAAAAACAAACTTTTACTTGAAATAGTGTACAGAAGGGTACACAAATCATAGAATATTAAGTTTTCTTAAAGTGAACACACTTGTTTAACTACCACCTCAATCAAAATACAGAACCTTATCTAAAAGCACATGTTCTTTCCTGTTTCCTGTCCTGAGAGCCCAGGTCTTAGTATTTGACTTACTTTTTCCCTCTATAATGGTTGTCTTTTTCCTTCTAATGGGTTTTCTGGAAGTAGAATAACTCCAACTGCCAGTTAAACAAGAAGAGAACTTAGGACTTGAAATTAAAAGGTTGCATGTTATGATGGTACTATTACACTCATCTAAAGATAAGGTCCAAACAGTGTCTGGATAAACTATTGAGGCATCCCTGCATAGCCACTCATTTACCAGGTTACAGTTGTTGGGTCCACTTTCTGAAGCAGAACCGTGGAAGAGAAATTGGAGGATGGTCTCTACTCTTGGGATGACATACGGATCCATAGCACTCACCATGAGAAAGTCCTTTGTCTCTGACAACTCTGGCAACTCCAACTGATTATATAACTAAGTTTAATAGTCAAAATGGCTTCTGGCCACCTGCTCATTATTTGTCCAACTATGTGATAAATTAACCCTCCACCTGACAAGTAATGGAAGGCATACTTAAAATGTAAAATGGCTGCCTTTCAGGTGACAGGGAAAGTCTGGGATTAACTATTGCCACTGCAATCCTGCAACTCACATTGTTACAGTGACACTTAACTAAAGCCTAAAGCAATCAATGCATTTTTTTTAAGGCCAGATGATTGACTCAAAGTGAGTATGTGACTTAAGTTGTTCCAATCAGAGTGAAGCCCAGGTTGGGGAAATAGATCTTTTTTTCTAGATAGTAGGGTGTGACAGTCTAAGGTCTGGTTCATCTGTAGCCTCTTTGCTACCAAAACAGAGATGATATTTTAAAAGAATATTTTGGAAATTAATTTTATATTTGTTAAATCTTGTTGCCTTGCACACTGTATCAGTCAGGGTTCAATCAAAGAGAAAGAAGCACTAGAAAATGTGTGTGTGTGTGTGTGTTTACAGGAATTTGACCTTACGCAATCATGAGAGTTGGTTCAAGTAGTCTCTGTACAGCTGTTGTCTTTGTGTCAGATGCTGGAGCATGAAGTTCACAGAGCAGTCGATCAGCAAGAGAAGATGGCTGCAAAGTGGAAGAGAGTAATGAAAGTCTGGGACCTGAAAGCTTGAGCTGGAGTTCATGAGGATGGACCCAAATCCCTATCAGTCCTTGTTGTTTGTCACCTTAATGGTGTTGGTGTCCTGCAGAGGCTGGGACCTTCCTGGAGCTAAATATTTACACCTGTCACAGGAGTTGGAGCCTCTGAAAGAGGATCCAAAGGAAGTTAGAGCAGCTGCAAGTTCTCCCACTGCCTTAGCAGTGACCACATATGTGAGCTCCAAAATAGCTGCTGCTTCATTCTGCCCTCAAATCTCCCATAATAATCTCTCCTGTGTTCTATTCTACCTAGCAACACGCAGGGAAGGGAATTCTGGGAAAGGTAATTCAGCCTAGCCAAGTTGACACATTATAAAGCCACCACACTACCCATTCATTGAATCAATGGCATTCACCTCTTTGTAGAGAAGATAGAAACCACCTAGAACAAAGGTTTTGTTTTCAGCTTCAAGTCTCCAAGCAAAATTATTATTCAATTCCTTAGCGAGACAACTGTCTAAATAGTTCACTTTTTTTTTCTTTTTTCCTAGGTGGGGGTAAGAAGACACACGCATGCCTGAGGAAGGTGCACAGGCATACAGGGGACAAGGGCAATGCCACTTGAGACCCTGCGAGGTATCTTGCCTCTATGTTTCATTTGCTTCACCTCTGTCTGTATGTCAGCAGCCAAACATGTATGCATCAGGGCATGGAAGCCTTGAGAGCGGGCCATCATCAAGCCAAAGAGTTCGCTGTGAATCAACTCCTTGGTCTCAGGCCCTGCAATTCAGCTCCTGATGTCATCCTGAACCCCTGAGAGACCCTCGGGGGACTGGGCCCCCTCTGCCTAACAGCCACTGCCCTCCAGGGTAACACACCCGTTCTTTGCACATACTAAAAAATTCACCTTTATTCACAGAGAAAGGGACTCTCTAAATTTCTTGTTATATCAAATTCAACGCATTAAAGTCTGAATATGGAATTTTGCCACAATGCAGGGACAATCACGAGACGACTCAGAAAATACATAAGAGGGACACTCTCCAGGGGGAAGAAGAAAGCCCCTCTGGCTTAGTGGAAACAAGGACTCAGACATGCATGTATTTCAAGGTAAAATCTCACGGGGATGGGGTTGGCGAGAATGTTGAGAGCAGAGTAGCTTTTCCAAATTATTGGAAAAGATTATCCTTTAGGATGCTCCCCATTTCCCAGTATGGGGGGACGGGGTGATCCCAGTAGAATAAAACATGGTAACGTGTCATAATTAGAGAAGAGAGTTTAGTCATCATTCCTGACCTGCTCTCAGCTCTTACGTCTAGTTCAAGACATAGAACATTCTCACATGCTCTGGGGGACTTGAGAGCAAGGGGACCCCGCTGTAAAGGCAACAGAATAGACAGATGAAGGATGTGGCTGAGGCTTCGTGGGCATAGTGGCATCATCCAGGGAGAAATTAGAGACTCTCTAGCTATAGACACCACAGTAGACACCAGTGCAAGAGACCCAGGAGCCAACATCAGATCCAGAAGCAGGGATGACTAAGAATATAAAAAACAAAATTTGAATGCAAGCACTCTTTCCCCCATTGCCTTTAGGGCAACCCCTCCTACCACTATCACTTATGAATCTACCCTGTAGATTGAGCAGAATGAGAAAAAGACAATCTGCAAGATACAGCATTTATTTGAAAGAGACTTTACCAAAGAAGAAATGGAAGTACCATTAATTGTCAAGGTAAAGACTTTCCCTGCTATACATTGGGTTGGAGGCTCAAGAAGAATGTTTAATTACAGAAAAAAAATTTTAAACTACATTTTCCTTGCAAAATAAGTGTAAATGTGCCATCTTCTTCCTTTACCACAAGAGAAGCCAGCCTGAAGACAAAGAGCAGAGAGAAGAGAATTCGCGAAAAATAGAACAAGAGCCCTGCCGGATCAAAACTAGCAAGAAACCTGCTGAACCCCTGGGTTAATGAGACAATCAACTTCTCTTATTGCTAAATCTAGTTTGTGTGGGGTTCTCTATTACTTAAGATATTTATTAGGCTTAAAGATAAGCAATTTAAATCAGCCAGTAAGTCAAAGTTGGGAATTGAACGGAAAATGTCTAACATTCAAAATTTGACTCTTAATCACTGTACCATAATACAAAGCTCAAATGCCATTCCCTCTGTGGTGTTTGCTGCACCTGCAACTGCTTGCTACTCAAGGTATGGTCCAAGGACTGGCAGAATCGGCATCACCTGGGGGCTTCTTAGGAGAGCAGATCTTAAGGCCCCACCCACCCCAGACCTACTGAATCAGAATCTGCATTTTTAACAAGATTCCCAGATGATTCATAGGTACATTAAAGTTTGAGAAATAGTTTTAAGTCACTCTTTTCTTTGGGTTCTTACAGCATGTTCCTTATTCATTGCTAGTTACGTACTCTTCTATCTCCTCACCAAACCTGTGATACCCTTGAAGGCAGGAAATATGTATTACTATTTTTTATATTCTAACCACTTGTGATGAAAACTGCTAATTGACCACCAAAATCATTCTTTCAGTCTTACTGGGTATGTTGCTAATCTACATTTCCCAGCCTGCTTTGCAGTTAGGTATGGCCAGGTGATAAAGTTCTCTCCAATACAACATAACCAGAAATACTGTGTACCACTTCTGGGCCCAGGTCTCAAAACTGTGGGTATGCTCTCTCTTTTTCTCCTTTCCTTTGGCTGGAATCCACTGGAACCCAGTCTTGATTATGCAACAAGATACTGGAGAATTACAGAGTGAGAATGTCGAAGGAACCCAGATCTCTGAATAATTGTGTGGAGCAAAGCTACCCTAACAAACTGAATCACTCACCTTGTAACAGTTACGCAAGAAAGAAATAATTGCCTATGTTCTCTAGGCCACTAATTTATGGTAGAGGCTTTCTGATATGGCAGCCTACTCTTACCCTAAATAACTCACAACTCCATCTTATAATAGATCTCAGCTTATAATGATTCCCCTTGTCAGGAGAGAATGGCCTCAGATACACACAGACAAGACCTCAGCAGCCATTTCTGCACTATGTGATCCTAGCCATAGCTGACTGCTCCAGGGGTAGATCTCTTACCCAAACTGCACCACTTGCATTTTTCCCTCCAAGAGATTTGCAATTCTGAACTGAGACACAGGCTGAGAAAAATTGGAGCTGAGTCACGTTAATGGAAAGGCTTTAAAGCTGCACTGTACAATACAGGAGCCACCAGCCACATGTGGCTATTTGAATTTAATTAAAATAAAAAATTCGGGGCCTCAGTTGCACTAGCTACATTTTATGTGCTCAGTAGCATTTGTTGCTAATGGCTACCATATTGGACAAAGCAGACATAGAACATTTTCATCATCACAGAAATTTCTACTGGATAGCATTCTTTTAGAGAGAAAGTCTATGATCTGTCGTGGTTGCAGTACTTCCTAAGAACTGGTTATTGAAATCATTCCTTAGATTCTGTGGGATACTCCACACTCCCTACAATAAATTCCTTCTCTTGCTCAAGCTAGTAAGATTTGATTTCACTATCTGCTACATAAAGGACCTAGGTTATTATATATCTTGCACTATAACTATGAAACAGCAAATCTGATGGGGGAATTTTCGAGCTTATTTCTATTTCACTTTACTCAGACTTTCCCATGGTTGACCACTCCTTCCTAGACTCTTCCCTCCTAGGCTTTCATGCCTTCCTGACACCACTTTTTTGGTTCTCTTCACCCCTCTGATGCTCTCATAAGAAGTGGTCTTCTCCATTAAACCCTTATTCATCAATATACATTAAAGAGAGGTGACCTTTAAAAAAGTGCAGGGCAGGCTGATGGAGAGACAGATGGTTAGGTTACATGTTCTACATCTACAGTTCTCCCATTGGGCTTCTGAACCATGACTCTAATTGCTCACCTGCAAGTCCACGAGGCACCACAAAATGAATGTGCTTCAAATTGAACTATTCCTTGTTGAAAACCTAGCTTAGATACTTCTGACCTGCCCATCTCCCAGAGAGAAAAAAATGTGTTCTGTGCATACTGCTATCATGAAATTTATCACTGCACTGTAATTTAAGTGTCTGTGAATCTCTTTTGAATAGGAACAGCATCGTCTTCCTCTCTTTACACCTAGCATCATGTTTGACACATGACACGTAATAGGAATCGAATAATTTCTATGTTAGCCAATTGTAGGCATTCCCATGAAATTTTAAAGAATAAATGTGCCCAACAGTCAACTCCAGAATTGCACCAATACCTGTAGTTCTGATGGCCACACAGCAAAGTCAGCCACAGTTATCCTATTGTTATCACATCTGAAGACCTAGAAATGGAAACACAAAATTGTGGGAATAAGTTAGGATTTCTTTGTTCTGCTTCAGACTTCTTGGGCTAACTCCAGCAAGATTTATGTAAGATGTTTGTGATTTGAGTAGCCTTGGACCACTTCAGTTCTATAACCTTTGACGTAAATGGTGCTAAGCGGTAATTATCCCAGCTGCCACTTATCCCACACCGAGACACAGGGAGAGTTGTGATTTACGATGCTGTGGGAAGTCCTCCTGCCCAGTACCCTTTGCTTGCCAAGATAAACCAATCTGATAACGATATCTTTCCATTTGAGAGGGCTGAGCGATTTACTCAGCAGAACATACCTAGCCTAGCCAAAGGTAACAAGCCAAAATGCCTTCAAACACCAGGCCAGTGACATCAGTGAGTGAAGAGGAGGACGGCTAGGGAACGGAACGCTTGCCCCTGCCTAAGGCATACAAATTTAAGCTACAGAAAAATGCTTTTCCAGACCAAATATAGACCTCGAGCTGCGTGTTCTTGCCCCCTGTTTCCAGACCGTGCGCAGGAGCGGGACAGGAGCGAAAACAGTGCTGTAAATAGAAGTCACTAGGAGTGTGAGTACAGAAACGCTTTCCTTAGCGCTTTAAGTTGCCCACTTGATCCGTGGAGGGCAGTGTACAACCCGTTCATTCTCAGGTCTCTAGAGGTCTCCACTAGGGTGCTGACATCCCGTGATTTACATCTTAGTCGCGGCGCGCATCGCCTGGGCACTCAAAGGCGAGTGTCTGACGAACGCACGGGGACGGTGAACACAGAAGGACCCGCGGAAGCTGAGGAGGAGACCGGGAACGGGAGGAGGAGCGGCCGATTGGAGGGGATGCGGGACAGCTGAGAGGAAGGGGCGGGGGAAACCCGAGGAGACCGGGAGGAGAAAAGGAGGGAGGAGCACTTCCAGCTTCCCGCCCGCGCTCCCGGCCGGCTCGGGGCAGGCGCACTGGCGGCGCTGGCTCGCGTCCCCTCCCCCACCTCCGCCGTCGCCAGGGCGAAGGCTCGCGTCTTCGCCGGCGGCTGGGCCTTCGGCCGTCACCCTGTGCTTTCTACCCTGCGCTGCCGGCTTCGCCTTCTGCCTCCCCGCGCTTCCCCCTTCCCGGATGGGCCGGACCCTGGCGGAGGTAACTGCCCGCAGATTCCTGCCCCTCACGGCCCCAGCCTCTTCCCCACGCTGTCCGGCCCGCGGGGTCCTCGGGCTCCTCCGTCTCTCTCACCCGCTCGAGTGTTGCGCGCCCGCGACCTCCCCAGCCCCGCCATCCCCCGCCGCACCCAGCTCCCTCGTCCTTCCCCACTGCCCGGTCCCCCAGCTTCCCCGGAGTCGTCCTCCGGCCGCCGCACCCTCAGCCTGACGGAGGCTGGGCGGCTCCGAGGGGCCCGGGTCTCCCTCCGGATGGCTGGGAACGACGCCCGGTTCGGGCCAGACCTCGGCCCCGCACCGGGGTCCTCCAGCTCCCGCCCTGTCCCGGGTGGGCACCGCGGAGGCACCTCTCGGGGCAGAGGGCGGCGCTGCCCCGCAGTGTTGGGTAGGGAATCTCAGAGGGGTCCCCTGGGGATGACTTGTGCGAAGTGGGGAAGCTCCTGTGTTTGACCTTAGTGGGTGATAAATTGAGCACGGATGAATGGACACGATTTCTCAGACTCGTCTGTAGTGGAAGCCACAGAACAACTTGGATTTCTCTCCCTCTCCTCTCTCCCTCTTCTCTCTCTCTCTCTCTCTCTCTCTCTCTTTTATTGAGCAGAGTTCCCTGAGCTATACAGTAGGTCCTTGTTGGTTATCCATTTTAAATATAGCAGTGTGTACATGTCAATTGGATTCACTTGAAACTGCTTTCGCCAATGTGTTTTAAATAAAGGTACTTTGGAGGGGGAGTAGACTTAACATGTTTCTCCTCCTCACATATTTTGTGAGTGTGATCGAGCTTCCTTTTATCTCTTTCTTCCATGAACTAATTTGACTTGTTTCGTGATGTTTATTAGTATCCATCCGTACGTAGCATTATTGTTTTGAGTGCCAGTTTGGTATGAGGCAGAAATAACCTTTGCTATATAACAGGTGATTTTCAGAGTTGTAAAAGATAGAAGACCGTCCATCATCAAATTCTTTTGGGCTCTGTCTTTACATCTTGAAATGATTAGCTATCTTTTTATCCTTTACTTTTTTTTTTTTTTTTTTTTTGGCCTCCTGGCATGCGGGATCTTAGTTCTGTGAGCAGGGATGGAACCTGTGCCCCTTACAGTAGAAGCACCAAGTCTTAACCACTGAACCGCCAGGGAAGCTCCTATCCTTTACATTTTAATTGACAAACTCATAAGGATGTAAAGGGAGTATTTTAAAGCAAATCCCTGGCATAAATACTTAAGTATAGACAGAATCTCTCATATCTGGGAGAGGTGAGGTTCTAAAAAAAAATAATAATAGAATTACCACACACCACCAACCTCATTTCTCTTTCTTTTTGACATCCGCCCCCCGCCCCATTGTGTGTCTGCTTCCTCACTTTGAAACAACAAGATGTTCCAGGTTCTTCTGGTTCCTTTCCTACCCCAGCCTTGATATCACCAGGTTCTCCTAGGAGCTCTGGTTCCTCCTACTGAAGAATGGTATTTGGAAACCGAGATCTGGGTGTTAACTTTGCTCATGGTTACTGGGGTGTCGTTGCTTCTAGGCCCTTTTAGAGGACAGAGCTAGAAATCATGATTTTTGTACTGTACCTCCAATCCTAATCCAGCCCCTTAGGGCTCTTCCTTACCTTTCCCTGTTCTATAATTGTTTCCCCTTTCTTCCACAATGAAGATGCTAGCTCTCATTGTCAGTATATTGTTGACCCTTGAACAACACAGGTTTGAACTGTGTGGGTCCACTTATACTTGGATTTTTTTCAGTAGTAAATACTACAGTACTACAAGATCCACAGGTGGTTGAATCCTTGGGTACAAAGGAACTGCAGGTACAGAGGGCTGACTATAAATTATACTTGGATTTTCAACTGCACAGAGGATCAGTGCCCCTAACCCCCGAGTTGTTCAAGGTCAATTGTGCGCTGATTTGCTCAATCCTAAAATACACACAAAATTGCTTCATAATTTCTATACTCATAGCCCTAGGAAAAATAAACCTACTAAAAAGAATTTGAGGTTTGTTTGTAGTTCTTTTTATTTTTAATTTGAGAGTATACAGTCAAAATACTGTCGTAAAAGTTGCTTGAATTAATCCTTTTTCTCTTCAGTGTGGTTTTTAAAATTTATTTTATTTATTTATTTACTTTTCTTTGTATTACGTTTTAGTTCCCCCCATTCTTGTTTTTTGTTTTGTTTTGTTTTGTTTTTGCGGTACGCGGGCCTCACTGTTGCGGCCTCTCCCGTTGTGGAGCACAGCCTCCGGACGCGCAGGCTCAGCGGCCATGGCTCACGGGCCCAGCCGCTCCGCGGCATGTGGGATCTTCCCGGCCGGGGCACGAGCCCGTGTCCCCTGCATCGGCAGGCGGACTCTCAACCACTGTGCCACCAGGGAAGCCCCCTCTTTATTATTTTTAAATATTTATTTATTTATTTATTATTTTGGCTGCGCCAGGTCTTAGTTGCAGCACGTGGGATCTTTAGTTGTGGCATGCGAACTCTTTAAGTTGGGGCACGCATGTGGGATCTAGTTCCCTGACCAGGGACTGAAACTGGGCCCCCTGCATTGGGAGCGTGGAGTCTTATCCACTGGACCACCAGGCAAGTCCCTATTCCATGGATTTTAAATCCATTAATATAATTGTTTTGATGCTCAAATTGTCCTCAGTTTGGTCTATGGGATCCCTTTCATTATGGCTTCTGTGTCCTCAACTGTGCCTGGCTCCAATACACTGTACCAGGCTCTTCCACTGCGTGAACATCCTCCCAAGATTCACTCAAGAATGGACCATTCACCCAAGATTATGCTTCCCTTACCCAAATAGGGCTCTAACAAACTGTTCATGGCCTCTAGCACAACTATCCCCACAACCAGCATGGGGACTTGCTGGGCATCTTTACTTCATATTATCTCAGGGCTTCATTTTTATGTCAACTAGTTTGGACTTTTCTTACAGCTCTGTGACTTAGGGCAGTTTGACTGTTTATGTGGTGATTGAAGGCTTTAAGAGATTATTCCATAGAGTAAGGTAAAAGTTGTATTGTCTTATATGAGCTAGCCTTGGGAAGTGCATAGCATCACTTCCATTTTACTCTTGGTCAAAGTAGTCAAAAACCACCCAAATTCAAGGGATGAGGCATAGACCAGAGCTCTCAATGAGAGGAGTATTAAAGTTATAGTGTAAGAGGAGCGTATGGGATGGGAGGTATTTTTGTGGCCATCTTTGGAAAATACAACCTGCCACACTGAGAAAATCAAATCATATAGAAACTATATTGTCAAGATGTTCTCCTAGTTCATGTTTATCTTCATAGTCTGAGAAATAACTTGTCGAAAAGCAAATACATTTTGTCTGACTATTCAAGATGAGATACGAATAAATTGTCAGCATCTTACCTTAAAAAGAGTTAAGTTGAGCTGATGAAAAAGTAATCTACTAAAACTTTATGAAAATTCTAAATTAAGATCCTCAGTAAGTATTATGGGCTATTATCATTTTTTTGTTTGTTTTGATTTTTACAGCATCTTGTGACTTTTGACTTAATTGGTCATTGATATCTCAGCAAGCATGGAGATAAGATTAGAAGTTTTGACCTCAACGAGTATCAAGCAGAAAAAACCCTGGCCACGAGTCTCCTGGTTGGGACAGGTAGGTTTTTCTTTAATCCTACAATATCAGTTCTAATATGTGTTAACTGTGTGCTTTGCCTCTAAGATCAAAGAATGTTCTATGGCCTTCACAAAATACAGTATCATCTGTAGAAGGATCACCTGCCTACTGAACAGGGTTTTGTGTATTTGTGTGGTAACAGGCTGGCAGAGATGGGGAGGGAGCATCAGTCTTTCTGTGGTCTAATCAGAGTTGCCACCACTCTCATCACTCTCTTGCTCCTTTTCTCCATAAACTTGCTTAATCTTCTTCACAGTCCTCTGTTTCTTTGCTCTTGGAGACCTGGGATGATGTATCATCCTCACTCTCATCTGCTGTGCTCTCCTGGGAATGCTGGGACATAATTTTGTCACCCTGCAAGTCCCGGTTTTTGAGATTGCACAGCCAGAAGACCTCTCTGCAGTTGTTGAGGATGAGCATGGCTTTCACTCTGCATACTAACAACTACAGGGTCTTTCTGAGTAAAGGCACATGTTTGGTGAGTTTCATGTCCTGGTGAATCTTGGAACACCCACACAGGTGATGAAGCAGTGTGGTGTCCAACTGGAAGGTTTCCAGTAAGCTCAGATAATTTTCTCGATGTTTTCTAAAACTGAAGTCTAGGAGCAGCATGTCACTGCTTCAGAAATGAGAAGCCATGTCTATTTTAATCTAAGTAAATAATTTAAAACTTACCGGTACTACTGTTCAGATTGATGAGATAACAGCAGGTAACTCAGTTTGGGCTAGCAGAATTGGAAGACACTCCTATAATTTTAAACTCCAAAGAAATCTCAGTGCAACTGTTAGGTTATCCTACCTAGTAATTCTAGTAAGAGATACTTTAAGATAGAATGAAAAATCTTAAGGTTACATAATCAACCTTATTCATTTTATGATGTGTAGTACAAATATACAATCTTTCTTAAATGTCACTTTGTTTTCTTTTCTGGGATAACTTACTTAGGTAAGAGGCTGAATTAACTTCTGGCATCTCTTAAGTCTCTCACGTGTTTCTTCTCTTAGGAAAATGAAGCTGTTTTTCTTTTGGATGATAAATTCATAAATGAAATTAATTTGCTATCAGGAAAGACAAAGAAGAAAATTCCCAGTCTTCAGCCTTTGTTGAAGGATGTTACAGTCCTAACAACGTCCAGTAATGGTTAAGTAGTACTGATATTTTCAAAAGGCTAGATTAACTGTATTTTAAAAAATAATTTTAGGAGTGATATTAAGGGAAATGTTAGATTATAAGTATTGTGTTTCCTTTTTGGAAGCAGATGCCTGGCTGGCTGGGGTACTTGCTACAGGGGAGCTTTTCCTCTGGAACAAAGATCAAGATTGTTTGAAAACTATACAAGCAACTGAAAAGCCTAAAGAAATGATTAAAGCTGCAGTAGGTGGGAGTTTTTTATTTGTTTAAATTGGTTTAACTTGATATATAGGAGAAAAGAAATATATCTCTGTGTAAATATATATGTCTGTATATATATGTATTTTTCCTTATATCTGTAAGTATTTTTTTGGTGTTGTTTATTTGTGACAATTAGGTTCATCTTGAAGAAGAAAAATCTGTCATGCCTTACATATCTGTGATAACAGTGGGTTCCTAATACCACATATGAGTACATGATAAATGTTATAATTTGTACTTTTAGTTTATTACTAGTGCCTTAGTTTTACATTCTGAATGGAAACATCATTTAGGTTCCTTATTGTCAGAATAGATAAAATTTGTACTTTTTTGTGGGAATTCAGACTTCAGAGGTGTAATTACTTTTTTTTGTTGTTTTCTAGCAAGCTCTTTGAGACTGTACTTGTATGTATCTGGAAATGGGAAAAGAGTTCTGCTTATAACTCGTTCTGGATGCATATTTCTTTGGGAACATTTGGAATTCAAGAATATCTTATCTTCTAAAAGCCCTTCATTGGTGGGCCAGTGGTCCCAGATCATACCTGAAGAAGCAGTTCATTTGCCTTCCACTGAAGATAAAGAAGCTGTAGTGCATGCTGTTTTTATAAAAAATGAGGTAAAATCCAAATCAGAAGTGGTGGAGATCTCAGACTCTAAGAACAGACACCATCTGGGAAGCTGTTGAGCAGAGTGTGTAATGGCATAGCTATATATCTCCAGGCATCATTAATTGTCATAGTAATGGTGAAATTATCACGGAAAAGGTATTTTTATATTTCTTGGTCACATTTTAAAAGATGTTTATTAAAAATGGTTTGAACTTAGAGCTTCCTAGTTATACTTTTCCCTAGTTTTAGAATATAACTAGTTTTGTAATAAAGAGAAAAACAAATATCGTGTATTAACGCATATATGTGGAATCTAGAAAAATGGTATAGTTGATCTTATTTACAAAGCAGAAATAGAGACACAGATGTAGAGAACAAACATATGGATGGATACCAAGGGGGAAGGGGGTGGTGGGATGAATTGGGAGATTGGGATTGACATATGTACACTTCTAAATATAAAATGATAACTAATGAGAACCTATTGTATAGCACAGGGAACTCTACTTGGTGTTCTGTCATGACCTAAATGGGAAGCAAATCCAAAAAAGGGGATATATGTATACATATGGCTGTTTCACTTTGCTCTACAGCAGAAACTGACACAGCAGTGTAAAGAAACTATACTGCAATAATAAATAAATAAATAAATAAATATTTGTTGGAAGGATTTAAAAAAAGCTAGAATTAGTGATATTAAGTAAGCCATTTAATTCCCAGGAAATAACACGTTCATTAACTAAAAGCATTCAGAATAGCTGCATGGTACTCTTTGTATGTATGGACCAACATTTTATTACCCAATCTACTATTGTTAGAAATTGCATTTTGAACTTTTGTTGTTTTCCTCCACCCCCATGGGTAGTGCCCTAATTTAAATAATATGTAACTATAGGGACTTCCCTGGTGGTCCAGTGGCTAAGAATCCACCTTCCAATGCAGGGGACGTGGGTTCGATCCCTGGTCCCACGTGCTGCAGGGCAGCTAAGTCCGAGAGCCACAGTTACTGAGCCTGTGCTCTCTAGAGTCCATGAGCCACAACTAGAGAAAAGCCCGCACGCTGCAACGAAGATCCACATGCCACAACTAAGGCCCAACACAGCCAAATAAATAAAATAAATTAATTAAAAATAAATAAATAATATGTAACTGTAAAAGAAGAGAAAAATAAATATATTAGAATATTTCCAGTTATAGCCAGAGTAAAGGCAGTGTTTTCTAAAGAGAGTAAACTGCACCTTGATTTCCCATTTGAGATATGCCTGTGGCTCAGAAATTAATTACTTAGTCTTTAGCTTAATGTTCAGCTACATGTTAAGAATAAAAATATGAGCAGGCTCTTGATATATTTCATTTATTTTATTTATGATGAGAAATATGTGGGGTTTTTTTGTTGTTTGGTTTTTTTTTTTTTTGCTGTTCTTTCAGGGATTAGTTTATTTTATTTATAGTTTAATTAGTTTATTTTATTTTTTTTCCTTGTTGGTTATTTATTTTAAACATACCAGTGTGTACATGTGAATCCCAAACATCCTAACTATTCCTCCTCCCCACCCTTCCCCCCTGGTAACCATAAATTTGTTCTCTAAGTCTGTGAGTCTGATTCTGTTTTGTAAATAAGTTCATTTGCATCATTTTCTTTTTTTTTTGATTCCGCATATAAGCTATATCATACAATATTTCTCTCTCTTTGTCTGACTTCACTCAGTATGACAATCTCTAGGTCCTCTTGATTTATTTTCAGATTAATTATATACTAAAGTATATTAAATTTATCTACAGTTATTTGGAGACTGCTGCTTGTGTTCATTTACTTTCTATTCCGGGGAATGCCTGAAGTTAACATTTCTAGCGATTCGGTGGCATGAAAATGTATTTACATCTATAAGGTGAGGTAAATGTTTCCTTCTTCCTAGTTTTCTATCTGCTTTTTTTTTTTGGCCGCTCCATGCAGCATGTGGAATCTTAGTTCCCCTATCAGGGACTGGACCTGTGCCCCCTGCATTGGAAGCATGGTGTCTTAACTACTGAACCACCAGGGAGGTCCCTCTATCCCTTTTAAAACATTGTTATCTTTTGGCCTGTAAATATGTAATAAGATTAGTAAGTGAAATGTGAATATCAACTTCTGAGGCTTTACAAATTCTTTCTTCCTGTAAGTATTGTTCTGTTTCTTTACTTTTCATTTTGAAAGTTTTTCTTGTTTTTATTTTGTTTCCCTTCTTGGAATCAAGAACATGTAAAAGGTAAGACAGACAGACTATGGTCTTACTTGTCTTAAGACTATAAAGATAACTCCTTTGAAAAGTAATTCAACTGAATTTTTTAAAAATAAATTTATTTATTTATTTTTGGCTGCGTTGGGTCTTTGTTGCTGCACATGGGCTTTCTCTAGTTGCAGTGAGCCAGGGCTACTCTTCGTTGCGGTGCACGGGTTTCTCATTGCAGTCGCTTCTCTTGTTGCAGAGCATGGGCTCTAGGTGTGCGGACTTCAGTAGTTGTGGCTTGCGGGCTCAGTGGTTGTGGCTCACAGGCTCTAGAGTGCAGGCTCAGTAGTTGTGGTGCACAGGCTTAGTTGCTCCGTGGCACGTGGGATCTTCCCAGACCAGGGCTCGAACCCGTGTCCCCTGCATTGGCAGGCGGATTCTTAACCACTGTGCCACCAGGGAAGTTCCAAATCAATTGAATTTTGAAAAGGAAATAACTTGAATTTACTACTGTACCTTTTAAATGCTCAAGTATTTTTTCAATTAAAAGTAATTTTATTTATTTTAAAAAGCCCAATGAAATAGAAAGAATGCATTAAAAGCATATAATGACTAAGATTTAGTAAAATAGTGAGGTTTTTTGTTCTGTTTATTTTCTTTATTTTTTATGCTAGCAGTACTTTATTTGGGTGTAATTTATATAAAGTAAAATGAACAAATCTTAAATGTACAACTAGGTGGACTTCGATAAATATACATATGCCTGTAACCATCCTCATATCAAATATAGAACATTGCCACTATCCTAAAAATCCCCTCTTCTCACCTATTTAATACCTGTAAAAATGTTTGTAATAATGTAGAAATATGTGTATCTAAACTTTTAGTGGATGCAGATGTGTTTGGGGCTGGCTACGGAACATGCCATTATTAACAAAACTCTGATATGGACCTTGTTTAACTAGCCATTGCTCTTTTGTGTCCTGGATGAAACTTGTGAACAGTTGCTACAAGACCCCAAATATATGTGCACATGTACGAATTTAGTTGGACCCTTTAATTTTTTGTAATGAAGTACATATTAATTTAAAAGTTACTATACTTTTTGTTTTCAATGATTTCACTACTTAGATCATTGACATACCATGTTCAGTGGGCACAACAAGATTGCCTTCTGTGCAGTCTGATTCCTAAATGTGAAGCAGTAAAGTCAAGAGGAGCTCTAATTTCTGCATTTTCAAGAGATGGCATTACCCTGGCAGTAACTCTTAATCAGAAAGACCCAAAGGTCAGTAAATGTAATCTGTCTTGGAAGTAACCTGTAAAAGAGAGAGTTTAGTTCAGTTCTGAGATTTTTTTTCCCCCTGAGTATAGTTTTTTTCCTTAATATTACTTTCTTTAAATTGGCGTTTTCTGATCCACCTCGACATTGTAAATTGGTAAAGTTATTTACATTAGCTGCTGTAATTTTCAGAATTTGGCCTTCAGAGGTGAAAAGAGGATAATGGAAAAGGAAGAAAGAAGGGCAAAGTGGTAACTGATATTCTTAAAATGTAGTGTAAAAGAGAGAAAAGTTATAGGTGGTCAGTATTATCTTGCCAGTTGGCAAAGACTAGGTAGTTCATTGATATAATAGATCTCTAGGTCTTCAGAATTATAAGTAAAATAATTTTAATGCCTTTTTTAATCTTAATTTTTCTTTCTAGGCAACTCAGGTATTATTTATAAACACACTGAATTTTGTTACACTCTGTGGTAGCCTTAAAGGATGTAGTAATAAGAATCCTGTGGTTCCAGCTACACTTATCAGGTAAGGGTTTTTTTGTATTTCTGAATAGTGTTTTTATTTTCTTTTTTAATAGTTTAATAAGTTTGAGGCGCTGATAATTCAGTAGGTGTCTAAATAGATGTTTAGATAGATGATGCAACTTTCAGCATTTGTGCTTGATAGATTCTAAAAATTGCTTTGTAGAAGGAAAGGCTTAAATACTTTAAGGAAGGGTGGAAGATACATGAACACATTTTCTTTCTGTGTTATCTTGGGAAGAGTGGAATTATGACTGGGTAGAGAAATACTGGGCTAAGTTAGAGAGGCTGAAATGAAAAAACCTGGGTTGGGGAGACCATTATATACTCAGGCTGAGGTGTTTCTAGCTTTTTAAACAAAGTTAACATTCTCTGCATATGGGTGGATGGTACCATAAGTGGTGATTTTGGATGGCACATGGACCTATGAAGGATTATAGAGTAGGAAAATTTCCTCTTGGATCCTCCTAAGTTCCTATTCTGAATTGTTTTCTCTGCTGCTCTCTGAATTTCCAAAGTTTTCAGGTTCATCCAGCCTTGCCTTTTTATTTTCTTTCTCTCCCCAAAATTTCCTTTCTAGAAGTATTACTAGTCTCAGTTCAGTGGTCTGTTTGACTTAGGGTGTCCATCATTCACATGAGGAGGAGCTACTTTTTGTCTCCATGAAAGAAACATTAATATTATCAGATAGTTAAGGAGTAGGAAAGATGGCTTTGGGAAGAGGGAGTCTGCTACTGAGTGGAGCTCTGGCAGGCTGCAGAGAAGACAGGCGTGGTATTGACCTTCAAATCTACCAGTAGATCTTAGTCTTGGACACCACTAGGATTAGAAGTTGTTCTAATTATAACGTAAGTGACAAAAACTTTACTTTGTTAGGTCTTATTTTCATCTTATGATTTGCTTATGAATCTAAGTAAATTTCTCATTTGTATGTTGTATGGAGTAGATGTTTGTGAGCAAACTCCTTGTTTCTTACCTTTTTTTGGGGGAAGTAAAATACATGAAATGTATTTGACATTCGCCTACTATTCATTCTTTTGACCTTATTTTTCGAAGTGTCTCACCCCTTCTTGGCCATTATAAATTGTCAAAGACATTGTAGAGAGTCCTTTCTAAACATATTGTCTTGCTTTTTCTAGGTCCTACTGGGTAGGTGATATCAGCTGGACTCATGATAGTCTTTTTCTGGCTTGTGTGTTAAAACGTGGCTCCCTGGTTTTATTGACCTGCCAAGGTGAATTGCTAACGTTAATTACATTTGGTTGCTCTATAGAATTTGGGCCAGCAGAATTTATTCCTCTTCACCCACTAATAACATATAGGTGAGACATTTGAATTGTTTTAATATATTTACAGAAGTTTTTCTCTTTTGATATTACTTTACTGTGTATTTTTTTAATATAATTTCCTCTTTCAAATTGTCTTATTCTTTCTTTGAGTCTGTCATCTCACTATCCGCTTCTTATTTATAGTTTTCTTCTGTTTCTTTTTGTGGCTTAATCCTGGTGAAAATTTGACATTGTGACTATGTAAGTATATGTTATTTAAATATTTAATAGCACTAAAAAAGTAACTTCTTTGATATAAAAATTAATAGGAGTGTGGTATATCTTTTATTGTTTCAAAAGCAGAGCACGTATGTATCTACTTTTCTCCCAGAGGGAAAAAGGAGAAAAGTTGTTGGAAATAGGAAGTAGACTTTAGAATTTAGCCATATTTTAATTTTTAACTGTGAGATCATGAAGCATTTTGGCTTTGGAGTCAGAACAAGATTCAAACCTTGCTTCTTCTACTTATTAGTTGTGTGACTTTGGGTAAGTTATTCTTAAGACTCTGTTTCTTTTACTGTGAAATGAAGATGACCGTAATTGTCTCTCAGAGTTGAGGGAATGAAGTAAGATAGTAAATAATTATAAGTTGCTTTAACACAGTTCTGGCATAAAATAAGTGCTCAGTAAATATTTGCTGTTATTGATGTTGATATTATTATATATGGCTAGACACATATAGACACCTATTTACAAATCAAAAGCATTGGAAAAGGTCTTTGAAACTAATCCGTTCCCTTTGTTGTATAGAAAAGAAACTGAGGAGGGATGTGTCCTTGATTATATTTAGCAAAAGTTTTGCTTAATTTTTAGCAATAGAAAATTCTAATGGAAAAACTTGTCACTTTGTGCAGTGAAAGTGTTTTTCCTTATTTCTTATGGTCTGATTCATAATTGACTTAAATTTCCTCACATTTTCCTTTAAAATGAGTATTTAGGGCCTTTCAAAATGGATTGCTTTTTTTGATTACAAAAATAATACATATTCATTGTTTTAAAAAACTTAAAAGTCAAATGTTACAAAAGTAAATAATGTAGAAAGTGAGACTTGTAATCATATTCCTCAGAGATAACAATTATAGCATTTTAGTATGTTGTCCTCTAAATTTAAAATTTTTATATAACATTTATAACAATATTAGTTTCTTTTTTAAAGCAAAATAAATTATATGATATATGTTGTTTACTATTTTGCTTTTTTGATATAACAGTATGTCATACATCTTTCCATGGAGTCACTTTTTAATGGTTTTATAAATTTCGCAGCATGTACATTCTGAAACCAATCTTCTATTGTGGATCATTTGGCTAATAAAATCTATATTTGATTAGTTTCCTAACCAGAAAAAAATTATATTTTCTTTATTCTCTTTATATTTATAAAGCTCCAAAGTTAATAATCAGTGATATTAAGTAATCAGAATCAGGTATACCACCATAACAATAAATAACTACACTTATGTGGAAACTAGTCAGATTTAATCTTAAGCTGATAAAATTATACTTATCACCATCCTCTCCAAATGTCCTGTTTCTTTTCTTTCTCCTCCTTAATAACAAATATACTCATAGCTCCTAATTATATTCTTATAAGTATATTTAAATAGATAGTAAGAAGGAAAGGTAACTAACTCTTTAATAGTAAAAATGAACTGCCTCAATTATTTTCTGAAAAAGGTTGTATAAAACTAGATTAAAAACAAGACAGAGGGCTTCCCTGGTGGCGCAGTGGTTGAGAGTCCGCCTGCCGATGCAGGGGACACGGGTTTGTGCCACGGTCCGGGAAGATCCCACATGCCGCGGAGCGGCTGGGCCCGTGAGCCATGGCCGCTGAGCCTGCGCGTCCGGAACCTGTGCTCCACAATGGGAGAGGCCACAGCAGTGAGAGGCCCGTGTACCGCAAAAAAACAAAAACAAAAAGCAAGACAGAGTAAGTGCCACAACGCTGGGAAAATTTTAAAAAACACATAAACCTCTGTATTATTTAATCACTTATGTTTTCCTCACAGATATATGCACATTTAATATTTTTGCATTTAATTTGCTCACTTTTTCGTCATTCTGGAACTTTTAATTGTTTTGTTTTTTCTTTGGAATAACATAATTGTTTCCTTTAAGATATTTCTCTTACTAATTCTTGAATTTTGGTGTTTGTTTGCTAGACCACAGCAGTTTACACTTCAGGATTCAGATAATTCTGTAGATTCATCAGCTTCTGATAGTGACCCTATGAGACAGAGATTTTCTATAAAAGCACATTCACGGTTACCCTACCTCATTATTTCTGATGGATACATGGTCACAACCCTTCGATTTCTTGATAATCTGTCTCCATCAGTGCTCATGAGATCCCTTCTACTTGATTCAACACAGAGGCTTGAGAAAACATACGAAAGTTTGATATTGTCTAAGGTATAGTGCTTTTTGGTACCATTAGTAAAAGTTGACTTCTTAGTCCTTTCAAATTTAACACTGTACTGATAGCTTTGGATTGTATACAGTTATCTATAGATGTTTTAATTGTTTGTAGTACAATTATCGATAAAATTTTGCTCTGGAAATCTTTTTTCTTCTATAGCCAAAAGGCCAAGGGCTGAACTTGCAATCACTGGATTCCCTAAGATCTAGCTTGTTAAAACACCACAGAAATGAAAATTTAGCTGATTCTACTGTTCCCAGATTCTTGCAGGCAGAAGAAACAATGAAGTTAAATGAAAAAACAGCAGATTTGCAGGTACTTAGTAACAATGGTTTATTTACTTTGAACAGTTACATATTGACTTTATTCCAAGAAACATATTTTCTTTTTCTTTCATTAAAGGGAAGAGAAATTTGAGAGCACTAAAGTGATTCTACTTGTAAGGAATCAAATGATATTAAGTATAATTTTTTTTCACTCATGTTTTAGGATTTTGAAGCTGAAGAAACTAATGAAGGCGAACATTTTCCAAACAACTTATTTTCTTTTTGGAACCAAAAGAATCATCTATTGTTTAGTAGTGCCAAAGAAGGAAGATTGGAATTTGCCTCTATGTTTGATACCATACATGCAAAAGATAATACTGAGGAGACAGATAAAACTGTTACAGAACTGCATTCTGTCCAGAAAAATCTCCTTGCAGCATGGACTATAGGAATTTCAAAAAATGTGACAGAAAAAAACTTAATGTTAAATTACACAGTAGTTTGTATCACTCATTTTTTGTACATTCTTCAATTTATAAAATGTCCTTTCCCCAAACTTGACCTTTTTTTAAGCAAGAGCCCAAGATGTAATGCATGGGTACTTTGTATCTTTCAACTTTTTCATCAGTGTTTATCAATCCATTACTGGGATATGAGATACAGACAAGATGTAGGACATTTGGTAAAGCTGACCTCAAATACTATAAAGCTTTTGCTGACACAGCAACAACAGAATCAGTTATTCTCAAAGAAGCTTTTAGCCTGTTTTCATTTACTCAGAATGGTAGCTGATCATTTAAATGGCATATACAGTCTTCAACCAGAAGTTATTTCAGCATCAACTGATGGAAGTAGAACAGCAAAGCAAGACTCATTGGTGGTACCCATTTTTCAAATGTTTCAAGATAGTGGTGCTTGGAAAAACTGGTCATGGAATTCATCTTTCAAGATTCGTCCTCAAACATTAAATTTTGTTCAACAGCCAGGACACAGGTATAATGACTTTAATATTAGGAGACCATCAGCTTTATAGATTTTTCAAAATTGAGATGTAATTCCCATACTGTAAAATTCTCCATTTTAAAGTGTACAATTCAGTGATCTTTAGTATAGTCACAGGCTTGTAGAACTATTAGCACAAATTCCAGAATATTTTTATCACCCTCAAAAGAAACCTTGTACCCATTAGCACTCAGCATTATAGATTTTACGTTATAGGATTTATGCCAAATATTATTCAACACATATATTTTATTAGTCTTGGGCATCCATGATACTGTTGAAGGATTTTGGTTTAGAGAAGCACTGTAGAAAAATGACCACAGGTACATAAAACATTTATGAAAGTTTTAAAAATACGCATTTTTCGATCAGTGGACTTTGTTGTATATTTAAATCTGATCAGTTTGTATACATGTTATTACCTCAGTGAAGAATACATGCAGGAAAAAAAAGGCTAATGAGGAGGCTATACTCATTCTTATCCCTAGTCTGAAATTTGATTTTTATGACTACCTAATTTTGTGTGCAGATTGATTGTTCTCTGGAGAGTATTGTACAGAAAAACTTTATGGTATCAAACACAATTAAGTCAAAGAGTTCCTGAAGATGACGTACAGTTAACTGAAAAGATGACACACGAAGCATCTACTGTCAAGTCCCTGTTATGTCATATACAGGCTAAATTGCAGACTGCTGGAGTTCTCTTGAACCAGACCTTAGAACTTAAATCTATCAATGGTCAGTATCTTATAAACAATTTCTAACTCCAGGAATAAGTGCTATAGTTAGTTGGACTTTGATTTTATTAATTGGTTGCAATTATTTGCTTTTCAAAATAATTTCTGGTGGAGCTGTATCCACTAAATTTTAAAATAAGTACATGTTTATAAAGGAATTTAATGAACCAGCACTAATTTTTGGTTAAAAACTTTGTAGGGGAAGAGTGTTTCCTATTAGGATCATATGAAAAGTCTGTTCAACTGTGGAAGAAAGCTCTTCAAGAAACCCAAGAGAAAGGTAGGGGAGTGTTAAAAAATAATATTTGCCATAATATTGGTAGGACCATATTTTAGCATGCTGTTGAGCTTAAAAATTATTTCAGATTTCTGAGTGCTCACAATTTCTTAATGCTCAAATAGAATACATATTGTAGGTACCTTTACTGTCAGAAATAGTTATTTAAAATTATTCGTAGTCTTGGAAATTGTAGCACTAAGAATTTTTTCTGTTATCCATAGATAAGGCTCCTCTGTCCTTTTTTTGGTTAGTGGTGGAACCTGTGATTGATTGTTGATAGGGAAAAAATGAGACTTAATCCGAAATTAAAAAAATATATATTTTGTCATTTAGTGGACTGCAAGTATCTAAATGAGAAACTATGGGTCAGATGATTTGTCACCTTATTACAGACTTATAGAAACATGGAGCTAAGGCTCTCTGCCCTTAAGTAATTCAACTTTAAGAATTTCCTGTGGGACCTCCCTGGTAGCGCAGTGGTTAAGAATCCGCCTGCCAGTGCAGGGGACACGGGTTCGAGCCCTGGTCTGGGAAGATCCCACATGCCATGGGGCAACTGGCCCCGCGTGCCACAACTACCAAGCCTGTGTGCTACAACTGCGGAGGCCTGCACCCCTAGAGCCCGTTCTATGCAACAAAGAGAAGCCCATGTACTGCAATGAAGAGCAGCCCCTGCTCACTGCAACTAGAGAAAGCCCTCACGCAACAACCAAGACCCAACGCAGCCAAAAATAAAATAAAATTAAATTAAAAAATTTAAAAAGAATTTCCTGTGAGTTAGACTTATTATGGGCTACATGGAATTTTTTTTTAATATTTTTTTATTTGGCTGCATTGGGTTTTGGTTGCGGCACGCAGGATCTTCATTGCAGCACATGGGCTTCTCTCTAGTTGTGGCACTCAGGCTCTGGAGCGTATGGGCTCAGTAGTTGCGTTTCGCAGGCTCAGAAGTTGCGGTGTGCAGGCTTAGTTGCCCCGTGACATGTGAGATCTTAGTTCCCCAACCAGGGATTGAACCTGTGTCCGCTGCATTGGAAGGCGGTTTCTTAACCACTGGACCAACAGGGAAGGTCTCCTACATGGAGTTTTTGATGAGAATCTAGGGGTGTGGATTCTAGAAACTGGTGATAGCTTTTATGATATAGGGCTGAGGGTATGAGTAAGGTGACAGAGGTTCTCAGCTAGTGACCTTGGAGCTATCCTTGACTGCAGCTACTACCTGGTCAGGTTTGGCCAATTATTAAATTTATTTTCTGACTGATGTGGCTTTGTATGTTTCATTAATTTATCTACTTAACCGGTATTTATTGAGGGCCTGCTATGTGTATTAGGCAATAGGAATAACTGAAATAAACAAGTTTACCCTAAAGTTGCCTACAATCTGGAGGAGAGATCATATAAACAACTAGCATGTTTCTAATTATGTTTTATGGTAGGTGCCGGGAAAGCACACAGTCTGAGCTGGAGTGCAAACATCAGTCTGGGGAAAACCTGGAGGAGCTGACATTTAAAATTGAGTGAATTGTCCAGTTGAAGGAGTGGGAATGGTTTAACAAATGATATAGCATTCCTAAAGCAAAAAGGCATGAGAAACCATGGCAGTTTGGTAAACTGCAGGTAGTTTTAACAGGACCAGATTATTTGAAATATGTGTGTAGTATTGAGGATAGGGTGGCGAGTGCTAAAGTGAGAGGTAGAGGACAGATGATAAAGGAGGATATTCTGCAGTGCCATGGATTAAGATTTTACCCTGAAGACAGTGGGGCCAGTTAAGATACTTTATGTAATAAAGAGAACTTTTCAAATAAATATAGGCCATTTGGAAAGATCACTTTAGTACATTATGGAGGGCCATTTGTAGGAGTGTGGTGTAGAGATGTGGGTTTTACCTAGAAGCAAGACAGTTATTTGAGGAGGTCCTGAACCAAAGCAACGTCAAGAGTACTGGAGGACAGAAGTCACATTTGTCAGACATTTAAGAGGTTTGATCAATTGGACTTGAGTAGAGAAAGAAGTCTAATGTAGTTCTCAGATTTGGGGATTGTCCAACTGGGTGAAGAAGAGTGGCATTCAAGGTGATAAGTTCTCATGAAGAAAAGTTTTCATAGTGAGTCTCATTGTAGACCTTTTCATTTAATTTCATTTCCAACTGTATCCAGTTGGTATGGTTTCTTGTAATAGAGACTGAAAATAACTGGCTTCAACAAGAAAGAAGTTTATTTCTCTTTCTTAGGAAATGAGGCCAGCAGTTGATAGGCTGGGGCTGATTCGGTGTTTCTGTGGTCTCATCAAGGACTCGCGCTCCTTTAGTTTTTCTACACCGTCGTGCTTAGTGCGTTGCTTCCTGTCTCAAGGCCATTACATGAGTTAAGATGGGTGCTGAAGTCTCAGGCATCATGTACATAATCTAGTTAACAGAAAGGAGGAAGGCAGGAAGGGTAAGAAAGGGTGTACCTCCTAGTTGAGTTACCTCTCTTTAAGCAGCTTTTCTAGCAGTTCTATACAATATTATCTCTTGCTTCAGAACTTGTCATATTTTCACATGGCCACATCTAGCAAGAAATTGTGATCTGGGTGCATTGTAACCTCAAATAAAATTAAAATTCTTTTACTCAGAAAGAATAGATAAGGAGTAGGCAGCCAGCAGTCTCAGTTCTAAGCACCCTTCAGATGTTTGAAGGCAGTGGTCAGGGGCTCTTATCTTATTGGGTAGTGTTTCTTCTCCTTTGGAAAGTCTCTTTGACTGTCTGTTTGATATTTGTATGATTTCTTGTGTGGTTTAAAAAAAATTTTTATTTTTAGCATGTTCCCCTCTGTTTCATACCATGTGTACTTGAGATAGATGTCGTTAGTGGACCTTAGTACCGAGATGAGGAGGATGTGTACCTCTCTTTGGATAAATTCTTAGTCATCCTAGGGCCTGATCAAAGAAAATAAAATTGTTCAGAACTTAAAATGAAAAAGAACAAAATATTGCTTACCTGTTTTTTATTAAAGTATAAAACAGGTGCAGAAAAGTTCACATAACATGAATGTACAGCTTGATGAATTTTTATAAACTGAACATTCCTGTCTACCCAGCACCCAGATCAAGAAAATTACCTAGCTAACATGTTTTTAATGTAAGTGTAATTCTTCCCTGTTTAAGGAGGAAGAAGGATATGTTTTCTTCAGATACGCTATTATCTTTCCCTTTTGTACTGCCACCTCTATAACTATAATTTAAATGATGCTCAAGGATTATGTGATCAGCTAGTAAGAGAAATATTGATATCGTCCCACCTACCTGTAAAAGAAAATGAAGATTGTTCAGGTATGCTTTTCAAAAATCAGTATGTTTAATGTTAGTAATTTGTATTTATAAGTGTAGATATGAAATTGCTTATACATAAAAGTTGGTTGCTCTGCCCTATTGTGGTAAATTTTGGACTGTCAGCTTCTCACTAGCAAGGATCATGTTTTTGTTTGTTTTTAATCTTTGGGTCTCTAGGCTTAGCAGTAATTGCCTGCTGAACTGATACAATTGTTGTATCACAGCCCTATTTGTTAGACATAATATCAGCTACCCAAGTACTTTTCCTTGATATGTTTATATTTTCTTTAATGGTTGCTTAAGGTTGTTTAGTAAAGTGATGAAAATCACTTTCTGAGGTATTCTGAGTCTTTTTAAAATTGCTTAATAGGCTGCAGAATACTTAGATTGTCCTTTTTAAAGAGGTGTATTTAAATTAAGCAGTAACCAGAGTAAAAGATATATATGGGGCTTCCCTGGTGGCGCAGTGGTTGAGAGTCCGCTTGCCGATGCAGGGGACGCGGGTTCGTGCCCCGGTCTGGGAGGATCCCACATGCCGCGGAGCGGCTTGGCCTGTGAGCCATAGCCGTTGAGCCTGCGTGTCCGGAGCCTGTGCTGCACAACAGGAGAGGCCACAACAGTGAGAGGCCCACATACCGCAAAAAACAACAACAACAACAACAAAAAAAAAAGATATATATGAATGAACACATAATATAGTTACAATGGTTATACGGTCATAGACCGTTAGATGTATACTATGCGTATGAATGTGTCAGAAAGGCTCAATATATCAGAACTTTCTAAATGGAGTTCATGACTCTAATGGAGTTTTGTTTGTTTGTTTTGGTTTTTTTCCTAATAACTGATTATTTATTGGTTTAGAACATCATTTTACTCTTGGAAAATAGTGATCAAAAGAAGTTAGTTTACAAAGGCTTCTAAAAATAGTTGGAGAAATGGGGCCCATCTCTTACATAAAACCCTTTCTTTGATTTTCACTAGTTTATCAGAACAGTGTTAGTTTCTTTGGCTTCAGCCACTGGTTTTTTTTGTTGCTGTTGTTTTGTTTTGTTTTTTTGAGGTGAGATAGATGGTAGAATACCATGACATTTTTATTCTGGTAATCATATTTTCTCTGCATTTTTTTAAATTTAATTTTTATTTTATACTAGGGTATAGCTGATTTACAATGTTGTGTTAGTTTCAGGTATACAGCAAAGTGGTTCAGTTATACGTATATCCATTTTTTTTCAGATTCTTTTCCCATGTAGGTTATTACAGAATACTGAGTAGAGCTCCCTGAGCTATACAGTAGGTCCTTCTTGATTATCTAGTTTTTATATAGTAGTGTGTATCTGTTAATCCCAACCTCCTAATTTATCCCTCCCCCTCACTTTTCCCCTTTGGTAACCATAAGTTTGTTTTCGATGTCCGTGAGTCTGTTTCTGTTTTGTAAATAAGTTCATTTGTATCATCTTTTTAGATTCCACATATAAGTGATGTCATATGCAGCCACTGTTTATAGATTTCTTACTTTTGGTGATATTTGTCTTTTTAAATTTTTGTGTTCATTACAGAAGTAATACAAGTTCATTTTAGACAATTTTGAAATATGGAAAGGTTTAAAGAAGAAAATAAAATCACTTAATTCTACCACTTTTTGTCTATATACATTTATATATGTATATTCTGTTTTGTAATCTTTTAAACTTAATATTATGATGAATATTTTCCAATGTAAATAATATTCTTTTTAAAAACCTATTAAGCCTTTTCCTCATTATTGCACATTTTAGATTGGTGCCACCTATTTACTATTGATATTTTAAATAATGCTGTAGTGTACATAAATTTTTGTGAACATTACTAATAATATCTCTAGGTTAAATTTTGAGAAATGAGGTTACAGGATCAAAGAGCATCCATGGTTTTAAGACTTGTGATGCCTGGTGTCAAATTTCCCTCCAAAAGGACTGGTAGCTGTGTATGAGTGGAAGACTTTTATGTGTGACTTTTTTTTTTTTAATGTGTGACTTTTTAACTGACTGATATTCTTTTTTTTTTCAGTAGTATTGTCATGACATAATAAATTTCAAGATAAGTTGAACCTATTGTAATGTATTTGTTTTAATTTTTAATGACAATTGTTTAGAGTATATTAATCATATCCCTACTGGGTCAGGAGTCCCCAAGACTACCCCCACATTCAGGGATTCACAGGGAGGACTCACAGGGCCTAGTATATAGGCCTAGTATATAGTTGTACTCACTCCTATGATTCATTACAATGAAAGGATACAAAGCAAAATCAGCAAAGGGATAAGAAGCATGGGGTGAAGTCCGGAGGAAGCCAGGCACAAGCCTCCAAGAAGTGACAAGATAGAAATGGCCATACACATATAGAACTTAATATTATTGTGAATACCTACCAAGTGACTTCCTTTCTTTTTTTTCTTTTTTTTTTTTTTTTTTGGCTGTGCCATGTGGCTTGTGGGATCTTAGTTCTCACAACCAGGGATCAAACCCGGGACCCCTGCAGTGGAAGCACGGAGTCCTAACCATTGGCCCACCAGGGAATTCCCCCAAGTGACTTCTGAGAAAGAAAGATACTTTGCCATTGTCGGGGCCATACATTTTATAAAAATTAATGTTAACTTAGTATTTATCTGTGTTTAATAGTTTTAACTGTTTATTTTCATATATCTGAATGCCAGTTTATATTATTGAGTTTTGATTTTCAAATAAGGATGACACATGTTTGCTCCTACTAGTTTATGTCAGAATCACCCTAGAGATAGTGATGTAACTCTCTCCCTCCCCTGCCTTCTCCCTCCACTCCACGTGTTCCTTTTGTCCATACCTCCCAGAAGAATCTTATGGTAAGGACTTACTCTTACTAATGGAAGTATATCATAATATCCAGACCTAACGGTACAGAAAAAAGCATGAAGAATCATTGCTCTGGTGCTTTTCAGATTATCTTTGTAGTAAACCCTGCCTCCTTTCATTAAAGAAAGAAAATTAGAAAGGGAAGAAAGAAGGGAAAATAAATAATGAAATGCTAAACTTGCAAGTCCATTACGGCTGGATTGTTTGTATAGATCCTTCCATGTTTTTAGATAAAACTAGTAGCTTGAGGTTAAAAGAGTTCCTAGGTGTATGTGCTCATAATTAGGAGCTAATTATTTTTGTTCTATTGTCTTCAAGAAGTGTAGATAGCTATTATAAATTAACTTGTGTAGGCCATGGGTGTTCATCTCAGAAAAAAGTTGTAATTATAATTTTCTTCTTGTATAATGTTGGGAACTTAAATATTACTACTTTTGATAGTTTGATCAGAATCTCCTTTGGTCATTTGGTGTATCCTGCAGTTCCTGAGAAGTCTCGTTGTGAGTTTGGAGTGATTGGAAATGTTCATCCTGAAGTGGCAGTGAGGGTTATCCAGTCCATGGCTCGCTTCATGGCTGCCTATTTCACCAATCGGCTGCTTTGCATTTTGCCACCTCACCATGTGAATGTTCTTCCTCCTCTTCATATTAAAACAGGTAAACAAATAATCTTCTCCCCTTGTTTTTGCACATAATATTTAAAATCATATTATACGGTGATCATTAGTCTATGGAAATAAAACTGTTCTAGCTCAGTGCCTGAACGCTAAGGAGATACACAAGTGACTATTTACGAATGAATATAATCTGAGAAAGGTAATTGCTTTGGACTTGTTTTTATTGAATGTGTATTTTTAAATTGCAAATTTTGGACACATGGGCATTTATAAAGTTAAAGGGCTATAAAAATGTGGTAATTTAACAAATTTTGAGTATGCTAATTTAGAATTTAATTTTATTTGGACATTTTACTTTTATAATTTTATTTGGATCATTTTCTTTGCTCTACTTAATCATTTCACTAATAGAGTCAAAATGTACCTAATCTACGTGAGGTAACTGCCCTACCCTAATGGAAGTAAACATGTACACAGATTTCTATGATATTCATTCATTCCAATAATTTTTATTAGTGCCTGCTATGTGTCAAGTAGTGTTGTAGGTGCTGGAAATATATTAGCTTGCACCATATGAAATTAATAATATGAAAACATCTGTAGTTTTGTCTTGTCTTGACATTTGGAACAGATTTATCCTAACTGCCATGAACAAAACAGATGAAATACCTGTTCTTTTATGGAAGTACATCTAATAGATTGAGACACAAAATTAAATAAATGCATATATAAACAAAGATCTATCAAATGGTGATAATTATTATGCAGAGAACTGAAGTAGAGAAATGTATTGTGACTGAGTCGGTAGTTGAGGTGGTGACTTTAGGGAAGAGCTCTCTGCGGGGGTGACATTTAAGCTGAACACTTAATGACAGGAAAGAGCCAGCCATGGACGCATAGGACTTAGAGCATTATAAGCTGAGCCTGTGCAAAGGCTCTAGAGCAAGGACAAACTTGATGTGTCTGAGAAGCTGAAAGACTGGTGTAGCTGGAGCACAGAGGGTGAGGTAGAGAGTGGTGTGAGATGAAGACAGAGATAGACGGCCAGGTGATGTAAGCCAGGGTGTGAAATCTGAATTTTATTTTAGGTACAGTGGGAAGTTATTGGAGGGCTTTAAGCAGGAAATAACATGAACCGATAAACAGGTACAAGGCACACATAGATTAGAGTAGTACAAGTTGTAATATAATTAGAAGTTTAATAGAAGTAGCCACAAGTGGTCATCAGATTTAATCACAGGACTGTGGATTTTGAACTATGTGTTCGGGCTCTAATGTAATTTTCTCAGGGTGTGGGTGGGAGTGGAGGACTGTCCTCACCCACTTGGGTGCTTCAACAGTAGTGTTAGACTCTAGTGTCATCAGGGTTTTCAGGAGCTTCTAGACCCCAGAGAGCCTTATATGTAAGGTAGGATCAGAAAGGAAATTGTCTAGAGGTTCCTTTCCACAGGTGTCTGCTTCCCTGGGGAAGAAAAGTTGGCCCTGACCTGATGATGGCTTCTCTTAGGGAACTGGTGTAAACAGAGAAACAGGTGCTCTGATTTTCCAGGATCTACCTTCTCCCCTTTCCGTCTCCATTGGCCACTAACTCAGTTTCAGCTGGTGCTCCCTCCTTTTCTCCCTGAGAACAGCCTGTGCTTCTTTCTCTGACCTTTATGCTTTCCTCTGACTGAACCCCTCTCAGTTGGATATTACTTATTTCCTTGTACATTTGACACTAATTATTACAATAGTTTTTTATTTAAGCTCTCTTTATTTTGTCACAACTGAGGTATTTACTACTTGTGCTCCCTATTTTTGGTGATAATGGTTCTGATAACAAATTGTATCCTTAATCCATATAATTTTACTGAAGGAGAGAGGCAGAACTCATGTGGTTTTTATTTTTATTTTTTAAAATATATTATTTATTTATTTATGGCTGCGTTGGGTCTTTGTTGCCGTGCGTGGGCTTCTCATTGTGGTGGCTTCTCTTGTTGCGGAGCACGGGCTCTAGGCATGCGGGCTTCAGTAGTTGTGGCACGTGGGCCCAGTAGTTGTGGCTTGTGGGCTCTAGAGCACAGTCTCAGTAGCTGTGGCGCATGGGCTTAGTTGCTCTGCGGCATGTGGGATCTTCCTGGACCAGGGCTCGAACCTGTGCCCCATGCATTGGCAGGCGGATTCTTAACCACTGCGCCACCAGGGAAGCCCTCATGTGGTTTTTAGAAAAATCTAAAAAAAAAAAAAGTACAATCCTGATATTCAGAAGATTTATCTCAATTTCTTATCTTTCTGTCCTACAGTATTTATAGGACTTTTGCTCTTTGCTAATGATTTTTATCTTTACAGATGACTTTACATACCTAAGGGAGACTGATATTTATCACACTTTGTGAAGAAAAGTGGCAGAGTTATTGAATTGTTTCTGGGCAGATTCATAAACATTCATAAAAGCTCAGAGACACACCTTTTTATTCCCTACATAAATATCTTCCCAGTTAGAGGACAGAGTACGAGAGAAGACTTTGTGTTCGTTTCCTATGCCCGAGACTAGACTATGATTGTTGAAAATTTAAATATCTGAAACTTGTTATATATCCTTTAATTTCTTTAATCTCCCTCTGTCTTGAAAAATGATATTAGCAGGCTTGACTTAGAATATATTTCATGTTAATCTTTTAAATCAGAACTAGTGGCAGAACGTACTGGGGATTTGAGTTGCTTATTTGGTATGATGTTTGCTGTGTGAAAGCAGTAAAAATTTCAGAAAATCAAATCATTCAAGTTCTTTTAATGGTACAGTGCCTTACTCATAGTAAATTAAAAACTGGAAAAATTTCATCAATCTCCTGGCTGTTTGCCTATGCAGAATCAAACAGTCATCAATTGACTAAATTTTTCCTTTCTTTCCATATCTTTGTCAAAGAGCTAAAATGTTAGTGCTTGTTGTGGGCAGAGCCTATGCAGATCACATAAGAAACTCATCATTTCATTTCAAGGAGCAAAAGCCTACAGATACTAATTACCAGTTTTATTTTGAGGGAGTGAGTGAAAATCTTAGCAATATGTATTTTTTAAAAGATAACAGTTCTGTTGTAGTATTTTCAAATTTCTCATTCAAGTTACTTTAATTAGGGAAAGATACAGAAGGCTGGGGAGAAAGATATTATTACCCTTTGTATTTAATCTCAGGCCAGACTGAAATCTTGTCATTTGTTCAGGATTACTGAAAATCACAGTTTTCTACTTTCTGTTAAACACTAATACATTGAACATTTCATATGCTTGAGTATTACCTCAAACTAGATTTTTATCCCATGGCACTATGAGGAATGAAAAGTCAGGTAAAATGCAGTCTCTGCCCTCCAGATTTCATAATGCAGTAGGAAAAATAGCTATATATTTCAGAGCAGCCCACAGTAGTAAACTGTACACTGTGACCGGTACATTTACGTGTGTGTGTACGTTTATATTATCTGACCAAAAAGTTTCATTAAACTGTACTTATTTACCTTTATTTTGTGTAATGCCCTCTGATACTGTCTCTTTCGTTTCTGTGTCTACTCTGTTTCATGTTTTTAGGAATGCTGACATTTGCTTCATGACCCACTAGAGAGACACAGTGTTCAATGTTAAAAAAACTATTCTAGAGTACGTTAAGCATTGTTTTAGGCCATTTTGTATGTATCTTCCTTGTTGTGGTTTTGTGTAGGAACTACTGATTGAAGAGATCTATGAAAGGAGATATGAGTTCTTGTATATATAACTGTAAAATCCATTTTCTTTAATTTACTCACAGAGCAGCCCTTTCGACTTATTCCTCTGCAACACTCGAAGGTGGCCAGTGTTGTTAGAGCGCAGAATCTTTCTAATGTGTGGACAGTTGAATATGCCCTTGAGTTATTATTTATTGGTGGCCTGGTTCCAGAAGCTGTGTGGTTGGCACAGAAACTTGGAGACTGGAAGACGTCTGTTTCCATTGGTGTGGCCTTGCAACTGTTCTGTAAACATGATAGCAATTTCACAAGGTATGTATTTTTAGGAAAGTATGATGGTGTCATCTAAAATATTTTTTATTTCACTCATTGCTGGTATTTACACATTTTGTGGAATCCTTAGTTCAGCATTGTCCAATAGAACTTTTTTCAGTAATGGAACTATTCTATATGTGCTATCCAGTCTGATAGCTACTAGCCACATGTATTTATTGAGCACTTGAAATGTGGATAGTAAGACCAAGGAACTGGATTTTCCATCTAATTTTAATTAATTTAAATTTAGAAAGCTATATGCAGCTAGTGGCTACTGTATTGGACAGATCAGAGGCTTACTTATGGTGTTAAAACATCTGTTTAGCACATTAATTTGTTAGTAGTGCCCTCAAAGGGCCTATAGTCAATGGGAAAGTTTGTCTTTCCCAAACAGGATTTGAGTTTTAAGCTAATCAAACTAATCCCTATATTTTAACTATTCTGAAGGTTATGGTATTGCTGCGTCTTCTATATTTTTTAATTCAGTAATTCAATATATGTTTATTTATTAAGTAACTCTGTATCAAGCTCTATGCCAGGTATTTTAGTGGATTGTAAACTTAAATGGTACATAGTTTCTATGCTTAGGCATTTATAGTTTAATAGAGAAAATAGGACAAAACATTATTACAATTTTCATAGTATGGTAAGAAAAGTGCCCGTGGTACAGTAGGGAGAGCAGTAATATCAAGTGAGGGAAGGACAGGAAATACTTTATGTGGGAGATGTCATTTGAGATGGGCATTGAAGGGAAGATGGAATCTTGACAAACTGAGTAGCTGTAGGGTGAGAGAACATTCCAAATGTGAGCAAAGGCATATGGCAAAAGCAAGTTTGGTTTGGTTTGGATAGAGTACATATGTAGGGCAGCAGTGGGAGGTAAGAATGAGGAGATATATTAGTACCATAATTATGGAAAGCCTTAATACTATCCTTAATACAGTATTTCCTTGCTTATTTCTTGTCTAAATACAGGATGAATAAAGTGAATATCTCTGTTCTTTAAAATTTCATGTTTAGCTCTTGATGTGTGTATGTTTCCTTTTTTCAAAATTTGTATTCTTTTCCCTTAATTTGATGTGATTTCAGGTCCAGGAAGAAGGGTCTGAATCTACCATTAAATATGACTCCAGCACAGATTTTCCAGGAAAAACTGCAGTGTTTTTTAGGTCAGCCAGCCTCTTTGGAAGCAAAAAATGAAATGGGCTCAAAATACAAACAGTTTACAGGTGTGTTACCTATGTATGGTCGACACATGTATCAGCTTAATTAATATAAAACTTATGGTATTTTAAAAAGCTTTTAAGTACCCACACATATTTTAATGCTTTGAAGTAATAAGCTTATCAAAAATAAAATTTTGCTATTTATTCTTAATAATGGGAGCACCCCAAACTGATGCAGTTCAAAATACAATGTTCAGTATCTGAATGATATTCTGATTTTCCATACATAACATTTCTTTATACTAGTGGTATTTTGCTGCATATAGATTGTTTTCTTTTGCAGTCATAGAATCGTAGAATCTCAGACGTCGAGGCGTACTTAGACCTCTTGCCTAATGCATAAATCAGAGTTGTTTTTTGCTTTTAATTTGAAAAGTTCTGAGTGGTATTATAAAAAATTAATATAATATTACATGTAATGTATAGATTTACCCAGGAGCCCTATAAAACTCGTCTGTTTTAAAGATGGGGAAATTTAGACAAAAAATAATGAAGTCTGTTATTTAAAGTCATATATTTAATGATAAAACCAGGATAGCTGTTTTGTTTTATTAGTGCTTGTCTCCATTAAGGAGTAAGACTTCTCTAGATTCCTAGAGCTTATTAATTATAACTTCTCTTTCTGGAAAGAATTCATAATACTTGGAAATCATAATACTGAAAATTTCTTTGATAATTTTCTGTCAAATTTTTTTAAGTAAATAAAAAGATAATGTATCTACATGAAAGTTGATTTTGAAAAAAAGGACTAAAAAATTCCCAGTCTGAACTTCCAGTTCTGGCAATATATTGTTTTAGATGATCTGAAAACTCTCCCACAGTAAATACATAGATACAGTGTGTTTCTAGATAAAATATAAAGATATGCATTTAAAGGCTAAGATTTAAAGAAAGTAAGGGAAATTTCCAGGGGTCAGAAACAAAGAGAAGTCAGTGAATTCCACCCCTAGGTATTTACCCAAGAAAAATAAAAACATAGGTCCACTGAAAAACCTGTATATGAATGTTCATAGCAGCTTTTTCATAATAGCCAAAAACTTGAAACAACCCAAATGCTTATCAACTTGTGGATGGAAGAACAAATTGCAATTTATCTGTACAATGGAATAATAAATAATAAAGAGTAGCAAACTACTGATAACATGCAACAACATGGATGACTTGAAGAACCATTATGCTGAATGAAAGAACTCAGAAATAAAACCACACTGTGTGATTCCATTTATGTGATTTTATAAAAAGCAACACTATAGGGACAAGAAACAGATCAATGGTTACATGGGAGTAAGGGGGGAGTTGACAACAAAAGGGTATAAGAACTTTTTCGGAGTGATGAAAGTGTTCTTATAGGCTGTATAGATTTGCCTAAATTCATTGAACTGGGGACTTCCTGGTGGTCCAGTGGTTAAGATTCTGCACTCCTAGTGCAAGGGGCCCAGATTCCATCCCTGGTCAGGGAACTGGATCCCGCATGCCACAACTAAGCCACGTGCCACAGCTAAGACCTAGCGCAGCCAAATAAATATTTTAAAAAACAAACAAAACTCATTGAACTGTACACTTAAAAAGGATAAATTTTAGTGTATGTAAATTATACCTCAACAAACTGATTTAAAAACAAAAAAACTCAGCAGATGGTTAGTGAACTGGAAAATGAATTTGATCTATCTCTGTATATATACACACACACAAAAATATATAGAGAGAGATAAAAATGTATAGATATAAAGAAAAGAGTTGGAAAATATGAAAGAAGTTAAAACTTTGTATAGAATGTGGTGGAAGACACAGCATATGTCTAATAGGAGTTTCAATAGAGCCACACCAAATTCTGGATAGTGACTACCTCTGGAGAGAGGAAGTGAAATATTTTTGGTACCTAAGGAATTTCAGCTGTATTTGCAACATTTTTTTTAATCGAAATTGAATGTAGGAAACATGTTAATATCAGACAAGGATGAAAAGTCAGTACGTGAGTGTTTTCATATTATATTCTATACCTTCAAGTATGCTTAAAATATTTCCTAATATAAAAGTGCGTAAGTCTCCAATTCTGCCACCTGCATCTCTGCATTTTGCCTTCTGGAACATGTCTCCATATATACATACACTTATATAATTGAAGCTGTACTGTATGACTATTTTGTATATTTCTGGGTTTTTTTTTAGCTTCACAAGTCCTTTTTATTATAAAAGTACTGTGATGGACTATTATGAAAAAGAAAATAATTACTCTCTCACTGCCTTCATGTAATGTTGTATATTATTTTGGAGTCTTTCTTGTCATTTTATTTTTCCCACTAATATTTTTTCTTTTATTATTATTTTTGAGTCACGACTATATTCCAAGAATATTTTTATTATATAATTGTTATTACAGTGTCTCGTATAATTTTGGAAAAGTCTTTGTGCTCTGATTACCTATAATCTTAAAAGTAAGAGAACCTTTATTAAGTTTCTGTCTAGAAGTTTGGGTGTTTTGCATGTCAACCAATATGTTCATTTTTGGCAATCAGCTTTTTCAGATATGAAATTTTATCCTACAAAATAGCATGAAAAGTATAATATAAATTTTAACTACTTTACCTAATTGTGTATTTGCTAGATCCCATTGAAGAAGAAGATGCAGATCTGCTATTTGGTTCTGTGCAGGAAGTACTGAAAGCAGCAGTTATGGCTGATGCAGATATTCTTTCAGAGACATTTCAGCTTCTGATAAACTCTGCCAAGGACTTCAGTCAGAGACTGTGGGGCTTAGTGCCGGTCGGCTTGTATCTTCCAGCTCCTCCATTATATTGTCCTCAGCCAGCTATTCTTAGTGAAGTAAGCTTAGTGCTTAATCTTTTAATTAATTTAAAGTTGATTTTGTCCAATTTTTAAAATAATCAACTTGATAATAATCATCAAGTTAAAAATGCAGGCTCTGAAGCTAACTTCTGGATTCCAGCTTTGCTGTTTATTTATTGTGTAATATTGGGCAATGTACTAAACTGATGTTTAAGTTTCCTTATCTGTAAAATGAAGATGATAGTACCTCTGACAGCATTATTGAGAGTATTAAATGAGATATCCTGTAAAAGCTTTTACTTTAGGGCCTAGGACACATAGTAAGCATTCAATAAATGTTAAAATTTTTTCAATAATAAAACAAAATTAAGAGATATTTCTCTGTATCCAGATTTTTAAAAAATAAACATTTGTTTAGGGTAGCAAAAAGAATGTCAGAATTTAGAAGCCATACATTATTATTTATTTATTTTTGGCTGTGTTGGGTCTTCGTTGCTGTGTGCGGGCTTTCTGTAGTTGTGGCGAGTGGGGGCTACTCTTCGTTGTGGTGCGTGGGCTTCTCATTGCGGTGGCTTCTCTTGTTGTGGAGCGTGGGATCTAGGCATGCGGGCTTCAGTAGTTGTGGCATGTGGGCTCAGTAGTTGCAGCTCCCAGGCTCTAGAGTGCAGGCTCAGTAGTTGTGGCGCTTGGGCTTAGTTGCTCTGTGGCATGTGGGATCTTCCAGGACCAGGGCTTGAACCCGTATCCCGTACATTGGCCGGTGGATTCTCAACCACTGCACCACCAGGGAAGTCCCAAGCCATACATTATTTTAGTCTTTTATTCATCTCATTGTCTGTGCCTCTTTTGAAAGACTTAGTTTGATTTTTCTTTGTTGAAAGATCATTTTTTTCTCCTACACTTTTCAATTGATAGTTCTGTCTTATAAATAGCAATACTGTATTCCTCTCAGGAGCTTTTCCTCTGCTCTTATTGAAAATCATAACATAGCTGGTTTTAGGATTTAAAGTGTTAATGTAAATTATTTACATTTAAATTGTTTTAATATTCAATTAGCAGTTTAAATTGATTCTGGTATTGTTTCTTTACTACTTTTTCAGAATTAGCAACTTTTTTTTTTTTTTTGCGGTATGCGGGCCTCCCACCGCTGTGGCCTCTCCCGTTGCGGAGCACAGGCTCCGGATGCGCAGGCTCAGCGGCCATGGCCCACGGGCCCAGCCGCTCCGCAGCATGTGGGATCCTCCCTGACCAGGGCACGAACCCGCGTCCCCTGCATCGGCAGGCAGACTCCCAGCAGTGCGCCAGCAGGGAAGCCCAGAATTAGCAACTTTTTTTCTTTTTCTTTTTTTAGACTTATTTGCTGTATTCTCATTGTTGTATTTCAAGTTACGTTTCAGTAGGTTAAAATATTTCATTTGTTGATATTTCAGGTGTAATATATTACAAATGGAAAGAATAAGTAGTCCATGGTATTTCTCAGTAATTCCTCTTTCCTCTCGTATCTGAGTCTTCCGTATATTGGTTTAGGAATTAGAAATAGCATTTAAGATATTTTTGGATATGCTATGCTGATATTAGTTTGGTAACTATCCTTAGTAGTACTTCATTTTATTATTTTTTAGTAAAATAATCTCCAATGGTAGGATTTCTCTTAAATGTCCCTCTGTATCAGTTAGAACCCTTTGGGTTGTAAGTAACAGAAAACTTGGTAAATATTGGCTGGCATAATTGAGAAGCCCAGTTATGTTACCAAAGACTTGGGCTCTTTCTTTTAGTTTGTTTTCTAAGGTGTCAGCTTCAGTTTAAGGCTGGCTCCCTTTGTGGGAGCAGGATAGCTGCCAGTAGCTTCTAAGGATACCTTGTCTATGTCCAAAGGGAGTAGGAAGGGGAGAAAGAAAAGCAGTAAAAGTATTTCTCTCCCAGCATTCCAAGCAAGAGTACTGAGAGTTACTCTTGTAAGACCGACTGAGGTCACTTCCTTGTCCTCAAATCAAACACCTTGGCTAGGGCTAATACAAGGTACTGCTTGCCAGTTGACTAGGGCCTTCCTTGGCAGCTAGGGATATGGGATCAGCTCTCCTTGAATCATTTGGCTACGTAGGAGAGGGGCAGATACCCAAATAAAAACTGAATACTCTTAAGTGACAATGGTAGGAGAAGGTTGGGGAAGCAAATGTTTACAGTACTCACATTATCTCATTCTCTGGGAAATTAATCTGTAGCTACTGACTTGAATTGTGTTTATTCAAGAAACATTTGTTGGATCCTACCACATATTGGAGTTTACTCTATGCACTATATGACAAGGCCTTTGCTCCTGGGTAGTTCTCAGTAGTGTGGGAAACAGATACATAAATCAGCAAGAATAGATTAGTGAAAGCTATAATGGAAGTCTGAGCAAAGTGTCATAGTAGCACAGAATGGGAGGGCTTCACAGAGGAGGTGACATTGAAATATAATGGGATTTTTCCAAGAAGAGGAAGGGAAAAGTCATTCTTTTTGAAAGGAGCTTTCTCTGTAACATTCCACCCATGGAGTCGGGGGTGATGGCTTCAACTGTTGTAGCCGAAGACTTGGGATTAGGGTCGACTTATCCCTTTACATTGTTTGAGGTGAGAGAAGTGTTTCCTTGACACTAGAAATAGCTATAGTTAATCTCTGAGGCCATGCCTCAAAACTTCCTTTATAAATGTCCAAGAGTATTCTACTTTGAGAAGCACTATCTTTATTTTCACTTTAACATTTTAAGTTTAAGTTTTAGTAGCTACTAAAATTGTTGTTACTGTTTTTTTTTTTAGGAAGATGGTGATGATCTTCTTTTAAAAGCTGAAAAAGCTAATCGCCAAAAGGTGTCTGGAATCCTTCAACGTGTTCTCTTGCTTTTCCGGGCAGCTCGGTGTTCTTTTCCTATAGCACAGTGGTACATCTTGCAGTTGAGATGGGCAAGAAAAGTCATGCAGAAGGTATGGAGATGTCCTAGTCACTTACGTGCTATTGAAATAGGGAAGAACCTTTTGTATTCTATTACAAGTTAATCACTAAAGGGTTGTTGCCTCTAACCTTAAATTATACACAATGGCCCATCTTTGAGAACCCTGCTTCCCTGGTAATGAGCATTAAGCTAAAATACCTCTTTTTAGCTAACAGGAAACGTCCTGACCAGGCCCACCTGTGAATGACTGCAGGGAGGAAGAAATTAACACATGCCCTCCAGAGGCTGATGGGAACCAGGAAGTGTTTGACTTTACTCCCTCCCCTTTTAGTATAAAAGGAGCCTGAATTCTAACTCAGGCAAGATGGTTCTTGCGGCATGAGCCCACCATCTTCTCGGTTTGCGGGCTTTCCGAATAAAGTCGTTATTCCTTGCCCCAAGAACTCATTTCTCGATTATTGGCCTGTAGTGCAGCAAGCAGTATGAGCTTAGACTCGGTAACGGTATGGTAAACAATTTAAATATACTAATATTTATTAATATTTATAATTGTGATATTTTCCCAAGGAGTCCTGCCCTGTAAATCCATAAATTTCAGGCTTATTTATAGTACGAAACCTGGACAGACTGGGTGGTTTCTGCTGAAAGATAAGGACTCTGAACTGGAGCTCAGTGTTAGTCCCATGTGGTCTGACAATAGAAAGTGTAACCTAGTCAGTTAATTCCAGGTAATTTCAGTTACTTTTTTTTTTCCCCTAGTTACTTTCTTTTCCCACAATCATTGAAGATTTGAGCTTAGTTCAGGGTTTACCCCACTTCTTCCTGAGATGTTATCTGTGTTCCATGGGGGCTTCTGTGGTGTCAAACCGTGGAGCGTTAGAGTTAGTTCTTGGTGGTGTGTTTCCTTGCAGTAGTCACCCCCAGTCAGAGTCTCCCCCTCCTGTCTTCGGAGATGGGCAGTTCAGTTTGATTCTGGGGCTGTCATCCTTTTCTACACTGACTTCAGCTGAGATGTAGCTGCATTCTTGCCTGATCTGCAGCCAGATGGGACATCTGCTTATACATCCCTTACCCAGCTGCAATTCCTTTGTTGTCTGTCTCTCTGTAAAATGTGGAGCTAAATATTATTAGCCCCCAAAATCTAAAATTTGGCCCTTGATTAAATTACTAAATGTAATGAGAGTTTACAACTTATTTTAGTAGAAACCCTAAGAGAGAATGAGAAGTTGTTTATCAAGTTGTTTTTGAAAATTATCCTTTTTTAGAGAGAAAGGTTTGTGAAATTTGCATACAGCTACCATAAAAATACAAGTTAAAACTATTAAAACTATACTCATTCTATATCTTGTTATCCCAAAGGTGTTTTTAAGGATGTTTACTAAGAAGGGCAAAGAGTTTTCCTGTATTATTGAAAGATTGTTTTTAATAGTTTCAAGATCTGTTGAGCCTGAGTGTTTGTTATAGGAAACTTTATTTTAAAAATTGCTTGTTGTAGAAAACGGTTTCCTTTATTCTTTTTTTTTTTGCGCATGGGCTTTCTCTAGTTGCGGCGAGGGGAGGCGACTCTTCGTTGCGGTGCGCGGGCTTCTCACTGTGGTGGCTTCTCTTGTTGCGGAGCACAGCCTCTAGGCAAGTGAAATGTGGAAAAGGAAGGCAGGAGAAATGAGGCACAAGGGAGGATTAGAAGAGTGATAACCTTGCTGGTTTGAAGAGGGCCATTATCCGAGGAAAGAAGGCAGCTTTTATTTATTTTTTTATTTTATTTTATTTTTTTATTAGTTTCTGCTTTATAACAAAGTGAATCAGTCATACATACACATCTGTTCCCACATCCCTTCCCTACTGCGTCTCCCTCCCTCCCACCCTCCCTATCCCACCCCTCCAGGCGGTCACAAAGCACCGAGCTGATCTCCCTGTGCTCTGCGGCTGCTTCCCACTATCTATCTACCTTACGTTTGGTAGTGTATATATGTCCATGCCTCTCTTTCGCTTTGTCACAGCTTACCCTTCACCCTCCCCATATCCTCAAGTCCGTTCTCAAGTAGGTCTGTGTCTTTATTCCCGTTTTACCCCTAGGTTCTTCATGACATTTTTTTTTTTAATTCCATATATATGTGTTAGCATACGGTATTTGTCTTTCTCTTTCTGACTTACTTCACTCTGTATGACAGACTCTAGGTCTATCCACCTCATTACAAATAGCTCAGTTTCGTTCCTTTTTATGGCTGAGTAATATTCCATTGTATATATGTGCCACATCTTCAGAAGGCAGCTTTTAGAAACTGAAAATGTTTCCCCAGCCTATAGCCAGTAAGGAAATGGGGGACCTCAGTCCTGTAACCATGTGGAATGGAATTCTGTCAACAACCTGAATGAGCCTGGAAATAAATTTCCCCTAGAATCTCTAAAAAGGAAGGCAGCCCTGCTGTTACTTTGACTGACTTTGTGAGACTCTAAGCAAGGAGCCAGCTGAGCTGTACCTAGACTTCTGATCCACAAAAACTGTGTGATATTAAATGGGTGTTGGTTTCAGCCATCACATTTCTGGTAATTTGTTAGGGTAGTAATAGGAAACTAATATAATGCAGAATCTTTATTTTAGCTAATTTCTTTACTATTTTTTAATTGATATATAAATTACATTCCATAAAATTCACCTTTTAAAAATGTACAATCCCTTGGTTTTTAGTATATTCACAGAGTTGTGCAGCCATCACCACTGTTTAATTCCAGAATATTTTCTTCACCCCAAAAAAGAAACACATTAATAGTAACTTCCATTTCCTTGTCTTCCCAGCCCCTGGCAACCATTAATTTACTTTCTGTCTCTACGAATTGGCCTACTGTAGACATTTTATATAAGTGAAATCATACAACATGTGGCCTTTTGTGACTGGCTTCTTTCACTTAGCATAATGGTTTTAAAGTTCATTCATGTTGTAGCATAAGTCAGTACTTTATTCCTTTTTCTGGCTGAATAATATTCCATTGTATGGATATATAACATTTTGTTTATTCATCCATTGATGGACATTGGGATTGCTTCCACTTTTTAGCTATTATGAGTAATGCTGCTATGAACATTTATGTATAAGTTTTTTTGGGGGGGTGCAGTGTATTTATTTATTGATTGATTGATTGCTGCGTTGGGTCTTTGTTGCTGCTCACGGGCTTTCTCTAATTGTGTTGAGTGGGGGGCTACTCTTGGTTGTGGTGCGCAGGCTTCTCATTGCAGTGGCTTCTCTTGTTGTGGAGCATGGGCTCTAGGCACGCGGGCTTCAGTAGTTGTGGCTCATGGGCTCTAGAGTGCAGGCTCAGTAGTTGTGGTGCATGGGCTTAGTTGCTCTGCAGCATGTGGGATCTTCCCGGACCAGGGATTGAACCCGTGTCCCCTGCATTGGCAGGCGGATTCTTAACCACTGTGCCACCAGGGAAGCCCCTATGTATAAGTTTTTGTGTAGACACATGTTTTTCATCCGTGGGTCAAACTGCACCAATAATTGCAAGGATATAGGTAGCCAAAAGATACAGATGAAATGTAGCGAACTCTGGAATTGCATACACCGCTCCAAGTCTTTTCTCACTGTAGAAGAATGTGTCCTGGTTTTTTTTTTTTAACGTCATGACACAAAAGGGAGCTATTTCAGTTATTTAACATCTCCATTTTATATCTCTCTAATTATATAGCTTGTGTAACATTTTCCATGGGTCATACTCCATAAATCCATACATTCTAGATTTGTTTCTAATAACCAGCCTAGACAGACTCTGTACGTCTGGTAAATACCATTAATTTGTTTGACAAGAAGTCTGTCCTTAGCATGCTTACAAGGGGATTTGACTAGATCATGTCTTTCTGGAAGTGAATAATAGAGGGAGAAAATAGATTACAAGCCTACTGTTAATCCTTTTCTTCCCAGGTTTATGTCTCTTAGATCCCTTTTCTTTTATTCTTTTTTTTTAATAAGTTTATTTATTTTTATTTATTTATTTTTGGCTGCATTTGGTTTTTGTTGCTGCGTGCGGGATTTCTCTAGTTGCGGCGAGTGGGGGCTACTCTTCTTTGCACTGCACTTGCTTCTCATTGCGTTGGCTTCTCTTGTTGTGGAGCACGGGCTCTAGGTGCGTGAGCTTCAGTAGTTGTGGCACATGGGCTCAGTAGTTGTGGCTCATGGGCTCTAGAGCGCAGGCTCAGTAGTTGTGGCACATGGGCTTAGTTGCTCCACGGCATGTGGGATCTTCCCGGACCAGGGCTCGAACCCGTGTTCCCTGCATTGTCAGGCAGATTCTTAACCACTGTGCCACCAGGGAAGTCCCCCTTTTCTTTTATTCTATCACAGTTTCCTTTTAACACACAGTAGTTTCCTTTATTTTCTATTCTTGATTTGTTAGAGAGATTAGGTAGTTGGTCCTGAACCATATTTTGGATTTGTCTGTCATTTTTTCATTTAGTGTCATTTAAGTTGTTCCTCTTTCTTTTCATTTTCTATAAGCTGGTAATTAATCTATCCTCATCAAAGTAGACAGGTTTGATTAAATTCAGGTTAACATTTTCTTAGAATTGAATCCTTCATAAGTGGTATTGTATACTTCCCTTCTGCAGCATATCGTGTTGTACATATGTCTTTTTCTTTCACTTTTCATGATAGTGAGATGGATCAGTGAATTTGGGTCATGTTCCACCCACTATCATGTCCTCCATCAACCCATCAATTTTTTACCTAATTTAGCATTTATTGATGATCCTCACTAGAGTCATTTTTTTATTAGGAGTTGCCAAATGATGACTTTATAATTCTGTCACTTATAGATTAGTTCTTTAAAGTTTTGTACGTAGATATACCTTTTTCTGTATTAGTTTTTAGGTAATGCACATAGGTAGAGTTAGATACTTAAGTTTATTTTCTTTACTATTCCTTTGGGGGAAGTCAGGGCAAATAGCATTAAATTCTTTCTATAGAGAACTTTTTAGGCAAAACAGAGTGACAAGAGAGGTTAGTTTGGATAGAACCTTTTTTTTCCCCTTTGAGATTTAGCCTAGTGAATTTGTTGGTTAAATTTGTGAGCTAAGTTTCTGAAAGAACAAGTGATTTCAGGGATATTTTCTTACATAGTATGGGAACCATGCTGTGTTTTCCACTCTTTATGGTTTATCTTACCTGCCTTGTTTGTTGCTTTATAGTTTCCTTAAAAATTGACTTATATGACTGGTAATTAACATATTCTTTCTTTACTTTCAGATTCGAATGAAAGGATCCCTTCCTTCATTGAGTCCTTTCCCTCAGTCGTTACTTAATTTCTGTAAAGAAGGTGTAGGATTCTTTCGACCTGGGGCAACTGGAGACCGCAAGCTTGATGAAGTGTCCATTAAAGCAATAGGTTTGTCCAAAATGAGCTTCTTGCTTATAAATTAGGCCTAAATATTAGTAATGATATATTTTACATTTGATTTGGGGAAGTTTCATGTAACAGAATACTGTGCTGATAATGAAAAGACCGTATGTGTATGTTGCCACCATGGAAATATATCTGAGGGACTTACCTGGTGGTCCAGTGGTCAAGAATCTGCGCTTCCACTGCAGGAGGCACAGGTTTGATCCCTAGTTGGGGAACTAAGATCCCGCGTGCCTCATGGTGCGGCCAGGAAAAAAAAAAGAAAGGAAATATATCTAAGATACATTAGGTGGAAAAAAAAGAGATAGTTGCAAAACTGTATATACATAGTATGATTTTATATATCTTTGTGTACTTGTATTACTTTTAATAAAAAATTGTTTTATATTGGAAATTATACTTCTAATATTGAAAAATTTTTAACTTAAATGCCTATTTTTTAAAAAATAAATTTATTTATTTATTTATTTTTGGCTGTGTTGGGTCTTCGTTGCTGTGCTCAGGCCCTCTCTAGCTGTGGTGAATGGGGACTACCCTTTGTTGCAGTGCACGGGCTTCTCATTGCAGTGGCTTCTCTTGTCGTGGAGTACAGGCTTTAGGCACGTGAGCTTCAGCAGTTGTGGCACACGGGCTCAGCAGTTGTGGCTCGTGGACTCTAGAGTGTAGGCTCAGTAGTTGTGGCGCATGGGCTTAGTTGCTCTGTGGCATACGGGATCTTCCCGGACCAGAGCTCGAACCTGTGTCCCCTGCATTGGCAGGCGGATTCTTAACCACTGTGCCACCAGGAAGTCCCTTAAATGCCTATTAATAAGTGATTTTCCAAATAAATTAGCAATATGGTATTAAGTAGAGCTATGTGTATTGGCTTTGAAAAATATCTACAATATACTCTAAGTTTAAAGGAAGTAAACTACCAATAAATAGAGTAGCTTATTTACTCTATAAAGTGTTTTTAATATTTTCATGTGAGTGTGACATGTATGAAATATTCTGGAATAATATGTGTAAAAATTCTGTAGGGATCTCCACAACTTTTATATAAAGTATTGAGGATGAGCATGTTTCTTTTATAATCAACAGTATAAAGACATTTATTTTGGAAAAAAAATAACCAACAGTTGTTATAATATTAATGTATATACTCATGCAGTCTTCTTTCATATTTCCATTCCTGATTTAGGTTGCTTCAGAGAACTTTGTGCTTTGTGTTGGATGCTGCATGTCCGTGATAAGTTATCCTATAGTTGCAGGCAATATCAGAAGGCAAGAGAAAATGTGGAGGGAAAAAAGGTATCAATTACACAAGAATAAGAATAATAAATATTACTTGGGAAATAATTGCTTGATCGAAGTCTATCCGTCTAAAGTGAAAAGGAAATGATATCTTTCAATATCCATTTAGGACCTCGAAGTAAAGTTTGATTCTTGTATGGTTGAGCACTGTCTCAGTGCAGTGGAATGGGCTTGTAGAATGCTACCGTTCTCTCGGTTTTCTAATATTGAAGAACTTATTCAGGATCTAATTTTGAGCCTCATTGGAGAACTGCCACCAATCAGAGAGGTAATGTAAATGTAGGTGAAAATAAACTAAATCAGAAGCAGAGACTTTAAAGAATTTTAATTTTATTTGTAATTAAGAATGATACTCATAAAACTCATTTTTAAATTTTTCTGAAGGTAGCAGAAATTTTTGTGAAAGCATTTCCCAATCCTGAGGACATAAGGGTTCCTTTAAGAGAAAAATATCACTCTCTTCAACAGAGACTCAGACACTATGTTGTGAAAGGTATTATTTGTCATTTCTTAGATATCTGTTAGATAAATTGCTGAAGATTCTCATTTTGTTTTGAAAGCATTTATTTTCTAGTGCTCATGTTTTTATGCATTTCTCTTTGGAGATAGGAGTATGAGAAGTCAGAAACACTTCCCCATTACGGAAGCACCAATTCTGTTGCTTTGGAACCAGACAAAGCTGACTTCATGTCATGGCTCTGTCAGTTAGTAACTGTGTGACCATAGGCAAGTTGCTCGGTATCTCTGAGCCTCTTTTCCTTATTTGTAAAATGAGTATATTAATACTTCTTTATGAATATGTATTGAAAGAGGATTAAACAAGATAAAATATATAAAATGAATATATAATGCTTTGTATAATCAGATATTTTATTGAAGACTAGTATTCTCCTTTTATGGTTATTTATGCTCCTTATTTTATACTATGCATTCAAGATGACCTTATGAAAAATTTTTTTTATTGTGGTAAAATATAAATAATATAAAATATACCATTTTTAAGTGTACAGTTCAATGGCATTAAGCACAGGCATACCTTGGAGATATTGCAGGTTTGGTTCCAGACCACCATAATAAAGTGAATAATGCAGTAATGCAGGTCACATGAATTTTTTGGTTTCCTAGTGCATATAAAAGTTGTTTGCAGGGCTTCCCTGGTGGTGCAGTGGTTGAGAGTCCGCCTGCCGATGCAGGGGACACGCGTTCGTGCCCCGGTCCGGGAAGATCCCACATGCTGCAGAGTGGCTGGGCCCGTGATCCATGGCCTCTGAGCCTGCACATCCAGAGCCTGTGCTCCACAATGGGAGAGGCCTGCGTACCACAAAAAAAAAAAAAAAAAGTTGTTTGCAGTATACTATAGTCTATTAAGTGTGCTCTAAAAAAAGACAATGTATATACCTTAATTTAAAAAGTACTTTATTGCTAAAAAATGCTAACCATTATCCGAGTCATAATCATAAGCAAGTTATAATCTTTTTGCAGTAGTAGCATTAAAGATCACTGATCACAGGTCACCAAAACAAATCTCATAATAATGAAAAAGTTTGAAATGCTGTGAGAATTAGCAATATGTGACACAGAGACATGAAATGAGCAAATGCTGCTGGAAAAATGGCACCAGTAGACTTGCTTGAAGGTTGCCCCAAACCTTCACAGATATTGCAATTTGTAAAACATGCAGTATCTGTGAAGTATAATAAAATGAGGTATTCATAATATAGAAATTTTTAAAGAATTAAAATTACTCTCTGTTTTAGAACTATAGTCTAGTTATTTAAGTCTAGTAATATCCTATGATGTACATTATTGCATTAATGTACTTACATTGTATTTGTGATTTATATTTTTTCAGACTTTTTTGAAATCTCTAAAATGTCATGTTAATGTATTACTGATATTTAAAAATTTTTATGTAGGCAGTCTTGAAAAACTTCCCTTTCTGTTGTTTTCTGTTACTTGAAGTCAGAAAGGTGTTTTTGTTTCTTTGGCTAAAATTATACTTATTTTCTCTTGTGTGCCACTCTGTGGGAATGAGAAGAATGTTAGTGATTCTTTCTCTAATTATCCGATTTTTGAAACAGTTAAATTGCTTCTAAATTTTTTGTTTTCCAGGGCATACTTTTTTATGGAGTCACTTTTATTGTTCTTTAATGGACCTTTTCTAGCTTCTGCTGTTCTACCTTAAAAATATGGACCGTACCTTTCTAACAGATATTGAAAAAAAGTATGATCTGTAAGATTGTAGAACTAAGCCTTAGCCATCAGTTAGATTTCATGTTCCCAGGGGGGACCGGAATTGGATCCCCTTATGTCTTGAGTTGAAACATTATAATGAACTTTAAGGCCTTTTGTTCTTTTCTTTCTAGGTCCCCAAACTCAGGAAATGATGTCTGTTATCATGCATTCTATCCATAAAGTGAGGGTGAAAGCTCTGAAACGTGTGCAGAGAAATATAGGTTCTTTTGAGATGAATATATGGGAGCCAACTGAAGAAGAAAAACCAGCTGAGGTTCTAGGTTTTGACAAGTTTTCCTTGGGAACTAGTTTGAGCAGGAGCACACTCACAGAACCAGGGAATTCTCTGGTCCACAGTGATGCAGATACACCTGATACTTTCTCAGAAGCTTTGTTGGCTGAAGAAAAAAGTAGGATACATTTCCCTCAAAGGTACAATTGAGATCTCGTAATAGAAAGCATTCACTTCCTTTGGGAACAAAGTACTTTCAGTATTTTCATGCAACTGATGACCTGATTTTTATTTCCAGCAACCTCACTGATTGTATTATTACCACCCTCCATACCCACAAGAATGTGAGGAGTGTAAGATGAGACTGTTGAAAATCCATTTAAAATATTACTGAGATACAAAATAATTTTGCCACCTGAAGGTATAAAATAAAATGAGTAGATGAAATTCTAGAGTTCACTGGAGGACTTTTAGTTCTTTTAGCAATCTTAGACTTAAATAGTTCAGGATTATTTGGTTAGCTATATCATTTTTAGAGTTTCCAGGGAAGGAATTTGCAAATTCATCTTTTTTTTTTTTTTTGCACATTCATCTTTGAAGCTTGTCTGTAAATTGTTGAGAAATTCTTGCTTATCAGTTAAACCTCTGTTACTTTGATTTAAGCAGATTTTTTTCTTTATAATTCAGTATCTACAATGCAGTTTATCCTTCTCGTGACTGAAAGACTATATAATCAACCATAATCTTGCTTAAGTGAAATAATATCATCTACTTCAAACGTCTGCTTAAACTGTATCTGGTAGTATCATAAATGATGTGCTTGTTTCACCAAACAACTTCAGTGTTAGCACAGGAATACCTTGGAGACTGCTTATTTTGCATTCTTAATAGGAAGAGACATGGAGGCTTCAGCCCAGGTGCCTAACTGGAAGCTTTCTTTTACTGAGGGAACTAGGGATCTGTGTTCTGCCCTAAGAACCATGTTGAAAGGAAACAGATTTAAAAGTAATTATGGCTGGCAGTTAGGTGCCTGCCCAACAGGTTAATAGCAGAAAGTGTTCAGAAAAATACCCAACTTTTGTGTGGTATCCTGTGGAATCCTGAGGGCAGTCCTGCTTCTTGCATATCATACAGGGAAGCTGAAAGGGGTGGATGCAAGAGAGAAACAGAAAACTGTAAACTATGATGTGTATTGGTGGCTTGTGATTTTTTATTGACTTTGTATAGTATTTCTAAATTCTGACCTGTTAGAGGACCTGCTTTTTTTTTCCCAGAAAAAGTCATGTTTTTTTTAATAGTGAAATTTCTATGAACACCTTTTAATCTTTTTTAACATAAAATTTCCCTTTTGATATTAATCTGTTATATTTTTTGGACTCAGAATGTTCAGCTCGAGTGACTACTTAGAGATCTTTGCCCCTTATTTGAAAGATAGGTTACCAAGGCATCAGAAAACAAGAGGTATGACTTAACCAGCAGAGAGAATTTTTATTGTCAATGCTAAGATCATTTTTAGTGATTAAGTGATCTTAATTTTGTCTTTTTAAATTTTATTTTGCTATAGGAATGCCCCAAATCACATGGAATTAACATTGACTGGTAAGCCCAATGGAAAAAAGAAAATATGTAATCAGAAGGAAAACCCTAAAAGAAAAGAAGATCATGAAAAGTTGTTACAAAATGCACTTCCTGTAATAGGTGTTTGGGAATTTGAACGTGACGATGATGAATATATTAAATTCCTTGAACTCTTCTTGAGTTATGTTCTTGAAAGAGACCTACTTGGTTCCAAGGATGCTGGCATTCCATTTCTAACTAGCTTTTCTGGACATCTTAGAGAACATGAACTTAATTCTTTACTTTTTGATGTACATACAACATTAAAACGACGTCAGGGCAAAACCAAAAGCCAGAATGTGTTTAGAGCTGGCTCTTGCTTTGTTGTTGCTCCTGAGTCATATGAGTATGAAAAATCAGAAAACCAGACACTTTCGGCTTCTGTACTGGTTAATCAAGGGATCAAGCCTTTTTTAGAGAACGCTTTGAATGAAGTCAATAAAAATGAAGGGAAGAGTGGGTTGTTTGGTTTAAAACAGAAGTCAGTTTACAGAATACAAGATGACAATGCAGAGAAAACTTTAATACAGAGGTGGTCAAACCATAGTTTTTGCACTCCCAAGTCTACTGAAACTAGAAGATGTATTTTCAAAGCAATTCAATGCAACGATATTAACCCTCAAGAAGATCTTCCTCTAGCACTAAATAACACATTTGGCAGTATAAGAAGGCTGTTGGAATGGATGATAAGATGGTCTGATAGAAGACTGCTCTGTGATTTTGGTCTCACTGCGTCATCCTGTGAGTACAGTCCCGTCATTCGTGTAAAGACCTCTACAGCTGCCATTCTTACATCATTGTGGCTTTTGAAACAACCCTACTTTGCTACATATAAGGCAAAAAATGCCATTATTAAGGTAAATACTTGAATTGTTAATTACATACAAATGAGAATTCTCATTTTAGATTAAAACTATATTTATATTTCCCTATCTAATAAAGAGTCACTAAGTAACAAAGTTAATGACAATGCTGATTATAACCTGTATCACCTAATTTTTTAAAGTGGTTCCTTTAATTCTTAAAAATGATAAATTAGGGTTAAAGTGCTTTCAGAGAGGCTGTGAGGTTTTGAGGTTTCATGTGTGTTTATAAAAAAGAAAAAGAGTTCCCTGGTGGTCTAGTGGTTAGGATTTGGTGCTTTCACTGCTGTGGCCCGGATTCAATCCCTGGTCGGGAAACTGATATATCCTGCAAGCTGCATGGCATGGCCAAAATAAAAAAAAATTTTAAAAAAGAGATAATTTTAAGTGATATTACAAGTGGTATTACATTTCTGTTATTTCTTTTTAAAGTTTTAGGGTTTTGTTCAGATGAGGAAGAACTAGGCAGCTGTCCAGTTTTTATTACTGATATCTCATCGTATGTATTAGGGGATCATCTTTTCTTATATTATCTGGCAGATGAAGTTGGAGGACCAAACTTAGAAAGGCAGATGGATATCAGTAGAGAAATTAATGCTTATGGGCTTTTTTTTTTTTTTGTGGTATGCGGGCCTCTCACTGCTGTGGCCTCTCCCGTTGCGGAGCACAGGCTCCGGATGCGCAGGCTCAGCGGCCATGGCTCACGGGCCCAGCCGCTCTGCGGCATGTGGGATCGTTCCGGACCGGGGCACGAACCCGTGTCCCCTGCATCGGCAGGTGGACTCTCAACCACCAGGCCACCAGGGCAGCCCGGGCTATTCTTTCTTTTCTCTACCCAGTGGCAAGTAAAAGGCTGCTCTTTTAACCTAACTGTTTGCAAGGCAAGTATTTTTTTCATAAATATCTTTTGATTGAGTACTTGCTGTTGTACTCCAGAAAAAGATGGAGGTGAATTTCTTGGAAAACAAATTTCTATATGGTAAAGTAGTTGGGACATGGACTTTTTTTTTAATATTTGGAGAATTCCAATAGTATCTAAATTTGTTCTTTTTTTCAGTTTTATTGAGGTATAATTCAAATTTGCTTTTGTTTCCTTTGCTTTTGGTGTCCAAAAAATCATCATCAAGGAGCTTAACTGCCCGTCTTTTCTTCTAGGAGCTTTATGGTTTCAGGTCTTACTTTCAAGTCTTTAATACATTTTGAGTTAATTTTTGTGTTGGCTTCTATGTTGGCTGCATAAATATTAATTGATGTTATATATTCTTGATCAATTGGCCCCTTTATCATTATATAATGAGCTTCTTTGTCTGTTGTTATAGTCTTTGGCTTAAAGTTTGTTTTGTCTAAATATAGCTACCCCTGTTTTCCTTTGGTTTCTGCTTGCATGGAATACTTTTCTATCTCTTCACTTTCAGTATGTGTGTGTCCTTAAAGCTGAAGTGAGTCTCTTGTGGGCAGTATTCAGTTGGGTCTTTTTTTTAATCCTTTTAACTACTCCATGTCTTCTGATTGGTGAATTTAGTCCATTTACCTTTAAATCAATTATAGATATGTATGGATATGTATGGGCTTAATACTGCCATTTTGTTAATTGTTTTCTGGTTGTTTTGTATTTCCTTTGTTCTTTTCTTCCTCTCTTGCTTTTTTTTTTTGGCCATGCCGCATGGCTTACAGGATCTCAGTTTCTTTCCCAACCAGGGATTGAACCCAGGCCACAGCAGTGACAGTGCAAATCCTAACCACTAGGCCACCAGGGAACTCCCTCTTCCTCTTTTGCTCTATTCTTTGAGATTTGAATATTTTCTGTAGAGGTATGCTTGGATTCCTTTTAAAAAATCTTTTGTGGGTTTTTTGTTTGCTTGTTTACTATAGGCTTTTGCTTTGTGGTTACCATGAGGCTTATACTAAAACAAGTTATATTTGTAATAGTCTGTTTTAAGCTGATAACTTAACTTCGAATGCATACAAAAGCTCTGCATATTTATTACACTACCCCTCTCCCTGCATTTTATATTTTTGATGTAACAATTTATATCTTTTTACATTGTGTATCCATTAATTATTGTAGTTATAGTTATCTTTAATACTTTTGTGATTTATTCTTCATAGTAGAGTTATGAGTGTTTAACCCACCACCATTACAACACTAGAATATTCTGAATTTACCTATATATTTACCTTTACCAATGAGTTTTATACTTTCGTATGTTTTTCTGCTACTAATTAGCATCTATTTGTTTCAGCTTGAAGAACTCTTTTTAACTTTTCTTGTAAGGCTGGTTTAGTGGTCATGAACTCCTTCAGCTTTTGCTTGTCTGGAAAACTATCTTTCCTTCAATTCTGAAGGACAGCTTTGCTGGGTAGAGTATTCTCGGTTGGCAGTTTTTTTCTTTCAGCCCTTTTAATATATCATGCCATTCCCTTCTGGACTACAGAATTTCTGCTGAAAAATCTACTGATAACATTATAGGGGTTCCTCTATAGGTAACAAATTGTTTTTCTTTTGCTGCTTTTAAGATTCTCTCCTTGTTTTTAACTTTTGTCTCTTGGTGTAGGTCTCTTTGGATTTATGTTATTTTGAACTCTCTAGGCTTTTTGGATCTGATGTCTGTTTCTTTCCCCAGGTTTGAGTAGTTTTCAGCCATTATTTCTTTGAATAAGCTTTTTGCCCCTTTCTTTCTTTCTGGGACCTCTGTAATGTACCCTTAAGTTATCTGCACTCTTTTATTCTTCTTCCTTCTTGCTTCTTTGATTCCACTGCCCTATTTTTGAGTTCTCTGGTCCTTTTTTCTGCTTGATTTAGTCAGTTACTGAATCCCTTCAGTGACTTTCAGTTCAGCTATTGTGTTCTTCAGTTCTAATTTACGTTTTGTACTTTTTTTGTATTTTCTATCTCTTCCTTGAAAGTATCACTTTGTTCATGCATTGTTCCCCTCATCTCAGTGATTGTTCTTTTAGATCTCTATCAGGTAAATCACTTATCTCTTTCATTAAGGTCTGTTTCTGGAGATTTATCTTATTCATTTGTTTGGAACATATTCTTCTGTTTCTTTATTTTCTTTGAGTCTCTTTGTTGATTTCTGAGCATTAGATAAAATAGCCACATCGCCCAGTCTGAACAGAGTGGTCTTATGTAGGAGATGAACCTCATCAGTTAACCTGGCCTGAGCTTTTGGTTGTCTCTGAAACCTTTGTGATTATCTAAGCCTCCTTTGTTCTTAGTGATTCCTAGTAATTGAGGTTATGTGAAGAGTGTCAGTGTCCCAAAGGGGTAGATCACATTTAGCACCAGATGCAGGCTGATTGGAAGCCAGACCCTCAGACAGCATGTGGCGAAGTATGTAGTTAAGCCCTTCTTGGGGAGTAACCGGGAGATGGGTATTTTTGCCTGCTCCCTGTGGTCTGGGCCCACGTGTATAGCCATTGTGGGTATTCCTGCACCCATTAAGAACTGCTTCTTTGTTTGCTACAGTTCTGTAGGACTTGTGAATACAAGCCCTACTGGCTATCAGAGGCAGGTGATCCAGGGACCTCCCCCTCAGTCAGCAGCTGCAAAAACTGGGGCAACGTATGTGTGTATAGGCTTCTTCTAGGGAGATACTGGTGACTTGGAGCAGGCTAGATAGAGAAGATAGAGGAGGTGTCCATTGGCTTCCCTGGTCTCTGGGGAAGGCTGTAGCCAGGCCTAGATGAGTGCTCAGGTGCGGGCTCCCCAGGCAGCAGCTTACAAAGTATGCGGATGGACTCATTCCAGGGGAAGACTGGGAGATGGCTGTTTTTGCCCACCCCTCTGTGCTAAGCCCTGTGGGGATAGCTGCAGTGGAGTGCTCACACACTTGTTAATAACTGCTTCTTTGTTTGCTGTAGTCTTGTGGGTTTCATGGATACAAGACTCTTTGGCTCTCAGAGCTAGGTGTTTTGGGGGCCTGACTCTCAAGTAGAAGTCTTAAAAGTCTGGGCACTAAATGTAGGGTCCAAACCCTTTGCTTTTTAGAAGCTGGAAGTTAGAAGTTCCCTCCCGCTTGTAGGGTGCTGTTCCAGGGTTGGGGTTTATGGTCAGATTGTGTTTCAGCCTTAACTACCTGTTTCAACATGTGTTTTCTTACTCCCCTGATGTGTAGGAGTCACTCAGTGAGTTTCTGGATTTCTTTCAGTGGTCATTTTCTGTGTGTAGTTGTACATTCAGTGTGTCTGTGAGAGGAGGAGAATTCAGGAGCCTCCTTTGTTGCCGTCTTGGTCAACACCCCTCCACACTTTTTAATTCTTTATTTGTTCTTTTTCGAATTGCCTTCATTTTAAACTAGTTTATTCTGGGTTGAAGAAATTTTGTTTTGTTTTATGTTTTCTTTTTGTATTTCTTTTCGTTTTTTTGAGATCAGTTTCTGTTATTGTAAGGTAGTTTAGAAGATACTGTGATATTTGTTGTCATAGAAATTTTTAAGTGTTTCTAGGTGATGCATACCTAAATTTCTAAGTAAAACAAAAGAGATACATCCCTTGTATTTTTAGCTGCATATATTTTTGCCCACTATGTCATTTTGAAATAATTACTAAATGTCTTTATAACTGTAAAGAGAGTGAAATGAAAGCAACTTTACATTTTTATTGCTATTGTTCTGTGCCTGAAAACACTGGTGATATACCTTTCAAGTTTGTAAGGCTGATTTCTTTTGAATACTCTTTAGGTAGTCAAGCTTATTTTTTCTAGGTGGAATAAAGACAGACATTGCTTCAGCATCAAATATTGAGTATTAGAAATGCAGTAAATACTTGGTAAATGAATAAGAGACTTAATCAGGAGAAGTTCTGTAGAAAGTATTAATAATCTAAAAATATAATGAGGGCTTCCCTGGTGGCGCAGTGGTTGAGAGTCTGCCTGGTGATGCAGGGGACACAGGTTCGTGCCCTGGTCCGGGAGGATCCCACATGCTGCGGAGCGGCTGGGCCCGTGAGCCATGGCCGCTGAGCCTGCGCGTCCGGAGCCTGTGCTCCGCAGTGGGAGAGGCCACAACAGTGAGAGGCCCGCGTACCGCAAAAAAAAAAAAAGAAAATATATATATATATAAAATGAAAATTAAATGAATATTAAGTACTATAAATGGTTTGTTTTAGGTGCTAGAGAATAATTACCCTGAGCCTCAGAATGGACCCAATATAGAAAGTGATTTTAAAACAGATGCTGGCTGTTCTGTTGTAGTATCCACTCAAGGTGGGAGTGAGGAAAGAAATGATCAGAATGAATCTTGTCAAAGTACCTTGAAGTAAGTTGCTGATTATACCTTCCTTTTCAAATACCTTGTTTGGTGGTGTTTGGGCTTAAAGGAGAATTGAACCCTTGAAAGTTAAAGAAATGAGCATTTCTTTGAACTAGAGAAGCAGTAAGAGAGTGCTTTCTGAAGTACTTTAACAATTCATTACAAATTTTGTTTCTTTACGTGTTGGTCTAGCTTATATCTTGTAAGAGAGGAGCTAATTCATCCCAAGAGATCCCTTTATTATGTTCATTGATCTCCTGTGTCAGAGGAAGTTGAACTAATCATCTCATTCATTTTTACATATTAAGTAATATTACAAGTAATGTATCTTTGAATACTAAAGCTGAAGCCTTGGTAGCAGGAAGATTCCTTTGTGAGAATGGCAAATTTAGAAAAGTCGAAATTATTCTAATCCTTTGAGTAAATAAAAACCGGACGTTCAGTTACTCATTGAACAACCTTTTATTAAGCTTCTAGTATTTGCCAGACATGGTTAAAAAACAAACTTTATAAATACGAAAGCTTAGTTTGTTCTTTTTCAATAAACTGAATCAATTGAAAGCAAGCTCTTTGTTCCCAAGAATGAGTTATAATTTTAGCTGCTTCATTTTTGTCAGTAGAATGCCAACTGAAGTAAAAAATCTTGAAATAAAAGGAACCAATGATGAGATTATTTCTGTCACTGATGATACTGAAAAAGTATTTGTAGATATTGAGGAGGATCTTTTAGAAGTAGAAACATTTACACAGGAGGAAATGGATATATACTCATCAGACTATGAAGGTCAGTTCATTTAGCTAATATTTTTGTTTGACCTTACTAATTTGATATTGGTGAATGATTATCTGAGATAACTTAGTCTTACATCTAAATTGGCATGTTTATAATAGCCTAAAGCCAAATATTTAAAGAGTATTTAATATTTATGAAAAGTTAAGCATATTAACTTATAACCTGAATATACAATTTTGGGGCCTTTTGCCTTGCTGTGTAATTATTATGGGTCTCCTCATTGCTGTGAACCAATTCTATGAACCTTTCCTTGGCAGTCTTCTTTAAGACAGAAACTCTCAGAGCTTTATGTGGAGTTATACACACTGATATGAGGCCTCTCAAGGCTCACCTGTGATTCACTTGATGAAGAGGGGTTGTCCCTAGGTGTTTAAAGATATTTTTGTAAGGAGGATAGAAAATGCTTCTGCCATTATATTTGTTTCCTATAATATTTCTGAACATTCTAAAAAGAAAATTGATTATTTTTCAAAAGGTCAGTTTTCTCTTCCTTCTTGTTTCCGTGTAGAGGATGCCAAAGAATCTGTTGGAATTGTTAAAAGTCCCAGTATTGCCTCTTACATGCAGATGCAGACTTTACCACAGCATTTAGAAGAAGTAAGTCTATAAGTAGTGGATAAAGTTAAATTATGCTATGGTAACACTATAGTGTTTTATTCAATATATCCAACCAAGGCTATTATCTCTTAAAAGTGTACTGTGGACTGTAGAGTGTAGCCATGCAGCATTTTTCTTTCACTGAAATTCTATTATTAGTTAGATGTCTAATAATTTCAGGCAATGAAATGTTAATTTCATAAACTGCTGTACTAAATTAATTTAGTCAAGAGTGATGCAAGTGTTCCATATTCAGAATGTATAATTCAGCAATAGTGTGCAGTTTTTACACATACATGGACTTTTATGTATTACTTGTTTTCTCAAAACTCTATACGCTGGATTTCCAGGTAGAACACAGACATCTCTAATTATTGAAACAATTCCTTTAAGAAGGATTTTTTTTTTCTGATTTTCTAGTTGTTTTCACAGCGTACAGTTGGCCCTTGAACAACATGGCAGTTAGGGGCTTTGACCCCCATGCAGTAAAAAATCCTCATCCATTCATCCCTTAGTATTCACGGAGGATTGGTTCCAGGACCTGGCGTGGATTCAACCAACCCCAGATGGTGTAGTGTATTTACTGAAAAAAATCTGATATAAGTGCACCCCCTTAGTTCAGACCAGTGTTGTTCAAAGGTCAGTTGTACTTACTTATGTAGTGATGTGTGTGTAATTTACAAATACATTGTAAATACATTGTGAATGATTTCTAGTGACATCATTTGTCTTTGTAGTTTAATATGCTCAATGGCTCAGGGTGATGGGCCAAAGGCATCACAATATAAAGGTCTAGTCAGAGCAGGACTGGGAGTACATTTTAATGTTTGGTTTCGCACTTGCTTTTAGACTGTTTTTACTCCAGGCGAATGGCTAATGTGAAACTCAAGATAACTAAGACAGTAATACCTGTTTGTTTCACCTGTTTTCTTTTTGGGTACTATTAATTTTAACAGCATTCCACAGGAGAGGTTCAGTGTCCAAGGGAAGAACTGTTAGAGACATGTATGGAGGAAAAATCAACTGAACAGAAAGGGTAAGGGAGAAAAAGTATGGAAAGCTTTCAAAGCTCATCTGGGATTAACTTGATGAAGAGGGTTTTTTTTTTTCCTCATCATTAACAATATATATTTTAGGGTGATACTGTGTTCCTAGTGAAATTGTAACCTCAATTTAATAGTAGTGGTAGTGATGATTTTTAGTAAATTCTATACTTCTAAATCTTGGTAGAGTGAAATAAATAATGATGTCTAAAATGCTTTTTGTTCTCCTGTCACTATCAACCTTAAAGTAAAATATAGCTATGAATAGACCAGAGTTTATTCAGCTGCTAATTAGGGTACTCCCTTTCCATACTAATTCCACTTTTCATGGGTCAAGTAAAGAATCATTATGAGTTATATATGTATAATCTTTCACTGTTATGGTATGATTACTGCACACTGTCCATAGGGCTTTGATGGACACATACTCTGCTAGCTTTTTATTATTATTATTATTATTTTTTTTTTTTTTGCGGTACGCGGGCCTCTCACTGTTGTGGTCTCTCCCGTTGCGGAGCACAGGCTCCGGATGCACAGGCTCAGCGGCCATGGCTCACGGGCCCAGCTGCTCCGCGGCATGTGGGATCTTCCCAGACTGGGGCATGAACCTGTGTCCCCTGCATCGGCAGGCGGACTCTCAACCACTGTGCCACCAGGGAAGCCCGCTAGCTTATTATTGCTTCAAGGATAGCTGCAGGCAGTTTTCATTTGTTGCAGTTTGGGCATGATTTCTTAATTTTTAGAATTTTTGATGTTTTAGAATTTTAGAATTACCTCAGATAAGAGAGGCAACATAATTAGATTTTCTTTCTCTTCTTTTTTGTTCGGGTCTTCTGTGGATAATTAACAAAAACGTATGTTTAATGTCCTGTGCCTTTACAAGTAATATAGATATTTCTATTAATAGAAAACTAGTCGTTACAGTTTCAGATGTGATAATGGGCTCTGTAGTGTTCCTGAGCAAAGTGTCTGCTTCTTCCTAGGTAAAATTTGAGGTCCCAGCTAACTTCATTTCCACTCATTTTAGATTATATTATTTCTGTTGCCAAGCATTTAATAGTGTTCAAGTCGTATATTAAAGCCATCCAGACATATTCTTTGCTTTTGTTTGAATCTGTTACTATTGCTATAGAGACGGATGTAAATAGATTGTAATTACGAGCTAAGCATTACAGAAGATTAGAGGATGTTTAGACTCTTAGATCGCGGAGCATTAGATCACCTGGACCTTAGATAATGCGAAGAATATCTTGCTTCCTAATTGATTATTAATCTTTAATTGTAGTATGATTGAAGGCTCTATAGATCCAGAACACATCACTCCTCATTCATTTGGTGTAGATACAAGTTCAGAAGTTTCTAGGTGAGAATTTTTGTATACTGCACCATATTGATATAATTACAAATAGATAAGAGAATGAAATGATGCCTACTGTACCATTTTGAAATAATTACTAAGATCTTGACCAAAAACTAAGAGAGTAAAAGATTTTCCTCTAACAGTTGTGTTTTAAAGACATGCAGGAACTATTTTAGAACAAATCTTTTCTGGAAAAAAGAAGTAGTGGATATATTATTGAAAGATGTAGTTCTTGCTCATTTTCAGCCTCTAGCAGATCTCTAATAGCATATGAAATGCTTCTAATTCTCTCATAGAAAAGAGTCATCCAGTTGTCTTCTGAATTTATTTTACAGGAGTTGAACAGTGTGTTTAGTGTTTACAAATCGTGTTGAAATAGGAGAATGATATAGCACAAATTTGCTTTAAAAAAATTCTCCAGTATTAGAATTTATCTCGTTACTTGTTGAAAGCAAAGGCCAATAAAGTTGTCTTAAAATAGGCAGGTCAGTTGTAACGCCTGTTTTTTTTTATGGATTTCCCAAATATAGTTTTGTTATTAAGGATGTGAGATGCTTGATAAAAGGCAAATGTTATTGCTGAAAGGGAATGAATGTAAATCCAAATAAATATAAACACAGTTTAATGTGTTATTTTCTTTTTAGAGACAATGATCAGTTTATTTGGACATGATAGTGCCTGTTCCCTAATTTAGGTTATAAAATTGATTTGCTTGTACAACATTGAGTCCCTTCTATGTTTTAAGGAATCATCCCCAAACAATCATTTTATAAAACAAAACTGACTTTGATTTTTAACTTTTATTTCTAAATAAGCATTTTTGTTAGGGTTTAATTATTAACATCAACTCTCTGATTTGTTTGGAAATGAAATGTTCACAATACTGTTGTTTCACATGTAATGAAGAATGACAGTAGTTTGCTCTATCCATGTTAGAATTAAACATTTTTTTAACCCATACTTTCCATAGTTTTCTTAAATCCATTCTGGATCATTAAATTTAGTCCAAGAAATATATTCCTAAGCCAAATTAGGTACTCTGTACACCTAATCAGAATGATTGCACAGGTCTCAAACTCAGATGCCTGTAGGGACCAGGCAAGTAAAATGAACGTGAGAACTGTCCTGGGTTGTAACACCATAGGGAGGGGACCATGGCTGACTAGACATTACATGTCCCTTAATTACAGCATTTGGATGAATAACTGTGCTGAGGACAAATGTGTCTGGGGGCTGAGGGATAGAGTGAGATCGGCTTTAGGGTTTAAATTTCCTGAAACTTCCAGAAAGCTTTTAAAGTAGAATAAAAAAGTAGGATCAAAATACTCAGCTCATAGACATCTAATTTGTTTCTTTCTTGATTAATGTGTGTTTTTTATTTATATGCTTCCACATAGTGCACGGATCTCTGCATGTAAAGATAAATCTTCCTCAGCTCCACCTTTGGTATCAAATAGAGTCACTGTTGCTTCACAAACACCTGGGCCAACAGCTCAGCCAACCCAGAGAAACGAACCCAGGGCTCAGTTATCACATTATTCCGATTCTGTTAGGCAAATGCTTCAAGATGAAATGTTTAAATTAGTTCAGGTAAGCACATCTTCATATAAACAAGTAAGTCTACACATGATATATACGTAAGCTTTTAAAATATGAACAGACTTCCAGAGATGGACAAGTTAAAATTGAATTGCAGGGCTTCTCTGCTTTGGGCACTCTTGCTTTGTTATTCAGAAGTCCTAACTCTAGGGACTAGAGTCTAGGCTGAGTTCCCTACTTCCCATGACGACTTTTTTTTACTGAGCTCTTGGGGATGCAGAGCTGCTCACAAAAGTGAGGTGGGGGATAATCAAACCAGACCAGCGGCCCCTGCTCAAAGGTGCCCAAAGTTCATTTTCTAACACAGTCTGTCACATCACATTTATCATCCCCAAACCAAATGTTGGCTTGGTTTGAAATTGTCAGCTGCATTTTAAAGTATTGTTCACTTTGCCTTCCATCATCTTTTTCTCACCTGGTTATCCTTTCCTCTGTCTACCAACAATTTTTAAATATTTCCCTTTTCTATTTTATTCCTTAAACATTAATTTCCCTCAGATCTTCTCTTCATGTGTTCTACGTTCACTTTCATATCCTTTTTGTTTTTAATTGTACAATTTTCTTTTTTATTTATTTATTTTATTTTTCGCTGCGTTGGGTCTTCGTTGCTGTGCGTGGGTTTCCTCTAGTTGCGGCGAGCAGGGGCTACTCTTCGTTGCAGTGCATGGGCTTCTCATTGCAGTGGCTTCTCTTGTTGCAGAGCATGGGCTCTAGGCACACGGGCTTCAGTAGCTGTGGCACGCGGGCTCAGTGGTTGTGGCTTGTGGGCTCTAGAGCGCAGGCTCAGTGGTTGTGGCGCACGGGCTTAGTTGCTCTGCGGCATGTGGCATCTTCGTGGACCAGGGCGTGAACCCATGTCCCCTGCACTGGCAGGCAGATTCTTAACCACTGCAACACCCTGGAAGTCCTCATATCCTTTTATGTGATGCAGTATACCATTTTTATATGGATAATTCTGGGCACTAATTTTGTGAGTTTTTCAAATATGTGTACCGATTTTTATAAATACAACTCTTTTGTAATTAACTCATGTACAACCTCATCCTGTATAGTTTAACAGTGTGGTGCCTGGGCTCACAGCCAGGCTTGTGTGGCGTTCCCATGACTTCATGACTGATTGGTGTCTTCCCATGTGGACTGTGGCCTGGCCAGAGACCCTCACACATCCCACTGTGGGGCAGCCAGGACCGTTCCCATCCTCCTAGCATGCCCATACCCCTCCTTATGCCCTGCCCACACCCCTCCTCCAATAGAGACCTATGCCCTCCGTGACACCTCCCCATGTGCTGTTGCTGGGATGTTTATACTAAAAAAAAAAAAATCTTTGAACTATGGGTCCTGATGGGAATACTTTTTCAGCATGTCCCACTGTCCCATGGAACTTATTGAAACTGATTTTATTCTTATTCTTCTGAGTCTCTTCTTTCCCTTTTCTGTTTACTAGCATGACCTATTTTACCTGCTTAAGGTTTTAGAAGCATTTGTCAAACTTGTTTTTTGGATTACCTAGGGACTTTGCTGGTCACTGCCCTGTATATCTAACACATTCTCCAGATAATTCTGGAGAAGATTAAGAATCACTGCCTTAGAGAGTCATCTTCACCTTCTTTCACTACACGTGTCCAGTGTTGTACTGTGCCCTCTTGACTCTTTTGCCCACATTGTATGTCAGTACAGTTACTTGCTATTTCTATAGTGGTAGCCAACCTTAGGTTCTTAGAACTTCATACTTCCGTTGTCTCATATATGCATTTCTGAGACATTTTCCCCCAGATATTGTTTTAATACTCTTATTTTCATGCTTTAAAATCTTCAGTAAATTTCAGGCACAAATTTGTATACTATATGATATCAATCATGTTTTAAAAATACAAAGAATGGAACTTCCCTGGTGGCGCAGTGGTTAGGAATCTGCCTGCCAATGCAGGGGACACGGGTTCGAGCCCTGATCTGGGAAGATGGCGCATGCTGCAGAGCAACTAACCCCAGGCGCCACAACTACTGAGCCTGCGCTCTAGAGCCCATGAGCCACAACTGCTGAGCCCACATGCCTCAACTACTGAAGCCCATGTGCCTAGAGCTCATGCTTCACAACAAGAGAAGACACCACAGTGAGAAGCATGTGCACCGCAATGAGGAGTAGCCCCCACTCGCCACAACTAGAGAAAGCCCACAGCAACGAAGACCCAAAGCAGCCAAAAATAAATAAATAAATAAATAAACAAACAAATAAATAAATACGAGGAATGAAAGGATATACACTAAAAAACGTTAATACTAGTTATCTTTGGGAATAAGATTATGAATCATTTTTATTTTCTTTTTTATCCTTTTTTTCTATAATAAGCATATATTTCTTTTGTAATTGAAGGGACCTACATTTTTTTTAAAAACCCGCAGTGTTTCCTTATTGGCTTGTTTTAAGAAGTGCAGATTCCTCTGTTGGGTTTGAAAGACCCCCATGGACAGCTTTTATCTTCCCTCTTTTCCCACCATACTCTCACAAGTCCAGTGGTTCTCAAAGTGTGGGCCCTGAACCATTAACATCAGCATCACTTAGATATTAGGAACACAAATTCTCAGGCTGCCATCCCAGACCTACTGGAATCAATCTCTGGGGATGGGGCTCAACAAAGAGTGCTTTTAGAAGTCCTACAGGTGGCTCTGATGCATGCTACAGTTTGGGAACCACTGTACTAACCTCTCTCCTCATTAGCTATAAATTTCCTGCTCCATCTAAGCCAGTGTACATGCTAGTGGTTCCCAAGCTTTTCTGTACATTGAAATCACCTAGTCATCTTAAAAAATGCTAATCCTGGCTCACATCCCCCGGATACTCTGATTTTATTGGTATAGGGTGTGACCTGGCCATTGGGACTTTTTAAATGCTCCTCAAGTGATTTTGTCATTCAAGGTTTGTCAGCCACAGTGCATACCTTTGCCTTTCACTGGGTCAGCCCTTCCACAGGAATGCCTCTCTCTTCACCTGTTGCTAATCTCTGCTTTTTTCTTTCCTGAAAAACCTGGTCACAACACACCCATTTTAGGAATTCTTTAATTATCCTCACCCACTCCATCAGACCACTCCTTTATGGTCCCAGGGATGTTTATGTAAACTGCTTTACAGATAGTCCCAAGTCTCACTAGGAGTTCATATTCCTAGTTAACAGCTCCTTGAGGACAGGAAGCTATTCTTCTTTTCCTGTTGTTTTTTTTTTTTAAATTTCTCCCAGCTCTGCTTCCTATTCAGCATTTATGGGTCCAGCAGTTACTAAGACGGAAGTATGACTATTCTGGAATACTCAGATAATTATTGTTGCTTCTTTAGGTTCTTTTCATTATATTTTAAGATGTTTCTTTAATTTTTATTTTATCCTAGCTGCAACAGATCAACTTCATGAGCCTAATGCAAATAGTAGGATCATCCTTTGCTAACCTCCCGGATATACATCAACTTCTACAGCAGTCTCAGTCTGTGCATTTGGTGGGAAGCCAGGGATCAAACCCCACAAGAGGGAGTAATGATGTTGAAGACACCAGTAGAAATCTGAAGGAGAGATTTTTCGTTAAACCACAACCCATGGGAGAGTACACCAGAGAGCCTGGCAAGAACAGCCCACACTGCCATAAAGAAATTGTGCAATCTGATGAAAATAGTAATGGAAATTTACAGGTTATGCATCTTAAAGTACCATTAAAGTTGTCCTAGTAGTTCAGTTGTTGGTTATTTGAGTAAATAACTTATTTAGTAATTATATTCCACCTCCTCCAAAACATATTGAACATCATTTAAAAAGTAAGAGTTCGTAATATATTTTAATCTTACATAATATTTTTTTTCTCTTCCAGAATGTTCCACATAAGAGTGTTCCTTTTTGTCAATTAGAAGGCCAAACCCAGAATAGAGGACTAACTCCAGCATCTCAGAGCTTACCAACCACTTCGTTGTCTCCAGCCCCTGCTGGAAATACTCACCTCCACCTTTTGTCTATGCCCTCTGCCATTCTGAAGACACCTGAACTTATCCCCATTGCAAAAGCTTTCAGACCTGGTGATGGTTTTCCTTTGCTTCAATTTCAGCCCAAGCCTGAATTTAAGCCCCTTTCCTTCCATACAGAAAGAGTTCCTCAAGTTCCCTTCAGTCCTCCGCCACAGCCAAGAGTGGCTTGGGGATTATCTGATTTCTTCCAGCCTCCTTTGCCAAAGAGAGCAATGGACACTACTTCAATGTCCCATTTGAATTTGAGCCAGTATAATACTGAAGCCATAAAAAAAGCAGTTGAGCAGAAGAAATGGACAGAAACAATAATTACAGAAATCCCTAAGCATGTGAACTTGGATCAGTATGTTGGACAAGAAAACTTGACACCTCAGCAGGACTCTGCAACATTTATAAAACCAGAAAAACTGTTTGATGTTAAGCCAGGGCCCTTTGAGATATCTCCTCAGAATTCTTTTGGACTTCCATTATTGCACCTGCAACTTAAACCTCCTTCTGTATTTTCCTCTGCCTCAAGAGCATCAGTTACAGTTCCATCAATACCTATTAGAACTGTAGCAGAAGAAAGCAAATACCCAAGACTACCACTACTTCATTCATGTCTATCCCAAGGAAATATGGTAATGATTTTTGCAGTGATACGAAAGCACAGTCCTGCCTTTTTCATACCATAAATATACACTCAGTGAAAAGCTCGTACACACTTCTTTTTAAAGAAATAATGCTTCTGTTATTGAAAATAACATACAAAATTTGGTTTAAAATAATAATGGAGTACCTTAAAGGTTTTAGGTCTTTTTTGTATATCAGTACCAGAGTTTTCTAGACTCTTTCAAAAAGATGTTTCTGAGATTCTTCTCAGAGAAGAAATAAGAAGTAAAATAAAATGACCAGGGTTCTGTGTGTGTGTGTGTGTGTGTGTGTGTGTATCTGTCTGTCTGTCTAGAGAGAGAGCATTATTTGGGGTTCCTAGCAATTGTGATATGATTCCCTTCAAATCTACTACAGGTTAAAATTGTTAAATTTAGACCCAGATCTGTAAGTAGTTTTGCATACTAAAAAATTGTATCTTTTTAAAATACTTTAAACACAAAGATTAAAGCTTTATAAATCCACCAAATCATCTTTAAAGTTGTAACCTTTGATTTATGAAATTAAGACTGTTTAGGTTCTAGTTTTGTAAGTCAGTATAGTTGAGTAATTGAGTAATTCATTCTCTGGTACACTTTTAAGATTTGAAAATAGTGCCGGGAAAAGAAATGGTCATTCCTCAGAAAAAGTACTTATCGTGCCTTCCTTTCTTCTGAACGTATTATGAACAAAAAAGAAAGGATTAAAGGAGTGGAAAAGTAGACATTTTGGGAAGGTTCTAAAGAAATATGTTTAATTAGAGTAGTATAATGAACCCCCAAGTTACCATCACCCAGCATCAGTGGTTATCAACATATTGCTACTCTGTTCCATCCATAGTCTCCACCCGTGTCCATCCTCCCTATTCCAAAGAATTTTAAATCAAAGCTAGATGTTATATAACTTCATTTATAATTTTAAGGAAGATTTTTAATATGAAAAAGAAATTAAGAAGATGAGGACTTTTAACATAATTTCTGAAATAAAACGCCCAGTTGAAAATTTCAGGAAATGATTTCTAAAATCATTTGTACTTTAAGATGTGCGTACTCGTCTTACCAGTCCAAATCAGTTTGTTTTCTTTGATATGTTCTATCTCTTGCACATCTTAGTTTAATTTAAACCAATGTTTTTCTCAATTTTTTATTAACATATTGCCTAATTGAGGTTTGTAATTTTAAATTACTATGCTTTGTTTCTTTCTTATAGTACCAAAACCCACAACTTATTCCACTTGAAAACCTTATTGCATTTAAACAAATGCAACAAAAATTAACACATAATTTATTTGAACAAGGCAATCCTGGACACCTCCAGCTTCTACAGGTCAAAATAGAATCATCTGAATTGAGACAAGGAAAGGACAGTAAAAAAAGGCAAGTTTTACGTGAAATTTTATTTGAGCATATACCTGCAAACGTACCTGCAAGTTTATTATTAGTGACAATAATATAGTTATAAGACGGAAGTTATCTGGTTCAACCTCCCAGCCTGACACAATTGCATATTCAGTTTCCTTGTCAAGTGTCATGCATTTGAACACATCTTGTGATGAGAAAAATTCCTATAATGTGAGAAACAAATACTATTTTTGTTTACATTTTATTAAGGAATTCTTTCCTGGCATTCATAGGCTAGAGGTTTCTTTTTACATTTTTCTCTAACAGGATGAGCAGTCATCTTTTGCAGCACAAATATTTGATATCATGAAATCTTCCATATACTGTCCAATACACTGAAGTAACGTTAATTGTTATTCATCTTACCATATTCTCCAGACTCTTACAGGAAGCAGTGATGTGAATTGTTTCAGGGCACTAAGAAATGCTCATGTAAAAAGCAAGGCTGTGACTTCTAATGAAGAGCATTTATAATGTTTTACTCATAATGGATGTTCAAAACATGTATTAACTGGTAGATTATTACTTAGTTTAGAAAATACTTTAACAATTTTACATTTATCAGACCCTAAAATCTACTACCAGTGCTCTCTTTCCAGAAATGGTCTTTCCTTCCATCTTTTCCAGGTAAACCCTCTTCAAAGTAAGTTTTCCCCTTAACTTTTTGGGCTCTCCTTCCTCCTTGCTGGGATTTCCTCCTTGCTGAGGTGACTGAGTTTGCCTAACTTCTTCAGATAGGTGAATGGAGGTATCCAGTAGGGTTTCTGGGGCCAGCTTAGAATCTGCAGAAAAGAGAATTTGAAAATTACCTAAAAGGTGTAACTCTAACCTGGGACTCTAGTGACTAACACAGAAAAGTCAGTTCAGTATTAAAGGAACTAGAAATAACTTTCATGGGTCCCTGATTTGCTTGTATTCTAACAGAATATCTTGCTAATTTAATTAAATGGCACTGAAAATAATTTATTGACAAAATTTTGATAACTGTCCCACTGCATAGCATGATACAAATGAAAAACTGATGTTACTAAAATAGTAAAAATATATTTTACACTATTTTTAATAGACAAAGACGACGAGCTGAAAAAGAGCTGCAAGAAAAAAGATCAGAGAAACTAAGGAGAAAACTAAGTGTGACTTTCCAACCAGAAGATTTCATCATTAATGATAATGATTCAGAAATAGTTATGAAACCCAAGGTATAGAAAAACTATAATACATTCTTCCCTGGTCTGCATGTACACAGAGTTTGGAATGTCTGTGGTTTATCTAGTTGTCTGATTGCTGGAAGCTTCTGATTGTGACTAGGAGAACCTTAACATCATTAAGCACATAAATCTCTGCTGCATCCCTCTGTGCAACAGTAGACAAACAGTTGTGAATGTGAAAAGCAACTTCTTGGTAAATCAAAAACTGTAGTTTAGAGCATCTGCTTGTGTGACTTATATTTGAAATCACTCTGCCTTTTTTCTATGACATCTTAATGCATATCATGTTATTTGGGTTCCTCCTATGATAGTTTCACCTCACTCTTTTAGGTGCCTCTAGGATTTCCCAAACATAGGTTTGTTATGCAACCTATATTTTATATCAGATCTTTGCAAACATTCATTCTAAATTTGGTGACTATTTACCTGTATTTGCAACAAGAGTTTAAATAAACAGAAATAGTTTTGTTTACTTGAATCTTAGCACCCTTTCTTCAGTAAGTCCTCAAGAACATGTCTAGAGGCACTTAGTAAAATTTTGAGTCCATGAACAGTTTTGTTATTATTTGTGAGTTAAAGCTAGTCTTGCAGGAGAGAATTGCATATTGTAATTTAGTAACTGCATTAAATTGGTAATCCTCTTTTTTATTGTTTGACTTGTGAATTTTGTAAGCATCTTTGTGGAGTTACTTTGATAGAGTAAATAATTTGATAGAATAAATATTTCTAGAATTAAAGGATTTTAAACTATACCTAAAAAATCAACATTTCTCATAGCTATTGAATATTTTTTTTCAAAATAATGACTGTCTTTGAGTTAATCATAACTTGATCATTTGGGGATTCATTTAGGAGCAACAAGAACATCATGGTTCCCAGCCTTTGGAAGACTTTGACATTCCTTTTGGTATGTATATGCATGATTAATGTCATGTCTCCATTCAGAGTTAAAATCAGCTTTCTAAAAATATGTAGATACCTACCCATTTCCCAGGGATACTGGGAAAAGTGGAAATGTTTATGTAAGTGTTGTATGTTGTAAGCACTGTTAAAATGTTAGTTATGATATATGAAAAAAAAAAAAATAAATAAATATAAAAATATGTAGATAAAAATGAGACCAAATTGCTTTCATGTTATCTTTGACAGGATGGTGTATATGTGTGTATGTATGCGTATGTGTTTGTTTTGATGTGTTATCCGTTAGAGCAGTGGTTGACAAAGTATGGCCCACAGACCAGATCTGGATTACACCTGCTTTTGTGAATCAAGTTTTATTGAAACACAGGCAATGCCCATTTATTTACACATTGTCTATGACAGCTTTCGCATTGCAGCAGGTTCCATTTATTGCAAAAGGGACCATATGGTTCACAAAGCGTAAAATATTTGTCATCTGGCCCTTTACAGAGTTTACCAACCCCTATAGTAGAGCAATGCAATTAATTAGAATCTCAAATAAGATATTGATATATAAGGCCTAAAAGGAAATTATTGGAAAACGCGCCTGGAGTCAAATTAATCATAGAAAATACATGTACATTAAAGTAAAGGCATCAGTTCAGAAAAAAGAACTTGTTTATACATAGTAAATTCTTTTCTTTCTTGAATTGGTCAATTCATTTCTTGCCACTGAATGTACATGTTCTCCAAGCCTTTCTCTTCAGTATTTTTCACACATATACACACAAACACTCTTGTGCCTCTGCAACCATTCACTCTCATGACTTCAGCTTTTAAATTTTTTTGGTGACATTCAAATATACACCTTCCCTCTCTTTCTTTTCTACTTTCCCCTTAAATTCAACATGTTCACGGGAGTTCTTTGGTGGCCTAGTGGTTAGGATTCTGGGCTTTCACTGTGGTGGCCCCGGGTTCAATTCCTAGTCGGGGAACTGAGATCCCACAAGCTGCATGGCGTGGCCAAAACAAAAACAAAAAAAAACATGTCCACATTTTAAACTGGCATTTTCCTGTTAGTGATATCACCACTCATTTTATTGGACAAGATTTTTACCTTGGAAGTCACCCCTGATTTATCCCTCATGTCTGTTACCCCATTCTTTCACTTAAGCCTTGACCTGGTGCTCCCTCCCTTTCTCGGTGCCACGACCCAGCATCAGGCCTCTGTGTGCTGAGCAGTTGTCTCCTCACTGGCCTGGTTAGCTTCTGTTTCTCAGCTTCTTAATCTGTCTGGTGTTCTTCTTTTCCATGCACTTGTCTTAAAACCATTTTCTTTTTCATTCATGATAACATTCTTTCTCTTCACAAAGGTGGTACATATTCACTGGAGAAAATTTAGAAAATGCAAGTAGAAAATAAGACCAATATTAAAATCTCCAATAATCCCTCTGTCTAGAGATAACCAGTGTTAATATTCTTCTAGGGTTTATTTTCTGAATATCCCTACTCTCTATATATCTATAAATATATATATATATGTGTGTCTATATATATTTATATATAAAAAGAATACCTCCTCTACTTGTTTATAACTTACTTGTTTTTACATACTAGTATTAAGGTATATATCTTCCCATTTTACTAGATATTCTTCTACAATGTCATTTAAACTGACTGCGTAGTACTCCAGTGCATGTATATTGTGTCATTCCAAACAACAACAATTCTCCAATTCTGTGACATCTACTGGGTGTCCTATAATTCAGTTCCATTCTAACACTAATAACCTAGAGTTAGCACAGACTCCAGAGGTTAAGGAATCAGTCCCAAAAGACTCCCTATTTCCTTTAGACACCAGCTGCAAATGGGGTCCCCCAACACCTGCATTTTTGTCTGGTCAAATATAAATTCAGGGATTCCCATGACACCCCCACCCCCTACCACCAGGTTTACTAATTCTCTAGAACAACTCTAGAACTCACAAAAGCACTTTATTTGTGTATACAGTTTCATTATAAAGGATACAACTCAGGAACAGCCAAATGGGAGAGATGCATAGGGCAAGGTATGGGGTTTGAGGACACAGAGCTCCCACACCCTTTCTGGGTGCACCAACTCCCAGCACATCCACTTAATCATCAACCTAGAAGCCCCCTTAGCCTCGTTGTCTCAGGGTTTTTACTGAAATTTCATTGCATAGGCATGATTGATTACATCATTGGCCATTGGTGATTGAACTCCAGCTGCTCTCCCTTCCATGGAGGTGGGGGTAAGGCAGGGCTGATAGCTGGTTCCTCTGGTGACCAGCACCCACCCTGAAACTATCTAGGGGCCTGCCAGGAGTCATTAGCCTAAACTCAGATATGATCAAAAGGGGCTCATCATGAATAACAAAACATACTCCTGCCACTCAGGAAAATCCAAGGGTGTAAGGAGTTTTGTTCCTGGAACCAAGGACAAAGACCAAATACAAATATTTTTTATTATACTACCAAGAGCCATCATTGATACTCTTTTATTCTACTTAGACTCCCTGGGTACTCTCCCAGGAATATCCACATCAAAACCTAAACTCCCATAATAGTCTTTGGACTTTGATTCTACTTCCTGCTGAATGTTTCCTCCAGGGTGGAAATTACCTCAGGTACAGCATGTGCAGTCTGAATTCATTATCCCTTCCCTACCAACTGGTTTGTTCTTCTGTGTTCTGTATCTCCATTTGTGTCACTACCAACTTAACATCAAAACACACATTATTCTGAGTTCTGCTTTCCCCTTCCCCCTCTCAACCAGTCAGTAGCCAGTTCTTGCCTATTTTACTATCGTTGTAATTCTTAAATTTATCCTCTCTCGTCTATTCCTCACCATTACTGGGTACTTATTTGGACTGCTGCAGCAGCCTCATCTATCTGATTGCCTTACTTTAATTTTATCCACTGAAATTTATTTTCCACACACTGGCTGTGGTGGTTTCTCTGGAACATCAGTCTGAGCATATCATTTCCCTGCTCAACAACTTCTACTGGATCTTCATCAGTCAGAAGAATAGGTTTCTAGCCTGGGCATACAGAGTCCTTCACAATTTTGGTTTTAATTCTACTGAGCTGCCTGTGAGGGTCAACTTAGATACCACTTCACTCAGAAAGTCCATTTTGGTAACATCTTGACACTGAATTCCTCACCTCCCTTGAGTTAGGTACTCTGCTTTTGGGCTCCTGGTAACATGTTGGCTTCTTAATGATTGCTTCCAATGTTTTGTTGTTATATTTAAGAAAAGCTCCAGGATGATGTTAATACTTCAGCTGGATTGCATTTCATGGCCTCTGTAAAAAAGAAAGTTAAAGAATGTCAGGATGCAAGTACAAATACAGACCCAGGTAAAATGCTATTTCACTTTAATTTTTAAAATTAATTACATTTTGCAATATTTAATATATCAACTTTTTTTTTCAAAGCAGTGATTTAAAGGGAATTTAAAATTATGTGATAGGGACTTCCCTGGTGGTCCAGTGGTTAAGACTCCACACTACCAATGCAGGGGACCTGTGTTCAATCCCTGGTCATGGAACTAGATCCCGAATGCCTCAACTGAGAGATCCTGCATGCCACAACTAAAGATCCCGCATGCCGTAACTAAAGGTCCTGTACATGGCAATGAAGATTCCACATGCCTCAACTAAGACCCAGCGCAGCCAAATAAATAAATAAATATTTAAGTAAAAAATAAATGAATAAAATTATGTGATATTAGTTACTCATCCCAGCTTCTTGTCCCCAGCCCTGGTATATACTTTACAAATTTTAAACTAAAATTAAATTTTAAATTGAATTTATGGTAACTTTATTAAAATGTAATAGGTATTTGTTTAAAAATGCCATGGACTACATCCTAAATCAGTAGAAATAATATATATATATATTCTAAATTTTTTTATTTTTTGGCTGCGCCATGCGGCATATAGGATCTTAGTTCCCTGACCAAGGATTGAACCGCACCCACTGCATTGGAAGAGCAGAGTCTTAACCACTGGATCGCCAGGGAAGTCCTGGTAGAAATAATATTTTGAATTTGGGTTCTCTGTGCCATAATTGACTTTACTAGAATTTCATGCCTAAGATTGAGAGGCCTGAAGCCGTGGCTACTGAAGTTGAGTTAGGAAGAGAAGGACTAGATTGGGTTTAGTGTGGGAAGAATATATGTAACTGTGTCCAAAAATAGAGGAAATAAATGTTGGAGGAGCTATTATTTCGAATTTTGCCTGACAGACTTCTTCATTAATGTAATGAATGAATGTATTAGGTGGTTTCCAGTATTTTTCTCCTATGAATGATGCTTCAGTGAGTAACTTCTTGCATAGAGCCTTTTTTGTTGTCGTTGTTCATCACTATGATTTAGCTAACTCTTTTATCCTTTACCAATCCAGTAGATTAAAGAAAAAGGCCTCTAACTGTTATTTTAATTTTTATTCCTTTCTGAATGAGGTTGAGCATGTACAGGTATTTTTTTAATAAGATTTTTTTGATGCAAATGGTGAGTGCGCATTTGAGAAACATTCTTAAATGTAGCTTTGAGAAAGCCTTGGAGGTACTTGACTGCTCTATAGTCTTCTAAAGTCAGCAGCCTATTTGCTAGAAGTTTGTTATTCATTCAGGTGATCAGGCCCAAGATATAAATAGTAATAAAATCTAAAATTATCATATTAATTAAAAAATTAAATTCTTAAGCTGTCAGTCTACTTTTCTACCACGTTTTATACACAATATATAAAAATCTGCACTTATATATTTAATTTTTTCTGTGCTTGTGAAATCCTTTTTCTGTTTTCTCTTTTTGTCCCAAATCTCCTAATTGACTACAAGATAAAGATGCTGCTTCTCAAGAAGTTGTTTCTGAATGTCATAAAAATCAGCAAATCATTTCTTCCTCATCAGGTGTGATTTCTTTCTTTTTTTTTTCTGACAACACCATGACTAGTTAAAGGTTATGTCTGCATGACGGCTGAAACAGGAGTTACCGACCCCCATAAAAAAAGCAATTAAACCAATCAATTGATTTAATAGAGATAGAATGATAATTTAAGTATTTTCACTTTCTTTTTTCTAGTTTTTTAAAAAATGTGTTTATTTTATTCATTTATTTTTGGCTGCATTGGGTCTTTGTTGCTGCATGCAGGCTTTCTGTAGTTGCGGCGAGCAGGGGCTACTCTTCGTCGCAGTGCATCGGGTTCTCACTGCGGTAGCTTCTCTTGTTGCAGAGCGTGGGCTCTAGGCACGCGGGCTTCAGTTGTTGTAGCACGTGGGCTCAGTAGTTGTGGCTTCTGGGCTCTAGAGCGCAGGCTCAGCAGTTGTGGCGCATGGGCTTAGTTGCTCCACAGCATGGGGGGATCTTCCTGGACCAGGGCTCGAACCTGTCTGTGTCCCCTGCATTGGCAGGTGGATTCTTAACCACTGTGCCACCAGGGAAGCCCTTTTTTTTTTCTAGTTTTTTGGTTGTCATGTGGTTTAAGTTCAAGCCTTGGTGCCAAGTTTCCAGTACTCAGTATTGCAACGAGTTATATTTTGCTTGTGAAATTTGAAAGTAATGTTCTATTAAAAATACAATGCTAGGAAATAAGATTACAGTTGTAGGACAAAAGGCACAGCGTTAGACTGCTGACTTATTGTGACAGGCTTCTATATTGTTTTGAATAAGAAGCTAATGACTTTTGTAAAATTAAGATACTAAACATTTTAAGTGGTAAAATTTAGCTATGGTCTTTATATATACTAAGAATCACTGAATTGTACATTTTTAAAGGAAGTGAATTACATCCCAAAGCTGGTTAAACAAGTGAACAAGCAACAAGAAACGGTGTTGAAAGTAAAAAGAATAAATTAGTTATGATTAATTTCCTAAAGCCTGGTTTTATTGAAATTTTAAACAAGCAAAAATGACTTAATATATCTGAAATTGAAAAATGAAATTATAGCATTTTCTTGGTATGACTTAGATATTTCATTATTCATGTGAGCCATTCATATGAGAAAAGCAGTAGTCAGTATGCATAAATTCTGAATTATTCTAGAGTAATTTGCCCTTAGAATAGAATACAATTTGCTTTATTTATATCTATGAAACTTCTACTTAGATTTTCAACAAATATCCTTTTTTTTTTGGTTGTGTTGGGTCTTTGTTGCTGCGTGCAGGCTTTCTCTAGTTGCAGCGAGCAGGGGCTACTTTTTGTTGTGGTGTGCAGGCTTCTCACTGTGGTGGCTTCTCTTGTTGCAGAGCACGGGCCCTAGAGCACGCGGGTGTCAGTAGCTGTAGTGCGTGGGCTCAGTAGTTGCGGCACACAGGCTCTAGGGTGCGCGGGCTTCAGTAGTTGTGGTACGCATGCTCAGTAGTTGTGGCTCATGGACTCTAGAGCACAGGCTTAGTAGTTGTGGTGCACGGGCTTAGTTGCTCTGCAGCATGTGGGATCTTCCCGGACCAGGGATTGAACCCGTGTCCCCTGCATTGGCAGGTGGATTCTTAACCACTGCGCCACCAGGGAAGTCCCTCCAACAAATGTCTTTAACGTTGTTTGTTGCTAACTTTTTCTTACCAAGTTAATGACATAGAACTATTTACAGATTTTTTTACTATCCTGATTTTTCTTATTTTTAGAACGCGAATCTTTCAGTGTTCCTCAACTTTTGGCACCAGATGTATATCTGAATCTCAGACTTTCTACTGAAATATCAGAGAAACCTCTGTCACCTTCAACAAGTGAAACGGTACTAAATTTGGAAGTTTTAATAAGTTTTAACAATACTTTTGTGCTAAATTTTATTATGGTCATCTGCATTATTCAGTTGTATAGGTGAAATGAGGCCAAAAATCTCATCTACATAGATTTGTTGGAAAGGTCAAAAATTAGTTTAAAATTTAAATATTGTGCCCCCAAATACTGTAAACTAAGACCATCACACATACTTCCTGCAGTTTGCCCTAAGTTAGGCTTATATAAGCTCTTCTTGCCTTGAGAATTAAACCTTTTTGGGGCAGGGGTAGGGTACAGTGGCCGTACTATAAGTAAAAAGAATGTAACCCTCATTGATTTTGTGTGTTTTGGTTCAGATTGGACACACTTACATAAATGTGATTGACATTGAAGCTGATGATCTACACAAATTACCTGTTAGAGAAGAGCCTTCAGATGATAATAGTATCAAACAGCAAAGCGATCATCTAGAAGTCCCATCTTCTGCAGAATTACATTACGTCGCAGCTTCAGTTACTAATGCTCTTCCCCTGCACAATTTTAAGAGTCAAGGTAATAATTTTTTCTACTTTTAAAATAAATTTAAAACATTTTGAAAAATTCTTTAATATAGCATTGTTACCCCTACTTATGTCTCTTAGCTCTCCTCCTCCAAATCCACTGTAATTTTATTTTATTTATTTTTTTAATAAACGTATTTATTGATTTATTTATTTATTTTTAGCTGTGTTGGGTCTTTGTTGCTATGTACGGGCCTCCTCTAGTTGTGGCGAACGGGAGCCACTCTTCGTTGGAGTATGCGGGCCTCTCACTGCAGTGGCCTCTCTTGTTGCGGAGCACGGGTTCCAGGCACGTGGGCCTCAGCAGTTGTGGCACGTGAGCTCAGTAGTTGTGTCTTGCAGGCTCTAGAGCACAGGCTAAGTAGCTGTGGCACATGGGCTCAGTTGCTCCATGGCATGTGGGAACTTCCTGGACCAGGGCTCGAGCCCATGTACCCTGCATTGGCAGGTGGATTCTCAACCACTGTGCCACCAGGGAAGTGCAAATTCACTGTAATTTTAGATGTTTATATTCACATTTAGAAATGTTCTATTAATCTTTTAAATACCTTGTTTATAAGTTTAGAATCGATCTTTTTATGCCTTTCGTATTCTTGATAGAATCTGGCAATTCCGCTATGGATTAATTTTTTAAACCTGCAGAAGTGTCTTCAACCTGTCTGGATGGAAGAAACTGGAGAGCAGGCATTCCAGAAGTGAAGGAGCCTTGCATCACCTCACCTCCACCATCAGACATACAGCAGGACAAAGGTGAATGCCCTAGATTTATAGCATAACTTTCCCCTTTCTCTGAATTACTGTTATATTAGAAATAAGCACTAAAACTTGATCATTGCAGAGGAAACCAGAAGAAGGGTTTTTCCCTTGCTAAGGAGAGTAGGGGCACATAGGTAAATGAGATAGAGTCATGGTTCCAAGCCTGGGACCCAGGGATATTGTGCAAGGAAGTTACAGATCTGTTTGTGCATATGTCTTTCCTCAATTAATGAGGCTAAAAATAAATATCCTGTGGAAATTCATGAGAGTTTTGGTGTTAAAAAGGAATTCTCATATTTTAGAAGGTGGGAAGTTCTAGAATAGCACATAGAAAATACACAGGCTTGGTAGGCAATAGTACTTTATTAGTAAAATATTCAGTTTTATAGTCATAAATCAGGTTGCATTATTGTAAAATATTTGCAAGATTTAGAAGAATGTTTCTCCAAAACCTAAACTTATTACATGCTGCGAATCATTAGGTTAATCTAGTATGTAATCAGACTTCCTGCAGCAGAGACCTAATGCCTCTTCTGGCTTCCACAACTGTTGGGAGGAATAGACCTAGCCTTGTGGTCATCAGCTGCTTGGGTGCAAAGTCCAGCACTGCCCTTTCGTTGTGCATCAACAGCAGACACTCAGGAGATGTGAGGAGCAAGGAAGGGATGGGTAGCAGGGAAACTTCACCTTAGGATGTGTTAGAGCATGTGTATTACAGCTGTGTATACAATAAGTGCCAGCATTTCAGATTTTGAAGCCTTTGCCCTCTCTCTCCCCTGCCATGGGACTGCTAGGTGCATGGGTCGTGGAGGGAGGATGTATGAAGCTGACAGTCTTTCAGGCTGGGGAAGTGTGTGGGGAAATGAAAGGACCTTGGCTTTTATCAGTAGATTCAAATAGAACAGACCTGGCTTTCAATCTCAGCCCTGTTACTTAATAGCTTGGAGACTTTTTGCAGGTAATTAACTTTATCTGATCCTCACTTGTATCTCTGTAGGATACAGCCTTATAGGGTTGTCATGAGGGTTGCATCTAGCCAAATGCCTGTGACCACTTAAGTACCCTGTTAGTGTCCCTTCATTTTCACACCAACTTGACTTTTGAAATTCTGACAAACTAGAACCAGACTGATCTCCCTGTGACCTCAGAATATCTTAGGACAGCATTTTAAATGACTATAAGCTACAGGTTAATTTCCTCCATCAGTGAGATCAAGTCTATATTCAACCTTTTGGAAGATCCTTCCATGAGGAGATCGGTGATGAAAATATGTCAGTGGACCATTCTACTATTACTAAAGATAACTTAAAAATGCCAATTTAAAAGAAAGAGTTTTATATTTTGAAATTAAATTCCATCATGGTATATACATAGTATACTTTAAGGACTCAGAATATAGTCACAGTAAAGTTGAGTGGAATTTGTATTATAAGAAAAGGCTGGGAGAAGGGAGGGACAGGGTTCTTAGGTATTTAAAACAAAAGCAAAAGCCAAACAAGCAATACATTTATGTTTTAGTGAGACCTCACCATTTTGAATGATAGTAGCTTACTATTTTTGAAACCATCTCCAACAGGAATACTATCAGTAACAGCAAGCAGAGCTTTGCTAGGCAGAGGGAGAGCATTGCAGGGTCCGTGGAACTCAACATTTTAAATCACCTCCTAGAAAAAAGTGCTATGCGACTTCCGGGGAAGATGGCGGAAGAGTAAGACGCGGAGATCACCTTCCTCCCCACAGATACACCAGAAATATAGCTACACGTGGAACAACTCCTACAGAACACCTGCTGAACGCTGGCAGAAGACCCCAGACCTCCCAAAAGACAAGAAACTCCCCACGTACATGGGAAGGGCAAAGCGGAGAGATTCCCGCACAGAGGATCGGTGCCGAGTGGCACTCACCAGCCCGAGAGGCTTGTCTGCTCGGCCGCCGGGGCGGGCGGCGCTGGAAGCTGAGGCTCGGGCTTCGGTCAGAGCGCAGGGAGAGGACTGGGGCTGGCGGCGAGAACTCAGCCTGAAGGGGGCTAATGTGCCACAGCTAGCCGGGAGGGAGTCCAGGAAAACTCTGGAGCTGCCGAAGAGGCAAGAGACTTTTTCTTCCCTCTTGGTTTCCTGGTACGCGAGGAGAGGGGATTAAGAGCGCTGCTTAAAGGAGTCCCACAGACGGGCCCGAGCCGCGGCCGAAAGCGCGGAGCCCAGAGATGGGCGTGGGACGCTGGGGCTGCTGCTGCCGCCGCCAAGAGGCCTGTGTGCGAGCGCAGGTCACTGTCCACGCCGCCCTTCCAGGAGCCTGTGCAGCCCGTCACTGCCGGGGTCCCGGGATCCAAGGACAGCTTCCCTGGGAGAACGCACGGTGCACCTCGGGCTGGTGCAACGTCAAGCCGGCCTCTGCCGCTGCAGGCTCGCCCCGCACTCCGTGCCCCTCCCTCCCCCCCGGCCTGAGTGAGCCAGAGTCCTCGAAGCGGCTGCGCCTTTAACCCTGTCCTGTCTGAGCGAAGAACAGACGCCCTCCGGCGACCTACACGCAGAGGCGGGGCCAAATCCAAAGCTGAGACCTGGGAGCTGTGAGAACAAAGAAGAGAAAGGGAAATCTCTCCCAGCAGCCTCAGAAGCAGCGGATTAAAGCTCCACAATCAACTTGATGTACCCTGCATCTGTGGAATACATGAATAGACAACAAATCATCCCAAATTGAGGAGCCAGGAGTCAGTGCTGTGCCTCTGAGGTGGGAGAGCCAACTTCAGGACACTGGTCCACAAGAGACCTCCCAGCTCCACATAATATCAAATGGCGAAAATCTTCCAGAGATCTCCATCTCAACACCAGCACCCAGCTTCACTCAAGGACCAGCAAGCTACAGGGCTGGACACCCTATGCCAAACAACTAGCAAGACAGGAACACAACGCCACCCATTAGCACAGAAGCTGCCTAAAATCATAAAAAGTCCGCAGACACCCCAAAACACACCACCAGACGTGGACCTGCCCACCAGAAAGACAAGATCTAGCCTCATCCACCAGAACACAGGCACTAGTCCCCTCCACGAGGAAGCCTACACAACCCACTAAACCAACCTTAGCCACTGGGGACAGACACCAAAAACAACGGGAACTACGAACCTGCAGCCTGCAAAAAGGAGACCCCAAACACAGTAACATAAGCAAAATGAGGAGACAGAAAAACACACAGCAGGAGAAGGAGCAAGATAAAAACCCACCAGACCTAACAAATAAAGAGGAAATAGGCAGTCTACCTGAAAAAGAATTCAGAATAATGAAAGTAAAGATGATACAAGATTCTATTTCCAAGATCCAAAATCTTGGAAATAGAATAGACAAAATGCAGGAAACAGTTAACAAGGACCTAAAAGAACTAAAGATGAATCAAGCATCGATTAAAAACACAATAAATGAAATGAAAAATACTCTAGATGGGATCAATAGCAGAATAACTGAGGCAGAAGAACGGATAAGTGAGGTGGAAGATAAAATAGTGGAAATAACTGCTGCAGAGCAAAATAAAGAAAAAAGAATGAAAAGAACAGAGGACAGTCTCAGAGACCTCTGGGACAACATTAAACGCACCAACATTCGAATTATAAGGGTTCCAGAAGAAGAAGAGAAAAAGAAAGGGACTGAGAAAATATTTGAAGAGATTATAGTTGAAAACTTCCCTAATATGGGAAAGGAAATAGTTAATCAAGTCCAGGAGGCACAGAGAGTCCCATACAGAATAAATCCAAGGAGAGATGCGCCGACACATATTAATCAAACTGTCAAAAATTAAAAACAAGGAAATCATATTAAAAGCAGCAAGGCAAAAACAAAAAATAACACACAAGGGAATTCCCATCAGGATAACAGCTGATCTCTCAACATAAACTCTACAAGCCAGAAGGGAGTGGCAGGACATAATTAAAGTGATGAAGGAGAAAAACCTGCAACCAAGATTACTCTACCCAGCAAGGATCTCATTCAGATTTGATGGAGAAATTAAAACGTTTACAGACAAGCAAAAGCTGAGAGAGTTCAGCACCACCAAACCAGCTTTACAACAAATGCTAAAGGAACTTCTCTAGGCAAGAAACACAGCAGAAGGAAAAGACGTACAATAACGAGCCCAAAACAATTAAGAAAATGGGAATAGGAACATACATATCAATAATTACCTTAAATGTAAATGGACTAAATGCTCCCACCAAAAGACCCAGATTGGCTGAATGGATACAAAAACAAGACCCATATATATGCTGTCTACAAGAGACCCACTTCAGACCTAGAGACACATACAAACTGAAAGTAAGGGGATGGAAAAAGATATTCCATGCAAATGGAAACCAAAAGAAAGCTGGAGTAGCAATTCTCATATCAGACAAAATAGACTTTAAAATAAAGACTATTAGAAGAGACAAAGAAGGACACTACGTAGTGATCAAGGGATCGATCCAAGAAGAAGATATAACAATTGTAAATATTTATGCACCCAACATAGGAGCACCTCAATATATAAGGCAAATACTAACAGCCATAAAAGGAGAAATCGACAGTAACACAATCAGAGTAGGGGACTTTAACACCCCACTTTCACCAATGGACAGATCATCCAAAATGAAAATAAATAAGGAAACACAAGCTTTAAATGATACATTAAACAAGATGGACTTAATTGATATTTATAGGACATTCCATCCAAAAACAACAGAATACACATTTTTCTCAAGTGCTCATGGCACATTCTCCAGGATAGATCATATCTTGGGTCACAAATCAAGCCTTGGTAAATTTAAGAAAATTGAAATTGTATCAAGTATCTTTTCTGACCACAATGCTGTGAGACTAGATATCAATTACAGGAAAAGATCTGTAAAAAATACAAGCACATGGAGGCTAAACAATACACTACTTAATAACGAAGTGATCACTTAAGAAATCAAAAAGGAAATCAAAAAATACCTAAAAACAAATGACAATGGAGACACGACGACCCAAAACCTATGGGATGCAGCAAAAGCAGTAAGAGAGAAGTTTATAGCAATACAATCCTACCTTAAGAAACAGGAAACATCTCGAATAAACAACCTAACCTTGCACCTAAAGCAATTAGAGAAAGAAGAACAAAAACATCCCAAAGTTAGCAGAAGGAAAGAAATCATAAAAATCAGGTCAGAAATAAATGAAAAAGAAATGAAGGAAACGATAGCAAAGATCAATAAAACTAAAAGCTGGTTCTTTGAGAAGATAAACAAAATTGATAAACCATTAGCCAGACTCATCAAGAAAAAAAGAGAGAAGACTCAAATCAATAGAATTAGAAATGAAAAAGGAGAAGTAACAACTGACACTGCAGAAATACAAAAGATCATGAGAGATTATTACAAGCAGCTCTATGCCATAAAATGGACAACGTGGAAGAAATGGACAAATCCTTAGAAATGCACAATCTGGCAAGACTGAATCAGGAAGAAATAGAAAATATGAACAGACAAATCACAAGCACTGAAATTGAAACTGTGATAAAAAATCTTCCAACAAACAAAAGCCCAGGACCAGATGGCTTCACAGGCGAATTCTATCAAGCATTTAGAGAAGAGCTAACACCTATCCTTCTCAAACTCTTCCAAAATATAGCAGAGGGAGGCACACTCCCAAACTCATTCTACGAGGCCACCGTCACCTTGATACCAAAACCAGACAAGGATGTCACAAAGAAAGAAAACTACAGGCCAATATCACTGATGAACATAGACGCAAAAATCCTCAACAAAATACTAGCAAACAGAATCCAACAGCACATTAAAAGGATCATACACCATGATCAAGTGGGGTTTATCCCAGGAATGCAAGGATTCTTCAATATACGCAAATCAATCAACGTGATACACCATATTAACAAATTGAAGGAGAAAAACCATATGATCTTCTCAATAGATGCAGAGAAAGCTTTCGACAAAATTCAACACCCATTTATGATAAAAACCCTCCAGAAAGTAGGCATAGAGGGAACTTTCCTCAACATAATAAAGGCTATATATGACAAACCCACAGCCAGCATCGTCCTCAATGGTGAAAAACTGAAACCATTTCCACTAAGATCAGGAACAAGACAAGGTTGCCCACTCTCACCACTCTTATTCAAGATAGTTTTGGAAGTTTTAGCCACAGCAATCATAGAAGAAAAGGAAATAAAAGGAATCCAAATCGGAAAAGAAGAAGTAAAGCTGTCACTGTTTGCAGATGACATGATACTATACATAGAGAATCCTAAAGATGCTACCAGAAAACTACTAGAGCTAATCAATGAATTTGGTAAAGTTGCAGGATACAAAATTAATGCACAGAAATCTCTGGCATTCCTATATACTAATGATGAAAAATCTGAAAGTGAAATCATGGAAACACTCCCATTTACCATTGCAACAAAAAGAATAAAATATCTAGGAATAAACCTACCTAAGGAGACAAAAGACCTGTATGCAGAAAATTATAAGACACTGATGAAAGAAATTAAAGATGATACAAATAGATGGAGAGATGTACCATGTTCTTGGATTGGAAGAATCAACATTGTGAAAATGACTCTACTACCCAAAGCAATCTACAGATTCAATGCAATCCCTATCAAACTACCACTGGCATTTTTCACAGAACTAGAACAATAAATTTCACAATTTGTATGGAAACACAAAAGACCCCGAATAGCCAAAGCAATCTTGAGAACGAAAAACGGAGCTGGAGGAATCAGGCTCCCTGACTTCAGACTATACTACAAAGCTACAGTAATCAAGACAGTATGGTACTGGCACAAAAACAGATAGATCAATGGAACAGGATAGAAAGCCCAGAGATAAACCCACGCACATATGGTCACCTTATCTTTGATAAAGGAGGCAGGAATGTACAGTGGAGAAAGGACAGTCTCTTCAATAAGTGGTGCTGGGAAAACTGGACAGGGACATTTAAAAGTATGAGATTAGATCACTCCCTAACACCATACACAAAAATAAGCTCAAAATGGATTAAAGACCTAAATGTAAGGCCAGACACTATCAAACTCTTAGAGGAAAACATAGGCAGAACACTCTATGACATAAATCACAGCAAGATCCTTTTTGACCCACCTCCTAGAGAAATGGAAATACAAAAATAAACACATGGGACCTAATGAAACTTAAAAGCTTTTGCACAGCAAAGGAAACCATAAACAAGACCAAAAGACAACCCTCAGAATGGGAGAAAATATTTGCAAATGAAGCAACTGACAAAGGATTAATCTCCAAAATTTATAAGCAGCTCATGCAGCTCAATAACAAAAAAACAAACAACCCAATCCAAAAATGGGCAGAAGACCTAAATAGACATTTCTCCACAGAAGATATACAGACTGCCAACAAACACATGAAAGGATGCTCAACATCTTTACTCATTAGAGAAATGCAAATCAAAACTACAATGAGATATCATCTCACACCAGTCAGAATGGCCATCATCCAAAAATCTAGAAACAATAAATGCTGGAGAGGGTGTGGAAAAAAGGGAACACTCTTGCACTGCTGGTGGGAATGTGAATTGGTACAGCCACTATGGAGAACGGTATGGAGGTTCCTTAAAAAACTACAAATAGAACTACCATATGACCCAGCAATCCCACTACTGGGCATATACCCTGAGAAAACCATAATTCAAAAAGAGTCATGTACCAAAATGTTCATAGCAGCCCTATTTACAATGGCCCGGAGATGGAAACAACCTAAGTGTCCATCATCGGATGAATGGATAAAGAAGACGTGGCACATATATACAATGGAATATTACTCAGCCATAAAAAGAAACGAAATTGAGCTATTTGTAATGAGGTGGATGGACCTAGAGTCTGTCATACAGAGTGAAGTAAGTCAGAAAGAGAAAGACAAATACTGTATGCTGACACATATATATGGAATTTAAGAAAAAAAATGTCATGAAGAACATAGGGGTAAGACAGGAATAAAGACACAGACCTACTAGAGAATGGACTTGAGGATATGGGGAGGGGGAAGGGTAAGCTGTGACAAAGAGAAAGAGCGGCATGGACATATATACACTACCAATCGTAAGCCAGATAGCTAGTGGGAAGCAGCCGCATAGCACAGGGAGATCAGCTCGGTGCTTTATGACCACCTGGAGGGGTGGGATAGGGAGGGCTGGAGGGAGACGCAAAAGGGAGGGGATATGGGAACATATGTATATGTATAACTGATTAAATTTGTTAAATAAAAAAAATAAATAAAAATAAAAAATAAAAAAATAGCAAAAAAAAAAATAAATAAATAAATAAATAAATCACCTCCTAGGTGATTTTTTTTCACTTAGTCAGCGAGAGTGGAACAGTTTCTCCATAGGAAGGGAAACTAGTTTCATTATGTATGTAAGCCATTCCAGGTTTTGAGCACATCCATCTCTTTGCTGTGTTTTCTACTTGAAGTTTGCACACCGGATTCTTTCCTGTGTGAATAAGGGAGATACTGTAGGCTGCCAAGAAACAAGAAGGATAGGTGGCAAAGTACTGTGAGAGTCAAGCTAAAAAAAGGGTAGGGCCAAAACAGGTAGGGAAAGATTATGTGATTGCCATTGCCAACACTGGAATTTACCTTTATCTTCTCATGGGAAGCTTCTCCTTCGACTGGGACTGAAATATAATCACTACATAACATTTGTTTAGTAATTCACAGTTTTCAGCGTATTTTCTTGGATAATTTGATCTTCACAAAACCTCTGTGAGTTAGGTAGGACAGGTATCATAATCCTCATTTGACCAACTCTTTACTCAACAGTAAGTTAGGGACAATATATTGGGACTGAAGAAGAGAGTAATACCAGGCTCTGTGTCCTTGGGCTCATATATGGGGGGAAGGAAGGCAGGGAAGTAAAGAGGTGATTATGATACAGCATGGTAAGTGCAGTTATGGTGAAAAGGATGAGATTGTTGGGAAATATAGCATTTAATCCATATCTGGGGAGGATTGGGGCTATTTAGGGGAGAGCCACCTAAATGGAATCTTAAAAGTAGGATCTAGCGGGGGAAAGGTGCATACAGATGTAGAGAATAGATTGTGCAATGACTCAGAGGTTTGATGGAGCTTGCTGAGTTTGAGAAAATTAAAGTTCAGTGTGCTTGGAATTTTTTTTTTAAGAAATAGCGAGAAATGAGCTGGATAGGTAGGCCAAGGAAAGACAATGCCATTGTCTCTCATACTGAGACATTTGAACTTTTAAGGTGAAGGCATTAGAGAAACACTGAAGGATTTCAAGTGGAAAAGGAAAAATACTAGATTTGTGTTTTAAAAGATCTCTCTAGGGCCTGTGTGGAAGTTGGGCTAGAGAGAAGTGAAATAAGTTAGAGGTAAGGATACTGTTTGGGGTTCATTGGTCGTGAAAGCTTCAGCTAAGCACTGGTAGTAGGAATGAGGAGATGATAGGTACGTGGATCCTCAATATTTGGTGTCACGTTGGAACTGAAGGAAGGAAGAACCTCGAATGTGTCTCAGGCCTCTAGCTTGGGAAGCTGGGTGAATGATAGTGCTACTCCCTGAGCTGGGGAATCAGGAGGAAGGAGCAAGGTGAAAGGGCTGAAGTGATGAGTTTGGTTTTATATGCTTTGGGGACAGCCTAACTGAGATGACCAGGATAGAGATGGATTTAAGGGCTGGAGCTCAGAAAGAGTGCCATTTGGATGTGAGAGTCAGCAGTGCATCTGAGACCTCACCCAGAGAGGGTGGGTGGAGTGAGAAGAGACGTGAGCTGAGACCGGCGCCCTGGAAATACTGAAGGGTAAAAGGAGTGGGTGGTGGAAGGGAAGACCAAGGCGACAACTGAGAAGGGAGAGTGAGATAGGGAGGAGAAGACCCAGAAGCCAAAAGTGTTTCAAATTTGGGACAAGAATCAGTTGGGCTTAAGAGTAGAGTCAGTCGTTGGCTTTGATATGGACCTTGGGAGGTTTAATGTTTGCCTAAGAGCCCACGTAGAAGCAGTAATGGCCAACACTGGACCTAGGTTTTACTGTGTGACATTGTTGGTTTTCAAGTAGAGTTTTAAAAAGTCATAAAGATAGTAAGGTTGCTTTTTGATGAAGTGTATTTTTGTAGCAGAAGATAAAAGTAACATTCAAATTGCATTGTATATGGAACTTCGTGGTAATGGTAACACTGTTATGTATTCTTATCTCACAACAAAGACAAATCTCAGAAGTCAAGAAGCTGAAATGGTATTTCTAAGTATATTAAGTTAAAACTGATTTGGAAGGGAATGTTATGTTGACTTAAAATGAGGTCTTCAAAAAATTAGATCATCAGCATCTACTTCTGTTTTTTTTTTTTTTTTTTTTTTTTTTTTTTTGTGGTACGCGGGCCTCTCACTGTTGTGGCCTCTCCCGTTGGGGAGCACAGGCTCCGGACACGCAGGCTCAGCAGCCATGGCTCATGGGCCCAGCCGCTCCGCGGCATGTGGGATCTTCCTGGACCAGGGCACGAACCCCTGTCCCCTGCATCGGCAGGCGGACTCTCAACCACTGCACCACCAGGGAGGCCCTACTTCTGTTTTAATTGTAGTCAATTCTGATATTACCTTTATTAATATTTAGATACTCTGAAACCAGATCTTCGATTCAAGGAACGAAGCTCAAAGTCAGATGCCGCAGATTACCTGCTGTGGGAACTACAAGAGGATGTGTCTGCCACTCGTCCTGCGCCAAGCTCTGCAGCTCGCCGGCTAGAGCATCTCACCTCAAAGCTTCAGAGAATTGATGAACAGCTGTTAACAATACAGAACATTGCTGACAACATAGAGCAGAATTACCCGAGACATGTCATGCTAGGCCGACCTTGTATTAAGGTAGGCTGTCTTTATTTTAGTTGTTTGTTTGTTACCTACTTATTAAATTTGTAGTGTGATATAATTTTAGACTCTTGATTTTTCAAAATAATGAGAAATTTGGTTTCTTTAGGCTAGGGTTTCTCAACCTCAGCATTGTTGACATTTGAGCCAGATATTTCTTTGTTGTGGGATTTTGTCCCATGCATTGTAAGATGATTAGTAGCATCCCTGGTCTTGACCCACTAGCTGTCAGTAGCATTCCCCTCAGCTATAATAATCAAAAATGTCTCCAGGCATTGCCAAATGTCCCCTGGGGGACAAAATCACTCCCAGTTGAGAACCACTTAAACGTTAAGCTTTTAAGAAGTGAACTCTTGCTTCCTACCAGGAAAATAAATATATGAATTACAAAACCAGAATGTGGTTTTAGATAAACCCTGCTCATAATTGAGTATCATTTTCTTCAGCAAGATTTTTATAACTTTACAAACATTGTTGTCCTTATATTTTGAATTCTGTTTCTTTCAGATACTTTATACAATGGGATTACTAGTGCTTAGAAGTTTTCTGTATCTTTAAAAAGTATTCAGAATAAAGAGATTAATGTTTATGTATATTGGTATATCATGGTAGTTAGACCAATAGAAAGGAAGTCTCAAACGTTAATTACTTACTTTGCACAAACATCCTGTCTTTTTTTTTAGGAAATAAAATTTATATAAAAAAGGTTAACCAACAAATGGTAAAAATATTTTGAATGTGTTAAAGCCTTATATTGAGAAATGCAAATTGGTTTGCAGGAAAAGAATTCCATCAGTGACATGTCTAACAAATATTCCAGGTTCCTAAGATGTTGATATTTTAAAAGATAAATTTATTAGGTTTATAGCATTTGTTTAATCCAAACATTTAACAATTATTAAAAGGTTAAGATTAAACATATGTGAAACTACACTGAAAAAAATACATGAAGTAGGACTACTGGGGTTTTTAAAAAAATTTTTTTGGAGTTTAGTTGATTTGCAATGTTGTGTTAGTTTCAGGACTACTATTAAGTAATGACATTATGGTGTTTTGTTGGTTGTTCTCCTTTTGTTTTTAATCCAGGTTTAGATTGTTACATCCAAATTAATGTTGAGGGTCAGAGTTGTCCTTGGAAGTCCATATTCCAAGGAATCACTTTCAAAATCCCTTATCTTCTAGTTTATTAAGCGTATCTAAAGCCAGATATGTTACTTACACCTGAATCTAGTCTCGTTCCTGGCTTGTTCACTCTCTCCAGAGCCCATGAATCATTCGTTCCTTTAACAAACACTTATCGACCTTCTACCACATGCTAGGCCCTGTGCTAAGTTCTGGGAATAGGAAAGTAAATAAGGCATAGTCCCTACTCTCAAGGAGCTTAGAATCTAATAAAAGAAGATAGATGTATGCACCCAAAATACATGTGAACAGGGTGCTGTAAGGACACACAGGTACATATGGCCTGTTGTGACTGTATAGGTAAGTGAAGCTATGGCACCAGAGAAGGCTTCGTAGAGGTGATTCTTGAACTGATAATGAATTGATATTCATCAGTTCGATGAGCAAGGGCTGATGAAAACATTGTGAGCAAAAGCAGAATGGCATAGAGTATTTGGGGAACTATATCAATGTTAGCGGAAGGAAGCAGTTGATGGGACTGGGCTTTAAGATGCCTGGCAGGAGAGGTAGGTAGGGCAGATAGGGAAGGATGGAAAGTGTTGTTTGCCGTGCCAAGAGAGTAGGATTTTATTCTATAAGCAGGCAATAGGGAACCACTGAGGAATTCTAAGCACTGAAATGATAAGATCAGACACTCTGGCAGCCATGTGGTGAATAGAATGGAGAGGAAAAGACTAGGAACAGGGAGATTGGTTGGGTCACAGTAGTTCTAGGCTAGCTGTTTGTTAGAATCAACTTGGGAACTTGTCAGAAGTGCAAACTCATGGGCCCCATACCTATGAAATTCTGATTTTAGGTAGGTCTGGGTTAGAGCCCAGGAATCTGTATTACTAACAAGTTTCATAAATGATTCTTAATCAGTTAGCTCTATATCAGGTCTGTTGATTGGTGTTTGGGATCTGGTGAATAGTACCAAGCCAAGAAATAATACTAACCTGAACTTTGGCACTGGGGATGGAGGGAGAATGTCGCAGGATTCAGAGGTTGAGTGGCTGTGGGAAGGTGAAGAATAATGCAGAGATTCACAGTAGAGTCCAGATTTCCAGCCTGGGTGAATGTTGGAGTCATTTTCTAAACTAGGGTAGAGGAAGTGTATGTCTTTTGGGAGGAGTAAGACAGAGATTTCATTGGGCCATGTGAAATTTGAGGTGCTGTGAGATTAGCAGGCATTTGGATATCTATTGGTACTTCTGGAGCTCAGGAGCTAGATCTGGGGTGATGGTACAGATTTTAGAGTCATCAGATAGGAGAAAGTTCAAATTATAATAGTGAGGGCACTCACCCAGAGAGAGCATATTGAGTAAGGAAAAAGTGGGTTAAGATCAGAATTCTGTGGGTGCACTAACTTTTAAGGATGGGGATTCAACAACAAAGCTTAAGAAGGAATAATCTGAGGGAGAGAAGAGGCTCAGGAGAAAGCAAGCCAGAGGAGGAATTTCAAGAAGAATTTCCACAGATCTGGGTCATTAGATAAAAGGACAGCTGTGCATGTCAAGATCACTTGGGATGCTTTTTCAAAATATACATGCCAACCCTATTGAAAGGGGTGGGGCGGAGAGAGAGGAAGGGGAGTGACTTTGCAAGGAGGAGGGCATAGGTCACACACTTGTATTTTTTGAAAGTTCCTGCAAATTCTGATACAGGTCCCCTCTCAGCCCAAGCCTTTCCAAACTGGAAGGTAGGAATTATGTCTTTTGCTTGGTGCGTGGCAGGCAATTGATAACTTTATTTAATGTCTGTTTTTGTGCTCTCATTTTTAGATTCTGACAGAAATAAAATCATGTTCATATAATAAAGACTTACTAATGGAATAGTTATTAGTAATTGTAACACAAGCTTGGGAGACAATTTCAAAAGAAGAGTTCTAAAAATGGTTGATCAAACTCTATTCTTCCGAGGCGACTACTTTGAAGGAAATATAATTGATTTAAATGAAAGGTTTGGCATATTGGCTTAAAATGTTCTCACCCTATTATAATGCACGCATAAATACAAAGACTTTTACTTGCCCATTTTAGTTTAAGAAAACAGCTTGTAGGTCTGGAAGAGGCTGAGGGACACCGTGGACACACCGACTACATGCCTTAAAGTTACGGGTTCAAGTCCATGTTCTGGATTTGCAAGTCACTGAATTTCTCTGGGCCTTATTCCCTCATCTTTAAAATGAAAGGTTTTTTTTTCTTCAGATAAATACCCAAAAGTGGAATTGCTGGATTGTATGGTAGATCTGTTTTTTTTTTTTTTTTTGAAGAACCTCCATACTGTTCTCCATAGTGGCTGCACTAATTTACATTCCCACCAGCAGTGCACAAGGGTTCCCTTTTCTCCACGACCTTGTCAATACTTGTCTCTTTGATAATGGCCATTCTGTGTGGCATGAGGTGATATCTCATTGTGGTTTTGATTTGCATTTCCTTGGTGATTAGTGATGTTGAGCATCTTTTCATGTGCCTGTTGGCCATCTTTATGTTGTCTTTGGAAAAATGTCTGTTCATGTCCTCTGCCCATTTTTAAATTGGATTGTTTGTTTTTTTGGTATTGAGTTGTATGAGTTCCTTAAATATTTTAGATATTAATCCCTTATTGGAGATAGTATTTGCAAATATTTTCTCCCAGTCTGTAGGTTGCCTTTCTGTTTTGTTGTTGGTTTCCGTCGCTGTGTAAAAGCTTTTTAGTTTGATGTAGTCTTGTTTATTTTTGCTTTCTTGCACTTACCTGGGGAGACAGATCCAAACAATATATCGCTAAGACCAATGTCCAAGAGCCTACTGCCTGTTTTCTTCTAGGAGTTTTATGGTTTCAGGTCTTACGTATAAGTCTTTAATCCAGTTTGAGTTTATTTTTGTGTATGGTGTAAGAAAATGGTCTATGAAAATGGTTTCATTCTTTTAAATGTAGCTGTCCAGTTTTCCCAACATCATTTGTTGAAGAGACTGTCTAAAACACAAAACAAATAAACATATACAACAGAAACAGACTCATAGATACAGAGAACAAACCAGTGGTTGCCAGAGGGGAGGTGGGTGGGAGATGGGCGGAATAGGTAAAGGGGATTAAGAGGCACAGACTACCATTTATTTTTTTTAAAAAAGTAAGTCATGGTGATGTAATGTACAGCACAGGGAAAATAGTCAATAATATTGTGTAAATTTGTATGGTGTGTAGTGTATAAAAATATTGAATTACTGTGTTATACACCTGAAACTAATATAACATTGTAAGTCAACTATACTTCAATAAAAAATAAATAAATAAAATAAAGGTGAACTATGTAAAAAAAAGAGAAGTTTTGTCTAGATGGTAGTTATCATTCCTCCCCATTGTAAAATTTATAATGCAATTTTCCTGAACCTCTTAAAAGGTTAAATCGGTTAAGATACAAAATAAGTAAAAATTTACTCCTCTTCATCAGTTCTCACCATTTAGCTCATATTGGATTTAATGCTGTTCTTTCATTTGTTGCATTAATACAAATGTGTAAAACCTACATAAAATCGTTTATGATGTTTTGAAATTATCAAACCATAAAATTTGTAGCAGTTATTTTGTTGTGCATGTTTTTCGACAGGTTGAACCTGTAGATCACATTGAGCTGTCTTCTGGCCCCGAATCTGAAAAAACATTGCCTTCAAAAACCATTCACGTTCCTGAAGAAGGTTTGTGAGGGGTCGGGGGTGGGACTGAAGCCTTTCTTTGAAAGAATAAGTATTTCTTTTTGGTGTGCCAGAACTGGGAATAGTTTTCTTACGGGAGCTGAAGCCGTCCGTCCCCTCATTTTTAGATGAGGGCTTCCACCTCAGGCCAGTGTTTTTTCCGAGAAGCCTGATGCTGTACCCTCCCCTGGTGTTTGTACCAGAGGTGGACACTGTGGGCTGGACCTTACGCGGCCACACACTGCTGAGGGTCACACAGAGCTTTGTGCTGAGGTGCTTGTTTGTCTGTGGTCATCAGCTGAGCTAGAATTTGAGGTTCAGGTTAAATGATGCGGCAATGGTGAAGTATTAAGTTTTTTCATTTCTTATTGAATGAATGGAATTAGGGTAGTTATTTAAATAAATTTCTACTGTAACTATAGTTGTTTATATCTACATTATCTCATTGAGTCTTGTCAGCAGTTTAATGCATTTTGCCAAAAAATAGGTTTTAGTTCATTGATTCTCTCTATTGTTTCTTAATTTTCTTTTTCATAAATTTCTACTCCTAGCTTTATTATTTTTTCTGCTTTTGGGGCCTTACCTTGTTGGATTTTTCCTAACTTCATTCTTTCTTTTTTTCTTTTTTCTAATAAATGCATTTGAGGCTGAACATGTTTCTGAAAGGACCCAGATAAGAGTGTTGATATGTTACATCTTTTGGTGGTGTTCAGATTGAAATAGTTAGCAGTTTTTATTAAGGTTTCTTCTTTAGCTCATAAAAGGAGTTTTTAGCTTCCAAATATTATGGGGCTTGGGCTATATTTTTGTAATTTATTTCCATTTTCATTGTATTGTGATTAGATGAGTGTATAATAATGTCATTCTTAGATATTTGTTAAAATTTCCCTCAGTATATACAGTCAGTTTTTGTAAATACTATATGTTTATTTGAAAAGAATAAGCATTTTATGTTGGTTTATATATGTACACACACACATCTCCTACATAAAATCCTACATAAAATTTCATATGTGGGGACTTCCCTGATGGTCCAGTTGTTAAGACTCTGCACTCGCAATGCAGGGGGCCCGGGTTCAATCCCTGGTCAGGGAACTAGATCCCACATGCTGCAACTAAGAGCGCACATGCTGCAACTAAAGATTCTACATGTCGCAACTAAAGATCCTGCATGCCTCAACGAAGATCCCGCACGCGGCAACAAAGATCCCACATGCCACAACTAAGACCCGGCACAGCCAAACAAAAAATAAATTAATAAATAAATTCATATATGTAGTCACACACACATATATAATAGTCAGACTTCTAAATTATACTGTTCAGAAGGGTGCATTAAAAATTACCCACAATGGGGCTTCCCTGGTGGCGCAGTGGTTGAGAGTCCGCCTGCCGATGCAGGGGACACGGGTTCGTGCCCCGGTCCGGGAAGATCCCACATGCCGCGGAGCGGCTGGGCCCGTGAGCCATGGCCGCTGAGACTGCGCGTCCGTAGCCTGTGCTCCGCAACGGGAGAGGCCACAACAGTGAGAGGCCCGCGTACTGGGAAAAAAAAAAAAAAAAAAAAAAAAAAAAAAAAAAAAAAAAAAAAAAAAAAAAAAAAATTACCCACAATGATTGTGGAATTAATTATTTCTCTTTATAATTCTGTTAATAGTTTCTTTATGTAGTTGAGGCTATGCTATAAAATGAATATAGTTCATGATGATTATTTTTGTTGAATTTTGTCCCTTTTATCATTAATGACTCTCTTTATTTGCAGTAATGCTTTTTAGACTCAAAAGTCAATTTTGTCTAATATTAATATGTCCATTCCTGCTTTCTTTTGCCTGGTATATCTTTTTTAGTACTTTTCATTTTTAAAAAATTTTAATGGAAAATTTCAAGCATATTTCAATAGCAGACAGAATAGTATAATTGACCTTCATGTACCCAACAATCACCTTTAACAATTACGAACTCATGGCCAATCCCACCCACTCTTCCTACCTTTTCCTGAATTATTTTAAAGCAAATTCCAGACAGCACATTATTTTATCCATAAATATTTTATATGTATCTCTAAAAGATAAGGTCTCCTTTTAAAAAATAATAGTATTGTCATTTCTTTTTTAAAAAGTCTTGATACTGTCATGTATCTAATTAGTGTTCAACTATTGCCAGTTGCCTCATTTTAAAAAATAGTTTATTTGGTCTAGTTGGAGTCCAGATAAGGTCTATACATGGCAGTTGGTTGATGGCTTAAAAGTTTCCTTTAACTTCTGTGTTACTCCTTTATCTCTCTTTTTCCCTTCCAGTTTATTTGTTGAAGAAACCTCGTTGTTTGTCCTTAAGTATTTTTTGGAGTCTGTAATTTGCTAATTGAATCTCTGTCGTGTCATTTAACATGTTCCTCCATTCCCTGTATTTCCTGTACATTAGACATCCCTTTACTTTCAAGCTGAGTGATTATGTTGTAGCTGTGTCCAGCATATAGCTAGATTTCATTCTTTTAAATAATTACATAATTTGTGTTTTAATCATCAAGTATAATCAGTTTCCATTTACTGTGATTACTGATATATTTGTGCTTATTTCTATTATCTTATTTTGTGCTTCCTATTTACTCCTTATTTTTTCTTTACTTTCTGTCCTTTCCTTCTCTTGTATTGAGTTTTCTATATACTCTCTTTCCCTATTTGTTTAGAAATTATACATTCTATTTTTTTTTTTTTTTTTTTTTTTTTTTTTTTTTTTTTTTTTTGTGGTACGCGGGCCTCTCACTGTTGTGGCCTCTCCCGTTGCGGAGCACAGGCTCCGGATGCGCAGGCTCAGCAGCCATGGCTCACGGGCCCAGCCGCTCCGCGGCATATGGGATCCTCCCAGACCGGGGCACGAACCCGTATCCCCTGCATCGGCAGGCGGACTCTCAACCACTGCGCCACCAGGGAGGCCCTATACATTCTATTTTTAATCTCCTAGTGATTATTCTTCAGTTTTCAACATTCAGAGTTGAGTGTTGAGATGAATATATTTACCTCCCAAACAATATAAGGACTTTAGACTTTTAACACTGATATGCCTTTTCACATTTTCTCTGATAATGTTATCTAGTATTTTTGTTCTACCTTGTTTTTAACCCACCCACTTAGTCTCCTTTGTTTTGTATTTTTGCTGTTGTTGTTGTTAAACGTTTTTTTTTGTTTTAATTTATTTATTTTTGGCTAGGTTGGGCCTTTGTTGCTGTGTCCGGGCTTTCTCTAGTTGTGGCAAGCAGGGGCTACTCTTTGTTCCCGTGTGCGGGCTTCTCATTGTGGTGGCTTCTCTTGTTGCAGAGCATGGGCTCTAGGCATGCAAGCTTCAGTAGTTGTGGCTCACGGTCTCAATAGTTGTGGCTCGTGGGCTCTAGAGCGCAGGCTCAGTAGTTGTGGTGCATGGGCTTAGTTGCTCTGTGGCATGTGGGATCTTCCCGGACCAGGGCTTGAACCCGTGGCCCCTGCATTGGCAGGTGGATTCTTAACTGCACTGTCTTGTATTTTTTTAAGTAAATACTAATTTGAATTTATCAGCATGTTTGCCAGTTTCTTTCCCCCTCAGTTGCTTCTCTTTTGAAAAAAGTTGTTAATTGAAGAGTGTACATATGTAAACAATAAATATATGAAACCAAAACACAAGTTTCATCAAATAACACTTGTCCCTATTGCCTGAGATGCACTCTGGCATTTTCTATTCTGTGCCATTATTGCTTCTTGCATCCACTTCTTCGAGGATTGTTCTCTTCTTCCTTCCTTTATTAGTTCTTTGAACTAGAGTCTGTTAGTAGCAAGTTCTCCCAGTCTTTGAAAATAGTTTTAATTTTACTACAAATGTGAGTGATGGCTTATAGCCAAGTACAGAATTCTAGATTGATGCTTATTTTCCCTCAGCATTTTAAAGATATTACTCCATTTTCCACTGACATCTCTAATTGCTGAGTTTATAATACCTATGTGCTGTCTGTCTAATTGCTGTTTTTTAATCTCTTATTCCTTTTAAAGTTTTCCTCTTTATGTTTGGTTTATTTTGCATTTTTGATACACTTTGTCTGGGTAGGAATGATTGTTTTATTTTTTTAATAGATCCTTATTGGAGTATAATTGCTTCACAATACTGTATTAGTTTCTGTTGTACACCAAAGCGAGTCAGCCATATGCATACATATGTCCCCATATCCCCTCCCTCTTGAGCCTCCCTCGCATCCTCCCTGTCCCACCCCTCTAGGTCATCGCAAAGCACTGAACTGATCTCCCTGGGCTATGCTGCTGCTTCCCAGTAGCTATCTATTTTACGTTCAGTAGTGTATATATGTCGATGCTACTCTCATTTTGCCCAACTTCCCCCTCCCACCCCGTGTCCTCAAGTCCATTCTCTATGTGCACATCTTTATTCCCGCCCTGAAACTAGGTTCATCGGTACCTTTTTTTTTTTTTTTTTTTTAGATTCCATATATATGCGTTAGAATATGGTATTTGTTTTTCTCTTCCGGACGTACTTCACTTTGTATGACAGACTCTAGGTCCATCCACCTTACTACAAATAACTCAATTTTGTTTCTTTTTATGGCTGAGTAATGTTCCATTGTATATATGTGCCACATCTTCTTTATCCATTCATCTGTGGATGGACATTTAGGTTGGTTCCATGTCCTAGCTATTGTGAATAGTGCTGCAGTGAACCTTGTGGTACATGTCTTTTTTTATTATGGTATTTTCAAGGTATATGCCCAGTAGTGAGATTGCTGGGTCATATGGTAGTTCTATTTTTAGTTTTTTAAGGAAACTCCATACTGTTTTCCGTAGTGGTTGTATCAATTTACATTCCCACCAACAGTGCAGGAGGGTTCCCTTTTCACCACACCATTTCCAGCATTTATTGTTTCTAGACTTTTTGATAATAGCCATTCTGACAGGCATGAGGTGATACCTCATTGTAGTTTTGATTTGCATTTCTCTAATAATTAGTGATGTTGAGAATCTTTCCATGTGCCTCTTGGCCAGCTCTATGTCTTTCTTGGTGAAATGTCTATTTAGGTCTTCCGCCCATTTTTTAATTGGATTTTTTGTTTTTTTGGTATTGATCTCCATGAGCTGTTTGTATATTTTGGAGATTAATCCTTTGTCTGTTGTTTCATTTGCAAATATTTTCTCCCATTCTGAGGGTTGTTCTTTTGTCTTGTTTATGGTTTCCTTTGCTGTGCAAGAGCTTTTAAGCTTAATTAGGTCCCATTTGGTTTTTTTGTTTGTTTTTATTTCTGTTAAACTAGGAGGTGGGTCAAAAAAATCATGCTGTGGTTTATGTCAAAGAGTGTTTTTCCTTTGTTTTCCTCTAAGAGTTTTATAGTGCCTGGTCTTACATTTAGGTCTTTAATCCATTTGGAGTTTTTTTTTTTTTTTTTTTTTTTTTTTGCGGTACACGGGCCTCTCACCGCTGCGGCCTCTCCCGTTGCGGAGCACAGGCTCCGGACGCACAGGCCCAGCGGCCATGGCTCACGGGCCCAGCCGCTCCACGGCATGCGGGATCTTCCCGGACCGGGGCACAAACCCGTGTCCCCTGCATCGGCAGGCGGACTCCCAACCACTGCTCCACCAGGGAAGCCCCATGGAGTTTATTTTTGTGTATGGTGTTAGGGAGTGTTCTAATTTCATTCTTTTATATGTACCTGTCCAGTTTTCCCAGCACCACTTATTGAAGAGGCTGTCCTTTCTCCATTGTATGTTCTTGCCTCCCTTGTTGTCAATTAGGTGACCATATGTGCAGTGGTTTATCTCTGGGCACTCTATCCTGTACCATTGATCTATATTTCTGTTTTTGTGCCAGGACCATACTGTCTTGATTACTGTAGCTTTGTGGTATAGTTTGAAGTCGGAGAGCCTGATTCCTCCAACTCCGTTTTTCTTTCTCAAGATTGCTTTGACTATTTGGGGTCTTTTGTGTTTCCATATGAATTGTAACATTTTTTGTTCTAATTCTGTGAAGAATGCCATTGGCAGTTTGATAGGGATCGCATTGAATCTGTAGATTGCTTTAGGTAGTATAGTCATTTTCACAATATTGATTCTTCCAATCCAAGAACATGGTATATCCCTCCATCTATTTATTTTGTCTTTGATTTCTTTCATCAGTGTTCTGTAGTTTTCTGAGTACAAGTCTTTCGCCTCCTTTGGCAGGTTTCTTCCTAGATATTTCATTCTTTTTGTTGCGATGGTAAATGGGATTGTTTCCTTAATTTCTCTTTCTGATATTTTGTTGTTGGTGTATAGGAATGCCAGAGATTTCTGTGCATTAATGTTGTATCCTGCAACCTTACCAAATTCATTGATTAGTTCTAGTAGTTTTCTAGTGGCATCTTTAGGATTTTCTATCTGTAGTATCATGTCATCCGCAAACAATGACAGTTTTACTTCTTCTTTTCCAATTTGTATTCCCTTTCTTTTTCTTCTCTGATTGCCGTAGCTAGGACTTCCAAAACTATGTTGAATAAAAGTGGTGAGAGGGGCTTCCCTGGTGGCGCAGTGGTTGAGAGTCCACCTGCCGATGCAGGGGACATGGGTTCGTGCCCCGGTCTGGTAAGATCCCACATGCCGCAGAGCGGCTGGGCCCGTGAGCCATGGCCGCTGAGCCTGCGCGTCCGGAGCCTGTGCTCCGCAACGGGAGAGGCCACAACAGTGAGAGGTCCACGTACCGCAAAAAAAAAAAAAAGTGGTAAGAGTGGAAATCCTTGTCTTGTTCCTGATCTTAGTGAAAATACTTTCAGTTTTTCCCCATTGAGTATGATGTTTGCTGTGGGTTTGTCATATATGGCCTTTATTATGTTGAGGTAGGTTCCCCCAGTGCCCACTTTCTGGAAAGTTTTTAATCATAAATGCATGTTGAATTTTGTCAGAAGCTTTTTCTGCATCTATTGAGATGATCTTATGGTTTTTATTCCTTAACTTGTTAATGTGGTGTTATCACATTGATTGATTTGCATATATTGCAGAATCCTTGCATCCCTGGGATAAATCCCACTTGATCATGGTGTATGATCCTTTTAATGTGCTGTTGGATTCTGTTTGCTAGTGTTTTGTTCAGGATTTTTGCATCCATGTTCATCAGTGATTGGTCTATAGTTTTCTTATTTTGTGATATATTTTTCTGGTTTTGGTGTCAGGGTGATGGTGGCTTCGTAGAATGAAAATGGGAGTGTTTCTTCCTCTGCAATTTTTTGCAAGAGTTTGAGAAGGATTGGTGTTAGCTCTTCTGTAAATGTTTGCTAGAATTCACCTGTGAAGCCATCTGGTCCTGGACTTTTGTTTGTTGGAAGATTTTTAATTACAGTTTCAATTTCATTACTTATGATAGGTCTGTTTATATTTTCTAATTCTTCCTAGTTCAGCCTTGGAAAACTGTAGCTTTCCAAGAATTTGTCCATTTCTTCGTGGTTGTCCATTTTATTGACATAGTTGTTTCTGGTAGTCTCTTATATTCCTTTGTATTTCTGAGGTGTCTGTTGTGACTTCTCCTTTTTCATTTGTAATTTTATCGATTTGCGTCCTCTCCCTTTTTCTTGATGAGTCTGGATAAGGGTTTATCAATTTTGTTTATCTTTTCAAAGAAGCAGCTTTTAGTTTTATTGATCTTTGCTATTGTTTTCTTTGTTTCTATTTCATTTATTTCTGCTCTGATTTTTATGATTTCTTTCCTTCTACAGAGTTTGGGTTTTCTTTGTTCTTCTTTCTCTAGTTGTTTCTTTGTTTGTTTGGTTTTTTTTTTCGGTACACAGGCCTCTCACTGTTGTGGCCTCTCCCGTTGCGGAGCACAGGCTCTGGACGTGCAGGCTCAGCGGCCATGGCCCACGGACCTAGCCGCTCCGCGGCATGTGGGATCTTCCTGGACCCGGGCACAAACCCCTGTCCCCTGCATCGGCAGGCAGACTCTCAACCACTACACCACCAGGGAAGCTCTCTCTAGTTGTTTTAAGTGTAGGGTTAGATTGTTCATTTGAGATTTTTCTTGTTTCTTGAGGTGAGATTGAATTGCTATAAACTTCCCTCTTGGAACTGCTTTTGCTGCCTCCCATTGGTTTTTGGGTCGTCGTGTTTTCATTGTCATTTGTTTGCGTGTATTGTTTTATTTCTTTGTTGATTTCTTCAGTGATCTCTTGGTTATTTACTAGCGCACTCTTTAGCCTCCATATATTTGTGTTTTTTACAGTGTTTTTTCCTGTAATTCATTTGCAATATCATAGCATTGTGGTCAGCAAAGATGCTTGGTATGATTTCAGTTTTCTTAAATTTACCAAGGCTTTATTTGTGACCCAAGGTGTGATCTGTCTTGGAGAATGTTCCATGTGCACTTGAGAAGAAAGTGTATTCTGCCACTTTTGGGTGGAATGTTCTATAAATATCGATTAAATCTATCTGGTCTTTTGTGTCACTTAAAGCTTGTGTTTCCTTATTTATTTTTTTTTGGATGATCTGTCCATTGGTTTAAGTGGTGTGTTGTGGTTTAAATGGTGTGTTAAAGTCCCCTTCTATTATTGTGTTACTGTCATTTTCCTTTCGTGGTTGTTAGCATTTGCCTTATGTTGTGAGGTACTCCTATTTTGGGTTCGTAAACATTTATAATTGTTATATCTTCTTGGATTGATCCTTTGATCATTATGTAGTGTCCTTCTTTGTCTCTTGTTAATAGTCTTTATTTTAAAGTCTATTTTATTGGACACGAGTATTGCTACTCCAGCTTTCTTTTGATTTCCATTTGTATGGAATATCTTTTTCCATCCCTTCCCCTCAGTCCATAGGTGTCCCTAGGTCTGAAGTGGGTCTCTTGTAGACAGCATATATATGGGTTTTGTTTTTGTATCCATTCAGCCAGTCTGTGTCTTTTGGTTGGGGCATTTAATCCATTTACATTCAAGGTTATTATCCATATGTATCTTCCTGTTACCATTTTCTTACTTGTTTTGGGTTTGTTTTTGTGGGTCTTTTTTTGCTCTTGTGTTTCCCGCCTAGAGAAGTTTCTTTAGCATTTGTTGTAAAGCTGGTTTTGTGGTGCTGAATTCTCTTAGCTTTTGCTTGTCTGAAAAGCTTTTGATTTCTCCCTCAAATCTGAATGAGATCCTTAATGTGTAGAGTAATCTTGGTTGCAGGTTTTTGTCTTTCATCATGTTAAGTATATCCTGCCGCTCCCTTCTGGCCTGCAGAGTTTCTGCTGAAAAATCAGCTGATAACTTTATGGGGATTCCTTTATATGTTATTTTTTGTTTTTCCCTTGCTGCTTTTAATATATCTTCTTTGAATTTGATTTTTGTTCTTTTGAGTAATGTGTGTCTTGTTGTGTTTTTCCTAGGGTTAATGCTGTATGGGACTCTCTGGGCTTCCTGGACTTGGGTGACTCTTTCCTTTCCCATGTTAGGGAAGTTTTTGACTATAATCTCTTCAGATGTTTTCTCAGACCCTTTCTTTTTCTCTTTTTCTTCTGGGACCCCTATAATTAGAATGTTGGTGCGTTTAGTGTTTTCCCAGAGGTCTCTGAGGGTGTCTTCAATTCTTTTCATTTTTTTTTCTTTATTCTGCTCCTTGGCAGTTATTTCTACCATTTTGTCTTCCAGCTCACTTATTTGTTCTTCTGCCTCAGTTATTCTTTTATTGATTCCTTCTAATGTGTTTTTCATTTCAGTTATTATGTTGTTCATCTGTGTTTGTTTGTTCTTTAGATCTTCTAGATCACTGTTAAACATTTCTTATATTTTCTCAATCTGTGCCTCCATTCTACTTCCAGATTCTGGATCATCTTTACTATCATTACTCTGAATTCTTTTACAGGTAGATTGCCTATTTCCTCTTCATTTATTTGGTGTTGTAGGTTTTTACCTTGCTCCCTCATCTGTGACATATTTTTTTGCCATCTCATTTTTTTTTTTTTTTATAAGTGGGATTGTGTTTCTGTCTTACTGGTTGTTTGGCCTGAGGCTTCCAACACTGGAGCTTATAGGCTGTTGGGTAGAGCTGGGTGTTGGTGCTGAGATGAGGACCTCCGTGAGACCTCACTCCAATGAATATTCCCTGGGGTCTGAGGTTCTCTGTTAGTCCAGTGGTTCCGACATGGAGCTCCCACTGCAGGAGCTTCAGCCTGACCTCCCCGCTCATGAACCAAGATCCCACAAGCCACATGTGGTGGCAAAAAAAAAAAAAAAAAAAAAAAAAGAGAGAACAATAACACAGTAAAAAATAAAATTAGACTAGGAAACTAACAGATATGTTAGAAAGAATATAAAAATGAAAATATAGTTGAATCAACAACCAGAAGGTACAACAGTACCACAATAGTAAAAAAAGAGGAAGGAAAAGAGGGAAAAAGAAAAGAAAAGAAGAAAAAAAAAAAAACAGGGAAAAGGCCTTGGCTGTGGAGGGTGGGTCCTAAGCAAGGGTGAGGTTTGGGTGGTGGGCAGGGCCAATGCTCAGGACCCACATCAAGTGGGTGGGGCAGACGCCCTCCTCTCCTCTGCTGCTCCTCCGGTCCCAGAGGGCCTCTCCTGCCTGCCTCTCCTGATCTCCCCGGGTCTCCCTCCTACGCCCCCAGGACCCACGCCACCTGGAGGGGGCTTTGGAGGACAGGAGACCAGCCTGGGAGGAATGATTTGCAGATTTAACACTGGGACTTTTTCATCTGATTTCTTTTGGAGTATTGCTTCTTCCCCATTCTTTCTGTTCTGTTTTCTAAAACAATTGTTAGAGGTATGTTGGAACTTCTCAGTCTATTTCTTGTCTTTTAATCACTTCTTAATTTCCACCTTTTTATCTCTCAGTGATGTGCTCAGGATGTTTCCTCAGATCTCTCTCTCTTAGTTTACGAATTCTCTCTTCTGCTGTGTCTCCTTTGCTGTAGGATTTTAATTTTGGTGACTACATTCTTAATGTCTAGGAGTTTTGTTTGTTTTTCAAATCTATCTGTTCTTTGGATATACTCTGTCCTGTTCTTTTATTGTGGTTTCTATACCTTATTTCATCAATTTAATTATTTTAGTAATATTTTATGCCCTTTCAGGTTATTTTATTTCTTGTGTGCATATTCTCAATTGTGAAATCTATATACTGTCCTCAGGGTTGCTTCTTTCTTTGTGTGAGTTTTAATTTTTTATCATGAGCTTATTTTGCAAGGGGTGGTTCTGCTAGGTTGTATATGTTTTTCTTTGGAGTGGTTTTATATTTACTTCTTGCTGTTACTGAAGTATAAAAAAATGGGGACAAGTTTATATATATATTTTTTTGGCTTGGAGTTGCTGTACTACATAGATAGTATAAATTCAGATCCCACATTTGCCTGTAGCAAGACAGGGGTTTCTATTTCTCAGAGTTGACTTTTATTTTTGTCCCATCCACTATCCACAGAGATAGAAAACTTCTTTGCTGCTTTTTTAGGGCAGAGTTTTTCTTATCTTCATTTTTTAAAAATTTTATTTGTTTTTGGCTGCGTTGGGTCTTCGTTGCTGCGCATGGGTTTTTCTCTAGTTGCAGAGAGCGGGGGCTACTCTTTGTTGTGGTGTGCAGGCTTCTCATTGCAGTGGCGTCTCTTGGTGCAGAACACGGGATCTAGGCGCATGGGCTTCAGTAGTTGTGGCTCTCAGACTCTAGAACGCAGGCTCAGTAGTTGTGGCGCACAGGCTTAGTTGTCCCACGGCATGTGGGATCTTCCCAGACCAGGGTTCAAACCCATGTCCCCTGCGTTGGCAGGCGGATTCTTCACTGCTGTGCCACCAGGGAAGCCCTCTTATCCACATTTTATGGACAGAACTGTCCTTCAGCACTCTGAGCCATAGGAAGGTAGCTCAGTTCCCCTCACTGCAGTCTGCAGAAACCACGTCTCCTGTTCCTCCGTGGACTATGCCAGCATCATTGTCCATTTATTGCCCAGCTTTGAATTCTTTTTGCTTTTATGGCACCAGAAGATTTCTTTATTTACAGGTCTTGGTTGTGTATGAATCTTTTTTGTTTTGTTTTTTTAATTTAGCATTTCTCCTTTGTTTTATAACAGGGCATGGGCCTATCCACTGTAGCTCAATCTGAAGTTGATAGTAACTTTAATAGTTTTTTTTTTAACCATGAGGGAGTTTAAACTTTAAATATTGTATTAAATTATTTTATTATGGGGTAAATAGAAAGCTATCAGAATAATATGTTGTAAACTTCTAATGTGTCTGTTGCCATGTGGAAGTGTTAGCTAAGTGCTATGTCTTTCCCATGTGATTTTTTTCTACTGTTTTCTTTTAACTGTAATATATACTATGGATAGTGCATTTCCTGACTCATATGAATAAAGAAGATCAAAGGGACAACGAACAGATTTCAGTAACGGAAACCCATCCTAGTCGGAAAACCTGTGTGCTTCCTTCTGCCGATTCAGCTGTCAGCCTTTCCAGTGACCAGAATTTGACTTCTCCTGGTATCGTTCTTAACTTTTTTCATTTACTCTTATTTTCCAATACTCTTACTGAAGAGTACCTACTAGGAATATAGTTGTGAAGGATTCGTGAAGCCATTTTGCAATACTTATAAGTTTCGGGAAAGGGATGTTAAAAATTGTGCTATTCACATGAAGAGCTACGTCATCTTGTCACCTTCATAAGATACACTGCAAGCATGTGTCATATCTCTGTGTAACTTATTACTGTTAAATACATTGCAGCTGAAGTATTATACTATTATACTGGTATATTATACTATAACACTATAATATTTGATTTTTGTAAAAATTAAGAAATTCCAACTCTGTCAACTGTGAGAGTTTTGATTTGAAAACAAAATAATAGCTGTAATTTATTGAGCCTCTGCTATGTGCCAGGCATTGTTGTTTTACATGCATTGACCCTGGTGTAAGCCTGACCTGTGACGTAGCTACCATTATTATCCCCGTTTTACAGTTGAGGATATTGAGCCTTAGACAAGTTCAGTGCCACTGTTCATTCCGTTCCATTTGCAGCTGGCAATTCAAAATGCTATTCCTTGGTCCTAACAAATACTTTGTGTCATATAAATAGCAGGGCATACTAAGTATCACAGTTAGACCACTAACAGTGGCTTTAAATTTTTTTTTTGCCCTCAGACATTTATGGTCAATAATGATGATTCTACTGAATGTTTACAGTATGTTTTATTACCATTATTAACTTAATATAATCAGTTAAGAAATGCTATTTTTAAATGACATTGCTGTTATTTAAACAAAAGCTATTAAGAAGCTGGTTTAAACTTTGTAATTTTTTTCTCTAAGTTCTTTCTAGATTCTGTTTGTATTTCAGTCATCATCACATGGGGATAGTCATTTTTACTTCATAGAGTTGCTGTGAGGATTAAGTACTATAGATAGAGCAATTAGCTGAGAATCTGTTTGATTCCTATAGGTTCTTGGTTACCAGTATCTTTCCTCTTCCCTCTTATGGGTGGGGGGAGAATTGAGAAATGAGGTTAAAGAGGCTTCAGTGGGTTCTAGCTGTATCTGAGAAGTCTAAACTCCATTTTGTACTTGGGAAACATTGGTAAATTCTGAGCAGTGGAGGTTAGGAGGAAGACTAGGATGGAGGCCTGGGTCAGTTAGTGAACTGTTAAATTAATCTGACCTGTGCAGTGATGAGGGCCTGGGCAGTGTTGTGGGAAAGGAGCAGAAACAAGAGACATTCTGAATAGGCAGCTGATGATACTCACTGACTAAGTGGTTGGAAAGGAAGGAGAACGTGAATGGCTGGTTAGCATTGTCAGACTAAGAGCAAGGATATCACCAGGTCTTAACATCAAACTCTAGGGCACCTTCGGACCACATGTAGCATTTAAGGAGATGCAGGGCCATGTCATATTTAGGATCTAGTTTTTGATAAGGAAGTAGAGCTTGCTGAGAGCTTTAGGCTTAATAAACAGATGTAAGAGCCTTTTACCTAATTATATAGTTAAGACTTAGAGAGTGCATCAGTTTTCTGCAAGAAAGATGGAAAAAGGAGAAAAGCTGAGGACCAACCTGTGAAATGCCACCCATTAGAGAGCAAGGGGAGCCCCCGCCTCAAGTGAGGGAAATGGATGAGCAGACTCTGGTAAAGGGATTTTCAAGAAAAAGTGAGTGGCTAACAGTTTCACAAGCCGCCAGAAAGTCAAGAATGAAGACTGAGTTTTTTTTAAAGACTAGAGGACTTTCAGTGTAATATCAAGGGTAGAAGAAGGCAGGTTGGGGACGAAGACAGACTCCAGAAGCTGTAAGTATAGGCAACTTAAGAATTCTGACAGTAAAAGGAAATGAGAAGAATGAAGATAGAAATGAGATAAATGAAATGAAGTCAAAGATCATTTCGAGTTGGGGATAAATATAAACTCTTATGTTTAAAGGCAGAAGAAAAGAAAGTACTAGGAGAAGAGAAATTGAGAGTACCAGGTTAAGGCGAAGATTCATTCAGGATTGTAATAGCTTCTTAAACTCTAAGGCAAGAGGAAAAAACAAGGAGAAGTGTCAACAAATGTCATAACACATGTCAAGATGGATAAATAAAAATGTTTTTTCTCTAGTATTCAATGTTTAATTATAAATTAAAAAAGAAACCTAATTAGTATTTTTTTAGAAGTGCAGAATTTAGATGCCCTAATGGGTGTTTTCTTCTCCAAGGTTGGCTTCTTGGAAAGATGTGCAGTCATTCCTTTACTTCTAGTGCTCACAAATAGCTCAAATTTACTCTTTTGAAATTGACTTTCACTTCTTAGCAAATTCTTCTGAGTGTTCTTATCAGTGCCAAATAATTTAGTCACTGAGAATGAATTTAATTTTTGTTAACAGCCATAAGTTATTCAGAGGTGTTTCTGATAAGTGAATTAGATGATCAGGCTGAGTGTCACTGTTTGGAATTTTTTTTAAAAAGGAATTGTGACTATCAAGGAATGAAGCTGATCCATTGTGTTTAGTAAATTGTGAAGCCTGTCCCAAAGAAAAAGTTCCAAAAATGGTTTGAAAATGAAGTAAGGATAGAATCTTCCTATGTAACTACTTTCAAAAGTAGTTATTTGAATATAACACTTCTCTGCCTTTTGATGAAAGGAATCTGTTTCATTTCTTAGATCTTTTATATCTCGTTAGCCTATATGTACACCAGTATCGAAGAACTTGCAAAGGACCAGACTCTGAGAGCAAAGATAATGTAAAATCCTTGATTTGAGGATTAACAAACAAAACAACATGTGCTTAAGAAAGCAAAATTGTTTTAATATTAAAAACACGTGAGAATGGATGATATAATAAAGGACATGATGAACATGGACCTTAAACCAAAAAAAAAAAAAAACAATGTGGATGTTCTAAGTCTTAGAGGCAGGGTGGATTTATCTTAGTATAAGAAAATCTTAACAAGGAAGTGTTTTTGACAAGAGATGCCAGGACACTTTTCCCTGTATTAACTCAATTCTCTTTGAGGGTTAAACATACAGAAAATTGAGTAGACCAAGTGTTTTGCTTTAAAGACGTGTTGTTAATATTGGACAAGGTTTAAAAATTATTCTTTGGGGCATATTCTTCCAAGTAAAGGCTCTTGGAGTTAAATTAGATATTTTCCCAAAAGTATTCCTGTTAGATCATCAGAAGTTTTGTTTTTTGTTTTTTTTAGTAAATCTCACTCCAGTATTCTAAACTGTGTATGAAGCAAAGAAAGATTGTACCTCCTAAAATGAATTATTCAGAGTACTCTGGATAGAAAAGTAATAATCTTAAAATGTGGACAATATTCACTACCAAATGGAGGTTTAAAAATATTTCAGTTTCTGTATATATAATCTCTAGATCAGGTTAATAATCGAAAATAGAAAAAATAACTGACCTGAAATTTTTATTAATAGTAATGTTGCTTTTTTTTAAGGTGTGAATAACAGTGATGAATTATTTGAGAGGTAAATATCTTAAGAATTAATTCACAGTTTTACTTAAAGTTAAGTATAAATTATGTGTTCTGGAAATTTTGTTGTTCATATGTATGTAAACTTCTACACTACATATTTTTTGTGGATTAAAGGAAGGTAATTCACATTGGGAATGGGGTGTTTTAAGATAGCAGTCCCCAACCTTTTTGGCACCAGGGACCCGTTTCTTGGAAGACAGTTTTTCCACAGACGTCAGGGCTGGGGGATGGGTATTGTTCAGGTAGTAATGGGAGCAGTGGGAAGTGGCAGATGAAGCTTCTCGCTCACCCACCGCTCACCTCCTGCTGTGTGGCCCTGTTCCTAACAGTCCACGGACCGGTAGCAGGGTAGTGGTCCACAGCCCCAGGGTGGGGCCTCCTGTTTTAAGAAACTGAGGATTGTTATATTGTATCCCTTACTGTTCAGCATAGGTAATTAGAATACAGTAGCTTATATTTGCTACATTTTCTTTTACTAAGTATGTATTATATTTCAATAGGCAGGACAGGTTGTTGTCGTAGTTGTCCCAATTGTCCCCTAGGCCTTATGTTTGCTCCTTTGAGAGTGCATATGAAGTTATCAATTACTGATGATGAGGCTTTTCCACCGAGGATTACTGGAATTAAAGCAACAGAAGGAAATTAGTTATATGTTTATCATTTTATGTGGTCATTTATACTCTTGGAGAGCATAGTTTTACATGTTCATTTTTGCTTAATGTAATTAAGTTGTAGATACTGATTTATGTCTCTCATACTGCATTTGGGAATGAAGTGTTTCAGTAGATCCACTCCAGATGAGTGAACTGACTGATATTGCAGACATTATCAATGACCTTATAACAAAAGATGGAGTTTCCAGTGAAGAGCTTGGCTTAACAGAACAACAGGCGAGGAGCATCTCCAGGTAATCATTGAATAATTCATTTTCAACCTGCTTAAAATGTTTATGGTTCAAGAATATTTAAAATTGACCATATTTTATGTGATTTTTTTACCTCTTTATTGGCATATAATTGCTTTACAATGTTGTGTTAGTTTCTGCTGTACAACAAAGTGAATCAGCTATATGTATATATATATCCCTATATCCCCTCCCTCTTGAGCTTCCCTCCCACCCTCCCTATCCCACCCCTCTAGGTGGTCACAAAACATCGAGCTGATCTCCCTGTGCTATGCAGCAGCTTCCCACTAGCTATCTGTTTTACATTTGGTAGTGTATGTATGTCAGCACTACTCTCTCACTTCATCCCAGCTTCTCCTTCCCCAACTGTGTCCTCAAGTCCATTCTCTACGTCTGCATCTTTATTCCTGCCCTGCCACTTGATTCATCAGTACTGCTTTCTTAGATTCCATATATATGCATTAGCATATGGTATTCGTTTTTCTTTTTCTGACTTACTTCCCTCTATGACAGACTCTAGGTCCGTCCACCTCACTACAGATAACTCAGTTTAGTTCCTTTTTATGGCTGAGTAATATTCCATTGTATATATGTGCCACATCTTCTTTATCCATTTATCTGTCGATGGACACTTAGGACTCTATGCACATAGAGCTGCAATGAACATTGTGGTCCAAGACTCTTTTTGAATTATGGTTCTCTCAGGGTATATGCCCAGTAGTGGGACTGCTGGGTCATAGGGTAGTTCTATTTTTAGTTTTTTAAGGAACCTCCATACTGTTCTCCATGGTGGCTGTATGAATTTACATTCCCACTAACAGTGCAGGAGGGTTCCCTTTTCTCCACACCCTCTTCAGCATTTATTGTTTTAGATTTTTTGATGATAGCTATTCTGACCGGTGTGAGGTGATACCTCACTGTGGTTTTGATTTGCATTTCTCTAATGATTAGTGATGTTGAGAGCATCTTTTCATGTATTTGTTTGCCATCTGTACATTTTCTTTGGAGAAATGTCTATTTAGGTTCTCCGTCCATCTTTGGATTGGGTTTTTTTTTTAATATTGAGCTACATGAGCTGCTGTATATTTTGGAGATTAATCCTTTGTCAGTTGCTTCATTTGCAAATATTTTCTCCCATTCTGAGGGTTGTCTTTTCATCTTGTTTATGGTTTCCTTTGTTGTGCAAAAGCTTTTAAGCTTCATTAGGTCCCATTTGTTTATTTTTGTTTTTATTTTCATTACTCTACGAGGTGGGTCAATAAGGATCTTGCTGTGATTTATGTCCTAGAGTGTTCTGCCTATGTTTTCTTCTAAGAGTTTTATAGTGTCTGGCCTTACATTTAGGTCTTTAATCCATTTTGAGTTTATTTTTGTGTATGGTTTTAGGGAGTGTTCTAATTTCATTCTTTTACATGTAGCTGTCCAGTTTTCCCTGCACCACTTATTGAAAAGGCTGTCTTTTCTACATGTATATTCTTGCCTCCTTTGTCAAAGATAAGGTGACCATATGTGTGTGGGTTTATCTCTGGGCTTTCTATCCTGTTCCATTGATCTGTATTTCTGTTTTTGTGCCAGTACCATATTGTCTTGATTACTGTAGATTTGTAGTATAGTCTGAAGTCGGGAGCCTGATTCCTCCAGCTCCGTTTTTCTTTCTCAAAATTGCTTTGGCTATTCAGGGTCTTTTGTGTTTCCATACAAATTGTAAAATTTCTCGTTCTAGCTCTGTGAAAAATGGCATTGGTAATTTGATAGGGATTGCATTGAACCTATAGATTGCTTTGGGCAGTATAGTCATTTTCACAGCATTGACTCTTCCAATCCAGGAGCATGGTATATCTCTCCATCTGTTAATGTCATCTTTGATTTCTTTCATCAGTGTTTTATAGTTTTCTGAGTACAGGTCTTTTGCCTCCTTAGGTAGGTTTATTCCTAGGTATTTTATTCTTTTTGTTGTGATGGTAAATGGGATTGTTTCCTTAATTTCTCTTTCTGATCTTTCATTGTTAGTGTATAGGAATGCCAGAGATTTCTGTGCATTAATGTTGTATCCTGCAACCTTACCAAATTCATTGATTAGTTCCAGTAGTTTTCTGGTGCCATCTTTAGGATTTTCTATGTATAGTATCATGTCATCTGCAAACAGTGACAGTTTTACTTCTTCTTTTCCAGTTGTATTCCTTTTATTTCTTTTTCTTCTCTGATTGCTGTGGCTAGGACTTCCAACGGTATGTTGAATAAGAGTGGTGAGAGTGGACATCCTTGTCTTGTTCCTGATCTTAGAGGAAATGCTTTCAGTTTTTCACCATTGAGAATGATGTTTGCTGTGGGTTTATCGTATATGGCCTGTATTATGTTGAGTTAGGTTCCCCCAGTGCCCACTTTCTGGAAAGTTTTTATCATAAATGGGTGTTGAATTTTGTCAGAAGCTTTTCCTGCGTATACTGAGATGATCATATGGTTTTTATTCTTTTTTTTTAAAAAATAGATTTATTTATTTTTGGCTATGTTGGGTCTTCGTTGTGGCACGTGGGTTTTCTCTAGTTGTGGCAAGTAGGGGCTACTCTTCGTTGCGGTGCACAGGCTTCTCATTGCGGTGGCTTCTCTTGTTGTGGAGCACAGGCCGTAGGCGCGTGGGCTTCAGTAGTTGTGGCTTGCGGGCTCTAGGGCGCAGGCTTAAGTTGTGGCACAAAGGCTTAGCTGCTTCGCAGCATGTGGGATCTTCCCGGACCAGGGCTCGAACCCGTGTCCCCTGCATTGGCAGGCAGATTCTTAACCACTGTGCCACCAGGGAAGCCCAGTTTTTATTCTTTAATTTGTTAATATGGTGTATCACATTGATTTTTTTGCGTATATTGCAGAGTCCTTGCATACCTGGGATAAATCCCACTTCATCATGGTGTATGATCTTTTTAATCTGTTTCTGGATTCTCTTTGCTAGTATTTTGTTGAGGATTTTTTGTGTCTATGTTCATCAGTGATATTGGTCTCTAATTTTCTTTTTCTGTGATATCTTTGTCTGGTTTTGGTATCAGGGTGATGGTGGCCCTGTAGGACAAGTTTGGGAGTGTTCCTTCCTCTGCAATTTTTTGGAAGAGTTTGAGAAGGATAGGTGTTCAAACTCTTTTCTAAATGTTTGATAGAATTCGCCTGTGAAGCCATCTCTTCCTGGACTTTTGTTTGTTGGAAGATTTTTAATTACAGTCTCAATTTCATTACCTGTGATTGGTCTGTTTATATTTTCTAATTCTTCCTGGTTAAATCTTGGAAAGTTATACCTTTCCAAGAATTTGTCCATTTCTTCCAGGTTGTCCATTCTGTTGGCATACAGTTGCTTGTAGTAGTCCGTTATGATCCTTTGCATTTCTGCAGTGTCAGTTGTAATCTCTCCTTTTTCGTTTCTAGTTTCATTGATTTGAGTTCTCTGCCTTTTTTTCTTGATGAGTCTGGCTAAAGGTTTATAAATTTTGTTTATAAGAACCAACTTTTAGTTTTATTGATCTTTGCTATTGTTTTCTTTTTTTCTATTTCATTTATTTCTGCTCTGATATTTATGATTTCCTTCCTTCTACTAACTTTGGGTTTTCTTTGTTCTTCTTTTTCTAGTTGCTTTAGGTGTAAGGTTAGATTGTTTATTTGAGGTTTTTCTTGTTTTTTGAGGTGAGCTTGAATTGCTATAAACTTCCCTCTTAGAACTGCTTTTGCTGCATCCATAGGTTTTGGATCATTGTGTTTTCGCTGTCATTTGTTTCTAGGTATTTTTTAATTTTTTTGATTTCTTCAGTGATCTCTTGGTTATTTAGCAGTGCACTGTTTAGCCTCCATGTATTTGTGTTTTTTACAGTTTGTTTTTCCTGTATTTGATTTCTAATTGATTTCTAATTTTCTGATTTTTTAAGAAACGAATTCAAAGCTTAAAATAGACTTTTTTCTTTGTAAATACATTTTGTGGTGTGTGTGTCATTCCTCCCCCTCCTCCAATATATAGACTGGTTTATTTAACTAATATAACACATCTGTATCCTTTGAGTTTTCCCAAGGTCTCATCACCCTGAGTACAACATAGATTTAATCCTATTTCTTCTTAGAAGGATTAATGATTTATTTCATAGTACTTTACCCTAAATATGAACCCTTAGAATACATTTTAAACAGCTTTTCCTTGGAACATTAGGTTAAAATGTTTTTCCTTGTAGCCTTTCCTGGGCCCACAACTCGTTCCTGATAGAATAGAGGCTGCCTCTTCTATTAATGCTTCTTTGGTATACATATGCCTTTTGGCTTATTGCTTCATTGGGGGCTGGTTGGGTAGTGTACCCTCTGCCTGGCATGTACAAAGAGTCCAGTCTTTCAGAAGGAAAGCAGGTGTTCAGTATCAGCCACATCGTCTGTATGCATGACCCATCTTCCAGTTAGGATGGTGTCTTCTTCGCATACTTGGTGATGAGTCTGCCCCAAATTCCCGTCTACAGCACCTGTTTTTTTGGGCCACTCTCAGTACTCTTTGTGTAGAAGCCAAGATGGGATTAGATGTACAAAAGATTTACTGAGAGAAATGCCTGTGAAGGGAAAAATAAGAAGTGGGGCGAGGCATCAGACCCCAATGCAGTTCTGACCCCTGCCTGTGAAGGAGAGAGGGTTGGGTAAGCAATCCCAGAGTATAGTATAGCTCTAAGCGTGTTTCAGCTGGGTCAGCAGTGAGACATCATGCCAAAATCGCCCATCAGAGGAGTCCTGTCTCTGTAGATCGGGACCAGCCACAACATCCCTTCCACACTCGGTTGTTAGCTCAGGTTGGCCCTTGGGAGGTGCGGCCTGGGCACGAACGTGAGGCCAGATCCAGAGAAGCATCAGTTTAGAAGTCATCTCTGTAGTATAAGTTTTGGAAGTGACTGAGATAGTCCAGAAATAGATTATAAGTGAAGAAATCCAAACCAGAACCTTTAAAGACATTAATATCTCATGGTGAGCAGAGAAGAAAGGCACCAATTTAAGAGGCTGCATCGTGTTTTGAGAGTTAGAGAAAGACCCAGGTAAGAGAGAGTTTAAAGCAGGAAGGAGAAGCCAGTTGTACCAAATTTATAGAGAAGTGCAGTAAGGTGAAGACTGAAGAGGCTGTCAGTGACCTGAGATCATTGTCAGTGGATTTCATGGAACAGGTTGTAGCAAGTTGATTAGACATCATGAGTGTATGACTCTTCAAGATGGGGCAGAATCAGTCCAAAGAAACAGTATTTAGTTGTGATACTTTTTATCTCCATAACAAATTTAACATCAAGTGATGCCCTGCTGGTTAAATTTCTTAGGATTCAGCATTCCTCTGGTAGACGTCCACAAAGAACTGAGAAGGAGAGAAAAGCGATTCAAGTCTGGATGAAAAGAAAACGAAAAGAAAGGATGGCAGAGTACTTGAATCAGCTAGCAGAAAAGAGAGGGCAAGAGCGTCATCCTTTCTGCCCCAGGAGCAACCCAGTAAGTCTGCAGTGTCAAGGGTAATGGAATTATCACAGAATATGTGTAATTTTTTCCCTGGCAAGTATTCAAGAAAAGGATTAACATCATTTGGATGCATTTTTTTGTTTGATAGAAAAGTCAGCATTTTACTTAAGCCTGGAAAAGTTAAGAAATTACCTTAACAAAATGTAGCAGGGAATTCTACAAACCATGTTCTGTTGAACTATCTTAGAGTGTTTTTTCTCCCTGAGGCTAATTATGGCTCTAGCATTTTATTTTATTTTTTATTAATTAATTAATTTATTTATTTGGCTGCGCCAGGTCTTAGTTGTGGCGTGAGGGCTCTTAGTTGCTGTGTGTGGGATAGAGTTCCCTGAGCAGGGATTGAACCCGGGCCCCCTGCATTGGGAGCACAGAGTCTTAACCACTGGACAGCCAGGGAAGTCCCGTGGCTCTAGCATTTTAACCAAATGAAGAGGTCGAGGGGTTGGGTGACCAGTTGGAGTCACTCCCTTAATTTTCAATGAAAGTCAGTGGCAGTTGAACAACTGTGTGTGTAGTAACACTATTTTAAAAATCAATTTTCTATCCATAAGTTATCTACAAAAAAATCTATTAAAGTATGGTCCAGTTATGAACCAACAGAACAGTGGCACTTCTGTGTGTGTATTTCAACTGTCCTTTAAGCTGTCAACATTCGTTTCCTGAGCCCTGACTATGGACATCACCATGGCCAGGTCAGAAGTGTTTTTCTTCAGAAGGTGAAACAAAGCAATGTTACTTTGATGATTACGTAACTGTGAAACTCACATTTAGATTACACTTGGATTATAGTTTATCTTTTACTTTGTCATCTGAAATAAAATATAATAGCACTTCATCTTTTTTCAGCATCATGAGGGGAACATATTCTGTAAGTGAATTTTCCAGATAAGGTTGTCACATTTCAGCACCAAGTGGTGCAAAAGTAGGTGAACTGTTATTTAAAGAGTGTAATTTACTTACCTGTGTCTGGAGAGAGCATGCTGATGTTAGATGACATTTTGTTGATAGCTCTGGGGACATGGTAATGACCTTCAGGGCTACTCGAAGACCAGAATCTTACATGTGTGTGTATATGTGTGCTCTTCCACCCCACTGAGGGTGAGTTTGCATATCACCCTCCCTGTCAGCCAAGCAGATTCCCCAGATGGTTAGAATTGTATCCAAATTTAGAATAAGTGAACTCTGAGGGCATTGGGACTGTTTTGTTCATAGGCTTTGTGACATCTCCTTCAGTATCTCAGATAATTGTTTATTTTTAGCTTCTGTTTGGGTAAAGGTATGGAACTAGTGAGGGGTTAATGCAATTAGAATTTTCATTTTCATTTTTATCAGAAATCAATAAGACCTTAAATTTATTGTTGACTACTGTATAGGACCTTGAGAAAGTGAATCCACTTCTGCACATACGTTTTTATATACATAATTGTATGTGAAAGGACTTACCCTCATTAGTAATTCAACAGTAACTCTTAATGTTCTGGAATAAGACATATATAGCTGATGTTGGCCAGTTTACCCTGTGGTGCATAAGTTTTGAAGAGTTTACAAGTCACAATGAACCCACTATAGTAGGTTTCTGGTGAACATTTTAAAACATTAAAGTGATGGTTTTAAATGTCTGACTCATTTCTGCTTTTATCAACCAAGCTCTTGGTGAGATTAATCATAAGACAGAGTACAAAGTATGGGTGTCTCCATCCTTAAAATGTTCCTATTTTCCATTTTAAATGCAGCTGATAAGGATCTCTCCTTTTGAGAAAATACATTAGTTTAACTACTAAAATAGACTTTGCATTCCATTTATTAAATTGGATTTTATTTTAATTACATGATGCTTTAATTTAACATTTTCATATTTTGTGCTGGGGTAGGAAGCTTCATCAAATATGACAGTGTTTTGTACTGTTTACTAAATAACAAAATTATGGTTTAACTTCCTATTAAAATATATTAGTGGAATTTTCATGTTTTCCAAGGGTCATAATGGTTTAATTATTTGAACTGAACAGTAATGAACTAACTGGTTATTTCTTGTGCAGTTTTACATGACTTCAAGGGAAATCAGGCTGAGACAAAAGATGAAGCACGAAAAAGACAGGTGATTTTGGTGGTTGCACCCTGATCATTTCTCTCTTGCTTGCATGCTCAAGGCCGTAGATAATGCCTTAGGGATTCTGGTTTGCACAGTAGTCCCTTTTTTGTTGATAAACAGAAAATTATGGGAGCTAACTGCAAGGAAAATAATTAGATTCCAATAGCCTTTTTCAGAATTTGCTTTCAAATATTATTTATTCCATTCAATTTTTATACCTTATTTCTGCTATTCCCCTCCCTCTCACAATCCAGATATGTATGTGCATTTTGAAAATACCCCAAAGGCCATAACTACAGATGCCTTTAATAATACCTCCCAATGGTTTTCAGATATTTGAAATTTGAATTTGTATTGAAATGCATTGAAGAAAATAAATGCTATGTGGTCTTTGAACGCTATGTTCCCTCTAGAAATATGAACTGAAAGTGACTCTTTTACTAAATGTTGTTTAATTCTTTCTCTAAAGATTGCTGCTCTCTGACCACTATAGTCGTCGAATCTCACAAGCATACAGTCTGATGAATGAACTGTTATCTGAATCAGTACAGCTTCCAGCAACTGCACAGAAACCATTGCCTAACAAACCCAGACCTGCTCAAATTCCCAGAAGGCAATGCTCCCTTTCTCCAAGAGGGTAAGACAAGGTTTGGCACGTCATTTGGCAAGATAATGTCAAGCGTGATAAGTGTGAAGCGCTGTTGTGACTCAAGTTCAGTGGACTTGTTCTGAATTATGATAATAAAGTGAAGGGGAAAATGGTGCCGTAATTATGAGGTCTTCATTAGTTTTAATCACCAAGGAAAAAGACAAAAATGGCATTAAATGTCTAATTAAGATATAACAAAGCACTTCTGTATGCCTAATACAATTATTATATCCATTCAATCCTGTTTTCTTCTTTTTTGTAGTTTTTGTTAATAATTCCTTCTGTAATTTGCCTCCTAACTGCTCCCTTGTTTCTCTGCTGGGCTCCATTCTTGTAGAAACAGATAGTCATCACCAGCTTACCACTTCTTCCTCTTCTTCCCACCCAGTTATTGCTGATTCAATTGTAGATACTGTTATATGTTTCTTCTTAAATTAATGGCCTGCATTAGGTTTGGATATTAGTTCATTAGGGAAGAATTAATTAAACATAGATACTAAAGAAAAGTACCCAAGTGTAAAGTTTCTTATATATGGCAAACAAACACAAAATTATATTTGTTAATGACCCATAAGGAAGAAATGAATTGCCAGTATAGTGTTGTTAAAAATTACCACCTTTGACAAAATAATTGATTAGGATTGTAAACATAATCACGTAACTTAAGAGCCTAGAGGAAATGCTACCCGACACAAAGCTAGATGTAATCAGATTACTTGTGTGTGTGTAATTTGGGGTGTAATCAAAAGAGCAGAGACTCCCCTTGAATATTTCCTAGACTAATGCATGGTATTTAATACATAAATAACTGCCAAATGCAGTTGAAATGAATAGAGAGATAAAAACAATTTCTTTGGAAAAAAATGAGTGAAGTTGGAGCTATGAGGAGAATTATACACTGAATGCATCACTAAGGTACAAAATGAACGTATTAATCTGAGCTGGAATTTACATCTTTTGAAATATGGTAGTTTATCACTGATAGAAGATTCTAGGAATATAATAACTGTGTAATTTCTACTTTAGAGAGAATCGACACGATCACAATTTTCCAATACATAGACCTGGAAAAGTCAGATATATATCCATCAAACCAAGTTATACCCAAAAGGGGAGACTTTTGGGGCAAACTCAAGGCTCACCTTGGCCATGTGGTAAGACTGAAAACTTTTTTTTTATCTTGTGTAATTTGGACCTATTCTTTCTTGTCTCCAAAGTTGTGTTTTCGTTAGTAAAAGTTGTAAATCTTAGTGAAAAGCAGTTCCCATTTCAACAGAATGCAAGGGATTGATAAAGAGTTAGTGGTACTGGGATTTTGTTCTGTTGCTTTGAAATGAGAAGACCCTAGGAATCTTTTTAAACTAATGGCCTTTTTGTAATAGAATTTGAACAGTCAGTTCTGTGTGATATGACTTATTTGGGAATCTATTTCTTTTGTGTGGCTAAAGATGTAGGCATTTTTACAAATTAAATTCTGATAGATTTCTGGATGGATATATCATAGAGTAGGAATAGAACAGGCGCAGGTTGAAATAGTATCATTTTTACCCTTTTTGAATATTCTTTTCCACATTTGAAGCTATAGTATCTGTTATTTATTACTAGCCTTCCTTTAGTTCATTTTGCCATATGTGGGTTTTGATTACTAAAGTAAAACATACTTATTTGTTTAAAAATGTATAATCATAGTTAACATGTAGTATACATATATACAGCTAAGAATGTATAATAATAACTAATGTGCCAGGTTCCATTTAAGCACTTGAATTACAACTCTGTGAGAAAGGTACTATTATGTTCCCATTTTAAGCAAGAGAAAGCCAAGGCAGAGAAAGTTGAAATAACTGCCTAAGATCAGATATCTAGGAAGTGGTAGAGTCTAGATTTAAACCCAGTCTGGGTCTAGAGCCTCCACACCTAGAACCTGAACTTTAGTATGCACGTTAACTGAGAAAATTGAAGTATCCATATATTGCAGTCTTTTTTTTTTTTTTTTTTTTTTTGCGGTACACGGGCCTCTCACTGTTGTGGCCTCTCCCTTTGTGGAGCACAGGCTCCGGACGCGCAGGATCAGCAGCCATGGCTTCCGGGCCTAGCCGCTCCGCAGCATGTGGGATCCTCCCGGACCAGGGCACGAACCTGTGTCCGCTGCATTGGCAGGCAGACTCTCAACCACTGCGCCACCAGGGAAGCTCTATTGCAGTCTTTTTGATGGAACTTTATAGTTTGGTTAACTCTTGCTTTTGATTGATGAATTACAATAAGAAAACACTGTTCTTTTTTAAACTAGAATTTCAAAATAGTAACCATTTAAAAATTTTTTTAAGTTTTATTTTATACCTGATACATTTACCAAAATTAAATAAAAGAAATATCCAAAATTGGAAAAGATTTTAAACTTGAATCATGGTTTCTTAATGTCAGATGGAAAAGTCTTGGATTACGTGGAAATATGTCTTTTTCTTGGACCTGTCCAATGTCAGGCCTGTATTGTTACCATGCACTTGGCTAGGCTGAGGCCTTGGCCCTCTTTGGTCCCCTTACCTGTCCTTGCTGAGCTGTGCTTGATGAGGTGGTCCTGCTGCCCAGGGACTCAGAAGTCCTCAGTGACCCGTACCCCACACAGATAAGTCCAAACCCTCTCCCTGGCCTTTAATGTGTCCCCTTCTGCCTCCTTAGCCTCCTTTCCGCATATAATCCAGATGATCCATAGCACTTACAGGCTTGTTTTCCAGACACATGCTGTGTGCTCCCATTCCTGCCTTGAAATTTTCCCTTATACCTTAAATGCCTCCCCTCTGTGTCTTGGAAGACATCCCTAATTTTAATTCTTTAGCTCTTCCAACCCAGTGTAATGAATTTTAACATCCATATTTTCATTTTTAAACTGGCTAATACTTAACTTGCATAGTAGTTGTGAATATTAGAGACAAATAGTAGCATTGGTAACTAATATAGTTATTTTTTTTGTCCTCTGAACCCTCAGTCATGTGTTTCTGCCCCTCTTGAGGCACTACTGCAACAGGTCTTATGTTGTAGTTACTTATAAACTTGGTTATGTCCCAGGATAGACTAAATGTTTTGAGGGTAGCAACACTCTCTACATCTTTTTTTTTTTTTTTTGCTTTATAACAAATTTAATCAGTTATACATATGTTCCCATATCCCCTCCCTTTTGCGTCTCCCTCCCACCCTCCCTATCCCACCCCTCCAGGCAGTCACAAAGCACCGAGCTGATCTCCCTGTGCTATGCAGCTGCTTCCCACTATCTATCTACCTTATGTTTGGTAGTGTATATATGTCCATGTCGCTCTTTCACTTTGTCACAGCTTACCCTTCCCCCTCCCCATATCCTCAAGTCCATTCTCTAGTAGGTCTGTGTCTTTATTCCTGTCTTACCCCTATGTTCTTCATGACATTTTTTCCCCTTAAATTCCATATATATGTGTCAGCATACAGTATTTCTTTCTCTTTCTGACTTACTTCACTCTGTATGACAGACTCTAGGTCCATCCACCTCGTTACAAATAGCTCAATTTCATTTCTTTTTATGGCTGAGTAATACTCCATTGTATATATGTGCCACATCTTCTTTACCCATTCATCCGATGATGGACACTTAGGTTGTTTCCATCTCCGGGCTATTGTAAATAGGGCTGCTATGAACATTTTGATACATGTCTCTTTTTGAATTATGGTTTTCTCAGGGTATATGCCCAGTAGTGGGATTGCTGGGTCATATGGTAGTTCTATTTGTAGTTTTTTAAGGAACCTCCATACCGTTCTCCATAGTGGCTGTACCAATTCACATTCCCACCAGCAGTGCAAGAGTGTTCCCTTTTTTCCACACCCTCTCCAGCATTTATTGTTTCTAGATTTTTGGATGATGGCCATTCTGACTGGTGTGAGATGATATCTCATTGTAGTTTTGATTTGCATTTCTCTAATGAGTAAAGATGTTGAGCATCCTTTCATGTGTTTGTTGGCAGTCTGTATATCTTCTGTGGAGAAATGTCTATTTAGGTCTTCTGCCCATTTTTGGATTGGGTTGTTTGTTTTTTTGTTATTGAGCTGCATGAGCTGCTTATAAATTTTGGAGATTAATCCTTTGTCAGTTGCTTCATTTGCAAATATTTTCTCCCATTCTGAGGGTTGTCTTTTGGTCTTCTTTATGGTTTCCTTTGCTGTGCAAAAGCTTTTAAGTTTCATTAGGTCCCATGTGTTTATTTTTGTCTTTATTTCCATTTCTCTAGGAGGTGGGTCAAAAAGGATCTTGCTGTGATTTATGTCATAGAGTGTTCTGCCTATGTTGTCCTCTAAGAGTTTGATAGTGTCTGGCCTTACATTTAGGTCTTTAATCCATTTTGAGCTTATTTTTGTGTATGGTGTTAGGGAGTGATCTAATCTCATACTTTTACATGTCCCTATCCAGTTTTCCCAGCACCACTTATTGAAGAGACTGTCCTTTCTCCACTGTACATTCCTGCCTCCTTTATCAAAGATAAGGTGACCATATGTGCGTGGGTTTATCTCTGGGCTTTCTATCCTGTTCCATTGATCTATCTTTCTGTTTTTGTGCCAGTACCATACTGTCTTGATTACTGTAGCTTTGTAGTATAGTCTGAAGTCAGGGAGCCTGATTCCTCCAGCTCCATTTTTCGTTCTCAAGATTGCTTTGGCTATTAGGGGTCTTTTGTGTTTCCATACAAATTGTGAAATTTTTTGTTCTAGTTCTGTGAAAAATGCCAGTGGTAGTTTGATAGGGATTGCATTGAATCTGTAGGTTGCTTTGGGTAGTAGAGTCATTTTCACAATGTTGATTCTTCCAATCCAAGAACATGGTACATCTCTCCATTTATTTGTATCATCTTTAATTTCTTTCATCAGTGTCTTACAATTTTCTGCATACAGGTCTTTTGTCTCCTTAGGTAGGTTTATTCCTAGATATTTTATTCTTTTTGTTGCAATGGTAAATGGGAGTGTTTCCTTGTTTTCACTTTCAGATTTTTCATCATTAGTATATAGGAATGTCAGAGATTTCTGTGCATTAATTTTGTATCCTGCAACTTCACCAAATTCATTGATTAGCTCTAGTAGTTTTCTGGTAGCATCTTTAGGATTCTCTATGTATAGTATTATGTCATCTGCAAACAGTGACAGCTTTACTTCTTCTTTTCCAATTTGGATTCCTTTTATTTCCTTTTCTTCTCTGATTGCTCTGGCTAAAACTTCCGAAACTATGTTGAATAAGAGTGGTGAGAGTGGGCAACCTTGTCTTGTTCCTGATCTTAGTGGAAATGGTTTCAGTTTTTCACCATTGAGGACGATGCTGGGTGTGGGTTTGTCATATATGGCCTTTATTATGTTGAGGAAAGTTCCCTCTATGCCTACTTTCTGCAGGGTTTTTATCATAAATGGGTGTTGAATTTTGTCAAAAGCTTTCTCTGCATCTATTGAGATGATCATATGGTTTTTCTCCTTCAATTTGTTAATATGGTGTATCACGTTGACTGATTTGCGTATATTGAAAAATCCTTGCATTCCTGGAATAAACCCCACTTGATCATGGTATATGATCCTTGTAATGTGCTGTTGGATTCTGTTTGCTAGTATTTTGTTGAGGATTTTTGCATCTATGTTCATCAGTGATATTGGTCTGTAGTTTTCTTTCTTTGTGACATCCTTGTCTGGTTTTGGTATCAAGGTGATGGTGGCCTCGTAGAATGAGTTTGGGAGTGTTCCTCCCTCTGCTATATTTTGGAAGAGTTTGAGAAGGATAGGTGTTAGCTCTTCTCTAAATGCTTGATAGAATTCACCTGTGAAGCCATCTGGTCCTGGGCTTTTGTTTGTTGGAAGATTTTTTATCACAGTTTCAATTTCAGTGCTTGTGATTGGTCTGTTCATATTTTCTATTTCTTCCTGATTCAGTCTTGGCAGGTTGTGCATTTCTAAGGATTTGTCCATTTCTTCCAGGTTGTCCATTTTATTGGCATAGAGTTGCTTGTAGTAATCTCTCATGATCTTTTGTATTTCTGCAGTGTCCGTTGTTACTTCTCCTTTTTCATTTCTAATTCTATTGATTTGAGTCTTCTCCCTTTTTTTCTTGATGAGTCTGGCTAATGGTTTATCAATTTTGTTTATCTTCTCAAAGAACCAGCTTTTAGTTTTATTGATCTTTGCTATCGTTTCCTTCATTTCTTTTTCATTTATTTCTGATCTGATTTTTATGATTTCTTTCCTTCTGCTAACTTTGGGATGTTTTTGTTCTTCTTTCTCTAATTGCTTTAGGTGCAAGGTTAGGTTGTTTATTTGAGATGTTTCCTGTTTCTTAAGGTGGGATTGTATTGCTATAAACTTCCCTCTTAGAACTGCTTTTGCTGCATCCCATAGGTTTTGGGTCGTTGTGTCTCCATTGTCATTTGTTTCTAGGTATTTTTTAATTTCCTCTTTGATTTCTTCAGTGATCACTTCGTTATTAAGTAGTGTATTGTTTAGCCTCCATGTGTTTGTATTTTTTACAGCTCTTTTCCTGTAATTGATATCTAGTCTCATAGCATTGTGGTCAGAAAAGATACTTGATACAATTTCAATTTTCTTAAATTTACCAAGGCTTGATTTGTGACCCAAGATATGATCTATCCTGGAGAATGTTCCATGAGCACTTGAGAAAAATGTGTATTCTGTTGTTTTTGGATGGAATGTCCTATAAATATCAATTAAGTCCATCTTGTTTAATGTATCATTTAAAGCTTGTGTTTCCTTATTTATTTTCATTTTGGATGATCTGTCCATTGGTGAAAGTGGGGTGTTAAAGTCCCCTACTCTGATTGTGTTACTGTCGATTTCTCCTTTTATGGCTGTTAGTATTTGCCTTATATATTGAGGTGCTCCTATGTTTGGTGCATAAATATTTACAATTGTTATATCTTCTTCTTGGATCGATCCCTTGATCATTATGTAGTGTCCTTCTTTGTCTCTTCTAGTAGTCTTTATTTTAAAGTCTGTATTGTCTGATATGAGAATTGCTACTCCAGCTTTCTTTTGGTTTCCATTTGCATGGAATATCTTTTTCCATCCCCTTACTTTCAGTTTGTATGTGTCTCTAGGTCTGAAGTGGGTCTCTTGTAGACAGCATATATATGGGTCTCATTTTTGTATCCATTCAGCCAATCTGTGTCTTTTGGTGGGAGCATTTAGTCCATTCACATTTAAGGTAATTATCGATATGTATGTTCCTATTCCCATTTTCTTAATTGTTTTGGGTTCGTTATTGTAGGTCTTTTCCTTCTGTTGTGTTTCTTGCCTAGAGAAGTTCCTTTAGCATTTGTTGTAAAGCTGGTTTGGTGGTGCTGAACTCTCTCAGCTTTTGCTTGTCTGTAAACGTTTTAATTTCTCCATCAAATCTGAATGAGATCCTTGCTGGTTAGAGTAATCTTGGTTGCAGGTTTTTCTCCTTCATCACTTTAATTATGTCCTGCCACTCCCTTCTGGCTTGTAGAGTTTCTGCTGAGAGATCAGCTGTTATCCTGATGGGGATTCCCTTGTGTGTTATTTGTTGTTTTTGCCTTGCTGCTTTTAATATGATTTCTTTCTGTTTAATTTTTGACAGTTTGATTAATATGTGTCTTGGCGTATTTCTCCTTGGATTTATTCTGTTTGGGACTCTCTGTGCCTCCTGGACTTGATTAACTATTTCCTTTCCCATATTAGGGAAGTTTTCAACTATAATCTCTTCAAATATTTTCTCAGTCCCTTTCTTTTTCTCTTCTTCTTCTGGAACCCCTATAATTCGAATGTTGGTGCGTTTAATGTTGTTCCAGAGGTCTCTGAGACTGTCCTCTGTTCTTTTCATTCTTTTTTCTTTATTTTGCTCTGCATCAGTTATTTCCACTATTTTATCTTCCACCTCACTTATCCGTTCTTCTGCCTCAGTTATTCTGCTATTGATCCCATCTAGAGTATTTTTCATTTATTGTGTTTTTAATCAATGCTTGATTCATCTTTAGTTCTTCTAGGTCCTTGTTAACTGTTTCTTGCATTTTGTCTATTCTATTTCCAAGATTTTGGATCTTGGAAATAGAATCTTGGATCATCTTTGCCATCATTATTCTGAATTCTTTTTCAGGTAGACTGCCTATTACCTCTTCATTTGTTAGGTCTGGTGGGTTTTTATCTTGCTCCTTGTCCTGCTGTGTGTTTTTCTGCCTTCTCATTTTGCTTATGTTACTGTGTTTGGGGTCTCCTTTTTGCAGGCTGCAGGTTCGTAGTTCCTGTTGTTTTTGGTGTCTGTCCCCCGTGGCTAAGGTTGGTTTAGTGGGTTGTGTAGGCTTCCTGGTGGAGGGGACTAGTGCCTGTGTTCTGGTGGATGAGGCTGGATCTTGTCTTTCTGGTGGGCAGGTCCACGTCTGTGGTGTGTTTTGGGGTGTCTGCGGACTTTTTATGATTTTAGGCGACCTCTCTGCTAATGGTTCCTGTCTTGCTAGTTGTTTGGCATAGGGTGTCCAGCCCTGTAGCTTGCTGGTCCTTGAGTGAAGCTGGGTGCTGGTGTTGAGATGGAGATCTCTGGAAGATTTTCGCCATTTGATATTATGTGGAGCTGGGAGGTCTCTTGTGGACCAGTGTCCTGAAGTTGGCTCTCCCACCTCAGAGGCACAGCACTGACTCCTGGCTCCTCAATTTGGGATGATTTGTTGTCTATTCATGTATTCCACAGATGCAGGGTATATCAAGTTGATTGTGGAGCTTTAATCCGTTGCTTCTGAGGCTGCTGGGAGAGGTTTCCCTTTCTCTTCTTTGTTCTCACAGCTCCTGGGTCTCAGCTTTGGATTTGGCCCCGCCTCTGCGTGTAGGTCGCCGGAGGGCGTCTGTTCTTTGCTCAGACAGGACAGGGTTAAAGGAGCAGCCGCTCTGGGGACTCTGGCTCACTCAGGCCGGGCGGGAGGGAGGGGCACAGAGTGCGGGGCGAGCCTGCAGCGGCAGAGGTCGGCGTGACGTTGCACCAGCCCGAGGCGCGCCGTGCGTTCTCCCAGGGAAGCCGCCCCTGGATCCCGGGACCCCGGCAGTGGCGGGCTGCACAGGCTCCCGGAAGGGCGGTGTGGACAGTGACCTGCGTTCGCACACAGGTCTCTTGGCGGCAGCAGCAGCAGCCCCAGCGTCCCACGCCCGTCACTGGGCTCCGCGCTTTCAGTCGCGACTCGCGCCCGTCTGTGGGACTCCTTTAAGCAGCGCTCTTAATCCCCTCTCCTCGCGCACCAGGAAACCAAGAGGGAAGAAAAAGTCTCTTGCCTCTTCGGCAGCTCCAGAGTTTTCCCGGACTCCCTCCCGGCTAGCTGTGGCACATTAGCCCCCTTCAGGCTGAGTTCTCGCCGCCAGCCCCAGTCCTCTCCCTGCGCTCTGACTGAAGCCCGAGCCTCAGCTTCCAGCGCCGCCCGCCCCGGCGGCCGAGCAGACAAGCCTCTCGGGCTGGTGAGTGCCACTCGGCACCGATCCTCTGTGCGGGAATCTCTCCGCTTTGCCCTTCCCAGGTATGTGGGGAGTTTCTTGCCTTTTGGGAGGTCTGGGGTCTTCTGCCAGCGTTCAGTAGGTGTTCTGTAGGAGTTGTTCCACGTGTAGCTGTATTTCTGGTGCATCCATGGGGAGGAAGGTGATCTCCGCGTCTTACTCTTCCGCCATCTTACCCGGAAGTGATGACACTCTCTACATCTTGTGTTACCCCTTCACATTGAACAAATGAAATAATTGAATAACTGGATAAATGGGAAAAAAAGCCTATTTAGCTTTTTTGCTTAAAAATAGCTTTTTATAAACTAATTATTGTTCAAGAATATTAATGGGCAGGTATTGCAGTATTTATACTGTGTCATAGAATACCATATGCCTAACTATTATCTGAGCTGACCCGTCACTCAGCTTCCTGGACCTCCAAGGCAAAGGTAGGAGAGGCAACTTGAGGGACTGTGAACACATTGACCTCCCTGACTGCCTCTGCCACATCCAGAACCCAGCCATTCCCCTGACAACATTCAGCCGCAATGGGGGAAACTGGGCTCTTCCAGTCAGTGATACAGACAACATGAGCCCGCTGGGGCAAGTTTAGTTGTTACACAGGTGGGAAGTGAGGATCCATCAAGATTTTAAAATTCCCTGCAGTTCTTCTGTAAAAGAAGTTTTCCTGAAAATTCTTTGAGTTTGACTATATGTTGCTGTCTTTTATTTATTTATTTATTTATTTATTTGATTGATTGATTGATTTTTGGCTGGTTGGGACTTCGTTGCTGCGGGTGGGCTTTTCTCTAGTCGCGGCGAGCAGGGGCTACTCTTTGTTGTGGTGCGCCGGCTCCTCATTGCGGTGGCTTCTCGTTGTGGAGCACGGGCTGTAGGTGCGCGACTTCAGTAGTTGTGGCTTGTGGGTTCTAGAGTGCAGGCTTAGTAGTTGTGGCCCACGGGCTTAGTTGCTCCGCAGCATGTGGGATCTTCCCGGACCAGGGCTCGAACCCATGCCCCCTGCATTGGCAGGCGGATTCTTAACCACGGCGCCACCAGGAAAGTCCCAACTATCTGTGTTCTATAAAGCAGTATACAGTTTTTGGCTGACTTCTTCAGCCCTGCACACAAACTGTTAGAGTTTTCTTTCTTTTTTTTTGCTTGTTTTGTGTTTAATTCTGTCAAAAAACAATACATGAGGACTATATGATAAGTATCTGAGAGGCATTATAAGCATAAATAATAGGTCTAGCCTTTGAAATCATCCAGGCCTAGGTTCATAGCCCAGCTCTGCCACTTACTTTGTGCTCTCAGATGTGTTTTTTAAATCCTATCACATAGAGCTGTTGAGGATCATACATAAAACATTTTGCATAACATAAACAGTAAATGGTTGCTACTAATCCTGGAATTTAAGAAACCTTAGTTGATCATTCTCTTCGCATTTTGTCTAGGTGTTTACTGGAAATAGGCTTATACACCTGGCTTTTCCAGTTGCCAGAGATGTTGTCAGCGTACATTTGCCATATGAGAAAGATCCATGGTTGTGCTATAAGGATACCAAGTCTCAAAGCAGACTTTCCCTTCCTTCATCTGCACTTTTGTTTTGCTTTCTTGGTTCAAATCAACCACGATTTATTGGGCCCCTACTAAGCAGATTTCTGTCCTCAAAGAACTTACAACATGAAAGGTGCATATGGAAGGCTAAAGAAGTTCACCTGTCTTTATAGGAACTGCTTCTTTTACCATATACAGAGGAAAGCTGGTGGAGCCAAAATGGCAGTAAGAAAGGCTGTGCAGTCTCCAGTTACCATCCGAAAAGGTATGGGATAAAGATTAGAAAGTTCTTGAGCTTAATACTAAAAATTTTTAAATCATAAATCACTCTTAGAAATGTCAAGTACAGATTTCAGTATGAAGAGTGTGGCTAGGTGGTGGTAATGGGCTTAATAAGCACAGTGCTGAACATAAAAACAAGTACTCAGGAAGGTGCTGTGATCACATAGCCATGGAGCACACAGACCCATAAGTTTGGCCCAATTAACTCTGCTCTGATGGAGAGAGAGGGAAACTATACGTCATTATCTCAGTCTCCAACATCTCCCCGAGCCCACCCCTCAACTGCTGTTACTCTCCACAATTTAAAAAACAGTTTCACATTCATCCTCCTATTAGCTGTCTGTAACAACCCAGGTAGATAGTCAGGGCAACTCTTATCCCCATCTTACAGCTGAGGAAGCTGAAGTGTAGAGAAGTCAAGTAGCCTGCTCAAATCCCCTTAGAACAGTAGAAAGAACAGCTAGCAGTTATAGAGAACTTACTTGATGCCAAGCATTGTATTAACATCTTATGTGCATGATCTCATTTAATCCAGTGAGGTATCTGTGGAATTAAAGAACTAAATTTGATGGGAATAATGATGAAAACACTGATTCATATATACCATAAAAATGATGAGAGATGTGAATTAATCTGTTCTGTTATTATGCCTCTCTCCACTGCTGTCTCCTTTCTTTGCAGATTCTTCTTTCAGTTTACATCACATCTCTCTTCAGCTGTGTCTAATCTGCTGTTTAACTCATTTATCAAGTTTTAATGTCGATGGCTATACCTTCTAGAAATTCTACTTGGTCCTTTCCATACTTTCCCCCATTGTATGCATTAAAACCGAAGCCTCCAGTTACTGGGATTAATTTGAGTCCTAGAAGCATCATTTCCTGTGCTTTTAATTTTATAATCCCAGGCTAGTTTTTTTCTTTCAAAGTCTCTCATTTTAATCTTTTGTTAAGATGTTTTCTAATTTAGAATACCCCATAGCTTTTTATTCTTTTCAAAGCAAATATGAAGCAATGTTTATTTTAACAGATAAAATGCCCCCAAATACAATGTTACCCCTAAAAATAGCTGAAATTATATGTACCTTTGTATTGTATTATGAAGCCTCCAGAGACTCAGGGTTTTGTGTTCTTGAAGTGAGTTAGGACCTAGCATGAGGCCTTGCCCATATAAAGGCAAAGAGAAGTATTTCTTTCATTGTCCAGTGTCCAGCCCCTGAGAGTATGACTCCAGGTTTCTAGCTTGGGTGTTTGTCTAGACTGTGGCCTAATAATTGGCCCAGGTTGGGCAAGAGGAGGAGTAGGGTTTTCTTCTAGGGGAGGTGGAGCTAATGGACTCAGGGTTACTGTTCAGTTTCAGACTCCTCAGGCAAGAGTCTACAGAGTTGTTTGGCAATAAAGAAACAGAGGCGGCATTCACTCTCCTACAGAGAAAGATGCTACTTTAGGGGAAGCTGGTGCACTTTCCCACTAGTTTCCACTGTGGGGTTTCTTCTTGATATATCACTTACCTTTGACCTTAGAAAGCTTTCCCTGGCCATGTTGGGGTAGGAACATCCCACCTACCACAAAGGAGAAGCTTTGCACATGCTCCGTTTCACAGAATTTTTTTCATATTGTATTTTTATCTCAAAATTGGATATCCCAAATAGATCTAGAGAAATGCACTTTGATCTGAAGCAAAGGAAATTACAAAGCCATCCCTGTGTAAAACAAGGTGAGAGAAAGCCAGTGTTAGCCTCTCAAGGTTTGTAGATACCCCATAGGTAAAAGTTTACCCTAAAATGTAGGCTTACTAACCTTAGTATCAGCCGACTTGGTGATGATCTGTCATTCTATCTAGATGACAGTAATTATGTTCATTTGACAGAACAAGAGTAGCAAAGATTAGATACCAAATTAATTGCAGCGGAGATAGGGGTGGGATTAGTTAATGGTCACAATCTTTGCTAATCTCTTCTCATACCTGGAAGACTTGAAGGAACAACTTCAGCACCCTGCCTCCGTTGTTTTCATCTACTCTGGAGGGACAGCCTACCCTTGTAGTTACAATACTGCTTAACCACCTGTTGGTTTCTCTTCTTTTTATCCTCAGTCTCAACCTTTTCTGTTTTACCAGCTGTTTTTTTTTTAAACACAGTGTGTTCACCTGTGTATTCTGATTGTGCATTCATAGATACTTTTTCTTTCACAGTTTTTCAAAAATTGTTCCTTAGTAATATTTACTGAAATAATTATTTTAATATGAAACTTTCAGTCACACCCCAAAATACTCAGTGGTGTCTTTAAATAGCAGAAAAAAAAGTGAGCCCTTTTTCAACTAGAGCACAGTCCTCACATTGGATTCTAAAGTGGTGACCACAGGTGCTACAGAATGATGTTGACCTTATTTCTGTTTCAGACCCTTGGGGCTAATCAAAAGAAAGATCCCTAAGCCCTCTTGTACTGCCACCCTTCTCCCTGTAACCCAAGAAGCAAGCTATTGGAAAGCTGCTGCCTTGGGGATCCAGATAAATAGACCTGTTTCTCACTTACAGATGTGAAGATTATCCAGCAGAGCCCTCTAAGTACTATTCTTCCCTCACCCAAAAGAACTGAAAGTTAACATATTAGCTCAGGTTCTGGGCATAGATCATCTCTCTCATCTTGGGCAAATTACATAACCTCCTCCCTAAGCCTCACCTTCCTCATTTGCAAAATGGGGATAGTAACTGTTTCCCCACAGGACTTTCATGAAGAGTATTTATTCTGCAGCAGTCTGTTGAGCTCCTGCTACTTACCAGGCACTGTTAGTCAGGAACAACGCAGACGGTAGCACAAAATAAGATATGGGAGACCTTGAAGGTCTCTTTGAGAAGGTGTCATTGGAGTGAAGATGCTGAATGTTGAAAAGGCGGTTGTCACATAACAATAAGGAAGAACAGTTCCAGGCGGAGAGAAGAGCAAGTTCAAAGCCTGCTACAGAGGCAATCTTGATAGATTGCTTGGATTGGATTTTACTCTGCATCCAGTGGGACTCCATTGGAGGGAATTAAGCAGGGAGATAATATAATTTACATTTTAGAACATGTGGGAGAAAAAGAACAGAAGGCAGCAGACAAGCACAGAGATATTCCTTGGAGTAGCGTTATAATAATAAAAATGGGGGGAAGTCATTCGATTTGGAATATAGAGCATTTCCCGGAATAGGGCAGAAATTAACAGTTTGATTTTGGACATGTTAAGATTGGGATGTTTATTGCACATCCAAGGCAAGGTGTCAAGAAGGCCGTTTGCACTATGAAGCTAGAGATACAGGTTTGCGAGTTGTCAGCATGTAGGTATTTCCAGCCATGGAACTAGATGAGGTCAGAGAGGGAGGATGTAGATGTGTAAGGAGACCAATGACCAGGTCCTGGGGCTCTCTGGTAATTCAGCAGACTGAATGTAGGTAGCCTGCATAGCCCATAGTAAATGCAAGACTGTGTACTTCTGTTATTTGGGGGTGGGGGGTGCTTATTTCTTGAAGGTATCCTTAGCACATGAGGTTGGTAGAGAGATGAAAGACCAGGTGGCCCAAACCTTAGCACTCTGTTACCTCTTCTTCCCCTCTTCAAGGAGCCACAGGCCTGCTTGTTGGGATCTGAGTTTACTTCCCATCGTATACCCCACATATACACCCATCTCGGGTGTTTCTTCAGGTCACCCAGTAGGGGTAGAATGGGCTGTAATACTGGCTTTGGAACATGAAGTGTGTTAGGTGGGGCCAGCTTCCTCCAGGCCTCCTGCAGAGAAGCGCTGTCGATGGGCCAACGCGCTAAGCTGCCTGTGGGCACGAGCTGGGGTGAATGTTTCTTTTCAGCAAATACTGATATTCAGTAAGGAGGAAGGGGGCCATAATGTGTGGCTACTGCACTTACCTTGATGCCTGTGCCCAAAGGCGGATTGTAGCTGTGAAGCGCGAGTGGCGATGCCGAGAACATCACTCCTGTGAAGCTTCCACAAGACTTTCCATAAGAGAGAGGCAAGGGGGCTTCCCTGGTAGCGCAGTGGTTGAGAGTCCGCCTGCCGATGCAGGGGACGCGGGTTCGTGCCCTGGTACAGGAAGATCCCACATGCCGCGGAGCGACTGGGCCCGTGAGCCACGGCCGCTGAGCCTGAGCGTCCGGAGCCTGTGCTCTGCAACAGGAGAGGCCACAACAGTGAGAGGCCTGCATACCACACACACACACACAAAAAAAAACGAGAGGCAAGGAAGGCCCAGCTCTCTGAGTTCATCCAGCTTTTAACTTGGAACTTCTCCAGAGTTCCTTTTTTTTTCCTGTGGCCTCTCCTCCCTAGACTCTCTTGTCCTAGAGGTTACTGTTGCTTTTTTTGTTTGTTTTGTTTTTGTTTCTTTTTTATTAGTTATCTATTTTATACATATTAGTGTATATATGTCAATCCCAATCTCCCAATTCATCACACCACCCCACCCCTGCTTTCTCCCCTTGGTGTCCATACGTTTGTTCTCTACATCTGTGTCTCTATTTCTGCCCTGCAAACCACTTCATCCGTACCATTTTTCAAGATTCCACATATATGTGTTAATATACGATATTTGTTTTTCTCTTTCTGACTTACTTCCCTCTGTATGACAGTCTCTCGGTCCATCCACGTCTCTACAAATGACCGAATTTCGTTCCTTTTTATAGCTGAGTAACATTCCATTGTATATATGTACCACCTCTTCTTTATCTGTTCATCTGACGATGGGCATTTAGGTTGCTTCCATGATCCTGGCTATTGTAAATAGCATGGCAATGAACATTGGGGTGCATGTGTCTTTTTGAATTATGGTTTTCTCTGGGTATATGCCCAGTAGTGGGATTGCTGGGTCATATGGTAATTTTATTTTTAGTTCTTTAAGGAACCTCCGTATTGTTCTCCATAGTGGCTGTATCAATTTACATTCCCACCAACAGTGCAAGAGGGGTCCCTTTTCTCAACACCCTCTCCAGCACTTGTTGTTTGTAGATTTTCTGATGATGTCCATTCTAACTGGTGTGAGGTGATACCTCACTGTAGTTTTGATTTGCATTTCTCTAATAATTAGTGATGCTGAGCAGCTTTTCATGTGCTTCTTGGCCATCTGTATGTCTTCTTTGGAGAAATGTCTATTTAGGTCTTCTGCCCATTTTTCATTGGGTTGTTTGTTTTTTTAACATTGAGCTGCATGAGCTGTTTATATATTTTGGAGATTAATCCTTTGTCTGCTGGTTTGTTTGCAAATGTTTTCTCCCATTCTGAGGTTTGTTTTTTCATCTTGTTTGTAGTTTCCTTTGCTATACAAAAGCTTTTACGTTTCATTAGGTCCCATTTGTTTATTTTTGTTTTTACTTCCATTACTCTAGGTTGTGGGTCAAAAAATATCTTGCTGTGATTTATGTCAAAGAGTGTTCTTCCTGTGTTTTCCTCTGAGAGCTTTATAGTGTCCGGTCTTACATTTAGGTCTTTAATCCATTTTGAGTTTATTTTTGTGTATGGTGTTAGAGAATGTTCTAATTTCATTCTTTTACATGTAGCTGCCCAGTTTTCCCAGCACCACTTATTGAAGAGACTGTTTTTTCTCCACTGTATATATACCCTTGCCTCCTTTGTCATAGATTAGTTGACCATAGGTGCATTGGTTTATCTGTGGGCTTTCTATCTTGTTCCATTGATCTATATTTCTGTTTTTGTGCCAGTACCATACTGTCTTGATTGCTGTAGTTTTGTAGTAGAGTCTGAAGTCAAGGAGTCTCATTCTTCCAGCTCCGTTTCCTTCCCTCAAGATTGCTTTGGCTATTCGGGGTCTTTTGTGTCTCCATACAAATTTTAAGATTTTTTTGTTCTAGTTCTGTAAAAAATGCCATTGGTTATTTGATAGGGATTGCATTGAATCTGTAGATTGCTTTAGGTAGTATAGTCATTTTCACAACATCGATTCTTCCAATCCAAGAACATGGTATATCTCTCCATCTGTTTGTGTCATCTTTGATTTCTTTCATCAGTGTCTTATAGTTTTCTGAGTACAGGACTTTGACCTCCTTAGGCAGGTTTATTCCTAGGTATTTTATTCTTTTTGTTGCAGTGGTGAATGGGAGTGTTTCCTTGATTTCTCTTTCTGATCTTTCATCTTTAGTGTATAGGAATGCCAGAGATTTCTGTGCATTAATTTTGTATCCTGCAACTTTATCAAATTCACTGATTAGCTCTAGTAGTTTTCTGGTGGCATCTTTAGGATTATCTATGTATAGTATCATGTCATCCGCAAACAGTGACAGTTTTACTTCTTCTTTTCCAATTTGTATTCCCTTTATTTCTTTTTCTTCTCTGATTGCCGTGGCTAGGACTTCCAAAACTGCTGAATAAGAGTGGCGAGAGTGGACATCCTTGTCTTCTTCCTGATGTTAGAGGAAATGCTTTGTTTTTCACCATTGAGAATGATATTTGCTGTGGGTTTGTCATATATGGCCTTTATTATGCTGAGGTAGGTTCCCTCTATGCCCACTTTCTGGAGAGTTTTTATCATAAAAGGGTGTTGCATTTTGTCAGAAGTTTTTCTGCATCTATTGAGATGATCATATGCTTTTTATTCTTTAATTTGTTAATATGGTGTATCACATTGACTGATTTGAAGAATCCTTGCATCCCTGGGATAAATCCCACCTGATTATGGTGTATGATGCTTTTAATGTGTTGTTGGATTCTGTTTGCTAGTACTTTGTTGAGGATTTGTGTATCTATATTCTACAATGATATTAGTCAGTAATTTTCTTTTTTTGTGATATGTTTGTCTGGTTTTGGTATCAGGGTGATGGTAGCCTCATAGAACGAGTTTGGGAATATTCCTTCCTCTGCAATTTTTGGAAGAGTTTGAGAAAGATGGGTGTTAGCTCTTGTCTAAATGTTTGATAGAATTCACCTGTGAAGCCATCTGGTCCTGGACTTTTTTTGTTGGAAGATTTTTAATCACAGTTTCAATTTCATTACTTGTGATTGGTCTGTTCATATTTTCTATTTCTTCCTGGTTCAGTCTTGTAAGATTATACCTTTATAAGAATTTGTCCATTTCTTCCAGGTTGTCCATTTTATTGGCATAGAGTTGCTTGTAGTAGTCTTTTATGATGCTTTGTATTTCTATGGTGTCCATTGTAACTTCTCCTTTTTCATTTCTAATTTTATTAATTTGAGTCCTTTCCCTCTTTTTCTTGGTGAGTCTGGCTAAAGTTTTATCAATTTTGTTTATCTTCTCAAAGAAGCAGCTTTTAGTTTTATTGATCTTTGCTATTGTTTTCTTTGTTTCATTTATTTCTGCTACTGATCTTTATGATTTCTTTCCTTCCACTAACTTTGGGTTTTATTTGTTCTTCTTTTTCTAGTTCCTTTAGGTGTAAGGTTAGATTGATTACTTGAGACTTTTCTTGTTTCTTGAGGTAGTATTGTATTGCTATAAACTTCCTTCTTAGAACTTTGCTTTTGCTGTATCCCATATGTTTTGGATCATCGTGTTTTCGTTGTCATTTGTCTCTAGGTATTTTTTGATTTCCTCTTTGATTTCTTCACTGATCTCTTGGTTATTTAGTAACGTATTGTTTAGCCTCCATGTGTTGGTTTTTTTTACGTTTTTCCCCTGTAATTTATTTCTAATCTCATAGCGTTGTGGTTGGAAAAGATGCTTGATATGATTTCTGTTTTCTTAAATTTACCAAGCCTTGATTTGTGACCCAAGATTTGGTCGATCCTGTAAAATGTTCCATATGCACTTGAGAAGAAAGTGTAGGGACTTCCCTGGTGGCGCAGTGCTTAAGAATCCGCCTGCCAATGCAGGGGACATGGTTCGATCCCTTGTCCAGGAAGATCCCACATGCCACAGAGCAGCTAAGCCCGTGCGCCACAACTACTGAGCCTGTGCTCTACAGCCCGCAAGCCTCAACTGCTGAAGCCCATGTTTCACACCTACTGAAGCCCATGTGCATAGAGGCCGTGCTCTGCAACAAAGAGAAGCCACTGCAGTGAGAAGCCTGTGCACCTCAACGAGGAGTAGCCCCCGCTCTTTGCAACTAGACAAAGCCTGTGTGCAGCAACAAAGATGCAACACAGCCAAAAATAAAAATAAATAAATAAATTTATAAAAAATAAAAAACGAAAGTGTAATCTGTTTTCGGATGGAATGTCCTATAAGTATCAATTAAATCTGTCTGGTCTATTGTGGCATCTAAAGCTTGCGTTTCCTTATTAATCTTCTATCTGGATGATCTGTCCATTGGTGTAAGTGAGGTGTTAAAAGTCCCCCACTATTACTGTTACTGTCAATTTCCTCATTTATAGCTGTTAGCATTTGCCTTATGTATTGAGGTGCTCCTATGTTGGGTGCACATATATTTATAATTGTATATCTTCTTCCTGGATTGATGCCCTGACCATTACGTAGTGTCCTTCCTTGTCTCTTGTACCATTCTTTATTTTAAATTCTATTTTATGTGATATGAGTATTGCTACTCCAGCTTTCTTTTGATTTCCATTTACATGGAATATCTTTTTCCATCCCGCCACTTTCAGTCTGTATGTGTCCCTAGGTCTGAAGTGGGTCTCTTGTAGACAGAATATATATAGGTCTTGTTTTTTGTATCCATTCAGCGAGCCTGTGTCTTTTGGTTGGAGCATTTAATCCATTCACGCTTAAGGTAATTATCGATATGTATGTTCCTATTACCATTTTCTTAACTGTTTTGGGTTTGTTTTTGTAGGTCCTTTTCTTCTCTTGTGTTTCCCACTTAGAGCAGTTCCTTTAGCATTTGTTGTAGAGCTGGTTTGGTGGTGCTGAATTCTCTTAGCTTTTGCTTGTCTGTAAAGCTTTTGATTTCTCCCTCAAATCTGAATGAGATCCTTGCTGGGTAGAGTAATCTTGGTTGTAGGTTCTTCCCCTTCATCACTTTAAATGTATTGTGCCACTTCCTTCTGGCTTGTAGAGCTTCTGCTGAGAAATCAGCTGTTAACCTTATGGGAGTTCCCTTGTATGTTATTTGTCATTTTTCCCTTGTTGCTTTTAATAAGTTTTCTTTGTCTCTAATTATTGTCAATTTGATTACTGTGTGTCTTGGCTTGTCTCTCCTTGGGTTTATCCTGCCTGGGACTCTCTGCAGTTCCTGGACTTGAGTGGATATTTCCTTTCCCATGTTAGGGAACTTTTTGACTATAATCTTTTCAAATATTTTCTCTGGTCCTTTCTGTCTCTCTTCTCCTTCTGGGAATGCTATAATGTGAATGTTGGTGAGTTTAATGTTGTCCCAGAGGTCTCTTAGGCTGTCTTTATCTCTTTTCATTCTTTTTTCTGTTCCACCACATTGAATTCCACTATTCTGTCTTCCAGGTCACTTATCCATTCTTCTGCGTCAGTTTTTCTGCTATTGATTTCTTCTAGTGTATTTTCATTTCAGTTATTGTATTGTTCATCTCTGTTTGTTCTTTAGTTCTTCTACGTGTTCTTTAATTCTCCTAGGTCTTTGTTAAACATTTCTTGCATCTTTTCGATCTTTGCCTCCATTCTTTTTCTGAGGTCCTGGATAATCTTCACTATCATTATTCTGAATTTGTTTTCTGGAAGGTGGCCTATCTCCACTTCATTTAGTTCTTTTTCTGGTGGTGTTTTATCTTGTTCCTTCATCTGGTACATATTCCTCTGCCTTTTCATTTTGTCTAATTTTCTGTGAATGTGGTTTTCATTCCACAGGCTGCAGGGTTGTAGTTCTTTTTGCTTCTGCTCTCCGCCCTCTGGTGGATGAGGCTGTCTAAGAGGCTTGTGGAAGCTTCCTGATGGGAGGGACTGGTGGTGGGTAGAGCTGGGTGTTGATCTGTTGGGCAGAGATCAGTAAAACTTTAATATGCTTGTCTGCTGATGGGTGGGGCTGAGTTCCCTCCCTGTTGCTTGGCCTGAGGTGACCCAGCACTGGAGCCTACAGGCTCTTTAATGGGGTTAATGGTGGACCCCAGGAGGGCTCATGCCAAGAAGTACTTCCCAGAACTTCTGCTACCAGTGTCTGTGTCCCCACGGTGAGCCACCGCCGTCCCCCGCCTCTGCAGGAGACCCTCCAACACTAGCAGGTAGGTCTGATTCAGTCTCCTAGGGGGTCACTGCTCCTTCCCCCTGGGTCCTGGTGTGCACACTACTTTATGCCCTCCGGGAGTGGAGTCTCTGTTTCCCCCAGTCCTGTTGAAGTCCTGGAATCAAATCCCACTAGACTTCAAAGTCGATTCTCTGAGAATTCCTCCTCCTGTTGCCAGACCCCCAGCTTGGGAAGACTGACGTGGGCCTCAGAACCTTCACTCCAGTGGGTGGACTTCTGTGGTATACGTGTTCTCCAGTTTGTGAGTTGCCCACCCAGTGGTTATGGGATTTGATTTTATTGTGATTGCACCTCTCCTACCATCTCATTGCGCCTTCTCCTTTGTCTTTGGATATGGGGTATCTCTTTTGGTGAGTTCCAGTGTCTTCCTGTCGTTGATTGTTCAGCAGTTAGTTGTGATTCTGGTGCTCTTGCAAGAGGGAATGAGCACACGTCCTTCTACTCTGCCATCTTGAACCAATCTCGGTTACCATTACTTTTAAACTCAAGAGGTGGCCAGAGGAGATGGAGTCAAGATGGCAGAGAAGAACATGAGCTCACCTCTTCTTAGGAAAGCATCAAAATAACAACTGCTGAACGACCATAGACAAAAAAAAAAAAAGAAAAAACCCCACTGGAACCTACCATAAGGATATCCTACATCCAAAGAAGCCACAGTGAGACAGTAGGAGGGGCACAATTGCGATAAAATCAAATCCCACAAAATTTGGGTGACCCACAAAATGGAAAATAATTATACCACAGAAGCTGTCCCACAACAGTGAAAGTTCTGAGCCCCACGTCAGGCTCCCCGGCCTGGGGGTCTGGCAACCAGAGTAGGAGCCCCCAGAGAATCTGGCTTTGAAGGCTAGTGGGGTTTGATCGCAGGAATTCCACAAGACAGGGAGAAACAGAAACTTCTCTATTGGAGGGTACATACAAGGTCTTGTGCGCACCAGGACCCAGGGAAAAAAGCAGTGACCTCATAAGAGCCTGGGCCAGACCTACCTGCTCCTATTGGAGTGTCTCCTGCAGAGGTAGTGGTGGGGCAGCTGTGGCTCAGTGCGGTGAGAAGACATAGTGGTGGTTCTGGGGAGTACTCTTCGGTGTGAGCACTCCTGGAGGCTGCCGTTTTGTCTCCAAGACCTTGCCCCACCCAACAACCTGTAGGCTCCAGTGTTGGGATGCCTCAGGCCAAACAATCAACAGGGATGGACACAGCCCCACCCCACCCATTAGCAGACAGGCTGCTTAAAGTCTTCCTGAGCACATGGCTACCCACGAAACACACCCCTTGACACGGCCCTGCCCACCAGAGGGACCAGACCCAGTTCCACCCACCAGTGGTCAGGAACCAGTCCCTCCCACCAGGAAGCCTGAACAAGCCTCTTAGCATCACCCACCAGGGGGCACAGCAGAAGCAAGAACTACCACCCTGCAGAAGAGAAACCACATTGCAGAAAGTTAGACAAAATGAGACAGGAGAGGAATATGTCCCAAATGAAGGAACAAAATAAAACCCCAGAAGAACAACTGAGTGAAGTGGAGACAGCCAATCTACATGAGAAAGAATTCAAAGTAATGATAGAAAAGATTATCCAAGTTCTTGGGAAAAGAATGCAGGCACAGATCGAGAAGTTACAAGAAATGTTTAACAAACACCTAGAATAACTAAAGAACAAACAGAAATGAACAATACAATAACTGAAATGAAAAATACACTGGAAGGAAACAAGACAGAATAACTGAGACAGAGGAATGGACAAGTGAGCCAGAAGACAGAATGGTGAAAATCACTGCTGCAGAGTAGAATAAAGAAAAAAGAATGTAAAGAAATGATGAGAGCCTAAGAGACCTTTGGGACAACATTAAATGCACCAACATTCGCATTATAGGGGTCCCAGAAGGAGGAGAGGGAGAGAAAGGACCTGAGAAAATATTTGAAGAGATTATAGCTGAAAACTTCCCTAACATGGGGAAGGAACCAGCCATAGAAGTCCAAGGAAGCCCAGAGAGTCCCTGGCAGGATAAACCAAGGAGGAACATGCTAAGACACATAGTAATCAAATTGACAAAAATTAAAGACAAAGAAAAAATATTAAAAGCAACAAGGGAAAGCAAAAAATAACATACAAGGGAATTCCCAAAAGGTTGTCAGCTGATTCCTCAGCAGAAAGTATGCAGGCCAGAAGGGGGTTGCACGATAGATTTAAAGTGATGAAGGGGAAGAACCTTCAACCAAGAACACTCTACCCAGCAAGGCTCTCACTCAGATTCGATGGAGAAATCAAAAGCTTTACAGACAAGCAAAAGCTAAGAGAATTCAGTGCTACCAGACCAGCTTTGCAACAAATGCTAAAGGAACTTCTCTAGGCGGAAAAGAAAAGGCCGCAAATAGAAAGAAGAAAATTATGAACAGAAATGCTCACCAGTAAAGGCAAACATATAGTAAAGGTAGAAAGTCATCCACCCACAAGTATGATATCAAAACCAGCAATCGTGAGGAGAGCACAAATGGAGGATATTGGAAATGAATTTGAGATTAAATGACCAGCAATTTAAAACTATCCTGTTTATGTAGACTGCTGTATCAAAACCTCTTGGTAATCGCAAACCAAAAATCTACAATAGATATACCAAAAAAAAAAAGGAATCCAAACACAACATGAAAGGTAGTCATCAAATCAAAAGAGAAGAGAACAAGAAGAGTAAGTGAAGGAAAAAAACCTACAAAAACAAATCCAAAACAATTAACAAAATGGCAACAAGAACATATCAATACTTACCTTAAACATAAATGGATTAAATGCTCCAACCAAAAGATATAGACTGGCTGAATAGATACAAAAACAAGACCTATACATCTGCTGTCTACAAGAGATGCACTTCAGATCTAGGGACACATACACACTGAAAGTGAAGGGATGGAAAAAGGTATTACAGGCAAATGGAAATCAAAAGAAAGCTGGAGTAGCAATACTCATATAAGACAAAATTGACTTTAAAATAAAGACTGTTTCAAGAGACAAAGAAGGACACTACATAATGATCAAGGGATCAATCCAGGAAGAAGATATAACGATCTTATAAATATATGCACCCAACATAGAAGCACCTCAGTATGTAAGGCAAATGCTAACAGCCATAAAAAGAGAAATCAACAGTAACACAATAATAGTGTGGAACTTTTAACACCACACTTTCATCAGTGGACAGATCATCCAGACCTAAAATTAATAGGGAAACAGAGGCCTTAAATGACACATTAGACCAGATGGACGTAATTGATGATATTTATAGAGCATTCTATCCAAAAGCAGCAGAATACACATTCTTCTCAAGTGCACATGGAGCATTCTCTAGCATTGGTCACATGCTGGGCCACAAAGCTAGCCTCAGTAAATTTAAGAAAACTGAAATCATGTCAACCATCTTTTCTGACCCCAATGCTATGAGATTAGAATCAACTACAAGGAAAAAACAGTAAAAAACACAAAACATATGGAAGCTAAACAATATAATAGTAAACAACACGGGTCACTGAAGAAATCAGAGGAAATCAAAAAATACCTGGAGACAAATGACCGTGAAAGCACAATGATCCAAAACCTATGGGACACAGTTCTGAGAGGGAAGTTTATAGCAATACAATCTTACCTCAGGAACAAGAAAACTGTCAAGTAAACAACCTAACCTTACACCTAAAGCAACTAGAGAAAGAAGAACAAACAAAACCCAAAGTTAGTAGAAGGAAATCACAAAAATCAGAGCAGAAATAAATAGAAACAAAGAAAACAGTAGCAAAGATCAATAAAACCAAAGCTTGTTCTTTGAGAAGATAAACAAAATGGATAAATATTTAGGCAGACTCATCAAGAAAAAAAGAGAGAGGGCTCAAATCAATAAAATTAGAAATGAAAAAGAAGTTACAGCAGACACCACGGAAATACAGAGGGACTACTACAAGCAATTCTATGCCAATAAAATGTACAACCTGGAAAAAACTGACAAATTCTTAGGTACGATCTCCCAAAACTGAACCAGGAAGAAATGGAAATATGAACAGACCAAATACAAGCCCTGAAATTGAAACAGCAATTTAAAAACTTCCAACACACAAAAGTCCAGGACCAAATGGCTTCACAGGTGAATTCTATCAAACAATCAGAGAAGAGTTAACACCCATCCTTCTGAAACTATTCCAAAAAATTGCAGATGAAGGAATACTCCCAAACTGGTTCTATGAGGCCATTGTCACCCTGATATCAAAACTAGACAAAGATACCACTCACACACACAACGAAAATTACAGGCCAATGTCACTGATGAATATAGACGCAAAAATCCTGAACAGAATACTAGCAAACGAGATCCAGAGACTTCCCTGGTGATCCAGTGGTTAAGAATCCACCTTCCAGTGCAGGGGACGCAGGTTCAATCTCTGGTCAGGGAACTAAGATCCCACATGCCACAGGGCAGGTAAACCCACTCATGGCGACTACTGAGCCCATATGCTCTAGAGCCCACATGCCACTAGTGAGCCCTGTGCCACCACTACCGAGTCCTTGCACTCTAGAGCCCGCGCCCTGCAACTTCTGAGCCTGCACGTTCCGGGCCCCTATGCCGCAACTAGTGAGCCCATGCACCACAGCTACTGAGCCAACAGTCTCTGGAGCCCATGCACCACAACTACAGAGAAGCCTGCACACCTCAACGAAGAGCCTGCACACCACAAAGATCCCACATGCTGCAGTGAAGATTCCACCTGCCACAACTAAGACCCAATGCAGCCAAATAAAAAACAAACGAAAAACCTCAAATCCAACAGTACATTAAAAGGATCATACACCATGGTCAAGTGGGATTTATTTGAAAGATGCAAGGATTTTTCAGTATCTGCAAATCAGTGTACTACATCATATCAACAAATTGAAGAATAAAAACTATATGATCATCTCAATAGATGCAGAAAAAGCTTTTGACAAAATTCAACACCCATTTATGATAAAAACTCTCCAGAAAGTGGGCATTGAGGGAACATACCTCAACATAAAAAGGCCATATATGACAAACCCACAGCTAACATCACACAAAACGGTGAAAAGCTGAAAGCATTCCCTTTAAGATCAGGAACAATACAAGGATGTCCACTCTCACCACTTTTATTCAACATAGTTTTGGAAGTTCTAGCAATCAGAGAAGAAAAAGAAAAGGAATGCAGATGGAAAAGAAGAAATAAAACTCACTGTTCACAGATGACATGATACTATACATACAGAATCCTAAAGATGCTACCAGGAAATTGCTAGAGCTCATCAATGAATTTGGTTAAGTTACAGGGTACAAAATTAATGCACAGAAATCTCTGGCATTCCTATACACTAGCAATGAAAAATCAGAGAAATCAAGCAAACAGTCCCATTTATCACTGCATCAAAAAGAATAAAATACCTAGGAATAAACCTACCTGTGGAGGCAAAAAGATCTGTACTATGAAAACTGTAAGATGCTGATGAAAGCAAAGGTGATGCAAATAGATGGAAAGATATACCATGTTCTTGAAATGGAAGAATCAATATTGTCAAAATGACTGTACTACCTAAGACAATCTACAGATTCAATGCAATCCCTATCAAATTACCAATGGCGTTTTTCACAGAACTAGAACAGAAAATTTTACAATTTGTATGGAAACACAAAAGTGACCCCAAATAGCCAAAGCAGTCTTGAGAAAGCAAAACAGAGTTGGAGGAATCAGGCTCCCTGACTTCAGACTAAACTACAAAGCTACAGTAATCAAAACAGTATGGTACTGGCACAAAAACAAATATAGATCAATGGAACAGTATAGAAAATCCAGAGATAAACCCACACACCTATGGTTAATTAATCTATGACAAAGGAGGCAAGACTATACAGTGAAGAAAAGACAATTTCTTCAATAAATGATGCTGGGAAAACTGGACAGCTACATGTAAAAAAATGAAATTAGGACACTCCCTAACACCATACATAAAAATAAACTCAAAATGGATTAAAGACCTAAATTAAGACCAGATACTATAAAACTCTTAGAGGAAAACATAGGCAGAACACTCTTTGAGGTAAATCACAGCAATATCTTTTTTGATCCTTCTCCTAGAGTAATGGAAATAAAAACAAAAACCAATGGGACCTCATTAAACTCAAAAACTTGCACAGCAAAAGAAACCATAAAACAAAAGACAACCCACAGAATGGAAGAAAATTTTTGCAAACAATGTGACCAACAAGGGATTAATCTCCAAAATTTACAAACAGCTCATGCAGCTCATCAATATAAAAAAAAAAAAAACCCAATCAAAAAGTGGGTAGGGCTTCCCTGGTGGTGCAGTGGTTGAGAGTCCGCCTACCGATGCAGGGGACACGGGTTCATGCCCCGGTCCGGGAAGATCCCACATGCCGCGGAGCGGCTAGGCCTGTGAGCCATGGCCACTGAGCCTGCGTGCCCAGAGCCTGTGCTCCGCAACGGCAGAGGCCACAACAGTGAGAGGCCCTCGTACCGCAAAAAAAAAAAAAAACAAAAAAGGTGGGCAGAAGACCTAAATAGACATTCCTCCAAAGAAGATATACAGATGGCCAAGAGGCACATGAAAAGATGCTCAACATTGCTAATTATTAGAAAATTGCAAGTCAAAACTACAATGAGATATCACTTCACACCAGTGAAAATGGCCATTGTCAAAAAGTCTACAAACAATAAATGCTGGAGAGAGTGTGGAGAAAAGGAATGTTGGCGGGAATGTAAATTCGTATAGCCACTATGGAGAATGGTATGGAGGTTACTAAAAAATCTAAAGATAAAGCTACGATATCCAGCAGTCCCACTCCTGGGCATATTTCTGTAGAAAACCATTGTTTGAAAGGATACATGTACCACAGTGTTCATTGCAGTGCTGTTTACAATAGCCAAGACATGGAAGCAACCTAAATGTCCATCAACAGAAGAATGGATAAAGAAGTTGTGGTAAATATATACAATGGAATATTACTCAGCCATTAAAAAGAATGAAATAATGCCATTTGCAGCAACATGGATGGACCTGGAGATTATCATACTGAGCAAAGTACATCCGACAGAGAAAGACAAATATCATAGGATAGCGCTTATATGTGGAATCTAAAAAAAATGATACAAATGAACTTACTTACAAAACAAACAGACTCACGGACTTAGAGAACAAACACGGTTACCAGGGGAGGAGGGTGGGGGGGAGGGATAGATTGGGAGTTTGGGATTGACGTATACACACTTGCTATATTTAAAGTAGATAACCAACAAGGACCTACTATAGCACAGGGAACTCTGCTGAATATTCTGTAATAAACTAAATGGGAAAAGAAGTTGAAAAAGAATAGTTACATGTATATGTATAACTAAATCACTTTGCTGTACATCTGAAACTAACACAACATTTTTAATCAGCTGTACTCCAATATAAAATAAAAAGTAAAACAAAAGAGGTGGCCAGAATTCAATTTCCTTCTCTCACACAGACAGAACAGGAATTGCTAGAACCCTAAAGCCAACCATATCCAGACCTTGTGATTTAAATATTAGGTAAGGTGTGACCGCCTTGGGTTTGATGATAAAAGTCACTGTAAGTAACAAACTTATAAATGAATCAGTCCTAATGTATGCATTGTTCTTTTCCCTTGAAAGGGTCTAATGCTCCCTGTCTGCAGTGTACAAAAAATCACACAAGTGCTGGTCTTGCACCTCAAACCAAGGAGGTATGTTTAGAGCATGAGAGAGAGGAGACTGTGGTGAGCCCCTGGACGGTACCTTCAGACATCCGTGCGGTTCTCTGTGAGAGTCACAGTTCCCTTCTACAGGTACACGTTGTTCCAGGTTCCAGTTTGCCTAGTGGTTCCTTATGTTCATCAGGGTTTTTTTGTTTATTTATTTATTTATTTAGTGGGATGTAGACATACTCAAAGATTATTAGGTCAGTTTGAAGTAGCATCTACACTTTGGGCTTAGTACTCCAGCATTTATCATTCAGAATTTTCCTTGACTGTGTATTTTCTTTTTAACCTAAAAAAAAAAAAGACTCAAAAAACAAGACACAACAACAAAAATGTAAGAACAGATCATTGTACTATAGATATAAAAATCTATTCTGTCCACTCTCAGACCTGGTGCCAGCATCTTGTGTCAGGTGATGTTCATTCAGCCCATTGCCAAGCCAGATGTGCCGGGCAGCCACAGCCCTGGTTCCCTTCATATTTCTTTCAGTGTTGGGTGGATGAGCAGCTCTAGAATCTTTGGAAATTTTAGTTCATGTTCCATTTATTTTTTCTCAGGCTAGGACCACAACTTACTGTTTTTCTCAATTTGACAGGACTCATCAGCAACTGAAGAAAAGCCAGAGCCTCCTCTTGGGGTGGGTGGCACGGACAGCTTGTCTGAGAGCACGGGCAGCATCCTCAGCAAGCTTGACTGGGATGCCGTCGAAGATATGGTGGCCGGTGTGGAGAACAAGAGCCCATCTGTCCACTGGGCCCTGGACCTGTAAGACCTGAATGTCACTCTGCTTCCACGCAAAGGCCAGCAGCTCAGTGTTGTAGTTCTGAAAGATTTGTGGGTTTAAGGGAGAGAAACAATGAAAGAAGCAATGTGAATTTACCACCTGCAGGCATATTATTACCTCGATTAGACATTTTAAGAGGAAAAATAAACATTTCTCAATAAGTTCGCCTTCAAGGGAAAGGGGTTAACTATAGATGTGTTATATGTTTTTGCGTTTGACTTACTATCTTTAGGTATAATTTTTTAAATGGTGAAATAAACAGTACCTTTCAAGCCAAGCTTGTATAATATTTAAGCTTTTTTCAATAAAAATCTTCTGTCTTGCCTCATCATTTACCCCCTGAGTTTTAAGAAACCACCTTAGCTGGGTAAACCTGATAGGAAAAAAAAATTCTTTCATTGAGGTGAAGAAAATCACACTCTCACCAGAGACGCTCAATAATGAACTCCATTTTAAACGATATCCTAAAGTTGTATAGGGCTTGGCTGTGGAGTGAAAAGGAACCAGCCACCTTCCACTAATCCTGAACTTCTAAATAAAACATGTTCCACGTGGGCCAGGTCTTCTGGCCTCTGCCCTGTATCGTGAAAAGCCTTGGAGGAAGAAAAAGAGTTGGATGCTTTGGGTGCCTTGCAGAGTCTGGCCACTGCTACTACTCTGCACTTTGATCTCTGCCTTGTCAGCTCAGTGGGACCACTGTGGTCTGCTTGGACATAGCTCGTTATGCTGGAGTTGGGATAATACCCTTAAAGCAGAGAGCCAAGCATTTATGAGACTTACCTCATGAGCTTCCCTTCCCTCGGGGATCACCGTCTCGCACTGCATGCTGCTGTCCAGTGTCTAAAAGCAGTTGCCTCACGTGTTTTGTCCAATTTTATGGTTAAGGCATGCAGGCTAGTCACGTGCCAGTTACTTTGTCATAGCTGCAAGTGGAAGTCTTGTCTTGGTCTCAGTCAAGTTTACATCCATACAGAAAACCTGAAAATAAGGACTGAAGGAGGGTAGAGCATGTCAGCAGAAGACTGATGGTCCTAGGCAGTCTCCAGCCTCTAGCTTGAATATGTTCTCTTAGTCTTCAAAAAACTGCAGTATGACAGTTTTGTAGTGTGCCTGACAGGAAACATCCTTACAAGGAAGGGTCTAGACTGCATACCTTCCAAACAAGGGTTAAAAGAAACAGTTTCCATATCTAGATTTCAAGCACTTAGCATGCTTGGGAATACCTCCAGTTATCAAAAGGATTCCCCAATTTCTCAAAACAATATTATTTTGCTCACATTTTTATTAGAAAATACGTTATACAGCATTTAGTATCATGTATATCTAAAGCCACATCTGAGTGTGTAGGTTAGGAATGAATCTTTATATATGGGGCCTAGGGCCAACGTCCATGGCAGGAGTTGCCTAGTTGAAGGGAAAAATTTTATGTAGGATTTTAAAAAACTGATACTAATTTAAAAAGAAGTATTTAAAGTATATTCAAAGTCAGTAAAAGTAAAAACAAGCTAATTAAAATAACCAGCGTTAAGAATTTTTAAATGGTAAAATATTTTACCTTCTGATAAATTTTTATTCCTTCTAAGAACTAAGCAAAAGGATGATAAAAGAATTTTTAAATGTATAAATCAACACAAACGAAGAGAATTGGAGAGGAGATATCACCGGAGGAGAGAAGTCACAGGAGGTGTAAGAGGGTGAGGAAGCCATAATTGAATTTGTGCAGAAGAGGATAGTGATGAAAAGTGAATTTAAGACTCAGAACTGACAAGCACAAAAAGGGACCCAGTGAGACAATCACGGTGTAAGTCTTAGAACAGTTGCAACTTCTCATCTCCGTATCCCTTGTGCAAAGAGCTCCCAGTAGCTATGCCCGAGGCAGGAGTCCAACTTCCCACCTGATTACCTTAGAGCAGAGATCAGCAAATCTGGCCTGCTTTCTGTTCTTGTAAATAAAGTTTTACTGAAAGACAACCTGCCCATCCATTCACATGATATCTATGCTGCTTTTGCTCGTCAGTGGCAGAGTTGCATAGTTGCTACACAGACCATGTGACTTGTAAAGCCTAAAATACTTATTTTCTGACTCTAGAGAAAAAGTTTGCCAACCAGTGCTCTAGAGTGGAGCTCACCAGATGAAATCCATCTATAAACTTTCAGAGCTTCAATAAAGAGCTTCAATAAATTTTCTAGTACCTTGCTCAAAAACCTGAATGGACAGTTAGGCATCACTTGACACAAAGAGAAAGCCCTTTTCATGAAAGGGAGAGTCAAAATTAGCAAAATAACAGACAAAAAGATCATGCAAGAAATAGAACAAGTGGTTTTTTAAAGCTAACAAATTGGAAGTCTCAGGCAATGACAGAGGAAGCCCTATTCTCACATTTCTGTTAATAAAGAAGACATTTCTTATTGGTGAGTGGCAAGAGTTCAACATCAATTGATTCCTATTTTAAAAACGAGTACACATGCATTCACCAAGTATATGTGTGGTCTCTTTGTCCCTACTTCTGGCTTTTGATGAGTGACGGGCAGCTACTTCAGGAAGCTAAGTAGATTAAATGTTTGCTTGGCAGAGCGCTCCACCAGAAGATGGGTGGGTGTCTAGATTTGGGGCAAATGGCAGCAAGCTGGACTGTGGTTGCCGGTCCAGGCTACAATATGTTCTCTACTCTGGCTCTGCTGACAATAAAGCTGTTAGTTTTATCTGTATCTGACTTCAGTTTATAATTCTAATCAGAACTCCAAGGAGTGAGGAATGTGATTTATCAGCCTCCTTAAATCTGAACACGTGAAGCATTGGCTGTGGCTTGAGCCCAGGCCTCCAAATGGTGACAATGCTACTTTTTAATCAGATAGATAGATATGAGATTGTTGCATTCATAAAATAAAACAAGTTACTGTATGAAAGGAGCAATCAGAGAACAAGAAGAAACTCTTTGAAATTTAGAATATAGCTGAAATAAAAATTTTAATAGAGTTAGAAGATAAAGTTGAAAAACTCTCAAAGATAGACTCAAAAGACCAAAAAAAAAAAAAAAAAAAAAAAAAGCAAAAAACGTAACTGAGGAGATCAGTCCAGGAAGAATAATATCTAACAGAAATTATAGAGAGGGGCTTCCCTAGTGGTGCAGTGGTTAAGAATCCGCCTGCCAATTCAGGGGACACGGGTTCAATCCCTGGTCCAGGAAGATCCCACATGCCGCGGAGCAGCTAAGCCCATGCACCACAACTACTGAGTCTACGCTCTAGAGCCTGTGAGCCACAACTACTGAGTCCATGTGCCACAACTACTGAAGCCCATCCACCTAGAGCCCATGCTCCACAACAAGAGAAGCCACCGCAATGAGAAGCCCGCGCACAATGAAGAGTAGCTCCTGCCCGCCACAACTAGAGAAAGCCTGTGCGCAGCAACGAAGACCCAACACAGCCAATAAATAAATAAATAAATTAATTAATTAAAAAAAATTATAGAGGGAAGAAACCAAGGGGAAGGAATTATCAAAGAAAATTCTCCATAGCTAAGAACACAGATCAAAAGTCTATAACATGCCCTGTAGAATGAATTTCACAAAGAGATCCACTAAGAAACTTCATAGTGAAATTTTACAATATGAGAAATAGAGAAAATATCCTAAGTTTCTAGAGCGGGAAAGCACAAGTCATAAACAAAGGAATAATCATCAATATGGTAGCAGCCCTCTTAACAGCAACAACACAGGCTAGATTATGGTGAAAATACTTTCAAAGGGAAAATTTTCAATTTAGAATTCTAGACCCAGCTATCAACCATGAGGTGAGAATAATGACATTTTCAGACATCTAATGATTCGAAAATTTTGTCCTTATGTGTCCATTCTTAGGAAACTACTGCAGGATATGCTCAAGCAAACTGAACATTTTTAAGCAAAAAGGAGGAAGTTTTGGGTTCCAGACATGGGTTCTGGATCCTACCAGAAGAGGGGTAGAAAAAGTCTGGTAGAACACCTTTGCAGCAGTCCTGAAAAATCGGTCCAGATTGGTGCAAAAGTAAGAACAGCTCCAGGAAGGAGTTTCTTGATGGAGGAATGCAGGAGGGGCAGGGGGGAGAAGACTCAAACAAATGAATGACATGAAAGAAATCTGTAATTCTTTTGGAGCTCTATGTGGAAATTATGTAAGTGAAAAAGCAAAGCAATTTCACTAAAAGGAAAACAAGAATATACAATAAAGGAAATGTATTCATAGTAAACAGCTCTGATTGAACAATATTTACATAATTTTATATTACACAAATGCTTATTAAATATAGTGATATCCATACTGGGAGGAGAGGGAAAGACTATAAGAGCCAAGTCTTTATCTATTACAAAAAAGTCAATAGGGGACTTCCCTGGTGGTCCACTGATAAAGAATCCACCTTCCAATTCAGGGGATGCGGATTTGATCCCTGGTCAGGGAACTAAGATCCCACATGCCGTGGGGCAACTAAGGCCGCGTGCTCTAGAGCCTGCATGCCACAACTAGAGAGAAGCCTGCACACTGCAACAAAGTATCCCACATGCCTCAACAAAGATCCCGTGTGCCGCAAAAATAAACTAAAAAAAGTCAATAGATGATAATATAATTCAATATCTAAGTTCCAGAGTTAATAAATTGCAACAGTGCATTCTTTAGAAATATGCATGTTAGCTACCCAAAGAAATCAGAGTGGTTGCCTGTAATTATATTAAAAGCCTGTCTCATTAAAATCTATCTTGGAATTACTCTGAACTGTATAAAAAGCAGGATTTTAAAGATTCAGTTGACAGTTTTAAGCTATCCAAGACTATTTTTCTCTTTTTTGGTTCCTTTCCTCACTTCAAATCATGGTTATTCCTCATGGGCTGTCCTCCAGATGAATCAGGGGTAAGTCATGTTGTCTTTTATGTGGATATCTACCCAGGAATACTTGTCTCACTCATCAAAACTTACTAAGGAAATTCACACCTGTTCTCTCCTCATTACAATTTAATTTTTAATTGTTGGCCATTATTTTAGCCTACCAAAGCTATGTGACCCACTTAAACATCCTAACCACTTCTACAAATAAGGCTACTTCTCTCCTTCTACCACCACCACCCCAGCCAGAGTTATCATCATCACCTTCCACAGGGCGTTATTGGTCCCCCTCATATCATTGTCAGTGCTCTTTAAAAAAATGCAAATCTGGACTTCCCTGGTGGTGCAGTGGTTAAAAATCCGCCTGCCAATGCAGGGTACACGGGTTCAATCCCTGGTCTGGGAAGATCCCACAGGCCACAGATCAACTGAGCCCATGTGCCACAACTACAGAGCCTGCACTCTAGAGCCTGCGAGCCACACAACTGCTGAGCCCATGTGCCACAACTACTGAAGCCCATGCTCCCTAGAGCCTGTGCACCACAACTACTGAGCCTGCATGCTGCAACCACTGAAGCCCGCGTGCCTAGAGCCTGGGTTCCGCAACAAGAGAAGCCACCACAATGAGAAGCCCTCGTACAGCATCAAAGAGTAGCCCCCGCTCTCCACAACTAGAGAAAAAGCCCGTGCACAGCAATGAAGACCCAATAAAGCCAAAATAAAATAAATTTAAAAATAATTAAAAATGCAAATCTGACTTCACAGAACCAAATCCCCATTCCACTTCCCACCTATCTTAATTTCTCAATGGCTCCCCATTGCTCATAGGACATCCTTAACATGGCCTACAAAAGCATGATTTGGCCCATCTATTTCATCAGCTTCATCATTACTCTTTTTTCTCTGTCATTCACAGGAACTGCAAAGCTTTAAGCGATATGCTCTTTTCTTCAGGCCCTTTGCATATGCCATGTCATCAATTTGGGATTCTTCTTGCATCCCCTTCTTTCATCTAATTTTTTTCCCCTCAGACTTTATAGAGTTCAACCATCATGTCCCCTAAGGAATGAACTGCTAGGAACAAAAAAAAAAAAAAAAAAAAGAGAAGTTTTCCCTTTTATCAGTGGTTCAGCCAACATTATTTGGTGTCTATTATATATATTACATGTCAGGCTTTATCCGAGCATTAGTTTCACTTGGAGAAGGAAGACTTTCTGGTCTCCCCCAGCCCTCCAGACTATTTTAGTGCTACATACTCTCATGATTTCTTTTCCTTTTCCTTTTAAGCACTCATTTCAACTGTAACTTAATAACTGTATAATTGTGTACTTTGTGGTTCATTTCCTATCTCTTCCACTAGAAACACAAGCTTGTTGCCAATGGGTCCAGCACAGTTTGTTGCTGATAGTACGCACTCAGCAAATACTTGTAAAATGACTGAATTTGCAAAAACTAAAAATAATGAACCAGTGTCAATACCAAGTGATCTTCAAGACAAAGAGTATGACAGGACAAAAAGAGGTAGAATCCAATGCTTTAAGCTCAGGAAAGGAGTGCAGAATGTAGCCTGTGATTCCTTCACCTCTGCAGCACCAAACTCCACCTGTTCGCTTGACTCATTCATTCCTACGGCCACCTTCCCTACCTGGTTTCCAGAACCACTCTCCCTCAGAAATCCCACACTCCTCTCTCCGACTTTATCACTCCACTATTCTGCTTCTGCCACTCTCATTCTACTTGCTCTCCCACTTCATGCAGACCTCTGAACTTTGATCCTTCCATTTTCTCTCAATCCAGCTCTTCAACTATAGCCCCAACAAAGGCCCGCCTGCCCCTGGCTCACTGATGAGTCACTCCTGCTGTGCAGCTGAGTGCTGCTGGGGAAAATAATGCAGTTTGGCATCTTCACAATCCTCCACATTGTAGCCAGTGAGCGCTTTTTCTGAACCACAACCCTGAGGATATTTACTGTTTAAAGCCCTTCCAAACTCTTAAATATGGGGTTTTAGGCCTTTTATTATCTGCTTTTCTCTCTAGCTTCACTACTCAGCATTTCAGTACTCTGTTGTCTCTCTTCCCGCCCTTGCCACTCTCCCTGATTCTCATTTATTTCTCAACTCAACCACCATCTGGCTTTGCTCTCATCCTCCCTGAAACAACTCTCCCTAAAATTTACCATTTACGTCCTGAACGGCAAGATCAAGCATTTTTCATTCTCAGTCTTACTGTGGCATTTCACGTGCTGCTCTCTACCTTCTGGAAACTCTCTAATCCCTTAGTTCTGGATTCTTTCCAGACTCTTCTAATCATTTCACCTGCTTCCATCACAAATGCATTTTTTCTTGCTGCACCTTAAATGTTAGTAGCCTCCAAGGTTGTTCTTTGGCTCTGCACTGATTGCTGTAACTACAGCTTCCGTGGCTGATGAATCCCAAATGTAGCCCCTGACCAAACGTCCCCCCGAAAGTGCCATGTTCCCACCTTTTGCACATCACCTGAACATCCCATAGGCACTCACTTTCAACATATTTAAAATTGAACCTCGTCATCTAGAGAAACCCGATAGCTGTTCTAGACAACTGTCTTCTTTTACCTTATCAGTCAACTGTCAAGTCTTGCTGTTTTTAGTTCCTAAATACATCTGCAATCTCTGCAATCTTCTTTATCCTTACTACCATCATTATCCTAGTCCAGGCTCTAATCATCCCTGAGACTATATTGCACTAATATCCTCTTCTTGACACAATTAAATCTATCCTCTAGTAGCAGTCAGACTGAACTTGCAGTAATCCCTTGATTAAGGTCCCTCCACTCTCTACACATTTAAATTCTCAAAATTCTATACTTACCTCTCCTTAGTTCTGTAACTTCATTGTTCGATACTTTACTACCCACACCCTGTGCTGCTCACACTTCAAGTTCCCACTTAGCATGGCTAAATGATTTTATTTACCAAACTTCATATAACACTTATTTCAGAAACAATGGCTTCAGACTATGTCTTCTGACTTCTCATCAATCCAAGTTTTAGTCTTCTATATCAAGCCAGGTAATGTAAAAGATAATTAAAAACAGAACACATAAAATATTAAATTTTGGGCTTCTCTGGTGGTGCAGTGGTTAAGAATCCGCCTGCCAATGCAGGGGACACGGGTTCGAGCCCTGGTCCAGGAAGATCCCACATGCCGCGGAGCAACTAAGCCCATGCGCCACAACTACTGAGTCTGCGCTCTAGAGCCCACAAGCCACAACTACTGAAGCCTATGCGCCTAGAGCCCGTACTCTGCAATAAGAGAAGCCACTGCAATGAGAAGCCCGCGCATAGCAACAAAGACTAGCCCCCGCTCACCGCAACTAGAGAAAGCCCGAGTGCAGCAACGAAGACCCAATGCGGCCAAAAAATAAATTAAAAAAAAAATATATATATATATATATATATACATACTACATTTTACCATATCCATTTATCTAACAGGATGGTAGGCATCTCAAAAGTTACATTTAGTCATCAAGTAGCCTTCATTCAGATCTCAACGGGTGACTGAAGAATGACCTGACAGACGAAATCTTCCTTATTAAGAACATCTGGAGGGTTGCTCTTGGCTCACTCTCGGCTCTAAGTAAGTATGTAGCTTATAGGTAACAAGTCACCTCTTTGAGCTTCAACTTCACCTTAAAAAGAAGGGTTTGGATTAGAAAGTATCTCTTAACTTGTAACCCATAGATTTTCAAGTCAGGTCATTCATACATAGACCTGGGTGGGGTAACCATAAATCCCTTGAAATTGTATGCACAATTCTGGATATAAATTTGTTCAGTTTTCTAAGGAGAGAGAGTTCATGGTTTTCATTAGGTTCTCAAAGAAGTTCATGAATTACAAAGTGGTTAAGAACACCTGGATTAAAGGATTTCTCAGATTCCTCATATTGTGTAATTCTGTATTTTTAGAACTATGGAATGTGCAGGCCCACTGTTGGTTTAGCTTTTATGACAAACCTAGATTATAATTACTTTTCCCTTTCCTTTATTTCAGAATCTAAATCTAATAAGGGTAAGCCTAAATTAGAATTCTAGGCAAGTTATGATCAAGCCAAACTTACAGGCATGTCTTAGCAGAAGAAAGGCTAATGTCAAAGGTGAAGACCCTAGAACTAGACAAAGTAACACAAAATAACTTTTCATTTCTAAGGGTCTAAGTGACTGAGATTAAACAATGACTGAAAAAAGTAACAAATACAAACCCAGAGGCAAAATTCCATTCAGCAAAAACTGTAATGCCTATGAACTATAGAGTAAAAAATAACCACTTATTTCAAACAATAATTAACACAAAAGTTTCTAACAGAGGGACTATAATCCTAGAGTATCCTCTGTCATCTATTTAAACCTCTGTTTCCTTACTTCAGTTCTTTATCTCCAATTGCCTGCTTGGCATTTGCCAAGTAGAATTCAAAGGACGTTTATCACCATCTGTCTGAAAACTAGACCTATCTCCTTACTTCATTATCTCTGTAATGGTACCTCTGTTCTAGTTATCCATGCTCAAGAATAAATACATGAGTTTGGATGAGAGACAATGACTCTCAAATGTACAATAAATTCAGGTAAGAAAAATGATTACAAACCAGAAAATAACTGTTATCACTCTATTTAGAATTAACTATTTTCTTAAGAATCCAAAGACTTTCTTCATGAAAAATTTGCAAAAGGCAGATGAAGATACATATAAAAACTAAAAAAAGACATTTTTTGAGGAAAGTGAAAATATGAACACTTACTGGATACTTGAGGTCAAGGAGTATTTAACATTTAAAGATATTTTTATAGATGAAATAATATGATGCCTGGGATTTGTTTCAGAAAAATGAGGGAGAGGAATGTATAGGGTATAATGCAAACAAGCTTGATCAGAAATGTAAATACATGGTGGTTCCATAACAAAAAGTTAAAATAGTTAAATTCTGCTGAGAAAAAAAAATTGTGTGCATATGGCATCACTATGAGCAACGAAGCCATACACAACGGGAATCTTAAAAAGGAAGGGTGGGTTGGTGGTTTTCTCTTGGTTGTCATGCAAAACGTATGAGGATTTTATGACCACTTGGTCAATAAACTATACAAACTGGAATTTGGTCAGTGACCTTTCTATCATACCAAATTTACACACAAATGTTTCTCAGATGGGACCAATAGGACAACTGAATAAAACTTCACATATATAAAAATAAAATCAATTTGTGTAATAAGTATCTCCTATGACAAAAATTAGCTAAGGGTTAAACATCATAAAGTTTTAAAATGACCAAGGCAAAAGGTTCATACAAGCAGAATTTTTGTAGAGCAAACATTACTATCGAATGTTTCAAATTATTATTTTAAATGGGTCATCTGATGCACTTTATATTTGCAAAAGTAATCTTATTCCAGTTGATATCAATATTTCTAAAGACGCAGACTACCTGGACATTAAGATAGGAACCAGGATGAGTGCTTTATGCAACTAAAAATGGTGTGTGGAGGAGAGAGAACCATACACCTTCCTGGTTAAATTCACTTTCTAAATGAATGTATGATAAATTTGCTTGCTGCTCATGAAATCTATTGGGTTGGCCAAAAAAGACTTACCTGTCTTCACGAAATAGACTACAGTTGTTAAAAATTGCTGTGTGCTTCAGTTTACCTGCTAACAATTCAAATACTCAACATATTAATAGAATAAGCATATACTACTTTCCCCTAAAAGTTCAGAATTTCTTCTCCTAGAGATTACTAAATTCTATTTTCTGCATTTGTATCTTGGTATGGATTTTTAAAAAACGACCCATTCGTCAAAATAATAACAAATAATTTAAATAAGAAAATATTAAATTTCATATTAATATAAAAAGTGAAGGCATACTTAGAAAAGTTCATTTCAAATATAACCTCTTTTCAATACAAATCAATAAAACATGGTACAGCTTACTACTTATCAACAAACTATAGATTGAAATTTGTAAATTCCCAATACACTTCAAAATTTTGATTTTGTACAATTGACTGCCAAGGCCTTAACTTATTTTAGTGTTAAGACCTAAAATCACATTTGAGAAATCTACTTTTTGAAAACCTTGGTTTGTATATTTAAGGGTTTCATCAATTATATCAATATTAATATATTAATAGCTAAAATATTGGAGCTTAGAATAGATGGCAAATTCCTGAAGACAGCAGTTCATCTATGATCAAGCTAACAGAAGCAATACTCTAAATAGGATCCCCAAGTATATATACTCCAAGGATCCTTTAAGAACTGGTTTACTTTCAAAAAGTATCATCTCCTTTAATGCTTGATGTTCAATTAGCTTAGAGTAGTGAGATGCAATTACTCCAACTCCAAATTTAAATCCTTATTATAACATTTAATTTAAGCAGATTACTGAATCCTGCTGAGCGTGTTTTCCTTATCTACAAAATGGGGAAAAAAGATTTAACTAGCAGAGTTTTTGTAAAAATTAAAAGACACCATGGGGACTTCCCCGGTGGTGAAGTGGTTAAGAATCCACCTGCCAATGCAGGAGACACAGGTTCGAGCCCTGGTCCGGGAAGATCCCACATGCCGTGGAGCAACTAAGCCCATGTGCCACAACTACTGAGCCTGTGTTTCTAGACCCCGCATGCCCAAACTGAAGCGCGCGTGCCTAGAGCCCGTGCTCCGCAACAAGAGAAGCCACCTTGATGAGAAGTCCATGCACTGCAATGAAGAGTAGCCCCCACTCGCCGCAACTAGAGAAAGCCCGCACGCAGCAACGAAGACCCAACACAGCCAAAAACAAACAAATAAATGTTCCTTAAAAAAAAAAAAAAAGACATCATGCATCACTGAATGTCGGCATTCAAAACCGGCAGTTGTTTTTTTTTGTTTAACCCACAACTCTATTCTTTAAAACTCTAGAGGCTGGGTTTTACATTCTACTTTTCCTAACTGGTATATATTACTCTTATTGATATATCATTGTTGTTTTCAAAAGCCACCTCAAATCTTTTGCTGATAAAACAAACTCCAAAGGTGAAAAAACCCAATCTATAATAGTTTTTCCCCACATAGTTCACAGTAAAAAGGAAGAGGAAACATGCAATTAAGTGGAAGAAAAAGAAGAATGAGAAAACATTTCCTTCAAGAAAATGTTCTGAAATAATTCCACATAGAAAATGGATCCTGTAAAGGTATTTTCATAGTGGTTTAATAGGTGTTCACAAAAAGGTATTTTATGGCAATGTCACTCTTCCTCACAAATTGAGTTATCTTCATTTATTGGCCAATTTCATAAAACTTAACATTCTAGAGGTCAGATTTTAAAAAGCTGACTTAAAAATAGTACATATTTTTAAAAAGACTTAACTTTGAAACAGACCTCATCCCCTGTAAATTTTAGGCATTACTATTTCTCAGCATCAACTATGCAAATCAACTAATTAAATACCCACCTCCCCATCTGTAGTAACAGATAAACGACAACTGCTCCCAAAAGATGTATAAAACATTTAGAATAGAAAATGAGTAAACATCTCAACTAGTAAAATTACTCCTTTTTCAGCATTAAAAAATAACTTGTGAAAAATGTAATGTTATTATGAAGTGTCATAGTCATCTCAATTCTAGTTTGAAAATAACACATGGCATAATTTTAACTAAGAGAAATGCTAGTTTTCCAAAATAGCATGATTGTTCTTTCCCGAAGACTGTTACCTTTTCCCAAGGTTTAAAAAATAAATATTACCATCATGACATTACTAGAAAGAAATTGAAGCATACAAGGAATAAACTATAGTTTCTTTTTATATCAAAATGTACTCTTGAAAATGTGTTTGGCACAGTGCTAAATCATATATAGTTAATACTAAATATTGCAGGATACAATAAAACCCTGGAATTAATTGTTTACACCCTCTTATGGGAATGAAAATAATAGATACCAATTATTCAGAAGTCAGCCTATACAAACTGTATAAACAATATTTTATGTTTTGTTTTGAAAACCAGTGATATAATAAATTTTACATAAAAGACTGCAAAATAATATAAATGGATTTAAACAGATCTTTACAATAAGAAATTCAAATGGAAACAGACAAGTAACAAAGAGAAGTAAAAAAATTTATTGCAGTATTCGCTCCACCAGATTGCCTGGGGATCCCTTTTCTTGTATTGTTTTCAGGGTGACCTAATACATCAAAATCTACATTTACAAAAACTCCTTCTGCAGATAGGTCATAGATACTGCATGCTTTTTTTTTTTTTTTCCAACAGAATAAATTATATATCCAGGAGATTCTGCCATTTTACAGCCTGGAAAAAACAATGCTTCCCTGGAAACTGGGCTAAGCTAAAGAAAGCCATCCGCTGCTAGGTTAAACTCCAAGAACACTTTATTAAGAACATTAACAGACTAATTTCCAACATTCACTTGTTTATTTTTTAAACAGAAAGTTTTTTTTCCAAGATATAAACAATTTTTGTTAAACTATAATACAGTGGGAGTAAAAATGAACTGAGAATCTGTTTCTGCTGCACAACAGCGAAGGGAGCTCCCACAAAAATGTTTTGCCCAACATTTCCTTCTTTTGTTCCTGCATCCCAGGTTCCATTCTTACTCTTCATAAAACTGATTTTTTTTTTTGCCAGAATGTTGATATTTCAAGTTTTTCTGCCTTTAAAAAAAAACTCCTGTAAATTTGGCTGCATGTACAAATTCATTAGCTGGAAGTCCCGTCCTTGGCGGCATACAGGGATCGTAAAGTCTGAACAACTTTATTAGTCAGCTTATTAGCACTCGTTAGAGCAATTTTTTTGTAAATAATGTCTGACTCTTTAATAGTGTCTACCCAAGGCACCAGTTTGCGGCCATCACGGCGCTTAGCCTCAGTCCAGGAGCCACTGTAGGAGCCTGCCATCCACTGAACACTGAAGCCATTGCTGGTTTTCTGTACTACTCTTGCAATTTGTGGTCGATCTTTGTACTTTGGACAGCAAATAGCGATGACATCCATGACGTCAACACTTTCATTCATCTGTGCTGCCAACTCCGTAGAGTCTGAATTTCGTTTTGACCTTCTCAATGACTAAAACATTGGGAGGGGGGAAAAAAGACCAAGTGTTACACAAAATAATTTTAGTGAAATTATTGTTTTTATTGCTTTTAATCCCTTGACGCCGGGAGTTGGGATTTCCCAGCACACTTCCATTGCCGGCAATGAGACGCACCGTGACCGCCAGCGCCAAGGGGTTAACATATACTTGTAAAACCATGTAACTCTTAATTTGTACCCGTGTCTTTACTCTTATTGATATATAAAATTATATATACATATGAACCATAAAGCTACATAAAACTTATCAACAATAAAAAAGGATAACACACATTAATACAATCCAAAGAAAAATTAATAACCCTTTATGCTGGATAAATCTCATTTCTGTTTTTTCTTTTTTATTGTCTTTTATGTTAAACTTTCTACAAAAGGATGTATAAATGGATAAGTAGAGAATTTCTATCTACAAAATGTTTTCTCTCATAAGTATTACATTACTTGGTGTACATTTAATAGACTGACATATATAAGCACATAAAAATCATTTTACGTAATACGCTGCGAAATACGTTGACTCCTCCTCCGCCTCACCCCTGAAGTGCCTCCTCCTCTATCCTCCCCATCACTTTCATCATCTTCTGTCTCTGCTGCTGCATTATTTTTAGGGCTGCCTCCTCCAAGCAGCGAGGTAATTGCTTTATTCCGAGCATTTGTGCTAGCTGACACCTCCCCTTCTTCTTCCTCTTCATCAGGGTCCAGATGTTCCATGAGAAGTTTGAACTACAAAAATTAGATATTAATTTAGAATTTTAAGTATATTTTTTCAAACAAGACTGACAAATTCCTAAATGTTTCCTTTATTTAAAAATTTTTTCCTAAATGTTTTCCATGGTAGTTGTTTGGTGTGGGTGAAACAGACTTTAGCTATTGTCCAAGTTGGGGGCTGGCAAACATTTTCTGTAAAGAGCCAGATAGTAAGTATTTTTGGCTTTGCAGGCCAAAATGCAATACAAAAATGAATGGGCATGGCTGTTTCAATAAAACTTTATTTTATACAAATAGGCAGTTGGCCAGATTTGGCCCATAAGCCAGATGTTGCGGACCCTGATCCAAGTTATCAAGCAGCCAAATGATTACTAATTATTGACAGACTTTTAAACTTTTCTGCCCCCCATTTTCTGCTCTCCACCAAGATAAGAGGATACAACAGGAAACAAAAAATGCTGAAGAATTTTAAAGAACTAAAATAAATGTCAAATTTAGAGTATAAGGTTTGCAGTCTATGAATAATATGAAAATCACTGTGTACATTACATTCTTGGTCAAAAAAATCATTATTAGTTGTGTTCAACTACCAGCTTTAAGTAGATTAAAATTAAAGACTTTATTTTTACTTTTTAGGACAATCTCGAAAATTTTTTTAAAACGTTAAAAAATTTTTATTCTGGTAAAATATATATAACATAAAATTTACCATTTTAAAGTGTTTAATTCATTGACAGTAAGTATATTCACACTGTTGTACAATCATCACCACAGACATTTCAAAAGCTTTTTCATCATCCCCCAAAGAAACTCAATCTGTACCCATTCAATACTCCCCCCACCATTCCTGAGACAGTGGATGCAAGAAGAACTACAATCCTGTAGCCTGTGGAATGAAAACCACAACCACAGAAAAGAGAGACAAAATGAAAAGACAGAGAATTATGTCCCAGATGCAGGAACAAGATAAAGCCGAGAAAAACAACTGAATGAAGTGGAGATAGGCAACCTTCCAGAAAAAGAATTCAGAATAATAACAGTGAAGATGATCCAAGATGACCCTGGAAAAAGAATGGAGGCAAGGACTGAGAAGATGAAACAAATGTTTAACAAAGACCTAGAAGAGTTAATGAACAAATAGAGATGAATACAATAACTGAAATGAAAAATATGCTAAACGGAATCAATAGCAGAATAACTGAGGCAGAAGAATGGATAAGTGACCTGGAAGACAGAATGGTGGAAATCACTGCCATGGAACAGAATAAAGAAAAAAGAATGTAAAGAAATGAAGACAGCCTAAGAGATCTATGGGACAACATTAAATGCACCAACATGTGCATTATAGGGGTCCCAGAAGGAGAAGAGAGAGAGGAAGGACCAGAGAAAATATTTGAAGAGATTATAGTTGAAAACTTCCCTAACATGGCAAAGGAAATAGCCACCCAAGTCCAGGAAGTGCAGAGTTGCAGGCAGGATAAACCCAAGGAGAAATATTCCAAGATACACAGTAATCCAACTGACAAAAATTAAAGACAAAGAAAAATTATTAAAAGCAACAAAGGAAGAACAACAAATAACATACAAGGGAACTCCCATAAGGTTTAACAGCTGATTTCTCAGCAGAAACGTTGCAAGCCAGAAGGGAGTGGCACAATATATTTAAAGTTATGAAAGGGAAGAACCTAGAACCAAGAATACTCTACCCAGCAAGGCTCTCATTCAGATTCCACAGAGAAATCAAAAGCTTTACAGACAAGCAAAAGCTAAGAGAATTCAGCAACACCAGACCAGCTTTGCAACAAATGCTAAAGGAACTCCTCTAAGTGGGAAAGAGACTAGCAACTTAAAACAATCTTGTACATATACAGACTGCTATATCAAAACCTCATGGGAACAGCAAACCCAAAAGCTACATTAGATACACACACACAAAAGAAAAAGCAACCCAAACACAACACTAAAGATCGTCATCAAACCACAAGAGCAGAGAACAAAAGAGGAAAGAAAGAAGACCTACAGAAACAAACCAAAAACAATTAAGAAAATGGCAAAAGGAACACACATACAGATAATTACTTTAAATGTAAATGGATTAAATGCGCCAACAAAGACACAGGCTCACTGAATGGATACAAAAACAAGACCCATATATATGCTGTCTACAAGAGACCCACTTCAGACCTAGGGACACGTACAGATTGAAAGTGAGGGGATGGAAGAAGGTATTCCATGCAAATGGAAATCAAAAGAAAGCTGCAGTAGCAATACTCATATCAGACAAAATAGACTTTAAAACAAAGAATGCTACAAGAGACAAAGAAGGACACTACATAACAATCAAGGAATCAATCCAAGAAGGTATAACGATTGTAAACATATATGCACCCAACTTAGGAGCACCACAATATATAAGGCAAATACTAACAGCCATAAAGGGAGAAATTGACAGTAATACAATAATAGTGGGGGACTTTAACACCCCACTTTCATCAATGGACAGATCAGCCAGACATAAAATCAGTAAGGAAACACAAGCCTTAAATGACACATTAGATCAGGTGGACTTAACTGATATTTATAGAGCACTCCATCCAGAAGCAGAAGAATACACATTTTTCTGAAGTGCACATAGAATATTCTCCAGGACTGACCACATCCTGGGCCATAAAGTGAGCCTTGGTAAATTTAAGAAAACTGAAATCATATCAAGCATCTTTTCTGACCACAACACTGTGAGATTAGAAATAAACTCCAAGAAAAAGACTATAAAAACACAAATACGTGGAGGCTAAGCAATATGCTACTAAACAATCACTGGATCACTGAAGAAATCAAAGAGGAAATAAAAAAATATCTAGAGACAAATGAAAATGAGAGCACAACGATCCAAAACCTATGGGATACAGTAAAAGCAGTTCAAAGAGGAAAGTTTATAGCAATACAACCTTACTTTGGGAAACAAGAAAAATCTCAAATAAACAACCTAACCATACACATAAAGCAACTAGAGAAAGAAGAACAAACAAAACTGAAAGTTAGTAGAAGGAAAGAAATCATAAAGATCAGAGCAGAGACAAATGAAATAGAAACAAAGAAGACAAGAGCAAAGATCAATGAAACTAAAAGCTGGTTCCTTGAAAAGATAAACAAAACTGATAAACCTTTAGCCAGACTCATCAAGAAAAAAAGGGAGAGGACTCAAATCAATAAAATGAAAAATGAAAAAGGAGAAGTTACAGCTGATACCACAGAAATACAAAGGATCATAAGAGACTACTATATGCAACTGTATGCCAATAAAACAGACAATCTGGAAGAAATGGGCAAATTCTTAGAAAGGTACAGTCTCCCAAGACTGAACCAGGAATAATTAGAAAATATGAACCAATTACAAGCACTGAAATTGAAACTGTAATTTAAAAACTCCCAGGCTTCCCTGGTGGCGCAGTGGTTGAGAATCCGCCTGCCAATGCGGGGGACACGTGTTCCAGCCCTGGTCTGGGAAGATCCCACACGCCGTGGAGCAACTAAGCCCGTGTGCCACAACTGCTGAGCCTGTGCTCTAGAGCCTGCGAGCTACAACTACTGAGTCCATGTGCCACAACTACTGAAGCCCGCATGCCTAGAGCCCATGCTCTGCAACAAGAGAAGCCACCACAATGATGGTGCACTGCAACGAAGAGCAGCTCCTGCTTGCTGCAACTAGAGAAAGCCCACATGCAGTAACAAAGACCCAACACAGCCAAAAATAAATAAATAAATCTATATATTAAGAAACCCCCAAATGATCATCTCAGTAGATGCAGAAAAAGCTTTTGACAAAATTCAACACCTATTTATGATAAAACTCTCCAGGAAGTGGGCACAGAGGGAACCTACCTCAACATAATAAAGGCCATATAAGACAAACCTACAGCTAGCATCATACTCAATGGTGAAAAGCTGAAAGCATTTCCTCTAAGATCAGGAACAAGACAAGGATGCCCACTCTCACCACTTTTATTCAACATAGTTTTGGAAGTCCTAGCTATGGAAATCAGAGACGAAAAAGAAATAAAAGGAATCCAAATTGGAAAAGAAGACGTTAAACCATCACTGTTTGCAGATGACATGATACTATACATATAAAATCCTAAAGATGCTATCAGAAAATTACTAGAGCTCATCAATGAATTTGGTAAAGTTGCAGGATACAAAATTAATACACAGAAATGTGTTGCATTTCTATACACTAACAATGAAAGATCAGAAAGAGAAATTCAAGAAACAATCCCATTTACCACTGTATGAAAGAGAATAAAATGCCTACGAATAAACCTACCTAAGGAGGCAAAAGACCTGTACTCCGAAAACTATAACATGCTGATGAAAGAAATCAAAGAAGACACAAACAGATGGATGAAAGAAATCAAAGAAGACACAAACAGATGGAAAGATATATCATGTTCTTTGCTTAAAAGAATAAATATTGTCAAAATGACTGTACTACCCAAGGCAATCTACAGATTCAATGCAATCCCTATCAAATTACCAATGGCATTTTTCATAGAACTAGAACAAAATATCTTAAACTTTGTATGGAGACACAGAAGACCCCAAATAGCCAAAGTAATCTTGAGAAAGAAAAATGGAGATGGAGGAATCAGGGTCCCTGACTTCAGACTATACTACAAAGCTTTAGTCATCAAAACAGTATGGTACTGGCACAAAAACAGAACTACAGATCAATGGAACAGGACAGAAAGCCCAGAAATAAACCTACCCACCTATGGTCTATTAATCTATGACAAAGAAGGCAAGATTATACAATGGTGGAAAAACAGTCTCTTCAACAAATGGTGCTGGGAAAACTGGACAGCTACATGTAAAAAAATGAAATTAGATCATTCTTTAACACCATACACAAAAATACGCTCAAAATGGATTAAAGATCTACATGTGAGACTGGACATTATAAATCCTCCTAGAGGAAAACACAGGCAGAACACTCTCTGACATAAATTGTAACAATATCTTTTCTGATCCATCTCCCAGAGTAATGGAAAAAAACCCAAAAATAAACAAATGGGGCCTAATTAAACTCAAAAGCTCTTGCACAGCAAAGGAGACCATAAACAAAATGAAAAGACAACCCACAGATTGGGAGAAAATATTTGCAAATGATGTGATCGACAAGGGATTAGTCTCCAAAATTTAGAAACAGCTCATGTGGCTTAATATCATCAAAACAAATAACCCAATCAAAAAATGGACAGAAGACCTAGACATTTTTCCAAGGAAGACATATGGATGGCCAAGAGGCACATGAAAGGGTGTTCAACACTGCTAATGATTAGAGAAATGCAAATCCAAACTACAATGAGGTATCACCTCACACCAGTCAAAATGGTTATCATCAAAAAATCTACAAACAATAAATGCTGGAGATGGTGTGGAGAGAAGAGAACCCTCCTACACTGTCGGTGGGAATGTAAATTGGTACAACCACTATGTAGAACAGTATGGAGGTTCCTTAAAAGACTAAAAATAGAGCTACCATGTGACCCTGCAATCCCACTCCTGGGCATATACCCAGAGAAAAACATGGTCCGAAAGGATACATGCACCCCAATGTTCACTGCAGCACTGTTTACAACAGCCAAGACATGCAAGCAACCTAAATGTCCATCAACAGAGGAATGGATAAACAAGATGTGGTACATATATACAATGGAATATTACCCAGCCATAAAAAAGAATGAAATAATGCCATTTGCAGCAACATGGATGGACCCAGAGATTGTCATACTGAGTGAAGTCAGACAGAGAAAGAGAAATATCATATGATGTTGCTTTATGCGGAATCTAAAAAAAATGGTACAAATGAGCTTATTTACAAAACAGAAATGGACTCACAGACTTAGAGAACAAACTTATGGCTACTGCAGGGGAAGGGTAGAGGGAATGGATAGTTAGGGAGTTTGGCACTGACACGTACACACTGCTATATTTAAAAAGGATAACCAACGAGGAACTACTGTATAGCAAAGGGAACTCTGCTCAATGTTATGTGGCAGCCTGGATGGGAGGGGAGTCTGGGGGAGAATGGATACATGTATATGTATGGCTGAGTTGCTTTGCTGTGCACCTGAAACTATCACAACATTGTTAATTGGCTATCCTCCAATACAAAGTAAAACGTTAAAAAAAAATCTAAAAAAACCCCACCCAACTAAGCATTCCTGCCCCCCCTCCCCCCGTAACTTCTGTTCTGACTTTCTGAATTTGCCTTTTTTTTGGGGGGGGGTGGGGCGCTACACCACAGCTTGAGGGATCTTAGTTCCCTGACCTGGGATTGAACCTGGGCCCTCGGCAGTGAAAGCGCAGAGTCCTAACCACTGGACTGCCAGGGAATTCCCTGAATTTGCCTATTCTTAAAGACACTTTAAAAGCACAATTTATACACTCACATACTCACTCACATACTTATTAGGTGGGTCTATATGTAACAGATACACAAATACACACACACACACACACACACACACACACTTGTACTGCTTCTGTAAGAATACATGAAAAAGTAGTCATATTGGTTGCCAGACGGAAGAGGAATAGAATGGCTGAAGAAGGCAGGAGGAAGACTTTTCATGGTTTTTCCTTTGATGAAATATAAACCATGTAATCCACTGAATTAAAAAAATACATATATGGGCACAGCTTTTCTCTAAAACTTGCCTAAAAACTTTGCTTTTCACTAAAATAAAGTTAGTGGTGGTATTTCCTAAGAAAAAACAATTGTAGTGCAATTGTAGTGGGTGAAGTGGGAAAGATAAGCTTAAAGTAACTCATTAAAACTACATAGACAAAAATAATGAGTGATGGGTCACGAAGCATACCTTCAATGAAAGGAGGTAGCTATCTGTCTCAAAAGAATTTACTTTTTAAAAAAGCCGTTATCAAAATGAAATATATTTTGGTTTTACTACTCACATCTAGATACTGTTTTACTATACTCCTCTTCACATCTTCAGTGATTTTGGAATTAGCCATATCACTCCGCAGGAAGTCCAGTGTTTGTTTGGGATGAAAATGAACTCCTGTTTTTCGGTTTATCGCTTTATCATACACTTTTGCAGATTCAGATGGAGAGTATTTCTGAATTTTACTGTTTTGGGAAAACAAAACCATTAACTTAAAAAAAAATTTTTAGGCATTTACATTTAAATTGATTCTAGTTAAATTTTATTTAGTTATAATTAAACTTTTTGTTATACAGATTTTAACCAGTGAAATTGTATACAAAATAAATATAATTTTAAAAAGGGAAGTAAAGACACAAAATCAAAAGATTAAAAAGAATAATATTCTCTTGTTTCTATCAGTATTTGTCTTGAATACAGGCATCATTTAAATGAAAGTAGTTTCTCATGTCTATTTCTTAGCACCATGATTGTGACTGTAGGGCAGTTTTAACATAATTACTCAATACTACCTAACTGGTTTACCTCCTTCTACTGTTTTGTGCCCCAACTATTCATTCTCTACACAGTGACCAGAATTATTGCTTACAAACCTGTTTCACATTATTAACAACTGTTTCAAAATCTTTCCAACTCCTTAGCACTGCCCCAAGACTTTACAAGGTTTTAAATTATTCCGAATTACAGGCGTATCTTGGAGATGTTGCGGGTTTGGTTCCAGACCATCGTGATAAAGCAAATATTGCAATAAAGCAAACCACATGAATTTTGTTTCCCAGTGTGTATAAAAGTTACGTTTACACTATATTATAGTCTATTAAGTGTGCGACAGCATTGTCTAAAAACAAATGTATCTTAATTTAAAATATTTTATTGCTAAAAAATGCTAACTATCATCTGAGCCTTCAGTGAACTGTAATCTTTTTGTAACAGCAACATCAAAGGCCACTACAAAATATAATAATAAAAAAATTTTAATACTGTAAGAATTACCAAAATGTGACAGAGACACAAAGTGAACAAATGCTGTTGGAAAAATGGCGCCGACAGACTTGCTTGACGCAGGATTGCCACAAACCTTCAATTTGCAAAAAATGCAGTATCTGCGAAGTGCAATAAAACAAGGTATGCCCGTGGCTGCCAATATTTAACATCAAGATAGTTCTCATTAAAATCTGGATTATCTAGCTTCTCCTGAAAAGATGGAAGCTCTGGCCACATTGTTCCCACTCTCTTCCATGGCAACAAGCTGATGAACATCTGAGTAATATCTAAACCCTTCAGAAGAAACATGTTCTTTTCATTTTGCCACTGACCTACCAGGTCTACTTTACTAATTTCATTATCTGTCCCTACGAACATGTGACTTCATAGGGTTTCAATGAATGTGAAAAATGTCCAAAATTCCATTGGTACAGGCAGAAGACAGATACCTACAGTGATTGACAATGGGTAAAATTATAGGGCAGTCTAAGTTATTAGTACTTTTCTCTTACTTGATAGTGTACATTAAAGACTGCTGGACTGTTAGAACTTAGCCTAGTTGGTCTGCATCTATTCTTCATTCATAGCTCTTTTTTTAAAAATAAATTTATTTATTTTAGGCTGCGTTAGGTCTTCATTGCTGTGCGTAGGCTTTCTCTAGCTGAGAGCGAGCTGGGGCTACTCTTTGTTGCAGTGCGCGTGCTTATAATTATGGTGGCTTCTCTTGTTGCAGAGCACAGGCTCCAGGCACGCAGGCTTCAGTAGTTGTGGCATGCGGGCTCAGCAGTGGTGGCTCGCGGGCTCTAGAGCGCAGGCTCAGTAGTTGTAGTGCACGGACTTACTTGCTACGCAGCATGTGGAATCTTCCTAGACCAGTGCTCGAACCCATGTCCGCTGCATTGGCAGGCGGACTCTTAACCACTGCACCGCCAGGGAAGTCCCCACAGCTCTTTAAAAACTTGAATTTGTTATCTATTTTTAAGGTTAGCCTAATTCTCTAGTATCTTTTTAAAGATATTAAGGATTTAAGTCCTCTAATTTATAGTTCATAATGCATTATCTCCAATTAGAGGAATAGTTTTCCTCTCTTCAATAACAGAATGGACAAATTATGGTAGATTATACAACAAAATAGTATATAGCAATTAAAAGGAACAAACTCCTTTTTTAAAAAGAGCATTTTTAATATTCAGCATGCAATCAAAACTGGGTTTCACATTTGTTCATTATTTGAACACAGCAAGTTTTTTCTCTCACTGCTTATGCAAGCTTACCTATCAGAAAATCCACAGAGATTCTTCAAATGTTGTTTTAACATCAGAAGCAATAAAATACCCTGGGAGACATTTGCAAACTCAATTAAAGGAGCTGAATTTTCTGGCAAACATTTCATCACTGAATTTATATCATCTTCTGAATCTGAATCTGAATCTGAATCTACACGTTTCCGTGACTTCCGAGGCCTGCAGACTTCTTCTTCACTCTCGCTTGACTCATTTTCCTTACCAGGAGATGATTTTCTCTCTTTCCTTTTGTCTTTTACCATAGACTGAAAAAAAAGAGGAAATTATTCTGTCTGAAAAATAATAAAACAAAAATACCACTACAACTATACATATGCTCCATTTAACAGCTTCAAAAGTATCCTTATATTAATATTTTATATATTGAAACCCTCTGATTTTCCATAAACAACTGGGGACACAACCCTTGGGGGAAAAAATTATGTTCCAAGACTAAATAAAATCCACTCCTTCAACCACTGTGCCACCCTTCCTAAACCATTCTGAAATATCATTCAAAGGGAAAGAATCTCCTTATAGTAATGAAAGATAAATTAGTTAGAGAAGTAACAATTTGATATACAGGAGAATAAGTAATTATAATTTTTTTTTTTTTGCGGTACACGGGCCTCTCACTGTTGTGGCCTCTCCCGTTGCGGAGCACAGGCTCTGGATGCGCAGGCTCAGCGGCCATGGCTCACGGGCCTAGCCGCTCCACGGTATGTGGGATCTTCCCGGACCGGGGCATGAACCCGTGTCCCTTGCATCGGCAGGCGGACTCTCAACCACTGCGCCACCAGGGAAGCCAGTAATTATAATTTAACTGGGGAAAATATAATAGGCTTGAATTCCCCCAGCTTCTATCAAACTCTCCCTTTTAAGAACTTTTCAGCAAGATAATGTGCAACTTTCCTTAAATACTTAAATTCTCATTTTTTGTACTTTATGAAACTGTTAGCTTTTAAAAAGAAACAAAGTCAGCTGGTTTCAAGGTGGAAAAGACCAGATTACAAAGCAATATTCAAAATGTAACTGCTAAGAAATAAAACAGGAGAAACAGATACAAGTATATGTACAACAATAAGTGAAGTAAAATAAGATAACATGATGGATCAAGTTCCTGGGAAATTATTAACCTCTCAAACTTTAATATGCATATTAAACAACTAGAGATTTTGTTAAAAATGCAAACTCTGTTTCACCAGGTCTAGGGTGGGGCCTGAGGTTCTGCAGGTCTAACAAGCTCTCAGGTGAGGCCAGTGCTACTGGTCTTGGTCTGCACTTCAAGTAGCAAGGGTTTAGATACTTCTGTAATTCCAACCCTTAGGTATTAAAAAGATCTCCCTGATTTATGAGTTTGACCAGGCTGAGTTTTGAGCACTACGATATTGTAAAATGAGATATATACTTATATCATCAGGTACATGAAAATACTCCAATTAATTTACAAAGAATGTAAATTACTGAGTACACCTACTATGTACCCAGGGCTATACCAGGTGCTTTTACAATGAAACCAATTATATTTCCTTCTTAAAAACCATGAAAGAAAAGATACAAAGTTTATAACAAAAAATTTAGTGAAGATTTTGGGCATACAATATGCCAACTCCATTATGCTGCTGGTGTTCAGGGATAAGGAAATCAATAGTATAAATTTTCTGTGTTTCCTTGTAAGTAAGCTACTTATATTTATTCTGTATTTCTTCAAGTGTACTACTATTATCTACACCATTACCAGATTTATAAAATAGCAAAGTGTTTTAAAATGGGGTTTAAACAAATATATGAATGAACACCAAACACTTAAGGTCAATGCTTGAAGTGAGATAAATAAAGAAGTGGGATGGCTTATCAAGAGAACAATCCACGTGTGTGTGTGCGTGTGTGTGTGCGTGTGTGTGTGTGTGTATAAATTCCACCTAAATGATCTGGAATGAAATGGTTTTAAGATCTTTCTTAATGGAAATGAAATGGCAACCCACTTCCTCTCCCCAATTCAAGCACTACCCAGATTTCAGTTAAGTTTTAGAAAGACTTTATATACCTATGAAAAGAATAAAAAGAACAATGAGAAACAAAACAGTGAAAATAGCATGCCTGTACTTTGAAAGATTAAGAATAGTAATGTGTGTAACTTACCTCCTTGAATGACTGCAGTAGGTTACTACCAGAAACTGAGAGTGTAATGTCTATATGATGCATTATAAACAACGGCTCTTCCTGTGTCTGGTATGGAAAACAGGCTAGATTGTCTGCTATATACAAGAGCATATTCACTTCTGTTTTCTGTAAATTTTAGAAAAAAAGGTACACATGTTTAGTGGATAATCTAGAAATCCATCACAAAAGCCTTTTTAGAAAAAATATTACAGGGCACTTTCACCTCAGTTAATGTTTCAGAACGAGAGAGAGAGAGTTGGGGAGAGGGAGAGGGAAGGAAGAAGAAGGGAGGAGGTGGAACAGAAACGGATTTTACAGAATAATCTTAAACCCATTTTAAGAGATTTCATAATGACTTAAACCATGGTACCTTAAGAAGGGAAGGGGTGAACTTTTTTAGTGCACCCAAGTGGGAGTCCCTGAAGTTTTCTTATAGAGTATATAGAATCTTTATGATAAATCCATACCACATCAGAAAGTATACATATGAATTCATAATTATGTCATTGTGCCTCTAAAAGTTTAACCCATATGGAGATCAGTTACACACAGTTACTATTCTGCCTTCAAAAGTAAGTGGTAATTATAGTACTAATATGTGGGTTAAAAAAAAAATCAAAGTTCATGTACTCATAAAACAGTTGTCAGTTTCCTATGTGTACATAATTTAGAATATCAGAGTCATTCTGACGGTGTTACCACAGTTTCATACCAAAAAACTCTAATGCTGGCAAATTATGGTTACTACTAGTTGTTTGCTTTAAAAGAAGTAACAAACTCAGATTTTCAGCATTTACATGATGATACAGAATATAAACAGAAAGACATGTTAATATTTAAATTCCTTTAAAACATTTATAGCTTAAAAAAATAGGCAATTAAAAAACACTCCTTCCTGCCATCTCCCTTATCCTGCTGTCCAAACAACATAAAATACAGTTATCAGCAGTAGTAATAACAAAAATCCCATAGGACAGATGGAATGAACTTGCTATTAGTATTCATGAGACCCCCACGTTTTTATTTTTGAATATGTATCAATACCTACATGTTAAAGTTGGAAAAATACAGACAAGCCACCCTCATCTCCTTCCTGAAACGTTCTTCCTTAGTTTTCTCTTCCTAGCTCTTTGACTATTCCTCATCTCCTTCCTGAAACGTTCTTCCTTAGTTTTCTCTTCCTAGCTCTTTGACTATTCCTCTTCTATCTCCTTCTCAAACCAACCCCTTTTCAAACTGCTTTTAGCAACATTCTGTTCTTTTAGGTGCTTAGGACAAAAATATTTCAGTTACCCTTTGACTATTCTCACAGACTCTCATTTAATTTATTCCTTCCTCACAACATTTCTTCTTTCCTTTCCTACTGTCCATTCTTTTCTTTCCAACTTTCACCATAACAGGTCAATCCCTTATTACCTTCAATGTGAATACAATGCTAAAAAATCTGTGTTCCTAAAATGCTCTCTGTCACCTGTCCTCATCACTGAATTTAACACTGTCAACAGTTTTCCACTGTCTACAACATCCTCCATTAACCATGCCTCATTATGATCTTGCTGCTCCAGTTAAATAACATCTATTCATTATTTCCCACACATTCTTTTTTAAAAAAATATTTATTTATTTATTATTTATTTATTTTGGCTGCACCAGTCCTGGTTGTGGCATGCGGGATCTTCGCTGCGGCATGAGGGATCCTTAGTTGCAGCATGCATGCAGGATCCAGTTCCCCCACCAGGGATTGAACCCAGGCCCCCCACATAGGGAGCATGGAGTCCCACCCACTGGATCAGGAGGGAAGTCCCTCCCACACATTCTTATCTTTGTACCTTTATTCATGTTTTTACACCTGCCCTGCCTTAAGAGTAGATCCATTTTATCCCCTAGGCCTTCAGTGATTTGTTCCTCCTCTGACATCCACTGTGTTATGAGAGATGGATTTCCAGTTTAGCATTTCACATGCTGAGGTGACAGAGCATCCAGCTAATGATATGTAGCAGGCAATGCAACCACGTAGGAATCAAGCTCAGAAAGGAGATAAAGACTAGGGCAGTATCGATACAAACCACCCGGGACTCAGATTATGCTAATCTTAACTGTTAGTTCCTTTATTTAGTGTCCTATCCCTCCAACTGGAGGTAAGATCCAATGAGGAAAAGAGCACTATATCATTTTGTACTCCTATCTAAATATCTTACACACAATGAAAGCTTAATACTGGGACAGCCCTGTTGATGACTAAATTATAGTCCAAGTATTTCTAAAATAGAAGTTTGTTATATTTATTTGTTAGATAATATATCCAAAAATTTCATGTTGTACTTAAAAAGAAGAGGTCTAATAAGACATCTACATTCTGGTAATTTAAATTTTACTTTATTGAAAAAATCTGGTGTTGGAACAGCAACAAAGTCAAGCTATCAAGTGATTAAAATAAGAAAAAAAATATTTCTTTTTTTTCTTTTTAAAGTTTTACACAATACACTAATTGGTAAGCTCTATGTGGAAAGATACCACATCTGTCCCATTTACTATTTTATCTTCATCTCCTAGCACAATGCTACCATAACGCAAATAGATACTGAATAAATATTGATATAAAATGAATGAAAAAATTAAGAGATAAGCTTAAAGAACAGGATGTTTTATTTTCTTGCCTTATGGTCCTGGCCAATGCAACTTGTGCAATAGCCCCCTTAAGGGTCAAAATTGTAATTACACAAAAGTGGGCTCTTCATTAAAGGTGGTCAGGTTGAACAACCAGGGATCTCAGCAGCCAAAACCCTATTAGAATAGTTACTCTAACAGCATTCAAGTCTGACAGAAACAAGCAAAATTCCACTTCATCCATCCATCTATCTATCCATCTATCTATCTATCTATCTATCTATCCCTGGAAGTGACAGATTAGTAATGTAGCTTATTTAAAGGTATGCTTAAAGCAACTGCTATCAAAGTTTATAAGACACACAGTATGGAAACACAATTATACTTTATCCCTCATTGTGTTTATTCTCACGCAAAATTTCCCCTTCAATTTTGACTGTATACCTTGCAATTAACATAGACCTAAATAAACACGTTTAAGATAGCCTCTGTTATTTACTAAAATGGTAATATTTTTAAAATGTTGACTACTTTAGGCATAAAATTTATAGAACACTTATTTTCTTAAAATAATAAGTCTTTAATACTTACTGCTGTGTCATCAAACAGGTTGAGTAAAGAAATTAGAAAGGCTCGTCTGTGTTGGCGGTTTCCACGGATCATGGAGTAAAGGTGTGAACACAAAGCACTAGAGGACTCATCTTGTCTGAAACCTCTTACAGGATCTTTTAGGCATGTATTGATTGCCTGTTGTACCTGGTAAGACATCTTCATACCAGCCACCGCTTTCATCTGAAATCAATAAAAGCCTTATTTTTGCCACAGAAATTAGAAGAGTCAAATTAAAAATATAATTTTGAGTATTATAGTTCGAGGCAAACTTCATTATTTGGTTTTCTTTAAAATAATAAAAATCATAGAATGCAAGTGCTGGAAGGAATACTGCAGATCATCTACTGCAATCTGCTCATTTTATAGAAGAAACAAATGGAGACTCAGAAGAGCCATCACTGCCAAGATACACAGTAGGGACTAGAACCCATGCATCCTGATTTTTATCCTGCGTGCGTGCTGTACTGTTACCTCTAGCTCAATCTTAAGAGTTAATTTTAAACTAAACACCCTGGGGGACAAACTTAGTTGCATGTTTAAAAGTAACTACTAAGCAAAATATTTTATTCTAATATGAATCGGAGCAGAACATTTGCTAAAGAAATGGTTTACCAAAGAATGATGTTTAAATTTAGGTTGCACAATTTAAAAATACATACATGAATAAATCCAGCATATTTTTTGTCTATTTCCACAAGCTGCTGATCAGCCTTGTTCCGCATAGCTGGTTCTGGGTCTGTGCCCATAGCAATTAAATATGGTACACACTGGAAATAAAAATAAAGAATTCATAAGACATCACCGTAGTAAAAGCTCTATATGTATCTTGACATATGTTAAAACTTGCTATATATCTGGGACATATGAATTTAGCTTTATAGGCCTTCCTATAAATGCCATGGTTTACTGTTTTTTTTAAAAACTATTCATCTTCCCTTAAAGCAAAAAAGCACTGGAGTATCAGCAAGAAAATGATGTGGTGAAATTTAAGCAATTTCAGTGTGATTTTAAGGTTCTTTAAAACTAAAGGGCTCCCAGACTAAGAATATCCATTTAAGATTATGATATATACTACAAATGTATAATTCAATAATTTTTCAAGCCTGGCTGAATTTTCTATGTAAAGATAATAGAGGGGAAAAAGTAATTTGTCTTCCATACTCAAAACTAGAAAAATATAAATTTTTTTTCACAAAGTTGATTTTAAATATGGCTTCAACGGTCAGACAGTTGGATAGCTAGTAATTTGGTAACAGCCATACTCACTGTACACTTCTAAAAGTCAGGAAACACCACTACTATGTTAAGTGTGAATTAGACAGAGGTGAGGAGGTGAGAGAAATAACAACAAACAAACAAAAAACTTAAAAAAAAGTAGACACAGCACTAACTGAACTGGGTCATCACCAATTAAATCCTGAATTGGGGTGGGGTGGGGGGGAGAAGTCCACAAAGAATATTATTAGCTTAACTTACAAAATATGAAAATGAACTATATATTAGATAATATTGTATCAATGTTAAATTTCCTGAATTTGATGACTGCATTATGATTTTGTAAGAGAATGTCCTTGTTCTTAAAAAAATATACGCTGAAGTGTTTAGAGGTAAAGAATCATGATATGTGAAACTTACTACCAAATGATTTGGAAAAAAGTGTACGTATGAAGAGAGAGAGAGAAAGCAAATGTGGCAAAATGTTAACAAATGGTGAAATATAGGTGAAGAGTATAAAGAAGTTTATTATACCACTCTTGCAATTTTTTTTATAATTGTAAAATTTAAAAGAAAAGCTTAAAAAAAGAAGATATAATAAAAGCCCAACCACCTGAGACCATTTAGAATACCAGCAAAGAGCCCTAAGTATCTAAAAAATTCAAGAGTATCAACATAGTACTGTATACTTTATTAAGTAATCTTGCCCTGAATCATGAAGAATAGGCTAAATACGCATTACTGTGTTTTGTTTCAGGACACAGGGAAGAACACAGCATAACAACATAGAGCATATTTTAGAAAAGTTCCACAAAACAGAGCCAAAATAAAAATCTTGAGGGTACAGGCTTTGGTTATCTAACAAATTTACTTTTGCCCCCTATGGCACTCTCCTGAACATGTCAGATGGTGAATACTACAACATCAGAAATAGCTGCCAATCCCTTGTAGTACTAATATGTCTTGAGTACATCATCTAGTCTACACATCGGTGTTTTGAGGTGTTGGGTACTTGATATTACTTCCAATTCAAGATGAAGAAACTGAGTTCAGATTATATAGGTTATTTTTCTGTGGACTAAAATCCACCTTGTTTAAGATAGATTATACTCTTAACCCCAGTTACATTACATATTTGACAGTATATACGGTTGGTTCTTAGAGATAAGAGTCAATGTCAATTAAAACGTATCTATCATTTCAGAAGAAATAATTTGGAGTATGTATTCTACAAATATAAATTGGAAGTTTGTTTAATAGAGACGTTATGAATATATGGGTATTTTGCAGTAAAGACAACCTAAAAGATGGACTAAAACTTGTATTCTTAAGAGTTTGGGACAAAAAAAAATCAACAACTAAGAGGAATAAAGAACTACTTATTTTCTAATCACCATGTCTTCAAATGGCAACAAATTTGGCTCTTTTGCTAAGTGCCGCTGCTATAAAACATACTTACCTGAACTGGATGAATAAGACCTTGGTTTAGAGTCAATGCAATGACATTTAGGGCAAAGTGGCGTACACTTGATTGGGTGTGAAAAAACGCCTCGAGCACCTGTTTGAGGTAAAGCTGCATGATGGAACTACTCATCCCTGAGGAAACATCACCCATTTCTTTTAAATCTTCCTGTTTTGCAACCTTCTTCCCTACAAAAGGAAGTAAACATACTAAGAACGTGTATATTAACTTTACTAAATACTCTAAATTAGGCCACAACCAAAAGCACAAAATGTTATAGCTGGCCCAATGGTTCTCAAATTTTTTTTTTTTTGGTGGGGGGTCTGTTAGAGACTCCTTTGAGAACCTGATGAGAACTATAATCTCTCTCCCTTCATCAAAATGTTAACGTCTGCACATATATTAAATTTTATAAACTACTTCAGGGAGTTTATGAAGGATTCTTCTTTAACTGAACTCCTTTACCTAAAATTCCTTATCTATTAGATATCTGGATTAAAAAAGTCATAGATGGTATGCTAACTGCAGCTACACTGTGCATGTTTGAAAGTATGTTTTTACTTACAGTCTCTATCTGCCTGCTGCATACGTGTGTCTTCTTCTTGTAGGTAGGTCTGGAGGTTTTTTAACACCTGTATTTTTAAATTTACTGAGGAGTTTTTATCAGATAAAATATTATTGTATAGATTTTTCACCTCTTGCTCAAACATTAGACTTGGATGCTGAATAAAGGCAAATCCTAAAGAAGAGAGAAAACAAAAATTCTCTTGATATATTCATATTAAAATTAAATATAACATTTAATGAAAATGTTGATAAATTATATAAACAGCTCCTTATTTCAAAAATTAAAACTTAAAATGACTGGAAGAATATGCTGGTGGCCTTACCTAGAGAAGTATTAGAGCAGGTACTTCTTTCCCCATGAATTAAAAACAAGAAATTGTATTTCAAAGGAGAATTTCACACAAGAGGAAACCTTGAGGAGGGAGCAGGGCCTAGTGGCTAGGGGAGTGGATTAGGAGTCAGGAGTCTTGGGTTCTATTCCTGGCTCCACCACTGACTTGTAGTGTGACCTTAGGTGAGTCACATAATATCTCTGTGCCTCAATTCTCCATCTGTAAAATGGGGACAATAATATTTACCACCCACCTAACTCAATGGGATATTTTCAGGATTTAAGAGGTAATGTCTGCAAACATTTTTTAGATCCCTAGCAGAAGTTACTACCTTGGAGCTATTAAAAATATATATATTGAAATATATTCATTTGATGAAATGGAATAATTCTAAAATAAAGCTTAAAGCCTTCTACTTATTTCTCATATGTCATTATAATTGAAGCCACAATGCTGAATTCTACAACCACAAGCTAATAAGCAGCAAAATAATATTGTCCATGTTTATTTGTACAAAATGCTTACTTATGTGAGATAAAATGAAGATCCTTGATGATAGCAAGTATTATGGATGCCAAGTAACAAACTAAATTCAAAGCACAGAGTGATCAGATAACTAGCCCAAGGTGACACAGGATAACTATGGCCCAGGCAAGATGTCTTTTATTAACTAGTCTAAAGGCACTATTTTCTGGACAGTGCTGCAAGTTAAAATTTACACTCTTTGTTCTCTGAATTAGATGTAACACTATTAGCTTTTGCCACTTTATAGAATGTACGTCCAGATTGAATATTCAAAGGTATACATTTGACTTAAAAGATAATACTCTATCAATATAACTCTCTAGTAAGTGATATCTGAATTTTTACTATATTTGCTATGTGTAATTTTCTGAAAGAGATGAACAAGGAATAAGATATTAAGATTTAAATTTATTTAAAGAAATCAGTAAACATTTAATGAAGTTTGGGTGACTTAGAAATATCAGCAACTGTCCATGCATATTAAATTATAAACCTTGCTAATGCTGCCAAAATAAAATTTCTAAATAAGTTGTTAACCTTACTGAGTAGCTTTACATGTATTTGTACAAAACAAAACAAACAACAACAACACAAAAACCTGGCGAGAGTGCTCTTCTTCTAATTTTTTTACAGTGCATTCATTTCAGGCACTTTAATTCTACCCTTCTCATATTTCTCCCATATACCAATATCTTTCCAGATAAGCCACAAAGACCTAACTTTCTGCAAAGACATGTATTTATTACATCAATGATCCCTGAACAGTAATACAGGAAAAGTATACATCCAAATTGTTCCTGTGGGGTTGTTTACCCTGTGCTTCTAAATAAATAAAAGTTTGGGTAGACTGCCCATTGTTTTCACCTTAGAAGAGGCAGACACATATAATGACAAAACTTTGCAAAGAAAAAGAACAATTTAAAAAATATGCAACAGCACTAATTCTTCTATATTACCTTTCTTTATTAAAGTATTTTAATGGATGTTTCTATGAAACCCTATGAATTAGGGGTAGAAGAATGTATTGTCGTCTCTATTTTACTAATGAGGAAACTGACAAATAGAAGTTACATGACTTGCTCAAAGTCACCCAGGAAGTCACTGGATGAACCAATAATGGAACCCAGTTGTTTTAATCCGCAGACTTATATTCAAGATACCAGATCCTACTTTAAACAAAAACATACTTAAATAACTCAACAATTTAAATTCACAACATTTTAAAATTTGTTCAACCTCTCAGACAACTAGAAAATATGAAGAAATTTAGACTTATCTTACCTAGACCAATGATAGCTTTTGTTTGTACTTCTTCATCTGAATGCTTTGTAAAATACATCAATAGTTCAAGTACCTTATCCTTTATGTTAACCTAAGGGGGGGAAAACCATGTTAAAGTGTATAAGGAAGAGTTAACTTAGATTGGTTTTCAACTATAAACTAAAAGCAAGCAATGAGAACTTCCACATGTGAACTTTACTAAAGAATAATTCACCAATACATTTATAAATCCATGAATTTTAGAACAGTGGCATTCATTGAGAATGTTAAAAAAAAATGAACTGCTGCTGACATAAGCAGTGTGCCTACTAACACAAAGCTGATATAACTTGTGTAAACTTATCTTATTATGGACCGGTAACAAAGAGTTCATGGATCAGGAGGCAGTCTGAGGACCATGCTTTGAGTAGCACTGTTTCAGAATTAAACCAGACTACCCTAATGCTGCTTTCATCCTGAGTCATTATAGTCATTTTCAATGCCCAGGGTCACACAGTTCTGTTTTTAAAGCATACTAAATAATTAATATTAGGATCTTTACCTTACTGTTGCCTTTAAAATCTTCCAGATCAAAATCAAAATGCCGACATAGTGCTCCAACAGTGAAAAGGGATCTAAGAAGTGCTGGTTTGTTTGTTAGCAGTGAAGTGTTATTTGGGTCCTCTTGGTGCTGACTTTTTAATTTTGAAATGGCACCTAATAAAATAAGTAATATTTATTTATAACAAACCCTGTATCCTTAAATTGTTATGTTCAAATAATTACTGCTAATAAATTAAAATTAAATTTTACTAACGGTTCTAAGTATTAAACGTCTAGAAATATAAGGGCATTCCATTGAGCCTAAAAGAATTAATGTAAGAAAAAAATGATATTTAAATTTTATTTTACATAGTAGGCAAAAAACTTACCAACATTTACTTATGAGGAGATAAATTTCTGAAGTAATCATACTGGGTTATTAAGAGAATGTAAGACACCAGAAAATATTGCTTCTGAGAGTGGACCGGAGAGGACAATCATCACACCTCTCATAATTCCCTTGATACTACCTTTTATCAGATATGTTAAAAAGGAACTGTATACACTGCAGGATCTAGCAGAATAATTTTAAAGCCCAGGCACTGAACTTACCATAGTATCTATTGAAACAGGCCCACACAAATTTAAAATTTTGTGTCACTTTATTTACAACTGCCCCAAGACAGCTTACACAATGTTGCACTACCTAAAAGAGAGAAAATGGTAATGTTTAGACAAAAGTTAAAGACAAAGGTAAAAACACATGATTAAGTTATCATTTGTGAATTATACACTGATCAACACAGAGATGGTAAAGTGAATGCTTACAGTCATGCCATATTTGATGATAAGCTTCATTAGATCTTCTTCAATAGTGGCAAGGAAAGTTTCACTCGGATGCTCCATCAGTGGTACAACCAGCTCTAGGATTTTTGCAACATTGCAGATAACCATGAAATCATTTTGTGTCTATAAGGATAAAATTAGTGCTTTATGAAAAACAAAATCTGAAAACAAACTATATACAGCTTTACGTAGTTGGGAAGTTTGGTATTATTTATATATATGTATATTTATATAAAGTTTTTTTTTTTTAAAAAAAACCATTATTAGAAAAGAACTTCTGGGCCTCCCTGGTGGCGCAGTGGTTGAGAGTCCGCCTGCTGATGCAGGGGATACGGGTTCGTGCCCCGGTCTGGGAGGATCCCATATGCCGCAGAGCGGCTGGGCCCGTGAGCCATGGCCACTGAGCCTGCGCATCCAGAGCCTGTGCTCCGCAACGGGAGAGGCCACAACAGTGAGAGGCCCGCGTACCGCAAAAAAAAAAAAAAAAAAAAAAAAAAAAAAAAAAAAAAGAAAAGAACTTCTTTAAAGAATGAAGGGAAGGGCAGCAGATAGTGACAGGAACCTGGATTCTAGCTCTATCACTAACTTACCATGTGATCTCTGGGTCACTTAATCACAATGCTACAATTACTCCTTTTCTTCCTAAAATGCACTAACAGTCAATTCTGAACAATGCGGTTTAACTAACAGAGTATTTTAAACCAAGACTGGTATCGTTTTCAAGATTAGTATTTTTCAAACTAGGGTATGTTAACTCAGTAGTTCTCAACTGAGGGTGACTTTGCCCCCTAACGGATATTTGGCAATATATGGAGACACTTTTGGTTGTCACAACAGGGGCACGGGGGTGCTACTGGCATCTGGTGGATAGAGGCCAAGGATACTGCCAAAAATCCTACAATGCTCAGAATAGCTCTTGACAACAAAGAATAATCCGGCCCTAAATGTCAACAGTGCTGAGGTTGAGAAGCCCTGTGTTAACCCTTCTATGATAGATGAAAATGTGGAATCCCAGAACTAGGTATAAGGCTCCTTTATTTTAAAATTTAAAATATTATATTACAATTATTTTTTAATTTTAAAAGTTTTAAAGCTGATTAAAAACTAAGTGGTTTAAAAAATAGGTAGAACATTAAGAAGCAAAAAAACCAAAAAACAAAGGGGACTTCCCTAGCGGTCCAGTGGTTAAGACTCTGCATTTCACTGCAGGGGGCGTGGGTTTGATCCCTAGTCGGGGAACTAAGATCCCACATGCCAGGCGGCACGGCCAAAGAAAACATCCTAAAAATAAATAAATAAAGTAAAAGCTAGTGATTAAAAAAAAAAAGGTATTAAAGGATTTACAGTAAAAAGTCTCTTTCCTACCCTTGTCCTTCAGTCACCCAGTGGTGTCCCTGACCATAGGCAAATAAAGTTACTAGTTCTTTCTTTCCTTTCCTCTTCTCTCCCTTCCTTCCTCTTTCTAAGGTTTTAACATATGTTTTTTTTAATCTAGCCCAGTTATCATTCCTTATTCTTTTTTTTTTTAAAGATTTATTATTTATTTGTTTTATTTATTTATTTTTGGCTGCGTCAGGTCTTAGTTGTGGCATGCAGGATCTTCGTTGAGGCAGGTGGGATCTTTCATTGTGGTGCGCGGGCTTCTCTCTAGTTGTAGTGTGCGGGTTTTCTCTTCTCTAGTTGTGGTGCAGAGATTCCAGGGTGCGTGGGCTCTGTAGTTGTGGTGTGTGGGCTCTATAGTTTGCGGCATGCAGGCTTAGTAGTTGTGGCACGTGGGCTTAGTTGCCCTGTGGCAATGTGGGATATTAGTTCCCTGACCAGGGATTCAACCCGCATCACCTGCATTGTAAGACAGATTCTTTACCACTGGACCACCAGGGAAGTCCCTCATTCCTTATTCTTAGCAACAGGTTTTTAACACTCATTTTGAACTCTTTGAGCTTATTATTACCTCACTGGTTAAAAACTTTCTGACCTTACATTCATCCTTCCTTTCAGGATACACAGAGGATTAAATAAAAAAATAGGCTAAGATGAATTTTTTTTTCCTAAGTAACACAGATATCCTATTGTTCTCTGCCATCTCCCACTCCCACCTCCTTTAAGCAACAGGGGATGAGTTAAAGTGGGTGTAGGGATAAATCAGTTTTTGTCAAGTAAGATAAATTCATTTGATAATCACTGCAGAAATTTTACTTAAAAATATGTAGTAAAAATTTTTTGAAACATAACTGGCTTGAAAAATCAAGTAAATGAAGTATCTTAAATTCTGGAAGGAAAATTTAAATGAAGACGTAAATCATGAAGGAAAAGAGCTGTAGAATACAAGAAATATTTGAAATGAATACACATAAGATAGTTCAGTATCTTAAACATTTAAAGAGTTTTCAAAAAAAGGTCCACAATTCAAAGGTAAAATGGGCAAATGATAACAACAGTCAAATCACAGAAAATCAAGTCCAATTGGTTAATATCATAAAAAAGATGCTCAACCTTCTTAGAAATCAGGGAAGGGAAACTGAAGCAACAATGAACTATATTCTTTTACACCTGTTAGACTGGCAAAGAGTACAAAAATGACAGATTGTCATTTACTGGTTTCCAAAGAGGCTATGAAACATGTCCACCAGCAATCTGGAAAGATCTATTCAAAACCAAAACCAAAACCAAAACTAAAAAAAATTCCTTCAATCTGGGAAGTTAATTCTTCAGAATCTATCCCAAAAGAAAAAAAGCACCAGTATTTAGAAGTATATGAATAGGAATGATTATTAAGGAATTGTTTGTAGTGGCTATCAATAGGAAACAATGTAAATAAATACCTGCCAAGATGGGAAATGGTTAAATAAATCACAGGACGTCCATAAGATGAATAATATGTAGCCATTCAAAAGGATGAATTAAACATATATCAGTTGTTTTGAGATTAGTAAAAATGCCTAACAGATATGTATATAACATGACCTGATTTTTAAAAAATCTGGTCAACCATTTGTATATGTGTCTATGTGTGCCTACAATTATAGAAACATGGATAAAGTGGCAAGGATATTCCAGATTGCTTATCTTGAGAAGAGGAGGAATAAAGATGGGGATAGGATATAAAAAACAAAAAATTTTAAAATGTGTCTATTATATTTATGAGATGGCCTTATTTATATAAAACTTTACATTGGTGTATATATAAAAATATGTATATATGCATAACAAATTATACAAAACGTTTTCAAAGTAACCTTGCTTTAAAAAAATATTGACTGAAACGAGGACAATTTACAAAGGTTCCATTATAGTTCAGATTCTAGAGGCAAGCCATGGTGTTGAATTCTAGTTTTGGGACTTGTTAGCTGTGTGACACTGGGCAAGTTAGTTATATTCTCTAAGCTTTTGTTTCCTTATCTGTAAAACTGAGATAATAATGGTACCGACTTCACAATGTAAATGAGATAATGTATGTAAAATTCTTCAGTGTTTGGCACTGCGCTCAATAAATATTATCTATTATTATTAGCCACAGATTACATATTAATCAATTTATTTCTGGATCTAACACCAAGATCTAAGCCCTGAAGATAGAATTAAATGTTGTCTTAAATGTTGTTTTCAGAAGTACTATATATTGGTTTTTTTTAAATAAATAAATTAATTTAATTTTATTTTATTTTTGACTGCATTGGGTCTTTGTTGCTGCACACGAGCTTTCTTTAGTTGTGGCTAGCAGGGGCTACTCTTCGTTGCGATGTGTGGGCTTCTCATTGTAGTGGCTTCTCTTGTTGCGAAGCACAGGCTCTAGGCATGCAGGGTCAGTAGTTGTGGCTCACGGGCTCTAGAGCGCAGGTTCAGTAGTTGTGGCACACGGGCTTAGTTGCTCCGCGGCATGTGGGATCTTCCCGGACCAGGGCTCGAACCCATGTGCCCTGCACTGGCAGGTGGATTCTTAACCACTGCGCCAGCAGGGAAGCCCTATATATTGTTTTATATATTGCTTTTAATGCATTTATCTTCTGGTACTTTCCTCAGTCTTTAAAATTTCTCAGGACATCCTGAAGATTTTCACCTAGAATTTGTTAATTTAGATTGCCAAAAAAACCTGACCGTGGCAACAAAACAAATTTAGTAAACAGTTCAAATTAGCTCCTTAGGAACACTGGGAACATAGCAAGTAAAAAACTATTTACATTTATAGGTTTTTAGAGTATTTTAAAATTTAGTGTTATAATAAGCCACTTAACTCACCACACTGTCATGTTAAGTTGCTAGATTATCTTACTCAAGTAATATTTAATCTTCACATTTGATTTTAGGAAAACATAGTATGTGTAATATTAACTTAAAATAACAGCCTAGCCTCTCTGATGATCCTAGGTCTTCCATATTCAATATACTGATATGTTATAAAAATAAATAAAATATATCAAAAATGACAAACGAAAAGCAAAATCAGAATCCAAAAGACAGTAAATTTCTCAGTGACAGGAACTCTGTCTTATTCACCTTTTAAGTCCTAACAATAATTACAACGTTTATTAAGCATTACTGAGGATTTAGCTTGAGGAGTTCACAAAGAAATGGGACTTGAACTTTATTTATAATACATCAGAAAAATGATGTTTGTAGATAACTTGCCACAAATATTAGAACATACATTTGAGTACATAACCCAGTTGATCTGTCAGTGAAAATGACTGTCATCTGTCAGTGAAAATGTGGATGACACAATGTGAATTTTAAATTTAAAATATTTACTACATGGTTTATATAAGAGAAAAATAGGACAGCTCTAATACTTACACTACATTTAGTGGTAAGATATGGCTGCATAGTCATGGCATGTTTAACCATGAGCTGGGGTCTTATTTTGCTGAATAAGAACAAAGTGGTTATGCAAGCTACCAATCGTCCAGAATTCACACCTTTATTGTCAGAGTCTGGAAAAACAAACAGAGAAATAAGACACTAAAATATGACAAGGCAATGGAAATTATACAGAATATTATTTAAATTACTCAATACTATCCCCTGAATAGATTCAGTACATGCCTGAATACAACAGATTAGCATTTCTTATGATGCTAGACTTCCTGCATTTCATTTTTTCTTTGTTATATAATATTACATATATTAAGGATAAAGGACAAGGAGGCTGCACTAGGGAAGGCAAGTTTTACACTGAGGGGAGTAGGACTCAAGTTAAAAAGTAGAATGAAAGTTGGGAAGTTTAGAGATAGAATTTTCAGAATAAACATGGTGTTGATTATATCTAAAACTGGATGGAAATGAGTATGGGAAAGAAAATTAGCAAAGGAGGACAAAGACAATTTAGCTGAGGTGATACTGTGTTTAAGGGTACTGGGGAAAAAAAGAGATGCTGTGGGAGAATAATGTTAGAAGACAGGAATGATAAGAAGGTGGGCCAGTGCTATATTAGAAAAGTAAACAAAATGCTGTTCAGGTGAGAGGAAAATGTTGCTAGTTAGGAGATAAAATGTTTCTTGGTTCTCAGGAGTTTTTAGAGGAGATTAGAAACTTTTTAACATTAAGTGACAACAGTATCACCCTTAAAATCTAGGATAGGGAAAAGTAGGGGAAACAACAAAATATACAAAGAAAAAGAGGTAAACATGGAAAATGAAAAAAAAATTAAAGAAAAAAAACTGCAATAAAAATATAAAGAATATCAACAATTTTACCATAAATGATACCTCTGTATAGAGGCAACTGGCCCCCAATTCTGAAAACTGACTGAGGCTGACTATTGTTCCTCATTAACGTACATTAGGGGATGGGAAATAATGTTAGTCTTGTGTGCTTTTAAGCAATAGATATCCATTATGACTTTTATAAGTTTTATATAATTATTTATATTTTCATTAACTTCAATTTTGTGACTGACAGTGTGATAAATAATATAAAATATTAAATATTTAAGGAATTTCTCAATTAAAAAAATATTAACAGCTTTCTAGGTCAAGATTAAGCACATTTTATATAATAATTATAAATGATATTAGGTATATACTAAAAATCTTTTAAAAACATTTTTATAATAATTAAAACAATTTCATTTTGATAAAAATTTTATATAATTTAAAAGATACTGAACAGTTTTTGGATGAGTGCATTTAGCTAAATACATATTAGCCCCTGGACTTACTTTAATTCCTGTTCATTATGACATCTAAAATTATGTGCTATTGAAAGATATGTGGAAGAGATAAGTCCTATGCTTTTATTGTACTGCTCTAGATAATATTACTCAACCATAACAATATAACCTAGGATTCAACACCAAACAAAAAACAGATTTCATTTAAAAGTGAAGTAGTTAATTATTAGGCTAAGCAGAGCTAGAGGCAAAAATGAGAAATGTGCCCAAAGTATTTTAAAATATCTTATAAAATCAACTTAACGACCAATATATAAAATGTCTTACCAGCTAGAGATTCCTCATATTTAAGAATGTGCTCAACTAGGTTATCAACAAGTTGAGTACAAGCTTTCTTCACAGGTTTATATGAGGAATCCTCTTCGGACTTCAACAACTATATATGTATATATATAAAAAAAAAAATCCCAGTATAATTATTCATTAGACAATAATAATATAAACGCATTAAATGTGTCCATAAGTAATAAGCTTTTCAATTGGTTATTAACAATTTAATACTGAAAATGCAAATTAATAAACAAAAATATGTAACAAATATTTAAAAATATCTTATAAACCAGTAATTTATAGATACTTTCAAACAATTTTAGTATGAAGTTATTTAAATTGCTATGTGTAGGACTTAAGGTAGAATATGAGAGAAATGAGAACGGTGACCTTCCCTTAAGAGTACCATTCAATGTTAGTTGGAATGATTTTAAAGAATGAGAATTCCATTCCTTATTATTTCAAGTTCTTTGATGTCTCAAAAAAGTATATTATGGGTTAATTACATTTTTAAAATAATTGTAACTACATCTGAATTGCACCTTATAATTCGCAATTATAAAACACAAGGCTGGATTTCTTCCCTGTGTTATCTCTTACCAAGTTATTAATAAACAATGTTAGAAAAGTGTTACGAATAATGATATGAGGAAAAGAGATCAGTCTAACTATAGCCAAAAAATAAAACCAATCCAATCTTTCATAATAATCAGAGGTCAATGGTAAAGTCATCTAAGGTATATCTGTTTTGTTAATAAAGAATAGCTAATACAATTCTGGGGCTATTAAAGAAACTGAAATGTTTAATTTCTGTCAAGAGTTCCAGTGCTGTCCAATGTAACTTTCTACAATGATGGATATGTTCTATATCTGTGCTGCCCATTATTGCTGCTACAAGCCACATGCAGCTACAAAACACCTGAAATGTGGATAGTATAACTGAGGAATTAAAAGTAAATAAAAATTCAAGTTAATTTAAATGAAAAAACACGTGTGGCTAGTACGGGACAGCACAAGTTTAAACTTTCACTACAATATGAGTGGATGATTAAAACTGATAGCAATCAGAATAACATATCACACACATTTCCCCTGCTCCCTCCAATTTAAAGAAATAAATCAAAGCAAGGAAACTTCAATTTACCCAGTTACAACTCTGAACAGCAAATTCTCCTTGTTCTGCTCTATAACTCAACCTTAAGCAGCTATTAAAATTATATGCTAGTCTGGTCTTTTTCAGGCAGGAGTAGAAAACAATCTCCTCGCCCGTTTTTTCTTTCTGCTCTCCAAGACATCAAGTATACATAAAAGTATTAATCATAAATTTTAGTTCATGGCATTGCCAATACTGGTTATGTACCCTTTTATTTACTTATAAATATAATGATGCACTATGAACCTAACTCAAGGATATTTCCAATAACTTATATTTCCCAATGTGCTCCTTCCTTTATCCCATCTTCCTGTTTAACTTTCAAGGTACCACTTATCAGGAATTTTACCATTTCTTTGCTTTAAAAAAATTGTCTAAGCTAAATACTGTTTATAGTTCTGCTGGATCTTCAACTTTCTGAAAGGTATCATACTGGATGTAGTCTTCTGGGATGTGCCTTTTTCACTCAACATGTCACTAACTGTAATCCAGGTTGTTGCATGAAACTACTTTATTCATTTTCACTGCTATACGACAGGCCGTTTGTATGTCTATACTGCAGTTCATTTATCCATTCTTCTGAAGACAGGTTAATTAAAATTTTAGTGGCATAATGAAAATTCTTGTCTCCTGGTGCACATATGCAAGATTCTCTTGGGTATATACCTTGGCGTGGAACTACTGGGTCATAGGATATATGAATGTTCAACCTTATGAAATAATGCTAAATTTAAAAACTTTTGTTGTAATATTTTCTCAGCACCAGTGTTTAAGAGATGCTATTTAATCCACCTTTTCTCTGTCATTTGTTATCACCGAACTTCAACTTTTGCCAATCAAATGGGTGTAAAATGTGGTCTTGATTTGTATTTCCTATATTACTTATGAGGCTGAATACCTTATAGGCCATGTGTGCTATCTCCTCTATGAACTGCCTATTCATGACTTTCTCCTGTTTTCCTGCCAGGACTCCTGCCTTATACTGGTTTGCAGGACAGGAGTTCTTTACATATTTTTAACAATGATCCTTTGTTAGTTATATGTGTATCAAATATCTTTCCCAGTTTGTGACTTGTGTTTTCTTGATTCATAAATGTTCCTCATTTTAAGGCAGTGAAATTTATCAATCTTTCCAGGTTAATGGCTTTTGTGACTTAAGAAATTCTTCCCTAAGAAAGGTCAAAAATATATTCACACATATACTTTCTTCTGTAAGTTTTAAAGATTTCCTTTAATCTATATGGAATTGACTGCTGAGTTGAAGAATTAAAAAAAAAAAATCCTTATGGATAGCCACTTGGCCCAGTCTCATTTATTGAAAAATCCATGCTACCTTAATTACTGTATCTCTAAAAATAAGTCCTGATATTTGTTAAGGCACATCAGTGTCCCTGCATTTTCAGAAATGACAATTATTTTCAGCTCTTTACTTTTCCATATACATTTTTTAATCACTTTGACATGTTTGATGAATACTTTTTGTTCTTGATTTTGATGAGATCTTTTAATATCTTTCCATTTTGCATGATTGTCATTTTAGGTTTTATAGTTTAGTCTCTGTCAGATTTTATTCCTAGTTTACTAGAAGTTGTCATTCAAGGGTATTAAATTTTATCAACGATTTCTCCTGTATCCTGACATGATTATTTTTTGTTTAACGTTAAATCATACACACGTGTGATGTTAAACCAGCCCCATGATACGCATGCATAGATATATGTATATATGTGTGCATATGTATACGTAAACATATACACATCTCTATCCATCTTTTTGATGCATTTCAAAGTAAGCTGCAGACATCAGTGTATTTCCTCGTTTTTCTTTTTTTTTTTTTTCGGTACGCGGGACTCTCACTGTTGTGGCCTCTCCCGTTGTGGAGCACAGGCTCAGCGCCCATGGCTCACAGGCCTAGCCGCTCCATGGCATGTGAGATCTTCCCGGACCGGGGCACGAACCCGTGTCCCCTGCATCGGCAGGAGGACTCTCAACCACTGCGCCAGCAGGGAAGCCCTCTTTCTTCCTTTTGAGATAAAATTTACATGAAATATATACAAATCTTCAGTGTATACTCGCCTGGTTTTGTTAAGTGTATTCACCTATATAAGTCAAACTCCCTATCAAGATAAAGGACAGTCTTTCTCCATCTTTAACTTATATCAGAATCATCTGGAGACTTTGTTTAGGTGGGCCCCTACTTCAGAGTTATGGATTAATTAAGTCTGGGGTAAAGCCTTAGAACTTCACTTCTAACAAGTCACAGGTAATCTTGATAACTTTTAGAACCACTGATATAGATTATTACCATCGCCCCTGAAAGTCCCCTCATGTTCCTTTCCAGTCAATCTCTGGCCCCCTGCAACCACTCTTCTGATTTTTTTCCAATATAGATTAGTTTAGCCTCTCCTAGAGCTTCATATAAGTGGAATCATAATATGTACTCTTCTGTGTAAGGCCTCTTTCATTCTGCATGTTTTTATTATTTACCTATGTTGCTGTATGTATCAATAGTTTGTTCCTTTATGATATGGTATACTATCAAGTTGTATGGATACATCACGTTTTTTTTAAACCATTCACTGGCTGATGGAGACAGAGACAGTATTTGACTGTAAACTCAGGCAGGAGAAATCAAGCTGCACCTTCAACACTTTGCTTAGAAATCGCCTCAGCTAAACATTCAGTTTCATCACTTGAAGGTCTACCTTTCACAAAACACTGGAACAGAAACACAATTTAGCCAAGTTCTTTGTCACGTTATAACAAAGAGTCACTTTTCTCTGTTGACTGATAGCATGTTCCTCATTTGCATCTGAGACCTCATCAGAATGGCTTTTAACCATCCATATTTCTACCAACATTCTGTACATGATTATATATATGCTTTAAAGAGAAGGAAGCTTTCCCTATAGCTCTTCTCTTTTCTTTCTGAGACCTCATCAGAATTGCCTTTTAATGTCTTCACAGCAATATCAGTTTTTTTCTAGTATGCACCTCAAAAATCTTCTGGTGTCTACCAACTACCCAATGCCAAAGTCACTTCCACATTTTTAGGTATTTATTTCAGCAGCACCTCACTTGTTGATACCATTTTCTTAGTATGGGCTGCTTTAACAAATACCATAGACTATGTGGATTAAACAATAGAATTTATTTCTCATAGTTCTGAAGGTTGGGAAGTGCAAGATCAACGTATGGTTGGTTTCTGGTGAAGATCCTCTTCCTAGCCTGCAGAGATGGCTGTCTTCTTGTTGTAACTTTACACAGCAGAGAGCAGACAGGTAATTTCTCTCATGTCTCTTCTTAGAAGGACACTAATCTGATTCATGAGGGCCCCACCCTCATGACCTAATTATCCTCCAAAGGCCCCATCTCCTAATACCATCACACCGGGGATTAAGCTTCAACATTATGTATTTTGGAGACACGAACATTCAATCCACAGCATTCTTTGAAGAATCCTCTTGAGGAAGGAGTTCCATGCACTACTGAAAATTTATACTGTTAATCCTTTCTCCAACCTTCCCCAAAGGAACCTACAGTCTTTTATCAGGTTAACTGTGCACTGGGGGAAAAAAATTATTAGACCTTTAGGGATTACCAGACACTGGCTCTGAACTGACACGAATTCTAGGAGACCCAAAACATCACTGTGGCCCACCAATCAGAGTAGGAGCTTATGGAGGTCAGATGATCAATGAAGGTATAGCTCAGGTCTGTTTCACAGTGAGTCCAGTGGGTCCCCAAACCCATCCTCTGGTTATTTCACCAGTTTCAGAATGTAAATTAGAATAGACTTATTCACAGGCTGACAGAATCCCCACATTGGTTCTTTGATCAATGGAGTGAGGGCTATTGTGGTGGGAAAGGCCAACTGGAAGCCACTAGGACTGCTTCTACCTAGGAAAATAGTAAATCAAAAACAATACTGTATCGCTGGAGGGACTGCTGAGATTAGTGCTACCACCAAAGACTTGAAGGATGCAGGGGTTGTGATTCCGACCACATCCTTATTCAACTTGCCTATTTGGCCTGAGAAGACAAATGGATCCTGGAGAATGACAGTGAATCAGCATAAGCTTAACCAGGTCGGGACTCCATTGCAGCTGCTGTACCAGATGACGTATCAGTGCTTGAGCAAATTAACACGTCCTCTGGGATCCGGTGTGCAGCTACTGATCTGGCAGATGCCTTTTTCTCATCCCTGTCAAAGGCCCACCAGAAGCAGTTTGCTTTTAGCTGGCAAGGCTGGCAATACACTGCACTGACCTGTCTCAGGGGTACATTAACTCTCCAGCCATACATTATAATTTAGTTTGCATGTTCTTGATTATCTTTCCCTTCAATAAGATATCACACTGGCCCATTACATTGATGACATTATGTTGATATTATGTAGTAAGCAAAAAGTAGCAACTATACTAGACTTATTGGTAAGATGTGTGTGTCAAAGTGTGGGAAATAAATCCAACAAAAATTTAGAGGTCTTTTACTTCAAAGAAATTCCTGGGGGCTTAGTGGTGTGGGGTATATTGAGATATTCACTGTAAAGTAAAGAATAAGATGTTGCATCTGGTCCCACCTATAACCAAAAAGGAGACTCAATACCTAGTGGGTTTCTTTGAATTTTGGAGGCAACAAATTCCTCATTTGGGTATATTATTCTGGACCATTTACTGACTGACCTAAGAAGCTGCCAGTGTTGAGTGGGGCCCAGAACAAAAGAAAAGGCTCTGGAATAGGTCCAGGCTGCTGTGCAAGTTGCTTTGCCACTTGGGCCATACGATCTAGCAGATCCAGTGGTGCTTGAAGTGTTAACGGAAGACAGGGATGCTGTTTGGAGTCTTTGGCAAGCCCCCGTATGTGAACTGCAGTATAGGCCCTTAGGATTTTGGAGCAAAGCCTTGCCATCCTCCATAGAAATAGCTCTTGGCATGCTACTGGGCCTCAGTAGATACTGAATGCCTAGCCATGGGCCACCAAATTATCATGCATTCCGAGCTGTCATGAACTGGGTGTTTTCTGACTCACCAAGCCATAAAGTTGGGTGTGAAAAGCAGTACTCTATTATCAAATGTAAGTGGTATATACACGATTAGGTCAGAGCAGGCTGAAGGGCACTTGAAAAAATGGCCTAAATGCCTGTGGTTCCCACTTCTGCTATACTACCTTCTCTGTCCCAGCTTGCACCTATGGCCTCAGCTGACCATGGGGAAGACCCTAGGGTCAGTTGACAGAGGAAGAGAAGACTTGGGCCTGGTTTACAGATTGGTCTGCACAATATGCAGGTACCACCCAAAAGTGGATAGTTGTAGCAATACAACTCCTTTCTGGGACATCCCTGAAGGACAGTGGTGAAGAGGAATTTTCCCACTGGGCAGAACCTGAAGCTGTGCATCTGGTTGTTCACTTTGCTTGGAAGGAGAAATGACCAGATGTGTGATAAGGAAATCTGGGGAAGAGGCATGTGGAGACATCTCTGAATGGGCAAAATCCATGAAAATATTTATATCCCACATGAATGTTCACCGAAGGGTGACCTCAGCAGAAGAGGATTTTAAAAATCAAGTGGATAGGATGACCTGTTCTGCAGATACCTTCTCTGAGGATATCAGCCTCTTTCCCCAGCCACTCCTGTCATCACCCAATGGGCTCATGAACAAACTATCCATGGTGGCAGAGATGGAGGCCATGTATAGGCTCACCAACATGGACTTCTACTCACCAGGGCCACACTGGCTATGGCTACCACTGAGTGCCCAACCTGCCAGCAGTAGAGACCAACACTGAGTCCCTCATATGGAATCATTCCCTGTGGTAATCAGCCAGCTACCTGGTGGCAGGTTGATTACACTGGACTGCCTCCATCATGGAAGGGGCAGCATTTTGTTCTTACTGGAATAGACACTCTGGATACAGATTTGCCTTTCCTGCATGCAATGCTTCTACCAAAACTATCTCCTGTGGACTTACAGAATACCTTATCTACCATAATGGTACTCCAAACAGCATTGCTTTTGATTAAGAAACTCACTTCACAGCAAAAGAAGTGCAGCAACAAGCCCACGCTCATGTTCCCGACTATTCTGAAACAGCTGACTTGATAGAATGTGGAATGTCCCTTTAAAGAGTCAGTTACAGCACCAGATAGGTGGCACTATCCTGCAATGGCTCAGGCAAGATTCTCCAGCAGGCTCTTATGCTCTGAATCAGCATCAATACATGGTGCTGTTTAGTCCATAGCCAGGATTAGTCCAGGAATCAAGAGGTGGAAATTTGAGGGGCATCACTCACTATTACCCTTAGTGACCCATTAGCAAAATTTTTGCTTCTGTTCCAGCTACTTTATGCTCTGCTGGCTTAGAGAGAGGTTCTAGAGAGGGAACGCTTCTACCAGGAGACACAACCATAATCCCACTGAACTGAAAGTTACTACTGTCACCCAACTACTGTGTGCTCCTCATGCTTCTGAATCAACAACAAAGAAGGGAGTTAGGGTCTGGATGGAGTGATTGATCCTGACTAACAAGAAGAAATTGGAGTACTACTCTATAATGGAGGTATGGAAGAGTATGTCTGGAATACAAGAGATCCCTTAGGCCATCTCTTAGTATTATACCAGCTGTGATCACGTTACCAGTTATAGAAATAAGGACTTTAATTGCCATGAGTATTTCCTACTTATTTTGTCATGAATACATTTGTGTGTGTGTACATGTGTGTGTATTGTGTGTACAGAGGTGGGGGAGAGGGAAAGGGAGAGAGAGATCGAGAGGGAAAGTGAGAAAATATCTTTCTTCCCCCCCCTTATTCCTTTATCACATAACATAAAGTGTACTGACTTCATATCATAGTATTTAAATGTTGTTAATCTGACATCACAGTACTTAAATTATGGGATATCAAGAAGAGTAAACATCACTCAAGGACTTCTTCTGGGGAATGGGTTAGTGCATTTTTGGTTACATGCATGATAATTGTATCATGTTAGGTAGAATCATGACCTTGTTATTGTCTTTATTTGGAGATTTAGTATGGTTTAAGGAGATGTATATGGGTACCAAGTTAACAAAAGGTAGAACTGTGACGGTTAATTCTAAGTGTTAACTTGACTGGGCCAAGGGATGCCCAGTTATCTGGTTACACATTATTACTGGACGTGTTGGTGAGTAAAGGTGATTCTAAATGAGATTAGCATTTGAATTCGTGAACTCAGCAAAGGAGACTGCCCTCTCCAATGTGGGTGGGGCTGAATAGAACAGAAGGTAGAGGAAGGGAGAATCCAACCATTCTCTGAGTACTTGAGCTGCGACATTGGTCTCCTCCCACATTTGGACTGAGATTTATGCTATCAGCTTCCATGGTTCAGGCCTTAGGACACAGACTAAACTACATACTAGGGGCTTTTCTGGGTCTCCAGTTTACAGACAGCAGACTGTGGGATTTAAGAACCTCCATAATGACATAAGCCAATTCCTTATAATAAATCTTTTCTCTGTCTCCCTTTCTCAGTATCTTGTTGGTTCTGCTTCTCTGGAGAAACATGACTAATACATGTCCCTTCTGAGTCAATCCCTGATCCCCTGCAATCACTCCTCTGATTTTTTCCAATACAGATTAGTTTTGTCACTCCTCGAACTTCATATAAATGGTATCAGAGTATGTACTCCTCTGTGTAAGGCTTCCTTCATTCTGCAGTGTTTTCATTAACCGTCTATGTTGCTGTATGTATCAGCAGTCTGTTCCTTTAAGATGTGGAGCACTATCAAATTGTATGGATATATCGGTTTCTCTATTCATTCACTGATTGATGGCAATAAGAGTATTTGATTGTAAACTTCAAGAAGGAGATCTTGTTCTGGACTACAAAGGCCAGGAACAGATGAAATATAGTTTATTCAAGTTTTTTCATTGCTTGCATTTTCTTGTAAACTAAAAAAAAGGCTGTAGTCTTAGATCATAAGCGGTGACAATGAGTGGCTCTGTAAAATTAATTTTGTGTACCCACCATAGGCTATGATAGTGGTTTAAATTAATTGAACCACTTTTTAGAAATAAAAAAAATGTAAGGACTTTCATGATAGAACTTTTTCTTTCACATACTACTGAAAAAAATCACAAAAAAAGCTATGAATTCATTAAGTTATAAGGGAATTGAATTTCCATACATTTACAAAATGTGTATATGTAGTTTAGTGGACAGAGTTTGATGCCTGTGTAAATATGAAACTATTTCATGTAGTACTTCAAGTTTCCCTAGGAAATCATATTCCATGAATTGGGAATCACTGATTTATACAAAGCCGACCCAACATAAAAATAATAATGAGAAATATCTGAAATTGGACAGAATGGAATGTGTGTACATGAATCCATGTGGAAACAGTAAGAGTGCTAATTATTTTTGATTCAAGAATTTCAAACAATTCCAGTAGTCTCTTCTTTGTATCCTTCCCAGCTTCTCTTAAAATTTATGCACAGTGCTGTTACAACTGCTAAGACTGGTTATATCTCCATCAGATGTATTTATATAAATATTTTTTAGTTTTCTTTATTTCATTAAACTAAACTCTGCTAGTCTAATGACTGTATCAGAAAGTCACAATGTCATTTTGGTAAACTAAATTGTTGGCAGAAACTAAAGTAGGAAAGCAATGAATAGGGAGCAACAGAAAGCAATGAACTAAAAGAGGACTAGAGAGTAAAGATATAAAGAATATAAAACTACTGCTAAGAGGTTATAAATCTAGTGTTCTCTTTTCTACTTCCAACTTGCTAATAACACATAGGGATATTATCTTAGATTCTTTTTATTAATACTAACTAATGACATTTCTGATAGCTATACTTAATTCTTACTTTAACATTTATTACAATTATCACATGAAACATTGTTGTAGAGCTTTCTAGAAATTATTATGCCCCCTTTGGAATGGCTGACATAAATATAACTAAGATGGTCATAAGGCTCTATAATATAGAGCTAATTATGTGACTTAGGAGGGAAAGGATGTCAAATATATCATGTAAAATTATAAAATGGAAGATGATTGATGAAGAGAGTCCAAGATATTACAGACTGGATAACAGAGGCAAATACCATGAAGATGCTTAAAAAAGGCATCTTAAAAAAATTTTAAAAGCAACATATTACTACATACTACCAGAGGGCTAAAGTTAAAAAGAATGACAATACCAAGTACTGAGGATGTGGAGCAACTGGAATATTGCTGGTGGAAATGCAAAATGGTTCAGCCATTTTGGAAAAACAGCTTGGCAGTTTCTCACTCACCACATGACCCAACAATTACGATCACAGGAATTTACCCAAGAGAAATGAAAACACCTACCCCCACAAAAACTTGCACACAAATATTCATAGCAGGATTATTCATAACAGTCCAAACTGAAAACAACTCAAAAGTCCATAAATTTGTGAATAAAGAAATTGATACATCCATACTATTGACACTACTCAGCAATAAAAAGGAATAAAACATTAATACACCAGCAACATTCTGCTAGTTAAAAGAAGTCAAACACAAAAGACTACATGTTGTATGATTCTATTGATATGAAATTCTACAAAAGGGACAACTGTAGTGACAAAAAGTGAATCAGTGTTTTCCAAGGACCAAGGGGAGAGGATCAACTACAAAGAGGCACAAGGAAGCTTTTAAGAGTGATATTCTTTACATCACTGTAAATAATTATTAAAGTTAATAAAAATGTATACCTAAAATTGGTGAAAATTTTTGCATGTAAATTATGTCTCAATGAAATAATTTTGATTGATCGTTAAAAATATTGCTAGGGTTTCCCTGGTGGCGCAGTGGTTGAGAGTCTGTCTGCCAATGCAGGGGACGCGGGTTCGTGCCCCAGTCCGGGAGGATCCCACATGCCGCGGAGCGGCTGGGCCTGTGAGCCACGGCCGCTGAGCCTGCGCATCTGGAGCCTGTGCTCCGCAACGGGAGAGGCCACAACAGTGAGAGGCCCGCGTACCGCAAAAAGAAAAAAAAAGAAAAAAAAATTGCTAAATACAGTTTTATTACTAAAAGTATTATTAAAAATAAAAAAGTAAACAAATAGACTTAACAGATAGTAAATTGTTGACATAATCGAACAGAAAAAATTACTTCATGATAGACTTTTAATGGTATATGTTTAGTGAGCTACAGATAAAAAGAAATGCAAAAAAAATCCTAAACTGTATCCAGTAATCTTACTGTTAATATAGTAGGGCAAAGCAAATAGGAAATTATGTCCATTTCCTTGGAAATAAGATTTTTAGCCTAAAGGAAATAATAAAATCAAAGAAGCAGAATCTCATAATCTTAAATTTGAATTAAAAATATCAATATAAATTCTTGATTTATTTTTTTCTTTCTAAGAAATATGTATCTTTTAGCTCTATCCTCTGAAAAGGCCCAAAGCTATGATAACCCATTAGTAATGAACATCCAGAGCACCCAGATTATTCCCACCAAAGGGATTCAAGGCTCTTTGGAAAAATGGTTGATTCCAGGTTTGGGACAGAAAATGTATAAGTTGAGTCTGGGGCATCTTGTAGAGGCAGAAAGTAATCAGGCTACAAAAGAGTAATGAGTTTATACCAAAAAGATACAAGATCCATTTGAAGGGACTACCACTGGGCAAAGATGGGACAATTTGAGCTTCAAAAAGAATTATGATTGCAATAAATTAAAATACAAAGATACAAAAATCTTTTAGTTCACACTGATATTGACAGGAAAACTCACTATTCTGAAACTTGATTAAGTAATGGAAAGAATAAAGTTTTTCCCCTGCCCTTCCTGTACAAACTATATTTTACAGTAGCCAAATATTACGACAAATTCCTCTTTAAAGAAGAATCCTTGCTAATTAATATGGAATAAATAAAATAACTAGAAAAAATCAGTATTTTGCAACTTATAATGAAAATAATGAATCTAGGTAATGATCATTTAAAACCAGTCCTGAAAGACTGTATAATAGATGTACCAGGCAATCAAAATCACTGAAAATGTAACAACCAAACATTATGTGCCTCTTGATGTGAGGCAATAATATTTACCATTGCCTGTGAAGTATTTCTGTCTATACTCCTAAAACTGAACTTCAGTATTAGTAAACCTCTGGATCTAACTTAGGAGTTTACAGAAAAAAATGGTGGACAGAGGAACAACTTAAATGACACCAGAAAGAAGAGGTCTATGAAATCCAGAATGTGGGACACTCTACAGGAAAACATGTAAGTGGCATGAAAAAAGGAGTGAAGGGTTGACTATTACAGACTAAGACTTAACAGTCATGTCAACCAAAGCAACTGCAAACCAACTATAAAAATACATTTTTGAGACAATCAGGGAAATGTGAACATCGACTAGGTATTAAATATTAGGAAATAATTTTATTAATATTTATTTTGATATAGATGATAAAGATATTCTGGTTATTTTTTAAAGTCATTTCTATTAGAGATCAATACTAAAGTATTTATGGGTGAAATGATACAAAGTATGGGATTTTCTTTAAAAGTATTACAGCCAAAAAAAAATTAAAAAAAAAAGATGGGGGAGGGATAGAGATAAATAAGATATTAGGAAAGTGCTAACAATTTTTGAAGCTGGGTGATGGGTACTTCTATCTATCTGAAAATTCTTAAATAAAAAAATTCATATTTCAACTTATAAAATTTTTAAAGAACACTAATTGTGGTTTAATCCTGTACTACTATAGGAAATTCTACATATTTTATAATATGTCAAATAATGTAAATATATATTTAATGCAATCTATATACCTATTTATAGATCTCATGTCTATCATCTAGATTAAAGGGATAAAAAAATTATCTAGAAGGATGGGAAGACAGAATATCAATATTAGTGATTTAGAAAACTTACTTGTAGCAAGCAGTTGAACAATTCATTAAACAGGGATATTAACCAAAACATTCAGCCTAATATATTGAAATGAATTTTCCCTACCACAAAGTATATACTTAAAAAATAACTGAAAAACTTCTTTTAAATCATAAAGTCTACAAAAACTCACATTTTGAAGAAGTTGCTCAAACCAGTCATAGCCAGTATCTCTGCATGCTGCAACCTAAGGGGAGAAATATGGTGAAACTATCAAAGTTAGAAATTTACTTTAAAATATACTTTTGCTATGCTATAGCCTCAAGTATATAAATATCTAAAGTCCTAAAGTAAAAAAATTATTTTTAGAGTAAACTATTTTTTCAGTGAGCCAATAATTTACCATGTCAAAGAACTTTATTCTAAAAATATCTTAGAAGACATTCAAGAAATTAGTTTAATGCATTGAAATTTTAAAAATGGTATACATTCTGAATGGTATTATTGAATCACACACTATCAGAAAAATCTGTAAGGTCTAAAAACAATAAAAATGGAAATGTTTGCTTCCTATTTTCCTTCGAGATAGAAGATTTAAAGACATCAGAGAAACTGTTGATCATGTAATCCATAATATAAAATTTCTTATGTTCAAAACATGAACAGTATTCTGGGTCAAGAAAAATTGTAGTTTACGTGTATAATTAAACATAATGAAACTAATCTTAATTCACGTTTTCTGAAAAAGGTAGAAATTACTATCTCATTTCAGGTTGCCATCCATGGGTTATGTTATCTTTTTATCCACTTCTCCTTTCCCTTTCAGTTTTCAATCATTGGAAGAATCTGGAGAATTTTAATATCAGCACTTTAACTCAGTGGATGCCAAAAAGTGGGGCTAGGTGAAAACAACACTCTCATCTTACTTGCATCCCTTGAGTACATCCATAAATATAAAGGAAGGGATGTAGTAGAGAATAACCAAATATCTTGTCATTGTCTCTCCCTTTGTAAGACAAGGCAGACCTCAATGAGGTTTGCATCCACAGGGACCACCCTTGTTTCAGTCCTTCTTACCACATCAGTGATATTTAAAATTTTCCTTGTCATTGCTTCTTTGTCATTGTGTGGAGTTGGAGTAAACCAGAGTTTTTGGAATGTTTCATTTACTAATTTCTAGAAGAAAGAAAAATTTCAAACTAAGTAACTACAACGAATGTGGCAAAATTCTTAACCCCCAATTCTCATTAAAGCCCAAAACAGATTTAAAAAAAAATCTATAAATAACTAAACAAAACACAAATTACCAGAAACTATTGGTATGACATCCTCAGTTTTTTTTTTTTAATCAGCAATTAACTTACAAAAATTATAACCTTTTTCAACTTGGCAATGATTTTAAATGGGTAATACGATGCCTAGTATAGAACTTCTGGAGAGTACACATTCAAATGCTTTTAATCAAACTAAAAACACATTTTTTTCTACTTTTGGGGGAGAAGTTGTTAAAAAACAAAAGAAAAAAACCCCCAAAAGAAATATAGGGACAATCATATATACATAAATTCACTAATGAACTCAGGATTAAACTTTCAACAAAGTATTTACTAATTTAGAAAACCAAGCACATACCATTTGAAAATCAAAATAAATTTAATTTGATAATAAACTTCCTATATACAATGCAATCTCTACAATGATATTAAATATTATAATTGCTAAATTGGTTGGGTAAGATCAGATTTTATTAATTAATGCAAGATATAGAAATAAAAATACCTAAGTATGTCTTTTTCTTGAATTTATAATCTAAAATGATGATTCACTTGTAAAGTTTATATATATGTAAATTAACAAAATTTATGTAAAATAAACATTTAAATTATTTAAAACATTAATTAAAAAATGAATTTTAAAGTAGTCAACGTTTTTATCTCACCTTAATGCCCTCTTCATCATTCACTCTGCGAATCATTTTTACACACATTTCTGTAATTTTTGGAAATGTTGGTTGTTCAATACAGATGTCTCTTAGAATCTTTATTACCCTTTTTCTGACACTGATACCAGTATCCTAGGAATAGAAAGGTATTTTAAACGTCAGAAAAATTGAGATGCTTAGGTGTGTGAAATTTGATAAAATGAAATCAGAAAATACCAACAAGCAGTATATACACTATTTATTAACATGGTAAACATGGTCTATATATTTCCTTTTTATATGCTCTTTTATTAATGTTACTATAAATTTAAGTTATTTTATTATGTTGTCTTTGCTTTTAAAATATAATATCTAATACATGGAAAAATATAAAATAGCACTGAACACAAGACTAGAGTATAAGCTTGCCAAAATTAAATGGGATAACAAACATGAAACTTTTAGTGTCTGGCACTTAAACAGCATATGAAGTATATTTAACAAAAATGTTTAACCTAACTCTTTCAAACCATTGTCACTATATTATGATTTATAGTAAATATAAGAAACAAAGGAACAGATTAAATGAAACAAAACCATGAGGAAATAACAATATTGGCTTGGCCATTTTATTTTATTTTTATTTATTTACTTTTTAATGATATTTTCCTTTTTTAAAAAGATTTTTTGATGTGGAGCATTTTAAAATTCCTTATTGAATTTGTTACAATATTGTTTCTGTTTTATCTTTTGGTTTTTTGGCTCCAAGGCATGTGGGATCTTAGCTCCCTGATCAGGGATGGAACTGGCACCCCTGCATTGGAAGACAAAGTCTTAACCGCTGGACTGCCAGGGAAGTCTCTGGCTTGGCCTTTTTAAATTAGTCAATGTGGATGTGTGTAAAAAAGAGCTAGAGAATACTCTAAATAAAACAGAGATGAGGGACTTCCCTGGTGGTGCACTGGTTAAGAATCCACTTGCCAAAGCAAGGGACACAGGTTCAAGCCCTGGTCCAATAAGATCCCACATGCTGTGGAGCAACTAAGCCTGTGTGCCACAACTACTGAGCCTGTGCTCTAGAGCCCACGAGCCACAACTACCGAGCCCACGTGCCGCAACTACTGAAGCCCATGTGCCTAGAGCCCATGCTCTGCAACAAGAGAAGCCACTGCAATGAGAAGCCCACGCACCGCAGTGAAAAGTAGCCCCCGCTTGCCACAACTAGAGAAAGCCTGTGTGTAGCAACGAAGACCCAACGCAGCCAAAAATAAATAAATTAATTTATATATATTAAAAAAAAGGTGAAATATTGTGGTGGATACTTGGGTGTTCACTGTACTATTTTTCTTTAACTTTACAAATTTGCATAATTCAAGCATTTTTAAAATAAATAAAAAGCACTGAACACTTATTGTGTAAAATTATTTCCATTATGCAATTTAGCAATTGTGAAAATATTTTAGGATACATTACTAAGGCAGACACTGTCAGAGTTTATTATATCTGAAAATCCTGAGGAGTTTGTCCTTCACTCTTGAAAAGAGTGAGGCACTAAAATGGAAAAAATTATTCCACTCTTTCCTTAAAATTCTTTGTTTCCATCAAGATTTTATGCTAGTTGAAGATGAAATTATCTGTAACTCTCAGTCCCACTGTATTCTAATACTGGGCTAAAGGTGATAAAATAAACTCTTGTCATTTCAGAAATACCTAATCCTGTACCTAATGCATCTCTGTTGAGTTACAGAAGAAGTCAATATGTCCGCAGTGGGTGGTATGAAAATTCTACAGATACTTTGTAATGCCAATGTTTCATTTTTTCATTCTTTCATTTTCCAGGGAAGAATTCAATGACATAGAAGAAAAGAATATCTTAGAATAGTGTTTATTAAGCTTGGTCTTAAGACTCAAATGACTCTCTTGTTTAACTTGCAGGTATCTGAGCTTGTCATAATTCAGCTTTAAGGAAACATGTGAATATATAATGGCCCAAAATACTGTCAGACACCAAAGTTCTATACCTAGTTCTCACTGAGACAATTCTTCCTGTTTATATACATACACATATAATTATTACTCTAGATTCCTGTCCAAAATATTTAACTATGCCATGTAGCTCCTATCATTTACTCATTGTAAACTGGTATAATCAAAAGGCAAGAGTAAGCGTAAAAAGGAATCCAATTTTTGCCAATGATTTGTTTTACAATATTGAGCAGCCCTCCTCTTGAAATATGTCCTTCTTTAGAAAGTTGCTATAGTTTACAGATTAGGTAATATAAATACATAATTGATATCTACATTTCTAGCTTAACATTTTTAAAAGTGACATTAGGAAGGCAAAATTATACTCATAAATGACAATAAAAATGACGTAACAAACATACCAATATTCTTTCAATCAGCATATCATAATACTGCTCAGCAAGCTGAGGTCGACAAAGGACAAATCGACCTAGTAATTCTACTGCTGCTTCTCTGACACTAGTGGAGTTATCCATCAATCGTCCATGAACTCCTCGCTGCATATCCAGCTAAAGAAAAATAAAGCAAATGTAATTTATACTAAGTAGAACTAATATCTTAATTTGAATAGAAAACTCAAATAAAAAGAATCATCTGTGCTCCTCTTTACCCTTGCTAGAATACTGGGGTCTACAGCAACAACCTCAGATAAACACTTCATGGCTTTTGTTCGAACGGCAATTGCGTTTTCACCAAGAACTCGAAGGATCTGCCAAGCAAATATTGACATTTTCATCAATTTTAGAACACATAACATTTAACAAAATATAGAAAGAAAACATGAAAAAAGATTAAAATAAATATCATACTCACTTTCCTTTAATTTTTATATAAGTGAGTAAAAGATCTGTTATCTTACTGATCCAAAGCTTTAACTTAAAACATAGTAAGGCATTCTATGCTTTACGGACTTTCCTTTATCCTGGCATTCTCAATTAAACCTGTTTTTTATTGCTATGTTTCATCTGCAAGAACCTGTAGCCCCACTGAAACCTTCCTATCTGTAACTTTAATCAAGGATATTTAGTATCATTTAAATAATAACTTGGAATTGAATATTTTTATTACATCAATCACTCTACCTATATACCATCACTCTACCTGTACCATACAGATACATATCCATTTATCTGTAAAACAAGAATCAGTAGGTAAAAGGCATGCAGAACAAAGATATTTTAACAAATATGGAACACAGAAACAAATGTTACTTTCATGATTTTTTAAAATATCTGTTCTCAGTAATGATAGATATCATACTCAAACGCAAGTAACCAGAATTAGAAAAATTAATTTCATTGTATAAGGAATTCTGGTCCAGTTTACCTGTGTCAAATAAATATCAAAGCTCTGGGCAAACGGCCTCATAGAGGCCAAGTATCGAACAATCAAACAAGCATCATCATAGTCCACAGTATCAGAGTTCATCCTGCAACAAAAAGTCATTAAATTTTAATTTATTTAATTATTTTGTAAAGTAGGTAAATAGATATCAAAGAGATAACTGAAAAAGTAAAGATGTTTTCACTTTGGATCTTACTTTAATGTGCTGAACTGAGAAGGTGTGGTTTTGATAATGCTTCTAAGGAACTTTTTCCGATTTTCAGCTCGATGCATAATTTGACCAGTTGTCTCAACTTCCTTTGCGTGATGTGTTCCTTCAGATGATTCTTCATCTTTTTGTGATTTCATTGCTTTTTCTGTTTCCAGAGTTGTATCACGGAACCACTGGGCTATATAGAATTTACGAGAAAACTGGAAAGAAATTTGGTGAGATTTGAGTTTGATGAAATTAGTAACAAAATTTCCAACCTACTGATAAAGTGCTCACAATCAGGAATACAAATATCAAGGTTTACTTTAAAAAAACTTCCATCAGATAAAGACAGATTTTAAGAAAGCTAGAACATTTAGAATATCTAAATGATAGAAAACTTATTATTTTACTTTGTTCTAACAGTTATATCAATGATGTCAAAAGATAATTTTATAAACACAACTGTATTAAGTCTACAATACTACTATAACTACTTAACTAAGGACGGTATCACACAGCGAGTCAGTAAAATTAGAGAGATGATGGGTCAACTAGAAAAGTTTAGAACACATGGATAAAATGCTGAAGGTAGAAGACTATAGTTATTTTCAAAATTTCACCTTACGTCTTCAAGAAATACATAGCCAATTATTATTGAAATACATTAACACTAAGGCACACCTATAATCTGTTCCTTTTAATCTGTTCCTGTTTTTTTTCACTTTTATTGAGAAATAATTGACATACATCACTGTATAATCTGTTCCTTTCCACAAAGACTGAAAACCTGCAGTAGTTGGCTGAACAGCTTAGTTATCTCCAACCTCTTTAGATGCATATCCCATCAATTAAAAAAAAAATTAAAAAGTGCCCCAATATAGTGTATAAATTTTACATATAAACTTATTTTACTAATATTCTGGATACCTTATAAAAAAACAGAATTAAGGATTATAGTTAACAATAAATATAGACATAAAATTCTAATATTCTTTTTATATGCTAACAGATCATCTCATGCACCACCTGGACAAATGATCTCACTTGGTCTCAAAGATAACCTATGGAAAGATTTCCAAATATTTCCCATGTCACACAATTTTAGTAAACTATCTACAATATCTGTACCAGAATTCCATTTAAGAAAAATCATTCCATAATCATTATTTTCTGTTTAGACTATCATGCACCTGTTTTAAAAATCAAGATTCCAATACAACTTTCCTCTTCACAACACTTCTCAATTTTCTTGCAGAACAAGTTTGAAACAAACATGTAAACTCTCCAAAAAAAGGGGAGAACAGAATCCTACCACTAGTGAAGGATCAGTCTCAGTGTTTTCATCCAAGTAATCAAGCAATGCTTTTTGCAACTGTTGGATTTCATCTTCTCCTCCTGAAACCTACAAAATAAACCAAGTAGTAACGAAAAAGATATTACTAATGTTCTTTAACAAATCATCCAGTGGCATACACAAATTTGAGGGGAAAATCTGATAAATGATAAAAATAAAAATATAAGTATAGGAAGAAACAGAAGAATACTATTTTTGAAAAACATTATATATTGATAGCTGAAGTGTATTAATAGCTGAGGTTAGCCTTTATTTTTATGAACTACATGTTAACTTTCTTTAAAGAAGCTCGTAAGTAGCTGACATAATAATTATTAGAACAATATGTATGTAAATCTTCAGAGGTAGGAAGGTCCTAGCACTGGTTTTCTGTTTGGTAAGAGATAACTCCAAACTTTTAATCTAGCAAATGGAAACTAATTATTGTCTGAATTATTATGTGTTACAGGTGTCTTTGGGATATTATTTTTAAAAAACATTCTGAAAGGGAAATATTTTTATTTGCAATTAACATAAAATAGTACTTTATTTCATGTAGGATATTAAATATACAGTAGGTATATTTGAGCTGTGCATTTGATCTAGAATCAGAAAGGGACTGAGTCTTTGGTTCTGTCAAGAACAATACAGAAGCAGAAATTAACTCTGAGTTGACATTAATGTCTGTAGCTTATTCTCTGGTTTACCATGTGAAATGCCAAATATATGGTTTAGAATATATCTAAGTAGAAAACAAAGATTAGAATAACCTATGTTCTTGGAGTATAGTGAAATGGATACATTCAGAAATTAGTCATGGAACTGTAAACTAGTACACTATAAAGTTCCAAAGGCTTTTTGAAGTATGTCAAGAGTCATAAAAATATTTACCAAGGATCACTCCCCTCAAGTTTTACAGTGTACGATACATGGCCGTATGTGGCAAATAAGAGGTCCTAAGTCTACTCTCAGAAATACTGAAAATCACCTAGTTACCATTCTTCAATGAAAGGAATCAGCAATACTTGGAGAAATGGCTGATTCCAGGGCTGGCACAAGGAAAGTAAAAGATGAGTCTGAAACATCTTGTGCCACAAAGTCCTCTAGGAAAGATGGGAAGATATCAAAAAGATACAAAAGGCAGTTTAAAGGGGCTCCCACTGGTCAAATCTAGTTCAATTTGAGTGCTACAATAATGATAGCAACAAATGATAATCTATCAAATACAACAGGAATGGTAATATTCCATTAAATGGTAGTATTATATTAATGGTAATTTCTTGCTTTTTCATAGCTGTGCTGTGGATATTTAAGTGAGAGTTCTTGTTTGTAGAAAACATACACAACGCAGTGGTTCTCAAACTTCAGCATTCAACAGAATCACCTGGAGGGTCTGTTAAACCAGACTACTTGTCCCCACCACCAGAGCTTCTGATTCAGTAGTTCCAGAGAGAGTCCTGAGAATTTGCATTTCTAACAAGTTCCTAGGTGACATAAAAGTTGGTGCTGCTTGTCCAGAGAATCACACTTTGAAATTCAGGGGTCATGGGGGCATCCTGTCTGCTCAAAATGGTTCAGAAGAAAATAAAAATGCATATACAGATACACATGCGTGTATATTTTGAAAAAGAATGATAAAGCAAATGTCAACCACTAAGGGATCTGGGTGAAAGATTAATGGGAGCTTTTTGTACTATTCTTAAAACTTTTCTGTAAGTTTAAAATTATTTCAAAATACAAAGTATAGTAACAAGAAAAAAAAATTAGAGGCATTTGTCATGGCCAGCAATGGATATGGTTATGGACATTAAAAAAAGAAAAAAGAGTAGAAAGAAAATGAAAACATTGTGCATTGTGCATGGTAGGATTAGAGATTATTTACCTATCAATTTTCTTAAGTAACTTTTAGTACTACTACCATCCCGTCCATAGTTTAAAAAAAAAAAAAGGTATTGTTAAACCAAATAGAAAATAGCATCATACATTCATAACAGTAGTTCACCAAAAGTAAATTAAGGATTATATAAATCATCTGAAAGTTCCTGTTACACATAATTCACCCTACGGTATAAATTTTCTCAGTGGAGCTTTTGAAAAAGCCCATTTTTAGGAGTAAGATTTTATTCTGAATCTACAAAATGAAATGCAACACTAACATAAGAATATCTAAAAAAAGTACTTAACTATTACTTATCCCCAAAATTCAAATTCTTTATCTCAATACCTGTTTTAAAATTCGTTCTATAGACCCTTGATCCATTTTGCTTGTAACAGCATCTTTCCTCAGTCGTGCAGCAACAGTTCCAAGGTAATCAAGAGATGCCACTCTTAAAGCCATCTCTGTTGACTTGTTACTGAATTGATGAACCTACACATGAAAAATAATTTTGTTTTAATTTAACCAATTTATACTATTTTTAATAGCAACTTATAAATTCCAAATCTATGTTGTATTATTTGAAATTTAAACACTTTTTTCCCCTGTGATATTGTTCCACAAAGTAATTGACTTTTAAAAAATTTTTACTCTATTTTATTTTTTTGGTTTCACCCCAGAGTGTATGGGATCTTAGTTCCCTGACCAGGGACTGAACCCAGGCCATGGCAGTGAAAGCCCAGGATCCTAACGACTAGGCCACCAGGGAACTCCCAGTAATTGCCTTTTGAGTTTCTGGAATTTTTAACATTTTCATTAAAAAAATATATCTATACCTATATCTATATCTATATCTATCTATCTATCTATAAAATTAAACCTTCCTAAGAACATAGTCACTTTCTTTAAATGTAGGCTAAACTCTATAAAATAGGATTATTACTGAGTAAGAATTTGTTAGGCTGGAATTCTGATGCCTATGAAAAATTATCTTGGTTTCAGAATAGTATTAAGTTTTCCAGCTGACAACAAGTAAGGTCCCCAAAACTTTGTAACAATTGCAGAAGTCCAAATGTAGTCTAAAGATAAAAAGAAAAATCACAATAGTATTTCTTTGCATTTCCCTAATACAATATTACATTAGGACTAAAACGTGTCATGTTTTTAGAAATACTCTTAAAGATGACAGAGTTCACATTAATCAGTTTCATGCTTTGAAATGAATTAACTACAATAACTTATGACTCAGTGTTGAGATGCTTTTAACTAACAATACCTCCAAACAAAACAAAACAAAACAAAAAACAACAACAAAAAAAAGTTTTTTAAAGCACTGTTACCCTATGTAATGAAATGAAAGCACCGAAAGTCACAACATTTCAAAGTTTCTACAAGGTACTGACAGTATTGTGTACAGTTATGCACATGCAAAAATAGAGATGCAATGGTCATATTTCCTTACACATTTTTAAAGAATTCATCATCTGTGAATCAGAGTACATCCTCATTATGTTGTCTTCTAGTAATCTAATAATCTTTAAATGCTATACTCTTACCAACAGTCTCCCTAACAAACTAAGGAGTAGTTCAGCAGCTGGCCATTCAGGCTTATTGACTGTTGAAAGAAGGTCTTGAACAAAATTTTCAAATAGTGGTCTGTAATCTTCTTCACCTTGCTTACTACCACATCTGTTCAAAGATAAATAATGGAAAGGCTGTGAATTTAGGTGACATGTTCACCAATATGACTAAAACTTTGTTAACTAAGTTTTCCTCTTCTCTCATATCTAAACATGGTATAAGAGAGTACATTAAATAAAATATGGTTTAAAATGAATCTGTTTCTCAATCTTCATTTTTTCCCCTACTACAGGGAATTCATTTATTGACATTAACATAATTTTCTGGCAAGTGTAACACATTTTAAATAATGACCACTGCTTTTCTATGAGATTACTATAAATTCTTATAAAAGTTAAGGAAACTTCTCTCCCCAAACTTTCCTATTCAATTAGAAAGTCCCAAAGTTCACTGAAAAAAAATTATAGAATTTCCATCTAGAACTTTAACTTTGGTAGTTCAACATATGAGCAAGTTCATAAAATTTTAGATTTTTAATATTCTAATTTCCTCATTTTAAAGATAAGGAAATCAGGGGTCAGTGAGATATAGTCAAGGGTCAGATTATGGCAGGAAGTTGGATTAATCTTTTACATAAAATAAATGAACTATTCTCTATATGGCAAAAATCAGATTATGTTAATTTTACTCACTTTTTAAGGAAGATGGAAAGGAAGTTTTGGGCTGTTCGCATGGCTGTTTCATAAGAATTGGTAATGACAACATCTTGGTCAACCTAGATTGAGAAAAATGAATTTATACAGATGTAAGAAATAACCAACATACAAGTTATTTCAGTTGCTATAGCCATGTTATTACTGAATATAGGGGCAATACATTTAAATACTAAAAATCTTAACTATTATATATAAAAAGAGAAGCTACAATTAGCCTACTAAATATATTTCAATACTTCATAAAAACTAAATAAAAATATTGATAGAGTCCATTTTTATTTATTAAAATAAGTTAAGAGTGACAAATGTGTTTAACAAATGAAATATCAACAGTTGTTTATCATGATCAGAACAATTTTGATTGAAAATATCAACACAAAAAGAATTTCAAAAAAAGTTGGAAGCTCCAAGCTTATGGAATGCTAGAATATAATACTAAAAAAATTCAACTCCTTCATTAGAAATTTAAAGACCAGGATATAAATAGTTAATTCTAAGTTGTGGAAACCCAAAAAGTGAATAAATATATGAAAAAGTTCACTAGTAACCAGAAAAATGCAAAATAAAACACGGTATCATTTCATACTAACCAGACTAGGCAAAATCAAAAAGAATGTAAACTAGAACACCACTTTAGTGAGAAAACTGACAAGTTCCAGTGAAGTTAAAAGTGCATGTACACTATGATTTAATATTCTATTTCTAAGTATATCTAGAGAAACTTTTGCTTCAAGTTGTATGTCATATATGATGTGTTTAACCTAAATCAAAAAGAATCTAGCATTAGTTACATGTACTAAAAACAATGGTGAGTGAAAAAATTAGCTGTAAATATGTCACTATATCATTTATGTAAATTAAAAAATTCTGTATCAAATTTATACAGATAAATAAATAAATAAATGGATGAAGATAAACATTCACCAATGGTAAGGAAAGAAAAACTGAAAAGAGAACAGTAAGATTAGGAGAAGGGGAGAACAACAGGGACCTCAACATTTTTGATATTCATTTTATACTTTATTAACCAGTCACTTTATTATTTATTATTATACACACAGCCACGACTATAACAGAATTAGGAAATAAAATTATCCCTCTTTCTTTTGAACTTCTTTGAGGTAAAACTATAAAACTTAGAAAAATTTTAAGTGTTGATGGGTAAGAGCTACAAAACCAAAAGCAAATCTTAGCTATAAGTTACTCAATAGTGAGGGCATAAACTCATTTTCTGCATGAATTTAACATTAATTATATTAACGATTATTTACTATATGTGATTATAGATACTACATATTATAATTATAATATTATTCACTTTCACATTCAATATCTCACTTGAGTCTTGTAATAGTAGGCTTGTTAGGTATTATCATTCCCATTTTATAGCTGAAGAAACAAACTCAGATTAAAATGATTTGTATGTTTCATGACTGGTGGATATAATAGTCAGGACAAGAACTCAAGTCTCCTAAAACTTAGTTTAACGCTCTACAAGGATCTGTAAGCCCAGTCATGAAGGCCTAATTAAGAACTTCAGTTTTGGGCCTCCCTGGTGGCGCAGTGGTTGAGAGTCCGCCTGCCGATGCAGGGGATACGGGTTCGTGCCCCGGTCTGGGAGGATCCCATATGCCGCGGAGCGGCTGGGCCCGTGAGCCATGGCTGCTGAGCCTGCGCATCCGGAGCCTGTGCTCCGCAACGGGAGAGGCCACAACAGTGAGAGGCCCGCATACCACACACACACAAAAAAAAAAAAAAAACAAAAAAAAGAACTTCAGTTTTATAAGAATGGCAGAGAATATAGTTGCTTCCTCCTATAAAAATACAGTTATAAAACTTACAAATGATTCCTTACTTTTTTATTTGAGTCCTCTTCTGAATTAGAGTCCTTCTCTGATGTCGGTAAGTGTACCACACACTGAATTAGTTGTAAAACCAGTGCTGTAACCATCTGAATATACATAGGCTCTCCATCCATATCACTACTGTTTAACCTTTAATGGAGAAGAAAATATTTAAATCTTACAGAGTATGAAGAGAATTTCATTTTACATGTCATCTATGATCTGAAAGTTTCAGGATGCTTTCTTTACCAATATTTCTAGGCATTGTCTTTACTGCTTATAATAGTGTCCTTCAGTCTAATTATTTCTAACTTATCAAAAAACCAACTAAATGCCTATGCATAGATAATTAAAAGTCAAAGGAAAAATGCAGTATTTAATATAAAATTCTATACTTTATATATGTACTGCAGATATTCTGAAAAATATCAATATTTTTCAAAATCATTTTTAAAGTGAGAAGTCTTCAGGATTTCCCAATGCCCAGGCATTCTGGTATTCATTTTCTTATTAAAATCTGCTACATAGTCAGCTCCTGATCATATGTTAGAGTATGAGTGACATAGAATATACTGTATGCTATAGAATATTTTATGACACAGAATATAAAATATCAACTTTTAAATCTTTTTGTTTAAAAAGATAGTTAAAAATGTAAGAATTCCTTTAGATATTGACAGCTTTTCTTCAGGTTTTAATGGACAATAGATGTTTATCAATACACAGTCTAAAAAATTAGGATAAAAACAATTATTTTACAGAAGACAGCCTTCAAAGCAATCTAAATATAACCCTATATACTAGGTCAACACATTTAATCAGCCAGGAATATTATAATGATAGTTATGAAAATGATGATGATTACCTATGCCAACAAAGGTAATATGCTGACCACAGCAGTGGATAACATTCCTTAGTTACTCTGTGCTTAGTGATTAAGAGTGTTTAATCATCATGTCTATTTTCTATACTTCTGTTAGAGTAATTTTTCAGCTCTCTTTTAAAAATATTATGTAATGACTTACTACTGTATAAAGGATTAAGTTCAAGTTCCTTCGTAAGGCTTATAAAATCCTTGAACTGCCTCTGACTCTGGAGCCGTATTTCCTATTGCTCTTCTCACAGGCCAACAGTTCTTAACCAGGGATGATTTTGCCCTTCAGAGGACATTTGCCAGTGTCTAGTGAAAATTTTGGTGATCATAATTTGAAAAGGTGCATTTCTTTTGGTATCTATTAGGTAGAGGTCAAGGATGCTGCTAAGCATCTTACTATGTACAGGACAGCACTGCAAATAAATTATTATCTGGCCCAAAATGTCAATAACGTCAAGACTGAAAATTCTTGCCCCAGATCTTTACACTTGAGAATCACTGAACTTTTAAGTCTCTAAAATGTGCATTGTTATTTCTCACACCTAAGGTATTCTTCACGCTGTTCTGAGACTGAATTGCCTCTCTTTTATTTGATCATTAAAATAAAAATCAGACAGAAATGATAAAGAATTAAAATATGATGGCTACAGTACAATGGAGTTCTTCATTATACTTGGACTTTGCTATAGTTGGTTACCTGAAGTTCCTTAAGCTCCTCTTGCTGGTAGGTAATCTTGCAAGTGACGTAAAAATTTCTTCCAAAATTAACTGCCTATGTTTTTCATATCTTGAGAATACCTATTTAGTAATTATAAGATTCCAAATTAAGTTTGTTATAATTATTTGAAAATAAACAAAAATGATACTATACCATGTGATAAAAAATATTATCTGCCATTTAGAATGAAAATGTTTTCATCATCTTCGATGGCAATGACTTAATTTGCTCAACTTTTCTATCATTAATTATGACATTCTTGTAGAAGTCATAGTATGCTAGTTTCATCTAGAGGAATACAATATCTTGGGTATGAAACGTAAGCCAAGATTTAAATGATTTAAAATAATTGATTTTATAGTAAATATTAAGAAATTATTAACTGAAATATTTTAAAATATTTAGAAGTGTTTGAAATCTAAGGCATACTAAAACAGTCCTCACGGAAAACTCAAATCTGCATTAGTTTTTGCACATTTGGATTGAACGATACCACTGTTATTTTTCTGAGAGATAACTAAAAACGTGAACTGATTATACTTACTGCAGTGACTAACTTAATGGCACACAATTGTAATTCACTGACATTTTCCACAAAAAATGGTGTTATTCCCATTGATGATACCTGCACAGACACAGATAGTAATCAGTACACATCTGTAATAGATTTCAGGACCATTCTACCTTACTAAATCCCAAAGCATTCATAAACTTCTGGAAAACACTGAGAGCATTTTCTTTTCCCTCATCAATCAGCACCTAGTTTTTCCTTTTGTTCCCTTTCACCCTCAAGCAAATTAGCACAGACCTTCCTTCATAGCTGCCATTCCTCTGATTTCTAACTTCTGGATTGATAAATGTCACAGGAATGTAAAAAACAAAAAATAGTTCACTGTTCCGGAAGAAGCATCCTGACACATTTTAAAGGAAATGATCATTTATCTTTCAAATAATTTACAGTTTAGAATTTATACTACATTCACCTGTCTTCTGCCCCAAATGTTTCTTTTAAAACTGCCCTAAACTCTTATTTCTTCCATTTAGATATAAAATACTCTGAATGGAAAAAATTAACATAGTGCTGGTATTATTATTGAGTGAGAGAGGTCCCTTATTCTCCTTTATTTTTTTGGTCTAGAAATATGGAAAATGCTTGAAAAAAACTTACCTGAAGAATTGTTGTATCTGTAAGAAGCTGTATTTCTAGTAGTTCTGATAAGCTGCTAACAATGTCACAAACTTTATTATAAAGCATTACTATTACTCTTTGCTTATGGGTAGAACATTTAGCCCGTTTTGCCTTTGAACTTAATAAGCCTCCTAAAATGAAAAAAAATTCAAAACAAGGAATATATCAACTTTTAATAATGTTTATTAAAAAGTAATAAAACTGCTTTCTGAATTAAAAGAACACACCTTTCCCCCCCCATATAAAAGTACAATCTGGCAAATAAAGCTGTCTATTTATTAAAAGAGAAAATTATTCTTTAGGGAATATTCAGTTAGAAAGTCAACATTCTTGTAACAGATAATTCATGGTACATTTCAATGGCTACTAAATTCTTGTATCTTAAGGATTACTTTATTTCTATTTTTTTCCACTGACTGGAGCAGGATATTAAGATTATATTTCCCTTGAAATCAACTTGCAATAATTAAACAACAGGTAATTAACGGTAGGTATTCGTGATCCAAGTTTACCCTCCTCTCTTTAAATGTATACATGTTAACATACATGACTAATTTATAAAGATTATAAATAAGAGAAAGAATTATATACCTTTGATCAATCCATTTTGTAGATAATATTTTGGGTAAAATTTGGGGGGAGTGATAAATGGAACCAGAAGCTACTATTATCTGGGAAAATCTCAGACCAGTAGAAATTACTTCTTATTATATGTAAATAGTTGCTAAAGAAATTATTACTGAACAAGTACTGGATTAAAACAAGTTTTATATTCTAGTCAAATGTAAGTCAGTGTTTATTACAATTTATATAATCAAACAATTTTGGTGCCATTTTAAGTCACTGCATTCTGACCCATCGACGTGGTAAAATTATATAACAGGTAATTTTGATATTATACTAAAAAACTATCAGTATAAAAGGGCGAACTAACCTCCATGAGGATCTAATCTGTAAACAGGATCATACTGAGGATAAAGTGTATTCTGCAAATGAAATTTAGTGTACTGTATAACTCTTTCGATTACATCCTCAATATATACAGCTTTTGGCATGTTAGGGGATGTCATAATGTTGATAGTCGTAAGACAGGCATCTGCTGATTTTGTCACTCTCTCCATAATAAGGTCTCTCCATAACCTTTCTTCTTCTTCAGTATCATTATTCTATAAAACAGTACATTGTTAATGAAATGGAAATAAACACATTTATAGGTTAAAATATTTTTAAAAATTATATTTGATTTTCACAGTTGAAAACTTGGTGAGAGTTATGGTGTGTGTATATTTAAAGAATATCAGGAATGAAGTACAAATACTTATATTACATTAAGTATGATTTTTGTTTCAATGTTTTCAAACATAATGTACTCTTATCTCCTAATTTCACCACTAAATGACATTCCAATAACAAACTTATAGTTATGTTTATCTTCTGTATAATTTATTCAAATCTACTATTTTAGCTAAAGATCATAATTATACATAAATCATTTTGTGTTTGGGGTTAAAAACATTATGATAATATTAAAGCTTTTTAGTTCTGCTTGCTCTTGTGAGATAAAAACAAAAATTAACAACAAAGGATAGACCCTTATTTAAAAGTAGTAAAATGTTATCGACTCAATCACTCCTAATAACTGTTTTTCAACAATACTGTATTTTTGGAACTGAGATTAAAAAGTGGTGATTATGTAGACTACTGAAAACATAATTTATTTTCTAAAATAGGTAATTCAACAACTGACAGACTATATTTTAATTTACACATCAGCAACCTGCATTACAATTGGGAAAAAGTGCTTTTAATCTTACTTTTAAAGTGAAAATTCTTCTATCACATCCTTAGTTAGCAACTTTGTGTTCTAGGAATGCTTGTGTATGCATGCTATTCAAAGCTTATAACATTGGGAAAAGGAATAAATAAAAGTATAATATTTGTAAAACAGAGAAGGGCTTTCTAAATCACTAATGCCTAAAAACTCTCTCTCTAACTTTCTTTCATTTCACTACTTACATACCTACTTAAAAAAATAAAGTAACTTTTCTTTGATATTGAAATTGCCATTTCAAAGAGTCAGTTTAGGAGGTTCATCACTCGTATCAAACATTAAGGCTTAAATGCAACACACTAAATAGTGCTCAGGTTTTCAGGAATGAAAATAATTTCATTAAAACTGAGTCAGCCAGTTCTCCAGAACTGTAGATTCTTCATATTTACCACAATTTCTTGCCAAAGTGTTTTAAATAAAACTTGTAGTTAATATATTGCCACTATAGGTCCTCTAATCCCTTAGTTTCTATGATTCAAAAACTAATTTAAAAAGGGCACTGGAAAAATATGGATATATTTAATAAAGCATAGAAGTACCACCTGAGATTATTTCTCTACATTTTTAAATTCCATGTAGATCACTTAGCACTCCTGTGGCTTCTGCAAACATCAAGAACATTTCCCTCACGAGATATAATCCAGTGCATGTGCTAAATACATACAGTACGTATGTATATATGAGAATGGAAGTATTACCTACCAAAACTGTTAACAGTGGTTACTGCTGGATGAAAATTGAACCTTTCTGTTTTTTGTGTTTTGAAAATTTTCTATAATACACTACTTTTGTAATCAGTCATTTAAAAATAAAGAAATTTCATTAACTCAAAACATTCCCAAATCCTTATCTCTTACATTAAATTCCTATAAGCATTAATGTTTGAATTCATTAATGTTAGACACCAAGATCAATTCAAATGCACATATGATTTTGAAAGTCTGCTATAATGCTAGGAAGGTAGATCCCAGTTCATAAATCATTATACCACGTTGCCACTGCTTCTGATAAAACATACTAAAATCTAACGACAGTTGCAGTTAACATTTATTGAGAACTTATAATGTGCCAGACATTGTTAAGCAGGTTACATGAATTAATTTATTTAACATCCTTTCAAAAACCATTTGAGCTAGATATAAAAACAATACATAAGGATTAACATTTTAGGATACATTAGGAAATCACCATAAGGTTTCCAGCTATTTATTTCTCCAGGGAAGGTCAATGAAAAGAATTACTACCTACTAACATTTTATAAATGAAAAGACATTTTAAACACTCATCCACTTACAAAAGGATTAAGATTAAAGAATGGTCTTTTGAATTGAATGAGTTTACATCTGTTACTATTCTTATTTGTATCAAAGCTGTGAATTGATAATGTGTAACATTAATTTTAAACAGCTAAAAATCCAATTCTAACTGCAAGGCTAAATGTGAACTAGTAAATGTGGTAACAAGCTCAAATTAATGAAATTTGGAATTTTCCCTATAAATCAAATTCCATATGAAAAATGTTACATCTTAACAATAGAAAGGGTAAAATTAACAACATGGATCTTAAACTTACATGATTTAACAAAGTGGAGAGCTTTGACCCATCTTGAATATTCTTCTCCAAGATATTTAGGACTTTCACAGTTTTGTCAGTGGAAAGCTAAAATTGAAACATAAATTCTTTCATCAATCATTGGTAAACGTAATAAATTATTCAAGAACTATTCTGTACAATTATTCCCTTTGGCCAATGGAATATACAGCATTAACACCCTCTTAAAGAGTGGAAAAATAAAACTTTCCTACTTAGATCCTCTACTAAAATGATTATGTAGAGAACTTAATTACTTGTTTTCGAAAGACAGATAGCAAACACAGAATGGGCACGTATGTATGTTATTAACTCAAATCTTACCACATAGCTAGTTAAGACTGAATTTGTTCTGATGTCTGGTCCTTTGCTCTTATGAAAGTGACACTGAACATGCATACGAACACACAGGCACAAACACACACTCTCTAAACATTTCATCTGTTGAATTAATTATAACATGGTTTCCACACTACAATGTTATTTAGCAGGTATCTTAAAATCCCAGGTAATATTTTGAATAACAGAAGCCTGAATCTGAGAATGATAAAAGTTACAAATGTGATAACACTGCTTTATTTGGTAGAAATTTTTCTTATTTTTAAAATATCTGTTTCATTTCTTACAAATAATGTTTTCTATATTTAAAAAATTAATAGTTGATTTAGAGGTTCTGCGAGGAAGCAACTGTTACTCATTCCCTTGATTGAATAGGTCTCCTTTTAGACTCTTATCATGCAGCTAGGACACTTACTGGAATGAGCCAGAAGAGTCAAATGGGAGCATCAATAGAATAACCTGACATTAAGTACATTTTGATTATTCCTATGCTGGCTTCCAGAAAAAATTTCCCCCAAATATTGCTTTAGATAATTTCACAACAGATTAAACTACTGAGACTTTTGGTAAACTGTCCATGCTTTGAAAATATTCAGCAAATTCACCTTTTAAAATAGAAATATTAGCTACATGTAACTCTAGAACTTATGAAATAAAACCTAAGATTGGCATTGGCACTTCAGAAAACTGAAGCCATATTCCTGTATACAAAAGAAATCAACATGTCCCTCACTGCACACAGTAATAGCAATGTGAACTAATAGTACATTAATTCTTGGTTAATTATGTGATATGTCTGTATAGCTTTAAAAACCAAACTCAAGGAACCTTTGTGCACGGTCGGTAGGAATGTAAATTGGTGCTGCCACTATGGAAAACCAGTATGGAGGCTCCTCAAAAAATTAAAAATAGAACTACCATATAATCAAACAATTCCACTTCTGGGTACATATCTGAAGAACACAAAAACACTAACTTCATAAGCTATATGCACCCCCATGTTCAGTAGAGGATTATTTACAATAGCCAAGACATGGAAGCAACCAAAGTGTCCACTGGTAGATGAATGGATAAAGAAAATGTGGTGTGTGTGTGTGTGTGTATTCAGCCATGAAAAAGAAGGAAATCTTGCCATTTGCAACAACATGGATGGACCTTGATGGCATTATGCTAAGAGAAGTAAGTCAGACAGAGAAAGATAAATGCCATTATGATCTCACCTATATGTGGAATCTAAAAAAAAATAATTCATAGATATAAAGAACACATTGGTGGTTGCTAAAGGTGGGAACTGGGGGTGGGTGAAGTTGGTGAAGGTGGTCAAAAGGTACAAATTTCCAGTTATGAGATAAGTAAGTCCTGGGAATATAATGTACAGCACAGTGACTATAGGTAATAATACTGCAGTTTATATTTGCAAGTTGCTAAGAGAACAGAACTTAAAGGTCTCATCATAAGAAAAAAACTGTAACTATGTGTGGTGATGATGTTAACTAGATTTACTGTTGTATCATTTTGCAATACATACAAATATTGAATTGTTACCTTGTACACCTGAAACTAATATAAATGAATACAAAATGAATAAGTGATTATATCTTCACTTTGGAGAAAAATGTTCAAATATTTCCCAGTCTACTTTAAAACTCAATAAATAAGTTTAATTTGTTAAGAGGATAACTTCTTCAGGTAAATATAGTCTTCTATTAATTCTTTTACTATTCTTGGAGAACAAATCATTATCTCTACATTATAGACTAAGAAACTTAAGACGAGTAGATAATTCTATGTAAGAGGAGCCTGATTAGAAGAGGAGGAGAGAGGATTTGTCTTGAAATTATATTTGCATAGCAATCATGCAGTGGTTTAGGGGGTGACTGGTAGCTCATAAAGATTATGGGGAGCTAGCCCTTGATGCTGTCACTACTGTTTAAAGTTATTATTAATGAAAAAATATTCTGCTATTCCATTAGTGTAATGAGACTACTCAGCAACAGAGAGCTCAGAGGAAAGACAACTCACGAAAGTCATTATAAAGCCTACAGCAATGAGGTTCTGTACTTATTAACAATTAATGTGTTAACAGACATAGAGAACAGACTTGTAGTTGCCAAGGGGGTGGGGGAGTGGGGAAGGGAAGGACTGGGAGTTTGGGATTAGCAGATGCAAGCTATTATATATAGGATGGATAAACAACAAGGTATAGCACAGGGAACTACATTCAATATCCTGTGATAAACTATAATAGAAAAGAATCTGAAAAAGAATATATATAGATGTATAACTGAATCACTTTGCTGTACAGCAGAAATTAACACATTGTAAATCAACTATACTTCAATAAATAAACTAAAAAAAACCCCAACAATTAATGTGTTAAAACCATGGCTTTACTCTTTCACCAATGTAAATGGCTAAAGGAAATGTCAAAGAAAAATTTAGTGTATTTCTGCATTTAAATCATCTAAATATGTAAGACAATGAAAAAAATAAAGTGACAAAAATCCAGGACTATGCCTCTTTCAATGCAAAAATTATTTTCTTTCGAATGATTGCAGAATATTTCTTTGATTCAAGCTTTGTTGTTTTTTTCTAAGAAATAATTCTGGGGACTTCCCTGGTGGCACAGTGGTTAAGAATCTGCCTGCCAATGCAGGGGATACAGGTTCGATCACTGGTCTGGGAGCTGTGGAGCAACTAAGCTGTGTGCCACAACTACTGAGCCTGCGCTCTAGAGCCTGAGAGCCACAACTACTGAAGCCCATGCACCTACAGCCCGTGCTCCTCAACAAGAGAAGCCAGTGCAATGAGAAGCCTGTGCACCACAAGGAAGACCCAATGCAGCCAAAAATAAATAAATACAATAAATAAATTTATTTAAAAATAGTAATAATAATTCTGTTACACTCTCAGAAGGCAACCATGAATTTTCTTTTCATCATTACTTACTTTATGTAAACTTTGCAATTTACCTTTAAAACTTTAATTTCAATTAAGTAAAGTTATAAATTTTACTTTAGTAGATACCTTATCCATTATACCCATTGCTTTAATTTTAGCAGATTCACTGCCAAGTTCGTTAAGCTGATGTTTTCCTAACAGCAGTTCCTGAGGAATTTCATCATCATCACCTGAAAAACCAATCCAAACACATAGTTTAGGTAAAAGAAACAGCTCAAAATAGTAAGCTTTACTTCTTAATAATTTCTGGATATACAAACAAACTAAAATAACATCCTAGGATGCCTCTGTAAACCACAAGCAAATCCTGAATGAAAGGGGGCAGAGGTTAAAATTAGAGCTCTGACTAAGATGGGAAGATGATATATCTTATCTTTACTACTTTATGACCCTTCTCAACCAAACTGTCTGCCCCAGGAGGCTGACCTGTATGGACTACATCAACAGTCTCCCATGCCCTCTGGCTTCTGTTTGGGTTCAGCCAGTGGGTTGCCCTGTCAGAAGATCAAAGAGAAGGAGAGTGAGGTCAGGGTATTTATATCCCTGACTCCTTCCTTGCAAGGTCTGCTCAAGTTGCCTATGTCCTCTGACCAAAAGATTACTTCTTTTTTCACGGCAACCTATTCTACAACTTTTTTTCCTTTTCCTATTGACTGAGTTCTGTTGATTTCACTTTACCCTTGTTCCTTTGGGTGCAGGGATGGTAAAAGTTCCAAGTCTGGGTTTTGGCTGTATTCTGCCCCCATCTTTGTAATCAGTCTCTTTGTAAATATCTCCTTCTCAAATTATCCTAACTTGAGAGTGCCATATGACATCCTGTTGGGATCTTAAATGACATGGAAGACAGTTTCCCAGCACAGAATTGGAAAGTTTTAGAAATGATGAGACAGATATTTCAAATAATGGGGAAATGCATTAATGATACTTAGGCAAGTAACTGTCACAAAAACAAATACTTTTAAAATAAAGGGTAATATACCTTTTAATGCATTTTCAAATAGATGTACTAATATCAGAATTATTGTACGCCATCTAGCTTTTGTATAAATTAGTGTTTGTATCTACTGAAAGTGGCATAAAATTGTTGAGAGTAGCTCTAAACACTGTAAGCAGTGTTTATTATAATCCTAACACCTTTAGATCTATAGATATGACCTTTACATATTACCGTAAATGTAATATTACATTAATCCTACTGTATTCTGATTGTTTTTCTATTTTGTTTTCCATATTAGATTCTGTATTATTTAAAGCCAGGGGTTGGGGTATTTATCTCTGCACCTCTAGCACTTAACATACTACTGACAAACAGTAATTATTTAATAAATATTGGCTTTTAGAATAAATTAAATATGTTCCTATTTCTGCATCTTTGCTCATATTAGTACCCATCTTATCTAGGGCCCATTCAAGTTTCATCTGCATAAAGGCTTCCCTAATTATTCTAACCTACTGTGGGAGCTGCACTCTCAGGACTCTTAAAAAAACACTATCAACATTTAACTAATTTAATACTTGATTTTTATACCAAAGTTTTCAGTTACTTGATAACAGACTAGACTTGACTCCACAGCTAGGTTTCAAGTTTCTTAAGAGCACAAACCATGCCTCTGTATCCACTAGAGTAACTGGCAGAAAGCTTAACACATAGGTAAATAAATATATCTTAAATTCAGTTTATATTTAGAGGTAAATAAATATATTTTAAAATGATTTTACCAAATGCAGTAAAATCCATATCTTCTAAGTTATCCAAAATATTCTCTATTGAGGCTGTGAATCTCTTAAAAGTTGAAGAATCCATCATTTCTGGAACAGAGGAAAAAAACCCCCAAAACTTATTATCCACATTCCAAGTAGAAAACTGAAGTTGAAGACTATGAATAAAGACAAACTAAAATGTTACCTTCAGGTGTTAATTTTGGTTCATAAGCTTTCCGCTTCTTCTGTTTTTCTTTTTTCTTCATTTTTCTAGCAACTAAAATGAACAAAAAGAAATACTGAAATGCAGTAATTACAACTTAAAATATATGTATTTGTTTCACTTTCTTCCTGAACATTAAATACTTTAACAATAATCATTGCCAATCCAAACTTTTGTCTTGATTAAAAATTAGTTGTTAATTAGTCCATAAAAAAGGTATAAAAATTCTTCAAAGTTAAAGCCCTAAATTTAAAATCAGCTTATGTAAGAAAGCCGTTGACACTGATGAATTACCCTCACTAAGGCTGGGAGGAGGAGAATAATCTTCCATGTCAGAATCTGACGGGCTTCGGTTTCGATAACGACCACCTGAACTCCTTCTTCCTTCATGAGAATGGCCACTTCTCCTATGATCCCCAGAGCTTCTTCTGTCACGCTCTTCATATTCCCAAGCTTTATCATCATCTTTTTTATGTCGTTTCCTAGAGGCTAGAAGCAAATCCCCATGACAAATAATTTACCTCATTTAAAAGACTATTAAAACTTGTACTTTAAAAATGAATTACATGGAAGAAAAAATCTTCATTGTGTGGGTCTAGGAAATTCTGAATCATTCTGTTTAAGCAGAAATATAAATTATGGTACAGAAATGGTATCACTTATTTTAGTATTTATCTAGATTTAGAAAATTTTACATGAAATGGGTTTGCTAATAAATGTAGATAGGAATGTTCTGGGAATTAAACCACAGTGCTCATTTCAAAGAGGTATTCAGTGAGTCAGTAAACATAATATCTGAACTTCAGGGTTAATTAAGACATATAAAACAAACTTTATCTAGAGTTTGGATAAAAACCAGAAACACCTTTAAGCATTTGGAGTGTTGATGGGGAGTGGGGTTTGGAGGAAAAGTAAACTTTTGAGAAAGTGTTACAGAATGTGGGTAACCATGCATACTGTCAATTAACAGCCAAGTTAAGCCCACAACTCAGCTATAAATTCAACAAACTCTGATAACCTAACATCGCAAACTACAAAGACAGAATAAACCTGTATAGTTGTAAATACTCACATATTGAATTCAGTTCTCCAACAACATACTTGCTTAAACCCAAGGAGACAACTTGTAAGCTTATGCGTGCTAGGTAAGCATATTTATGTATGTTACCTTCAATCCCTTCCCCATTCTTCCAGAGGTATAAGCATTCTGCTAAAATCATCAGTACTGACAGGAGCCTCTAGGCAGAACTGGCAAACAGATCTCATCTGACACATCAACTCTGATCAACTGGTAGTAGCTGCCTAAAGCATAATGTTGAGAATAATTCTGAGCCCTGAGACAAAGCACCATATTTCAGCAAGAAAGACTGATTAAAAAATGCCTGTCCAGGGAGAACTGGAGGGAATACAAGTGAAAAATATTTACTATATCTGCTCTAGAGTATAAGCACTACCACATTAAAACCAGGATAGAGAACTGATATGTTCTACATCTTGGGATCACACACTGGTTGTTGGAGTGACCACTTGTTGCTGACAGTGAATTACTTTCTAGTCTGTTAATCTGAATCTGACTCCCTTGCTTTCTTGTGACTCGCTTCTATTCTGAATCCTTAACTATGATCAATACCCAAGTAATTAAGACAAAACTCTTGCTTGAGTCCCTAGTCCCCCACTTGGCTTAGATTTAAGGATGCCAACCTTTGGCCCATGCACTCTATGCTTATGTCGATGTCCTTCTGTGTGGGTAATGTGTCTATACCTTGGCTAATCTTACCTTTATATGCTGCCCTAGCTATTCCTATTCAAGAATCTACTGACAGCATGGCAAAGATAATTTTGTTTCCTCTTCTTTGCGGTCATAGCAAGAGGACGAATGTAAATGGATGTATTTAAATCTTCAGTGATTTTCTTCATAATTAGGCAAAAATTTGACTATGAAATATATGAAGGAGAGGCAGGATTTCCCCCTTTTATGATTAGTGTACCCCAGAATATTCTCTTAGTGAGGGGTTGTATCATATACTAATAAAAGTAGGTGTGTATGCATGTGTCAGAGAAACAGGTCATTTATGTATAGCATTCACTAAACTTTTTTTCAACAATTACTGAAATACCTACTTTGAGAAATGACAACTAACAAGCAAACTTGTTCAGAAGGTAGTATTCTATGACCTCAAATATGACTTAGTTAGTCTTTTTGAATTTTAATTAATTTCATAAGAAATCTATTTCAATCCTTTAATTCTATGAGTAGAAAATGCTTGAAAAATCTTATAGTTAGCAAGTACATACAATATGCTGTATCGGTGGTAATTTTTATAGGTCTTGGAGATTTTTTTTTCACATTCATTAAACTAAGCAATTTGAAAGAAAAGGAATGGCAAATTAAGGGAAAAAAGAAACACAACTTCTATGATACACTGTATGCTGCAATAAGCTGCTATCAGGATCCCAATTCATTATGACTAGTCTGTTCATTCTCTATATGTCTTGTTACCCTGGAAGAAGCAGGGGAAGAATTCAACAGAAAGGTATGTAAAATATGACTTCGGTGTTTTCCACCCTAACCCTTTACAAATTTCACCTGTATGTCTCTTTAGCTTCTTATATCTCCCCTCCTTCTTCCCCAGCAACCCAGAGACTTTGTAATTGTGCTATGACTATCCAAATCTTTGTGGCCCAACTTTCAAAGTTAACCCTCAATAGTTCCCCCTATCTTTCAACAAAACTATTTCCGTAGTTTTAGATTTTTAGGAAACCAGCTTGATTAAACTGCAATAAAATTTTGTTTCAAAAAGGTCTCTCTCCCTCAAATCAGGATAATGCTTGCTACTTATGTTCTCATAATATTTTTACATTTTGTATTGTACTCTATCTTTATTACATTGTTTTTGTTGTGGTATAATGGCTATTTGGTTGTTTATGTCAGCTTCTTTCATCACTCATTTCAGTGGCCTCAGAGTCAACTTTTCTATAATTACTTGTACAGAAATAAACCCCCCCAAACCAGGGAACTATATTCTAAGGTCTCTTGAAAAACCCAGAGAAACTTCCGTTTTTCCTAGCAGGGGCTGAAGCTCAGGTTCCCTAACTAATATTAGCTTTCAATATTTTTGGGCATAGATCCATGGCTTTTAAGATGAAATTACGTGCTCCCTTAAGATGAGACAATATCTCTCATCACAGAAAGCAAAGAACAGAGGTTGCAATGAGGACAAACATGAGGCATGTGTGGCTCTCTCCTCTATTTTACATTTGGTGGGCTTTTTCTGATTATGCTACCCTTTTTACTTAACTGTGAGGTAGCTACAAAATTCTCATCAGCTTAGCAATGCAGGCAGCCACTCTCAATTAACTGGAGTTGAAGAGTGATTTGAAATCAGTCTGCAATTAAGGAACTCCTTTTTAGTTATTCCCTTTAGAAATGGGTGAGGTATCAGGGGAAAGGAAGGAAAGTGAAGCAGAGGCATGTATATAAAGGGGAGTGAGTTTCTAGGACACCAGATCTCCTTCCTCCTCTCTCTTTCCAGATCGTATGTTCCCGTATGAACAAAATGTTTGATTATAATAAAAATATTAGCTTTAGCCATTGAAATATACTGCATGTAAACACATCTCATGATAATACAAATTATAACACTAATACATATAATTAAATGTCAGATTAATTTTGCCATATTTTATTTCAATTTTAAACCTTTGTTCAGATTTGTTCAGTATTCATAATCTACTGCTCATAGCTCAAGAGCTCACAATTTTGAGAAGATCAGAGTAAATGAACATAGATTAAAAACTGTGGAGGTGAAGGGCTTCCATCAGCGATATACATTTTAAAATGGCAGCATGCATCTGTCCTTCCTGCCCTTGCTTGTCACACCTCAATCTACGGACACTAGGTGGAAAAGGTAGAACACACTGGCAGTCTTCCCACTTCTTTTGGTCATAATGACTAAGTCAGTTGGCACACAAGTGAAGATCTCCCATAGTCTGTTTCCACTGAATGCCGTTTAAGTCAAACAAGGTTGCTGACCCCTCTTGGCTAGGCTCAATTCTCTTGCTCCAGTAGAAGGAAGATAGGGATAAAAGAGAAGAACTTTTTCAGTGGACCAGTAGGAAGACAGGCGAGGTATAGCAAGTCTAGTGCAAAGACAGGTGATCACAGTGTTGTAGAGAGGTAGCTGTGTAGTGAAGAAGCCAGCTCTGGAAAACAGTGAAACAAGGGAGGAATTCCAGGACACAGCTGGGCAAAAAGGAGAAGCCAGGTCCAAACCACACAGATAATTGGCAATGTGGCTAATCCATTCACAATTTAGTGATAGTATGGTTTAAAATATTTCTTCATCTGGCTATCTCCTACGTGTCCTTCAAGACTCAACTCAAGTGTCACCTCTTCCAGTAAGCGTTCTCTGAACCCCAGTATAATTTTGATGCCAATCCAATGTGCTCCCACAGCACCCTGGATTTACTATTATCATTGCACTCTTCTCACTGTACTACAATTGTTTACATATTTCCCCCATTAGACTGAAGGCTCTTCAAAGATAGGGGCCACATCCTATTTGTTATATTTTTATTCTCACTGCCTAGCATATAGTAGGAGCTCAATAAATGTTTGCTAAATGCATACAGAGGCATACCTGTGTTATCTGACACTAATCATAACTCATTAAAAATTTTTTTCTTGGTGCCAACTGATCTCATCTTTCACACATTTTTAAGTATAAAGAAAAAAACTTGCTATACTATATTATTAAGAATTATGATCACTGTACTCTTGCTAACCCCCCCAAATTATAAATGAAATAAACATATCAATCTGCTTTTTAATTCTAAAGTAATAATAAAGTTATATGATACTTACATTCAAAAGCTTCATCACTATCATTATCTTCATCTGAACTGATTTCAGCATATTTTGGTTTTTCATTAACTGTGCTACGCTTGCGTTTATTCATTTTCACACGTTCACAAAGTGGCATGGTGGATTCAATTTCTGCCAGGAGTTCGGGGGGTAATTCTTTTAACACTGATTGATCTATACTACCTATTAATAAAAGGTAAGAAAAAATATAAATCTGAAGATAAAAGGGAAATTTTAACTAAATTAAGCACAATGAAAATGAAATACTAATATTTATGTAAGTTTTCTAAGTCACCTTTGTATTTTAATAAAACATGTTCACATTTACAACTTTAACAGTCTTAATCCTAAACTGATAATGCAGCTTTTAATACATATATCATCATATAGCAACTTTAAAAATATATACTTATTATCACAGCAATGGAGGGTAGTTATATCATCAATTTTTGCTACAATTAGTGCCTTCATTTGTCTTCATTGACTAAAAACTTTCTGAAACTAGAGATCCACTTGCATTATAAGGTGTATTTGTAGTTGGGGGTATACCTCACATTCTTGGTAGCACCCAGATTTGTTTTATAGAGGTCTGGAGCAGTTAATTTGAAAGCAATGCTATCCATCAGTACAGATGAGAAGAGTTGGAAGACACTTATCACCTCATTCTCTTCTACTTAACACCTGCTTCTCATCTGCTATCATCCTGGTGGCCACGTGCGGTGGCTGGGACAAGAGTTTTATATGCTTTTACCCATCACTGTCTATTTGTGAGGCACGGTAATGCCTTTACTGTTACGGAAAATTTCCTCAAACAGATAAATCAAAATATGCATTTAACTGAACATAACAGGAACATGAAAGGCAAGATAAATGGAAAACAATACTTTAATATATAAATGTCAATAACTGAAAAGAGTAAATTCAAGCCTGTTATGAAATAAATTCATATTTTTCCATGGAAGAGTAAAGACAGGATAAACATATATCAACATAATATAATTAGAACTATTAATATAATATTAACTATTTAATCCTACACACATATACACAAACACACAAACAGCTGCTATGAAGAAATAAATCCATAACATCCTGTTGAGAGCTTAAAAATAAAGTAGAACTACAAAAAGTTATTTATTCAGGATAATTTGTCCTTGATGACTACTAAAGATGACGATTTAAACTTACCCATTCAAATCTTTGAGTAGAAGTATAAAAATGATGTCTTATCTGCTAAATTTTAAGAACTGGGAGCAAAGAGTACCTTAGTGGTTTACAGCAGGAAGTATTAGTAACTATAATCAACATTAAGACTAGGACATTCAAATGATAATAAAGAATAAAAATAAATCATTCCAAAAATAAATGGGTACTGATTAAGACAATTTAAAAGCCTCAAGAATATACAATACTAATAATTTAAGAATATGAAACATAAATTATTAATCTCAAATGAAGAATAATCCTTTTTTTATTCATCATGAAACTTTTATTCAACATCATGAAGGAGTTATTTCAGTAACTGTTAACCTCTATTCTTCTAAGGACACGCATAGCAACAATTTTACCCAACAAAGATGTAACATTCGTGACTAGTAATATTCTAAAGACTTCATTGCTTGAAATTGTGACACATTCATGTTGAGTTTAACTTATCTGTGTCATTTTCAAATCGTGTTACATTTCTTTGTTCTGTCTTTCTTAATTTAACTGTATCTTATCAGTGAGCTCCACTTTTTAGAATATTAGTAGAGGTAAAAAATCAACTTTAGCTTTGGATCATCAGTATCTTCAACCCCCAAGGTAAACACACTCTTCATCTCATTTAGAAGTCCTTAATGCTCTGAGCACCTCTAACTAAATATGTGGTTTTTTGATGGAAGGATCATGTCTTCTAGTATGTATCTTCCCCTTTCCACATGACCTATAATATTAAGTATGTATATATAGATGGTCAATAAATGATTTCTGACTCTTTGGTTCACAATTTCTTATGTTCACTTACAGATGTACTTCCTGTATAATTTCAGAATTGCTATATTTTATACAAATGAAGACAGTTCCAAATTTTTTTAATGGAAATTCTTTTTTGTACTACATGAAATATAACCTTTTGGGGTCTATAAATATGGACAACCCAAAGTATTTGGCTTTTAGTTCACCATGAGATTTTTTTTTTAAGAAGTAGATTTACCTAATTGTTATGTTTTGCTTAAACTTCCATTCACAAAGATATGCTGACTTGATAAAATATCAAAGAATTATTCTGCAGATAAATATACAATAAATAATGAAGGGTTAAGATATGTATGGGTACTTTCACTCTCTTTACAGTGGTTTATTATATCCCAAGAACAAGGACTCTGCTCTCTTCGTTCTCTCTTTAAAAAAAAAAAATCAGCACAATAGCCAAATATAGAAAATTTATGTCTCATATCTGATAAAGCAGGTAACAAAGTTTATTCATTGTAGTTTACCATTTCTTATTCCCTAAATTAAAAATAACACTATCAGATTTAAGAGCTCTACTATTCTGTACATCATTTTAACCTCTGTACAACTCTGAAAGTTATGGCGGTATAATTCAAAGACCAACTGTTCCACTTCTAAAGATGACCCACTTAAAAAAAAAATCCAGCAGTGGTTAATGTCTCTCAGCATACTGTCCTCCAAAAGTGGACTGCCTCATTTTGAATAGAAATATCTCTTCCACGGTTTTATGTATTTTCTGTATTTCTTCCTTTTCATAAAACACTTTATAAATTGACTCAGCCAGGTCCCTTGATTATAAAGGGTAAGCAATAAAATGCTTGACATTCCTATACTCACACTCAGGATCTTTAATACATGAAAGTTTGGATAACTGACTCAGCTTCAACAGAAATGAATAAACGTGAGTACTGCAAATGATCCCTAGAACATATCTGGTTACGTTCTTTTCCCTGAATTAGGTAGGAAATAGTCCTTTAAATAATGCAAATACAGTGTTTAACTGGCTACCTCTTAATACGTTGATGATTTTCGAGATTATTGTTGTTTGCTGAGCTATTTGTTCTTAAAACCTTCAGATTGCTAATACTTTATGATTATCTTTCTCACCTCATTTCTCTCATCCCAGCTACTTTATGCTTTAAATCAGGTTGTTTGAAATACCACAAAATTTTAACTTACTGGCTTGAGGGATAATGCCATTTAGTCACAATTTTGTTTGGCACCACACTTCTGCAGATATATATTCCATTAGATACAGTGTACCTCTGTTTTCTGGCTCTAATAAAGCTAAAGAATACATTTAATTCTAGATGTGCTACATTTTAGCAACCTTGGTTTTCCAGTATAAATCACTCATACTAGCTAGCACATTTATCAGATTATTAAAACCAGAAGTCATCAAAAGACTTAAAAGTCCCAAAGAGTCACTGATTTGATAACACTGTGTTTTGTCTGTTTCTTTAAATGGGGAAACAACCCTGAGATTAAAATAAATCACTTCAATCAATGAACTCTTTAGGACTGAAGCTTCAGACAATGGAAGCCAGTCCTGTTCAGAAACAAACCAAGAAACTCACATAAACCTCCAAATTTGTTAAGTCATAAAAAAACCTTAAGTAGGCATAATGTAGTTCAGTGACAATCCTTCCAATAACCTAGCACAAATGGATCTTTTACTTCCATCAGGGGCAAAAAGAAAAAAAAAAAAGTTCAGAAGTGCAGGTTGTCAATCTGCCCCTCTTGGAATCCTAAGTTAATATGGTTTGAAGACACATATTTTTTGGTGCAAATGGTTTCTAAATGCAAGTCAACTTCTTTATTTGAAGCCACTGATAGGAAGTGCATTCAAAGAGTATGAAATGCTGATGACACAGCCTTGAAAAAAGTTAACATTTGGGAGGCAGAAACAAAGGGAGGCAACCTGAAGAGAAGCCGAAAAAATGTGGGGCTTAACTATGAGACCAGAACATTGAATGTTCCTTCCACAGGCACCCCCAAGGTTACCTAACCTGATGCAGAACAAGGGGTGAAGAGGAAGACTGTGCACTAGGAGCCAAAATCCAAAGTGAACGTAGGGACACTGAATATTGATGAATAAAAGTTTTGAGGTCACAGAACACTGACCTTAGACGAAGAACTCTGACATGTATTTTATCAATTATTTGGAAAGAGCAATAGCAAACTAGGAGAAAGGAGATATTACTTTTTGGTGCTAAGGCTCCTTGGTTGAGTGAAAATGAGGGGAGTGAAATTTACATCTTCTACAGTAGATGTTAACAGTCATCGGGATAATAAGGGGTAAGGATCTGTTTATAACTGAAGAGGAAAGGGGGGATCAGGTAGACTACACCCTCTAGAAGAAAAGGGTCAAAAAGTAACTGAAAGGTATGCTTTTTTGTGATGGTTCAGGATAAAAAGAAATGATGCATAATGATAATCAGGTTTAAAGTTGTCATAATTTTGGTAAAGAGGCAGAAATCCTAAGCATTAGCTAGAAGCTTGTTCAGGATTACATTTTTTTTTTAATTTAAAAAGAAAGACTAGTTATTCATTTGTGGCTATGGAGCAGTCATCAGGGTCAAATTTGAAGCTATACTCTTCCTGATGGTCTTTGAGAAATACTCCTGAAACTAATGTAAATCACCATTATATAATCACTATATAAAGAATGCTGTAACCTAAGAACTGGCAAGTCTCCCTTTAAATTTTAGCCAGCAATTTTTCAAGTTGCAGATTGTGACCCATAAGCAAGTTGTGGAATCAGTTTTGCAGGTGTTGACTAGCAATGTGTTTAAAATGAAATAGAAGATGTTAGTGTTATGCCTGTAGTAAAGGTAGGTGTTGTTATTATGTGTTTGTATGTGCATATTAGGTCACAACATGCATCTTATTTGTCTTAGGTCACAATCAAAAAAGTCTGAAAGCCTTTAAACTTTATGGTTGCCATATTTCTCAAAACAGGAATCAATTCAAATTGAAAGGTCCTTCTAACTTAATCTACCCAATGTTTCTTTTTTTCTTTTTTTTTTTGGCCATGCCAGGAAGCTTGGGGGATTTTAGTTCCCCAACCAGGGATTGAACCCATGCCCCCTGCAACAGAAGCGTGGAGCCCTAACCACAGGACCGCCAGGGAATTCCCAGCCCATTGTTTCTTAAACTACAGGTTCAGTGAAAAATAAACTATAATTTAAATAATATACTCAAATCAAATTGATTCTACTCATTATAAGTTGATAGAATATTCATTACCTTAAGTTGATAGAATATTCACTACCTTGTATCAGAGAACTTAATTATCTACATTTTTAAGTCTGATATAAAAGTTGCCAATACTACACTTTTGAAGCCCTGTTACAATAAAACCTTGGATTACTCAGAAATTACTTTTAATTATTTTTTATGTAAACCTTTCTAAAAAAGCACTTTATGCATCTTTTTTTAACAAGACAAGTTTCTTGACTCATGATCATCGTTGAAAAGATCAAGTTTTCCACTATGCTTTACATGGCAATACCTTTAGGAGTTAACTGCTATGCATAAGACTGTTCGAAATGATATAAAATGATCTATGCTTCCTTCTGAGTTCTGTAGGTCTGCTTGCAATTTGCTGAAATGTGTACACTCAGATTCTGCTAACAGTGTAGAATATATAACACACAGCAAATGGTGTTCAAATCCTTCAACCCATTTATACCATTCTTGGAAATTTATTCCAAGAAAATTTGTATAACAAAAGGTTCTATGAAGAAAGATGTTTAGATCAGTTTTATCTATTGTAATATCAAAATGTCCAACAATAGGGGATCACAGTGGAAGAGTAAATCATATTAAGTATAATTATGAAAAATGTTAGTACAGAGATAGTAAATGTAAAGGAAATAGAATGCAAAATGATAGGTATACTACACTGCACCTTTGTAAAAGATATTTGTAACAGGAGTTGAAGGAAATGAATGCTAATATACCAACTTGAGATGAATTTTCCTAAAGAAATAAAAGTTATACTTTATGGAAACAAGAAAAAGGTCAATGATTATTTGTGAGGGATTAGGAGGTATTTCATGAGCACAGTGGGTTTTCAACAGAGATGAGGTGGAGTGAAGTGGAGGATGGAGAACAGGGGACAAGCACTAGGAATTGGTAGCCATTTTAGAGCATTCCAGCTCTGTCTGCTCTGGACAGAGCATGATATTCAATAGGGAGAAAAAGTAGGTAAGCCCATAAAAGTAGGTAGGGTTTAGATGTTACAGTCTTTTTGAGGAGGGACAGAATCAGATGTACTTTAGAAATGTTACTCTAGCAGTAATTTGTGGGATGGACTGGAAGGGGAAAGACATTAGAAAGGAAATCTTCTAAGAGATATTCAACATGTCTCAGGAGAAAAGTAAGTAATGCCATGAATTTAACCATTTTCAAAAAGTGGTAATGCTACTATTATATACTTATCATGCCAAACTTTAGAAAGGAATATTTAGCTCAAAATAATATTAACTATTTAACATGTTTAAGATCACGAAGAAACCAGAAAATATGAAATCAAGGACAACAAAATTCACTGTTGATATGTTATTTAAATATTTTAATCAATTTGATCAAGTATTAAACTATGTTTATTAGGTATTCAACTAACTACTATTACATTAGGTTGAATATGTAGAGAATTTTAGCAACATTTATTTTATAATATTCTAGAAAAACATTTTCTAACAACACTAGGAATGGCATATTTTCTGATTGTTTTTACTACTAATGGCTGTAAAACAATGTTTAATTTTAACTAATCTACTCTTACCTTACTTCTTCCACATTGTACTCTAAATGAGCCAAATGTTTAACTTCTCTAAACTTGTAGTGCTTTTTCCTTCTGCCCTTGTGCTAAAAACACATGTGATTCCTTATTCCTCTGGATTCATATACACCTTTTTTCTTAAGAATATTACACTGTCACTGTATCTTTAGTTACCCATATCCTCCATGAGATCATAAGCTTGATAAAGTCACAGACTTGTGTTCCAGTTGCATCATCTAGCAGAGTGCATGGGATGTTGAAGATGGCCATAAATATTTATTGAATGATTAGTGTAATCATTAGAATAAATTTGTGAGATTTTTCAAGAAATTTTTCCAGCTGAAAATTCTTTTTTAAATCCTGAAAGCAGTTCTTAGTTGTTCTATATTGACAATTATAGAGAAGTTATCCACAAAATGAAAAGATGGGAGAGAAGATTTCATAATTGACATGCAACAAGTATAAAATATTTAAAGGTAATTTCAGCCTGTATACACTTGTTATATGTTTATATTTAATATATCAATTACATATTAATATACTAATAACATATATAATTCTACTACATAAAAACTAAGTGCTCAATATTAAATATCCTGGCAAAAATATTATATTTGGCTAATTTCATATTACATTTATAAATATTGGATAAAAAATAGGAAAATAATTCAAAACTCTATCTAGATCAGTCTTTTTAATACTCAAATGATAGTGTGAAATACAAATTTTGAGTCTCATTTGCTACAGAATAAGGAATCTAGTTATCAGATGCACCTATATAAAATTTCAATTTTATATTTATATTATGTTCAGCAAACTAAAGCCTGTGAGTCCAATTTGCCCTATCACCTGTTTTTGTATATAAAGTTTCATTAGAATACAGTGACACACAATCATTTACGTATTGTCTATGCCTGTTTTCGTACTACAATGTTAGAGATAAATGGCCTACAAAGCCTAACATATTTTACTATCTGGGCCTTTACACAAGAAGTTTGCCTACCCCCAATTTATATCCTGTTATACTTTATTCAATATGAAACAAAGTGCCACCCACCCTGCAAGTGCAGTCACTATATATTTATATTCTGCACAGTTTAGGCCATTGCAAATTGGTTTATTTAATGAAGACAAAATACCAAGGAGTTGGTTTAAAGCAACTGAAAGAAGGAACACTGTTACAAATGAAGAATGCACAAGAAGAGATTTAAAGAAAACTCTTGTTTTAAGCATCATGGTTTTGATATTGTGCAGTTGTCAAATTACCATGAGGAGGAACTACAAAAGGAAACATTTTTTTAGAAGTTTTTTATGTAAATTTACTACTACCTAATATAGAAACTAGAAGCAGGGATCATAAGATCCTTTCCTTAATATATATACACAGTGAGAAAAAGAAATGATAGAAGCACAACCTAACTTGCTTCAAGGAACTAGAAAAAGAAGAGTAAAGTAGAAAAAGAAGAATAAACTAAGCCCAAAGTTAGTAGAAGAAGGAAGGAAATAACAAACACCATGGCAGAAATAAACAAAAATGACACTAAAAAGAGAATAGCAAAGATCAATGAAAGTAAGACTTGGATTTTTGAAAAGATAAACAAAGTAGACAAGCCTTTAGCTATGCTTACCAAGAAAAAAAAAAAAAGACTCAAATAAATAAAAATGAAAGGTGAGACATTACAACTGATACCACACAAATACAAAGGACTGTAAGGGATTACTATGAACAATTATACACCAACAAATTGGACAACCTAGAAGAATGAATAAATTCCTACAAACATATAATCTACCAAGATTAAATCATGAAGATATAGAAAATCTGAACAGACCAATTACTAGGTGACTGGTCCCAAAAACCTCCCAACAAAGAAAACCCCAGGACATATGACTTCACTGGTGAATTCTACCACACATTTAAAGAAGAAGTAATAACCAATTCTTCTCAAACTCTTCTAAAAATAGAAGAGGAGGAAACACCTCCAAGCTCATTTTACAAAGCCAGCATTACCCTATACCAAAATCAGACAAGGGCACTACAAGAAAAGAAAATTACAGGGCAATATCCGTGATGAACAGAGATCCAGAAGTCCTCAACAAAATATTAGCAATAAAAAGATCACATACCATGATCAAATGTGATTTATTGCAGGGATGCAAGGAAGGTTCAACATCCACAAATCAATCAATGATACACCACGTTAACAAAATGAGGATAAAGATCATGATTATCTCAATAGATGCAGAATAAAACATTTGACAAAATTCAACATCCATTCACAATAAAAACTCTCAACAAAATGGGTACAGAGGGAATATACATCAACATTATAAAGGCCACATATGACAAGCCCACAGCTAACATTATACTCAATGGTGAAAAGCTGAAAGCTTTCACTCTAAGATCAGGAACAAGATAAGGATGGCCACTCTTGCCACTTTTATTCAACATAGTACTGAAAGTCCTAGACAGAGCAACTAGGCAAGAAAAAGAAATAAAAGGCATCCAAATCAGAAAGGAAGAAGTAAAACTGTCACTATTTGCAGATGACATGTTATTATACACAGAAAACCCTAAAGACTGCACCACAACTGATAGAATAAACAAATTCAGTAAATTTGCAGGATACAAATTCAATATACAAAATTCAGTTCTTTTTTGATACACTAACAATAAATTATCAGAAAGAGAAATTAAGATAATTCCATTTATAACTGCATCAAAAAGAATAAAATATCTAGGAATAAACTTAACCAAGGAGGTGAAAGATCTGTATACTGAAAACTGTAAGACATAGTTGATGAAAGAAACTGAAGAAGACACAAATAAATGGAAAAATATTCCATCCTCATGGACTGGAAGAATTAATATTGTTAAAATGTCCATACCACCAAAAGCAATCTACAGATTCAATGCAATCCAATCCCTATCAAAATTCCAATGGCATTTTTCAGAGAAATAGAACAAACAATCCTAAAATTTGTGTAGAACCACAAAACAGACAAAGAGTCAAGCAATCTTGAGAAAGAAGACAAAGCTGGGGGCACCACAGTTACTGATTTCAAACTATATTACAAAGCTACAGCAATTAAAGTGGTATGGTGTTGGCATAAAAACAGAGACATAGATCAATGGAAGAGAACAGAGAGTCCAGAAATAAACTCATGCATATATAGTCAATTAATTTACCAAAAAGGCACCAAGAATATTCAATGGGAAAATGATAGTCACTTCATTAAATCATGTTGGAAAAACTGGACAGCCACATGCAAAAAAATGAAACTGGACAGCTATCTTACACCATACACAAAAATCAACTCAAAATTTATTAAAGACTTGAATGTAAGACCCAAAACAATGAAATTCCTAGAAGAAAACATAGGCGGTAGCTCCTTGACATTGGTCCTGGCAATGATTTTTACCAAAAGCAAAGACAACAAAAGCAAAAATAAACAAATGGGACTACGTCAAACTAAAAAGCTTTTGCATAGCAAAGGAAACCGTCAATAAAACAAGAAGACAACCTACTGAATAGGAGAAAATATTTGCAAATCCAATGTCTGATAAGGGGCTAATATCTAAAACATATGAAGAACTCATACAACTCAATACGTAAAGTAACCAAACAATCCAATTAAAAAATGGGCAGAGGATCTGAACATTTTTCCAAAGAAGACATACAGATGGCCAAAAGTATATGAAAAGGTGCTCAATATCACTAATCATGGGGGAAATGAAAATCAAAACCATGAGATATCACCTCACACCTGTTAGAATGGTTATTATGAAAATGACAACAAATAAGTGTTGATGAGAATGTGGAGAAAAGGGAACCCTTATGCACTGTGGTGGGAATGTAAATGGGTGCAGCTATTATGGAAAACAGTATGGAGGTTCCTTAAAAAATTAAAAATAGAACTACCATATGATTGGGCAATTCTACTTTTGGATATATATCTGAAGGAAATGGAACCATTATCTCAAAGATATCTGCACTCCCATTTTCACTGTAGCAGTATTTATAATAGCCAAGACATGGGAAAAAAACCTAAGTTGTTTAGCTCATTGATGGGTGAATAAAGAAAATGTGGCATATATGCACAATGGGATATTATTCAACCAAAAAAAGAAGTTAATCCTGCCATTTGCAACAACATGGATGGACTGTGAAGGCATTATGCTAAGATAGATAAATAAGTTAGAGAGGGAAAGACAAATACTGTATGATCTCACTTATACGTAGAATCTAACAAAAACAGAATTCAGAGAAGCAAAGAACAGATTGATCTTTGCAATCTGTAGGAGGTGGATGAAATGGGTAAAGGCAGTCAAAAGGTAAAAACTTCCAGTTATAAATAAGTTCTGCGAATGCAATGTACAGCATGAGATGATGGATGTTAACTAAACTTACTGTGGTAATCATTTCACAATAAATACATATAGTCAGCCCTTCGTATCTGTGGATGGGGAACCTGCGGATATAAAGAGTTGACTGTATGATACCATTTTATATAAGGGACCTGAAAGCATCTGTGAGGGGTCCTGGAACCAACTCCTTGTGGATACCGAGAGATGACTGTATATCAAATCATTATTTTATATACCTTAAACTAAAACAATGCTATACGCTAATTTTATCTCAATAAAACTGGAATGAAATAAATGATGGCAGCAATGTTTTCAGATATACACTGAATATAAAGTATGTATACACAAGTGAGACTTATCTTTAAAAATTACTTTATTAGATATATTCAATTAAAAATGGGATGACTGCATTTCTTTATATAAAAAAACTAGACAAATTTTAGCTCTGACTATAAGATTCGCTTTGGTCTTCATAACTGCACAAAGTAGGAAAAAAATTGGTTTCTCTATTTTAAAAGTGAATGAACTTTGAATCAGAGCTTTGAAAGGCTATGATTTGTTGAAGGCTCTGATTCCAGTACTCTTTGAACTACAATGTATAATGGGCTTAACGGAGAATTGTCAAAAGTTAGCACGTTAGTAGTCAAAGAATGCTATTTTTTTGTGGGTGCAGAAGAGGATCCATATTAAAAAATTCTTATTATATTGTATCATATTATATCATAGTACAGTACAGCATATACTGTTAACTCTAATATATATTACTCTAACATACTGAATTCTTAAAAAAACTACTGAAAACCTCCCCATACGAGAACTTGACACAGATATTAAGATAATGAATACCTACTTGATATACTATAATACATTATAATATGTGTTATAACATACTATATTATACTATATACATTAATATTAAAATATATTAACTATTTAATATAATACTATGATATACATACAATGTTACAGTTATCAAGTAGGTATGCATTATCTTAATATCTGTATCATGCTCTTGTAGGGGTGGGTTTCAAAAGCATTTTTTAGAATGAGAGAGAATTCAGTATGTTGGAGTAATACGTATTTCTTCATAAATAGTAGCGGGTTCTCTCAGAATTAATCATTTGTTTTCTCTCACCCTTCAACCATATATCTATTTCTACAGATAAGAAAACCTTATAGAAGCTATGTCCTTAGCTGGCCTGAGATAATGAACGGGAAGGAAAGAGAACACTGCTAGCAAACTTTAATACATTTAATTTTTATGAAAAACTTCTACTTAATGAATCTCTTTAAATCAATATTTATATCAATTATCTACTAAGTAATATTTGAACCAGAGAAATTCTATAAATAGAAATCATGGACAAAATTTTTCAAAGTATTGCTCTAAAATCACAACAGCCAAGTGTGTATTATGCCAACTTCTGCAATAAATATTCTCCAAAAACTTCCTAAAGATATAACTAATAATAAAGTCTTTACGGAAACTAAAAGTTTTATTTTTTTAGAAGAGTATTTTATATATTGTTCAAATGAGCCAAAGTAAATTTCTACTGCAGCATAATTAAGGATTCTGAATATTATAATCATAACTACTTTACTGAGAATTTCTCGATTTAGGAATTCATAAACTATGCCAAAAATTCACTCTCAGAAACAGTACTTTCTCTCAGACTTACGAAGCCTAGAGTCCTAAACACAATCCAATGCTACATAAAATATGAATGCTACATAAAAGGCAAAAACTAATTTTAGTGATCAACAGTTTACTACAGTAGTAACTGAGGTGAAATAACTGCCTCTAATAATGACTGCAATCATTAACTAATCAAATGAGCACTATATTTTAAACACTGTTGACTATTAGAGCTGTTAGATAACTTTTTAGTTTAAAGGCCATGATCTCAAATAACAGATGGTATGTTATATTCTTGAAAGCAGTAAGTGCAAATGATGGAAAACAATACACTATTAAGAAGGAAGTAAGGGGAGGAAGAAGAAAAAGTGATTTCCTTGGATATAAAGCTTAGGTATTTTGAGACACTCAGGAATTGTAAAAAACCAAAATCAAATTGTTATAGTGTGTAATTACAAATAATACACTGTTAGCAACACATACTGCAAATTAGTTGATGATCATGCCCAGACTTAAAGATGGTATAAGTTTATATTTTAATTGGGAGACATATTGTACATTAGGGTATATTAGGATAATATTATAAGTAAAAATATTTTAACCATAAAGACATTATTTTTGCATTTAATATACTGCTTGAAGTATATTTTAATAGATAGAAGATATTTTTTTTAATTTAAAGTTTTTACAAAGGTTATGTTGGTTCTCCACTCCCATCTCCCCTTGGCAAGGAAGAAACAAGGTGATGGTAAAAAGACTGGGAAGATAACAGCCCCAGGAAATCAGAACAGAATGGATTCTGAGCCAATCTTGTAACAGCTATAGAGCAAAATAAAGGTAAAGAATAAATTAAACAGACATGAATATGAGTAGGTCTCCTTTTGAGCTTAACAAAAACTAGTAGTTGACAGGGTGGAAAGAGGTATTACAAAGTTCAGGGAACAGCTGAAAATTATGTAGCTTTTGAGCTAGGATCTACAGGTGGGAACATAAAAGATAAATATACAATTTTAATCTGCACACAAAAGCCTTTTCTAACATTGTAGCAATACAGTCTATTCATTCAACAGGCATTTAATATGCTCTTTTTATGTACTAGGTATTATGCTAGGTACTACGGCATACACAGATCCCCACAGAAATAAAATTAAATGTTAACAATGTCACTTTACATTTAATAAGTTCATACAACAGACAAAAATAAGTAACCTATACTGGGAGTCATAAACCTATATCCCTACCATTCAAAATTTACCAGCTTAAAGCATATTCAAGGAATTTAAAATTACCCTAAAGGATGGCTATTTTAAATATGGATATCAGATGAAATTTTATGGCTCTACCAAGAAAGGAAAACCTACCAAGAATTCTGGCCCTAAGAATCAACAAAAAAGTATCCCAGCAATATTCAGTTTTTACTTAGAAAACACCAATATGTCAGAATATGTGATTTTCTGTGACTCTCCGAAGAAAATACCAAGTAATGTGTACTACAAAGGGTCAGTAATCCACAACTGGCCTTCCTATGCATGTAATTTTAAAAATCCACAATTATATACCTCTGCTATTGTTAACTTAGTAGCAGAGATCTAAAATAAAACCAAAATTAGTACATTACTGAAAAGCAGATATTAATTCTATGGTATAAATAAAGCCAAAAAGATATCTACGTGGGATCCTGAAATGAACCTAAGTATTGATGAAAAGGTTCACTTAATATAGTTGCATATATATTGATACATGTGTGTGTATATACATACATGCACATGCATACACACAAACACCGTACTCTAACAGGCAGACACACCCAGATTAGTTACTCACTAACATCAACATATCAAGTATATACATTTGTGTTAAAGGTATATTTAGGAAAAACACTGGATTAGTACTAAAAACTTTGTATTCACAAGCAATGAAATTACATGTGGAAAAAACCAGGAGAAATAATACAGCAGTTACTAATTAGGAGCTATATTCATTTCTTGATATTCAGCTGTAAGGATTCTTTGTTAGAACAGAGCTTAGAAAAGCAAGGCTGGCATAAATAAGCTGACAGAGGGCAGGGGAGAAAAAGATGGTCTAGATCAAGGGGACAAGAGGGTACCACTTTCCATCTTTCCATCTGACTCTTCTACAGTTGTATAACTTATACTCTTTAGTTTATATATATAAGCCACTCCCAAACTTTCAGTGAAAATTAATAAAGACAATCTTTATCTAAAAGACAACAATTCTAGTGCAAGCCACTACATTCTAACAAGCTCTTTTACCTAAACAATTCTGAAAAGATGCATTCAAGTTAAATACTAAAGACTATTAATTAAAGCTAAAATCTTAATTAATTTTTATAGATCTGACAGCCGTAATTTAAAATCTGAAAGCTTCATAAAATAGTGCAAATATTAGTGATTCAGAGGCAATCTTTTTTCATTTTTCAAACACAAAACCAAATAAATTAACAGTGAGACAGTAAACGTTTGAGAAGACAAGAACAAAAACAGATTAGTCGTGACACATTATTTCTTCGAATAGAGTTCTTAGTAGTAATACTATGTTTTCAACGAGCTTTTTTTGATAGAGATGGTACAACGGCATTTTACAAAACTAATAACCAATACACCTTCTGTGTCTCCTAATACGTTAAGTGCAGTTACACAACTTTCTGTGATAATGCAAATGTTCTCTCTCTGCGTTAATAAGGTAAACACTTGTCACATGTTGCTACTGAGAATATAAATTTTTAATTGTACATCGTTTAAACTTAATAGCCTAAAAAGGCTAGTGACTGTCATATTGGACATCACAACTCTAGAGTTTCATGTATTTGTTAATAAGTATAAATCTAAGTTCTTAATGAACTTCTTTCACAGAATGTGAATTTAAAAATCATATAAACTATCACCTCTGTTGCCTTAAAAACTATATCCCAATCTATTTATATTGCACGGGCTAAACAGGTCTTACCATACAGCATCATTAAATTTTATATATACATATATAAAAAAGTAGTATACAAAGGAACACAAAATTATATTTTCTATACAAACTGCCACTGTATTCTCAGCACTTCAGACTTTTTTTTTTCCTCCTGGAAACAATACTATTTATGTAACCAGAGAATTTAACTCAGAACCATGAGAAAAAAACCCACAAAAAAACCCCAAACCAAAAAAAACCCAAACAAACAAAAATACCAAAAAACCTTTAAAACTGATGATTTAACCCAATTTAAGAGGTAACTATCATTCCCTATTACTCTTCCATAGACAAGGGCAAAACTACATATTTTAAAAAATAAAACATTCATAACTAATCACCTCCTACACAAAAAGATGAAATAACCATTTGCATAACTTTCTAAACTATATACATTCAAACTATTCATCAATAATTAACTCAGAGATAGGTCTGTGAGAAAACAATATTAAGAAACACTTAATATTCTTAAAAGAATTTATAATATTGAGTTTCGTATACCACATAGCTTTACTGAGACTTTAGAAATTAAAACTCAGTCAATTCATTACCTCATTATAGAGAATGGATTCTCTGTACAGTCAAAATAACTTTTTAAAAAGTTGATAAATACATCTATTTCAGTCATCCATTCGAATCATTCACTTGATTAGCAAGCAACTTACAAAAATACTGAAATAATTAAACAGCAAAAGGAACTCTTCTCTGTGGACCAACAGTAAAAATCACAACTACGGTGAGTAGTAGGGGTGGGAGAAAAAGAATTTTCAATGAGAACTTTTTATCTATATTACTGCAAATAATTTCACTGTTGTTTTATACTGTTCTTTTTCCATGCAGTAGTGTTTCAATTTTTGTAAATTTCCATTTTTTTATCCATAGTAACCCTAAAACTTAAAAGAAAACTCACTAGAACACAGATGACATCAGAGTAAGTATTCTTACCTTTATTTGACTTTGATGGTTTATTCTTGATAGGTTTAAGGGAACTTCTTGATTTATCCTCTCTATCTTTAATAAGTTTCTGCACGTCATCCAAAGACAGTTTTTGCAGGACTACTACAGGCTTAGCTCCTTTATTTAGATCTTCAACTAATCCCATTTTTTCTACTTTGTCTTTCTGCTCTCCTTTCATTTCCATTTTCTTTGTCTCCTGAGTAATATTGCCATCTTTATCCCTCTTGATTTTTGGAATGACAAAATTTTTCAATGCACCAGACCTGCCCCCCAACAAATAACTTGGAAATTCTGCCTTATTGTCAGGGTGTGTTTTATTACTGTCTACTTTACTCTTGTTACCCTCTGTCCTTCTGTCATCTTTACTATTTGGTGATTTAAAACCAGGCTTATCAGGTCTTGATTTATTAGAATCTCCTTGTTTAACACGAGGACTGTCAGGTCTTGCTTTCTGCTCCCCAGAAGATGGTCTTTCCCGTGAGTCCCCTGATTCATGTCTGTGTTTTCTTTCTATTTTATCAGGTTTTGAACCATCAGATTTAATGCCATGTTCATTTCTACTAGAGGATCTCAATGTTTCTGGTCTTCGAACCCTGGATTGATCCCCCCGATGTCGTTCAGATTCACTCCTGTCATCTGACTTTTGTTTACTATCATGGTCACGTCTTAGTGACTCAGAAATAGATCGCCCATCAGGTCTCTGCTTTAAGGCTTCAGCTCTTTCTGATTTTAACCGAGGTGAATCAGATTTAATGTCCTGTTTATGTTTAGACACTTCAGGTTTTTTCTCTGTTGATGGCTTTCCAGAATCCCTCCTATTTTCATGCCTATGTTTTGGTGTTTCAGGCCGACCTTCAGTTTTTTGCTTTGGAGTTTCAGGTCGGCCCTCACCTTTCTGCTTTGGAGTTTCAGGCCGTCCATCACCCTTTTGTTTTGGGGTTTCAGGATGCCCATCACTCTTTTGTTTTGGAGTTTCAGGTCGGCTTTCACCCTTTTGCTTTGGGGTTTCAGGTCTTGACTTTGTTGTTTCTGATCTGCCATTATTTTGTTTGTTGTCATTTAACTTTGTGTCAGACACTCTGTTTTCATTCTGTTTAGGCTCGGCTGTGGTGCTCTCATTTTGTCTGGATTCGATCATTCTGCTCTCATTCTGTTTAGGTTCTTCTGTTTGTACCTCAATTTTAGTTTCTATCTTACTTTCACTAGATTTTGTCTCTACCAATTTGTTTTCATTTGGTTTTGACTCTGCCAATCTACTTTCGTTTTGTTTCACTTCACTCTTTAAAAGCTCAGGATCAGACTTTTTTTTAGGAGTCTCAGGATGGTTTTCTGGTGCAGATTTAAGATTTCCAATAATATCTTCCTGAAGAACAGAAATAGGTGCATCATTACATTGTTTGATTTCTTCAGGCTTTTTTATGGAGTCTGAATCCTGAGTTACAGAGGCCTGAGAGTCCACTCTTCCTGCCTGATGAAGATCAATGCTAACCATTAATGCTGGCCTTGACCCATTTCCCGTAGAACCCGTCTCCTGAGAAGCTGGTCTATTACCTCCTGTAGCACCCCCAGCCTCCTGTGGGTAAGAATCTTGTTTTCTTTTTTTCAAAGGCTTATCTGAAATTCAAAGATAAATATTCAGTATCAGTAATAGACATATATTCTTATCTTATTAAAAACCATATGGACTTTGACTATTTTTTAAAGTCACATTTTTAAAAAATGTGGTGAATGCAAATGTCAATACGCATATATAAAAAAGTAGGCACGAATGGCATAATACTTTTAAACCAAGGATTGAGGAAATATTCATGCTTGCTGTACCTCAATAAATATTAGTGAGTATAGTATAAAGATCATTTAAACTGCTAACTGAATAAAAACTACAAAGAGCCCCAAATCTGCCAACATACAAAACAGGGTGCTTTTGTCACATGTAAGAAAAGTATGGAAAATAATAAAACTCAAAAGAAAATAGAAATCATGCCCCTGGAAAAAAGGTAAATGAGGAGAGTAAGAAAAAAAAAAGAATTTAATAGTTTGTTATTAACCTTTGATCCTGGATTCAAATTCTTCAAGGTGTCAACAGCACAAATGGAATTTAAAAGCTAACACACAATTAGAAGTATCTTTAGACAAGGAAACATAATTATAAAAATGAGAAGCATATAATAAGAACTTTTTAGATAAACGCTATCTTTCCTAAGCAACTTCAACTGAAGAAAAATGCTTCAGCTCTTCAACATAAAGTTCTAGGGGTCTATATACTGGCTTAATAAGAAGTTATTTACAGTATTTATGTGCAATTTAAAGACAAAAATACACACAAACACAAATCTACCACTATAACAAAATGTCATGGTATTTTTAACAGCTATGTATTTCTGTGCATGATTCCACTTGACTCAAGAGGCTCCTAGGTCATTTTCTATAAATTGAATTTCCACATAACATGATATATAACTATAATATTATAGCACCCTGAGACTCTGCCTGCTTTAATGCTACTTGCTGAATTGCCTGGCTGTTTTAAAAGTTATTTTTAATCTTTTTCTTTTATTCAGGAGAATCTTTAGATTCTCTTATACTATTCATTAATGTGATACAGTATCATTTAAGGAAAAGATCACAAGGTGAAAAGTCAAAATGACCACTAAAAACAGCTCCTTAATATTAGGGAACCAAGTTCTGAAAAAAATGTTTTTAATAGTAATGATGCTTTTATACACCAAAGTTTCATCATTTTGTTTTGAAAGTGAGAAGTAGCAGTCCCTTACAGCTTACAATCTAATCAAATATTACTAAAATTTACTTCAGATATTTTCCAGTAATTTTTTGAAGAACTAAGCCATTCTGCTTTTTCAGTAATTCAGAAGTCAAATCTATCATCACATATACTCCACTTGCAAAATAACTACATGATGATAATAATAAAGTATATTATCATTAAACTGTTTTCCCTAGTTAAAACTAACCTGGTAAGAACTTATATGAAGCTTTCTGCATCAATACCTAAGAAAAAAGCACTTAGAATACTAATTTATAGAATTTTGCTTTTGAATGTTCTGCCACACAAAATCATCTTTATATCTTGCCAAAGGGCACACCAAATAATTACTACCTCAAAAACAGGATGCTTTGTAACCTTATACTTATCCCTTAAACTTTTATGATAAGCATTTAGAAAAAAAGTTTTAAGGATCTAGAAATTTAAATAGTATAATCTAATCTAAGATTTTTATATTTTTCAATGAAATATGATTCATGAAAGTCATTAAAATGGTAACCTAAGCATACTTAAGAACTATTAATAACATAGATCTCAGGCATCTGAAGATCTCTCTTAGGAGATCTGTGGCTCATCCTTCTATTAATATGAACAATCTGTCTTTCAGAAGAACATTAAAATAACTTGAAGGCTAAATTTTAAAAGATTACAAAATACTTAATAATTAGTAGATCATTAACCTCATTCTAATTTATCTTTCATTATTAAAATGGAAATTTAGCAAAGAGTTTAATTTCAAAGAAATTATCATGTTCGATTTAGTTATCTTTATAGACACTATGATTATTTATAATAAAAACATGAAAAGCATTTGCACATGAGTGATGTATGAAGACTGGGGGAGATCTTATCATTTTCTCTACTATGCATAAAATATTGCTAAATACAAAGTTTTAATTTTTCAACTATTGAAAGGTACTACACCTCTTCTGTAAAACCTGGAAAAATTCCATTACTGCTGCAAGGACTCTTGGATAGGTTAAGAGCACGCAGGTTCTGATTCACTTCATCTGATTCAGTTCCACCATGAACTTATTCCTGTAAAGTGGCTCTGAATCTGCATAGGCCACTTTTGTCTATTCACTTTTGTTATCAGTCTTCATTACATAATAATCTTCACCTAATGATGGAAAGCCATCTCTATGAAGAATAATTTTAATATTTGGGACACTATTACCTGTAAGCCCTCTGAAGCACTGGGAACCATAAAATTAGCTATCAAAATACAGGTGTTCCTGAAGAAAGTGCATACAAAAAGATATAATTTTAAGACCAACAACACTTGTCATCTTGATGCTGGTATTTTGAAAATAATATCTGGCCCTTAAAGAAACTGTGAACTCAGTTGTGCTTGTACGAAACAAACTATATCACTTGCCTAAATCTACAAGTGATAAATGAAAACACTTAAAGCAAAAAGCAGAACAACTGTACACACAATAGCCAATTATAAAAAATGAAAAAGTCCCATCCCTAAACCACAGTACAGGCTAAGTGACTAATTGTCCTATTCCTGTCCCAAATCCCAGTCTCTTATTCCAAATGACAATCGATAATAATTTAGTTCTAATCAGGGTTACAGTGCAAGAATATTTTAACATCATAAAAAACATTAGTGTAGCTAGACCATTCCTTATACTTGCTAACATGGAAAGTGGACCTTGGGAAAAGATGAAACAGGCAAAGATGAACAAAGAAACCCCCTCTTTAACAAGAGAAAGCAGGAATTTTCAGCACATGGAGATATTAATGTCTATGACAGCTCATCCCAGAAGCAAAGAAAAAGAGCCTTTTGAAATTAATTTATGTAATTACAGATGTTAAAAGTTTGAGCAAAAGATTGAGAAGAAGGTCCTTTAGGAATATTATAAAATATTAGGTTGCACAGAATTAACCTATCAGTGTATATAAATACACTCCAAAGAAGAGAGAACAGGCCAAAGGAACATAAATATCTAGCAGCCAGAAAAGTGTCTTCTGTGTGTGGAACAGAGGTGTATTAGGTTATACCGCAGCCTATGTAACATGTTTCTAAGAGCATTCTATCTCTTTTCCTGAATTCCATAGTTATCAAACAACCATGTCTGCCAAACTTTCTAATCTATTTACAAGGTACAGCTTTTTGATTTCTGGTCTATTGAGGGGAATGCTTCATTCATTCGTAACAAATGAATATAATGGGAAACAAGCTCAGAACCTAGAGCAGAGCGCTCGGTAAAACCATGTATACCACACAAGGAGTCTCGTTTGCTCCTTGCCACCAGCAATAAAATAGTTATAAAAAAAGTACTCAGTGCCAAACCTCAGAATACAGTAAATACCAATCTTACAATATACAGTAGTTCTAAAATGTAGTGGTAACTAGTGATAAATTCATTTCAAAGAAGTATTTCATCTCTCAAGGGCCGACTGTAAGACTACCACTTCAGAAAACTTTACTTTTATTTATGACCTCACCTACAAACTTAGAGAAACATACTAACCCTTTAATCTTTCCAGAATCTCAAGATAACTACTTATATATAAAACACTATCTCATCATACAATGCAGAAATTGAATATAAAATGACAAGATACAAATGTTAGCTGGTACCTAAAATTCCAAAGGTTTTCAAATAAAGCTGTCAGAAGGCAAGTTAGAGATGACAGCACTAATATGAGGTCGGCCAAATCAGCATAACCAATTCGGGAAGAACCATCTAAATCAAACTGAAAATCAGATAGTTCATCTTTTCCCTTAAATCTTTATAGAACCAGATACCTCTGTAAGTCAAATTACATTGTTTCAAAATTCTAAGTCAACTTTGCTCACTCAACTTTTCAATTATCTTTGTTATAGTCACACCATCAGAGATTACAGAGAAAACTGTTAATTAAAATTAAAATATACATAACAAGTGTCAGGAAGAACAGTATGCTGTTTGTCGATTTTGTTTTAATCTCCCAAAGAAAAGTTAGTAGTCTAAAATAAGTTTGCTAACATGCAATTAGCATCCTTATTTCCATTCAGTTTTTAAAAGTAAAAACTTTGGTTTTAACAAATATGATACAGTAAAGTTAAAAAAAGTAAGAAAAAAAGCTCATTTCCTCTGTTTTCGTTCCTACCAACAATTAGGTCATTAAAAAAAGATTATACTCCTTTTAAAGAATATAATTTTCCAAAACACAGATTAAAACGTCATGCAAAAGTTCAGTTCTCAAGGCAACTAATATTTCTTGGTCAAGAAATTACAATTGTATGTTTTCTGCAAAACTGTCACAGGACTCAGGAATTTTGGTAAGGTTAATATTATTGAGAGCAGCTGAATAATACTGCTCTCTCCATCTGACATGCATATACTTTTATTAGAGGTCAGAGGAAGAGACATATATTGGAACCCATAGAGTTATTTCCTAAATCCCACACTACTAAGCAAAGAGAAAAAGGGCAAGCAACACTTTATTTCATCTTTAACGTCCATGATTTGCTTGTTAAAAACAAAACAAAAAAACAACACCAGTTCCCTAGCCAATAAAATGAAGATTTCTAGCAATCTCTTTATTTGCATCTACCCGTGATTTATGCACTTAGCAAACACTGTAGTACAACAATTACCAAATACAGTCTGTTTTTCCAGTAACATTAAAAAGAGACAAATGATAGGAAACATAATATGAATCTTCAGCATGTTTCTTAGCAGAGGAACACAATTATCTAGAAAGGATCCTGTCACATAATGAACAAGATCACAGATAAAAATGAGCTCTAGTCAACATCACGAAGTTTTGCTTTATAATGACCAAACAGAAACTCTAAGAACTATAAATCAATCTAGAATATTTAACTATAAAATTAAATCTTAAAGTATTCTTTGGTTTGAATGGTCAAATGTGTATATGCGTCTACTGTAGAGACATCAAATTCATAAATTACTAATTTCAACCACTGATTCATTAGTCTCTCTAAAAATTTAAGAGATTGTATACATAATGTTCACCAAATAATCAAGAAATTAACAAAACTTACTTTGATTATAATTTTTTATAAAGCACAAAAGAAAGCCCATAAACTCATAGAACAGGTGTCTTGAAAATCCATCCTAATACACTAGTCAGACAAAAGAGAACACTTAACCATAATCACCAACAAAAGATCCCTGATTCTTAAAGTTTGCTATTTCATATTAAAATTCTTTCCTATTTTTTTACTTAAAAAAATTCACATTATTAAGAGATGACAGAATTAGAAACTAAGTGAAAAATCTAATTGCATAATAAACATACAAACTTTTCTTAAATGTACTGATTCAAAATAATTCTATAGCGTTAACCTTGTTTTGGTAGAAAAAAGGTGAAGATGCAAAATTATATTAACATAACTTGTGGAAAACACATGTAATATAGAAATGTTAATGTTCATTTTAGTAGACAAGCACAGATAAAATAACTTGGTATATAATAGGTGACAGATGTGTTATATAGAATTACCATATCTCAGACAGTGGTTTTAGATAAAAAATGAAATTAAGACTTTAACTTCTGAGGGGTGAGCATTTTAGTAATAAAACCATAATTTTGAGGAGAAACATTAAAAATTATAAAATATAATGAGAAAAAAAGAGTTACTTTAAAAACTTTTTTGACATTATAATTAAATATGTGCCGAGAGCATGAAGCGGTAGTAATGAGACTATTTTACCTTTATCTTGAACTTCTTTTGAAAAGCGCTCCCTTTCAATAGCCGATTCTCTCTCTATTCGCTCAATTTCAGCCAATGCATCCAATTCCACTTCATCATATATAGGTCCCTGTTGTGATACCTGTTGCTGATTCTGTACCACAGAAGTCTGGGGCTGTTTTGTAGCAACTGAAGTGTTCTGCTGTAAAACAGGCACTTGATTTGCTGGAAGGAATGCTGTTTGTTCTTGCTGCGACAAACACTGAGCAGCATTTAGTGGGCGGTTTACATCCTGTGGAGTAATGGGTGTTTTTGAAGTCTGTCCTGGGTACTGCACATTAAAAGGAATATCATTTTCTGAAACATTGCTATTTTCCATACCAGAAAGCATATCCTCTTGCTGGTCCATGTCTGAAGACCTTACTCGAGAAAGTCTTAATGTAAGTTTAGTAGAGTCCTTGGATGGAGAGCTAATGATATCATACATTGCAGCTTTCTCACTCTGGTCTTTTTCATCCTTGCCTAATTTCATTTTCTTTTGCTTCTTTTGTTTTCTTTCTGGAGAATCTAACAAGATGTCTGGTGGAACATCTCGAGGTGATGAGCAAGGTAGAGACTGAGACTGTAGGATTAAAGGTGGTCTTGATCCTAGAAAAACAATTCAACAGGAATGAACAGTTGTGCTAGATTTACATTTTCAGACAATGTGATAAACATATTAAATAAGTGACAATACAGTACCGCTAGAAAAAATGTTAAATTATCTCATCCAAGCTACTTATTTACAGAATATGAAAAGAAAGCCTAAAGATGTGTCCCCCATGGTCTTTTAGCTTGCTGGTAGACGATCCAGGTTTGAATTAAAATATGAGTATTCCATCTTCCAGACCAGTATTATTTCTATTTTTTCACGTAAAAAATATAAATACTTAGCTTGAAAATGGCAAAAGACTTCACTATTTCTAAAGATGCAACACAAATATTTGGGGTATGATCATCTCTATTCTCTCACTTATTATCTAGGAAAACTGATGTGTCTAAATTAAAAATAAGTCTGTCAAATTACAAAAAAATAAAATAATTAATCCTAGGGTGTACACTCACAGGAATACTTAATGGTATAAGAAAAAGGAAGTGGGAAAAATTACAATGATCAGTCTTCACTTACTTAACAAATTGGTAGTAAAGTATTAATTTATACCTTTATGTGGTCTTCTCTTTCTCCCTCCACTTAACATCATTCACATACTCTCTTCAGCTTGCTAATCCTCCTTTTATTAGAAAAATATGCAGGTCCAGCAAATAAAATATCTTCAGCCCAGATCCCATTAAATTAAACACTATACGATATAAGGAAGTGTTAAAAGTAAGCTAATCGAATGGGAAAATTTTTCCTAGTTAACAAGCTGTCAATGAGGAAGAACCGCATCAATATGCTTCAGAAATAAAAGTATAATTGTATCTGAATAATATATACATTTCTTTGAATTAGATTATAAAAATTTTAAAAACCCATAGGAAATTATAAAAATCAGTCAAGCTAAAAGTGCTTTATATGGTTGGCCAAAAAATGTTCGTTCGGGTTTTCCATAACATCTTACACATTATAACACAACATATTGCCTTTTTATTTAAAGTTTACATGTCACATTATATCTATTTTAGAACAAACTTTAAATTCCAACAATTTATCTAAAAATTAAACTAGGCTAATTGAAGATGCATTCAACCTTCAAAACTAGTTGGAAAACAACCTCACAAACAGAAATAGAGGCTTCTGATGACTAATGTGTTTGTGAGGTTAACTGTTCTAAAGTTTTCTTCTCTTTCTATCTAAAGTTATCTATCCACCTAACAATCCATTCATCCATTCACTCATCTATCCATCCTCAACAGTTAGAGGAAAAATGGTCTGGTTATCTAGAGCAACCAGCTATCCCACTGTTATTCCTCCCTGGCACTCTGATTATTTCTTACTCTGAAAATACTTGTGAGATACGTACCTAACTTTGATACCTAAAGTACAAATAGAGTTACTCTGGAAGTTGTTCTCTCTTTCAAAAGCTGGGTTATTTCTATGTCTGGAAATTCATAGAATTATAGAATTAGAATGGCTCATAATTCTAATTATTGTATTAGAATGGCTCATAAAAGTTCGACTTTCACCTCATGAAGAATATCCCTGGATCAAAGAGTTGGAACATAATCTATGAAAAAAAAAATCTTTACAATGAGGCAGACCAGTCCATGTTTTAGACGGCTATAATTAGAATTTCTCACAGATAGATAAAATTTGTTATCAGCTATACTGCAATTTAAAGCTACTTCTCTAAAACGGATACAATATTCTCTTCCAACAAACTTGGATGACTCCAATTATTAGACCTTAGTTTTAAGTATTTTAAATAATAGTTCAAACCTGGACTCAGAATTTTTTGACTCTATTATACACAGAAGACCACACAAGGTTCTTTGGGAATTTGAAGATAAATAAAATAGAATTCATGTCCATAAGATAGTACAGGATAAGTTATTAGAAAAACAGAAACTAACGGCTTGGGGAAACCAGGGAAGGGTCCATAGAAGATCACCCATTTAACTTAGAATTTGAAGAATTAATACGATTTTAATAAGCAGAAATGAAAGTAGGTGTAAGAGATCTAGTGAAGTAATTAACATAGAGCTGGCCATTTTGATAAATGACTACCTAAGAAGAGAAGACTTTAAAGATAATTCAGGATTTGGAATAGCATTAAGAGAAACAGGAATGGCAGAAAGAACAGTGAGTACAATTTTGAATATGAATTTGAAATACCAGCTAGATATGAGGAGGTTTTGTCCAGAAATGAAAAATTACAACTTGGGAGACAGGACTGGAAGCAAAAGATATTGATTTGGGAGTCCTGTTCGCAAAAGTAACAAACGCTATTACCAAAACTGAGTAAAATAGCCAAGGAAAAACGTACAATGGAAGATTAAAAATCTAATGATAGAAATCTTGAGAAATGATAGAGCAGAGAAAAGAGCTAACGAAGAAAAAAAAAATCAATGAGAAAAGGATGAGGAAAATAGGTGGATTCAATACAAAATAAGTTTTGGGGGGAGGGTGAAGATTGGGGAAAGCTGATCAATAATTTCAAATATTTAAGAAAGATGAAAAAGATTGTGGTTTGAAAAGACCACTGGATTATTAGTAAGAATGATACTGTATATATCTGAAAACAGTATCAGTAAGTACAGGTTCATTTTTTTCTACAATAAGTGAAAAACAATAGAGAATAATTTTTGGTAACTGCATTAAGAAGTCTGAATTCTTTACTCAACTTGAAATGTGAAAAATTTAAGGAAATTTTTGTTACAATGATACCTTTTGGAGTTCCATCACTTCCAGCAGGGGAACATACTGGCTGTGGAGACCTCAAGGGAAAAGATGCAGCATTCCTCATTGTTGAAGAATCTCCATCCTAGGAATAGAGTATAACATTTATATCTTGAATGATAGAAGAGGTTTTATAGAAATCTTAAAGAGAACCAATAAAAGACATAAATTACTGACAGGTAAAGTGTTGGTATTCAAAAGCATAATTCTTCTGCACTTTCCTGTTTTCTTCGTGGTATATCTTAGAAGAATTGAAATTGTATCCAAAAGAATCAACAGCCTAAGCATAGCAATGAATAAGAAAACTGGTATTACTAGTATGCTTCATTTTTGTTTGCTATTTTCTACCAAAGGAGCTCTGAACATCCCACCAGGCTGTAAATGTAAATGTCTTGAGGGCAGAGTCCAATGTCATCTTTGTTAAACTTAAATACATGTAACTTATGCGATAATACCACCAAACCAATGACAAGACAGATTTCCAGTATGTGGAATATTTCAGTAACATTAAAGCAACATTAAATTTCAGGGAAAAAAATTTCTGTACAAGTCTTAGAGGGAAAAAGAGTTAAGCACTAATAAATAAAGGCTCATTATTTAAGAGGACATCTTTGTGTGAGCAAACATTTAAAAATGAAGTATATTTCATTAAGGACCTAAACCTCTAGACCAGAGGTTGGCAAACTTTTTCTGTAATGGGACAGATAGTATATATTTTAGGCTTTATGGATCATATACAGTTTGTCACATAACGTTCTTTGTTGTTGTTCTTTTAAACTTTATAACTGTGAAAATCAGTCTTAGTTTATGGGTCAGACTACTGGCCAGTTTACCAACCCTGCTCTACAGGTACAGCTAGATTCTCAGACCCAGTATAATCCTCAGTAAAAGGTAGATATCCTTCAAATTACAGAACTGAAATACTAGGTTATGAGACAAATATTAGAACTATTTTATTACCTTAATGATAACTAATATATTACATACGTCACTACTTAGCCTGTGCACCATGTGTAGGTAGTCGTCACTTGAGCCATGTCTAGGATTATCAGCATGATGATTAGCAGAACTGCCAGACAACGAACCAGAAACTTTATTATCATGTAGGTTTCTCAAACCACCTGCAACAATGGGACTTGATACCGATGCTGAAATTAATAAGAATTTTAAAAAAGCTTTATAAAAATAAACTGTTAAAATTCTTACAGGACAATAATAATTGTTCACAAGTAATATTTTAGCATACATAAATTACAAAGACTAATATAATGAGCTGGCTGACTATCCAGAGCTTGATCAAATCTTAACACTTTGCCACAAGTCATTCAGATTGATTTTTGAAAAGAAATAAGACATTAGATATGGCTGAAGCTCTCCATATATCTGCATATTCCTCTCCACTATTTCCTTCCCCTTATTCCCTAAAAGTAACCACTATACTGAATTTAGAGTTCACTCTACCTATGAATACCTTTTTACCTTTGCTATAAATCAATATACTCTTAAATAACACACAGCACTGTTTTGCACATTATAATTTTGTATAAATGGTATATGTATTGTATATAACCTCCTATAACTTGCTTTTTAATTCAATATTGTGTTGAAATGTATCCATTTTTATATATGTAGCTTTAAATTCATTTACTTTGAATAAATAATTATATATATTCTGCTGCATAATGTACATACTTTATCCATCCTTGTGTTAGTAGTTTATTTTTTTATTTTTTAAAAATATTTATCTGTTTGTTTGAGCCAGGTCTTAGTTGCAGCAGGCGGGATCCTTAGTTGAGGCTTGCTGGCTCCTTAGTTGTGGCATGCAAACTCTTAGCTGCAGCACGCAAACTCTTAGTTGTGGCATGCATGTGGGATCTAGTTCCTGGACCAGGGATTGAACCCGGGCCCCCATCATTGGGAGCGTGGAGTCCTAACAAGTGTGCCACCAGGGAAGTCCCTTGTTAGTAGTTTAGATTGCTTGAGTATTTTTGCCATCATAAACAATGCTGTAATGTATATTCTTGTATATGACTTTTTTACAAATGTGTCTTAGGAGTGAAATTGCTGGATATTCCTGTTTTTAAACCTTACTAAATATTAACGAATAGCTTTCCAAATTATTTATGTCCACTCTACTGGTAGTAGGTAAGTGTTCATACTGCTCTATATCCTTGCCAATGATTTTCGTCAATTTGAAGATGGAAAATGTCTCTGACAGCCACTTTAATTAGTATTTCCTTCCTTAATTAACAGTGAAGCCAAGCATCTTTTCATGTGTATTAGACATTCAGATTCCCTACTTAACATAAAATCATAAAAATTACTCTCTGATATTTTCTTTCAAAAGTTTCATAGTTTTGTTTTTTCACACTTAGTCTTTAATTCATGTAAGAACAGAGTATCTTTTCCATGAATGCATGCTAGAACTTGAGATAAAACTGCCTGAGCATTTTTATCCCCACCCCTACTTGTAAGGGAGATAGATTTTTTTTTTTTTTTGCAGTACGCGGGCCTCTCACTGTTGTGGCCTCTCCTGTTGCGGAGCACAGGCTCTGGATGCGCAGGCTCAGCGGCCATGGCTCACGGGCTCAGCCGCTCCACAGCATGTGGGATCTTCCCGGACCGGGCCACGAACCCGTGTCCCCTGCATTGGCAGGCGGATTCTCAACCACTGCGCCACCAGGGACCCAGGGAGACAGATTTTTAACAACTGAAGGAGGTATATGTATTTTAAACTGGAACAGATATTGTCAAACTGCTCTCTAAAATGGTTGTATCAATTTATGGCCCTATGAAGACTGTATGAAGTTCAAATTTCCCCACACACTATAAAATGTTACTAATCTGATAGATATAAAATTTTATTTCAATTAAATTTTGATTTGCATCTCTTTAATTGTGAGCCAGGTTGACCGTACTTCCGTACATGTATTAAATCTTTCTGAATCCACTTTGCTTTTCTTTTTCAGTAAATTGTTTGTTTAATTCTTTAGTTTATTTTTGTCTTATTCTTATCAACCTGCATAAGATCTTGCTATATTTAAATTAATACTTTGTAATAAATATTGAAAAAAAATTTTTTCCCTAAATTTACTTGTCCTTATTTGTTCTCTCCTATTACACAGAAATTTAGAATTAATCTGGTTTTTTTTCCATTTCTAGAATCCAGTCCTGCTTAGAAACAAGGCCTTCTCGACCCTAAGGTACCCAAAATTCCCCCCATGTTTTCTTCTTATAATTTCTTTTAAAATTAATTAATTTATTTTGGGCTGCAATGGGTTTTCCTTGCTGTGTGCTGGCTTTCTCTAGCTGCGGAGAGTGGGGGCTACTCTTCGTTGTGGTGTGCGGGCTTCTCATTGTGGTGGCTTCTCTTGTTGCAGAGCACGGGCTCTAGAGCGCAGGCTCAGTAGCTGTGGCACACGGGTTCAGTAGTTGTGGCTCGCGGGCTCTAGAGCGCAGTCTCAGTAGTTGTGGCGCTCAGGCTTAGTTGCTCCACGGCATGTGGGATCTTCCCGGACCAGGGCTCGAACCCGTGTCCCCTGCATTGGCAGGCAGGTTCTTAACCAATGTGCCACCAGGGCAGCCCCTTCTTTTTATAATTTTATGACTTAAAATACAAATGTAAATAGTTCATCCATCTAAAACATTTTTGCTCTAGATGATCTAGGAATCCAAATAAAATTTCAAAATGCCTAGCCAACCAATCCAACATGATTTATTAAACAATCCATTATCACACACTGATTCAAAATACCATCTTTAGAATGACAAAATTGGAAAATCACCATTTTCCAATGACCAGTGTAAAAACTGATGAAAAGAGAATCATTATTGGATGGTAAACCCTTTAGGATAAAGATTAATAGGAAATAGGACAGTTACATGATCTCAAAATATCACCTGACAGATTGCTCACTGATTGCAAAGAAATATTATGTTCCTTATAAAAGAAGACATGGAGTAGTCATCACCTAAATGTCACTAATAATGAAGCCACTTGCCATTATATGCCCTCTGATGTGATGTAGTATCAAGTGTACAACGTTACTTATTTAGTACCCTTGCCAAAAATATACAACTAGAAACTAACAGAGCCTTTAAAGATAACTTCCAGATGGTAGGAAATATAGGAAGTATATAAGCAAATTAAACAACACAATGAGGAAACAGTGAAGTCTAGAATATGGGATATTCTACAACAAAAGTAGCATAGACTCCTCAAAAACACAAAAATTACTGTCATGGGGAAAGGGTATGGGACTGTTTAGATTAAAAGAGTCAAAAGAAATGTAAAAACCAAATGTAATGTGTGAGAAACTAGATTAGATCATATGTGGGGGAAAAAAGGTTATAAAAGACATATTTGAGGCCAACTGGTGAAAACAATGTAGATGGTATCAGATGATACTACAGAAATGTTCTTAATTCTTTTAGGGGTAAATTATTACACTTGGTGTTTATAAAGGAGAATTGACTTCCTAGCAGATGTATTTAAGGACAGAGAGGCAGAATGCCTATTGGTGAAATGGTTCACTGTGCTATTCTTTCAACTTTTCTGCATGGTTAAAATTTTTATAATATAAAGTGTTTTTTTTTTATAAAGTGTTTTTTAAATATTACCTTTCACAAACTCTAAATTCCCACAGACATCTGCCTTATTTCTGGACCCATTTCTGTTCCATTTACCAATCTATTTGTTCCTTACCACATTAAATTTTCTTATTTATAACAATTTTGGTATCTGTGTGGGGCTAATCCCTAGTATTATTTTTGGTCTCTCAAGTATCTGAGAATTTCTAAGAAATGACTCATTACTGAATAGGCCCTCAAACTACATTTTTCTTTTGATTTTGTGATTTCAACTTATTCTTTTGAAAAAGCTGGGTTTATCTTGTTATAAAACAACAGCAGTGTTTAGAGTAAAAATTTATGGTTTTTTTCTACACATATTTATGTGGATATTTCCGTATGAAGCAAATGTGACCTTACAATATTTTCCCTCTTATTAATTACATTTAAAATGTTTCACATAACTTTGGCATACCAGAGTAGAAGAGTAATATTTCACAAGTATCAAGAGCCCATATACACGCATACTTCTGTTCAGCACTCACACTAAATCCTATAATTTTGGAGGTGTCTATTCCAAAGGTGTGATTTGTCTCCAAGTTTTTCCTTGACTTACTGTATAAAATAGGCTCAACCTACCATTTCATTATCTAGCTTTGGAAAACCAGAAGTTGGCTGTTTTAATACATGACACTAAGTTAAAAGTTTATAGGATAAAAGTTTATAAATGAAGCATGTTTTGACCCATGCATAATAAAAAGCCAAGAATACAAACAGGAACTAATGACTGACTGTGAATGTTAAAAATTTGCTGTTAATTATGAGGGATTAAAAACACAGATATCTGTTATATTATCTTTTGTACTTTTCAAAATTTCTCTAAAAAAGTACAATATACTAGTAAATACATTATTTAATAGCCATGACATAGATCCCAATGCAGTATGATCTTAAAAAGACACCATATTATCAACAATTGACTTCAAATGAGAACTAGTAATCTAATCCCAGAAAATTTTAAATCCAAGTTATTAATTTTCCTCTACCAGTACTGTATCTACTTGATATTAAAATTTTCACACTACATATACTTTACTAATTAAAACATAATTCTTCTTTGACTTAGTGCTACTGTAAGAAGCCCAATTAAATAAAACAGTTCCTAATTTCATAACTAGATATACTCAGTTGTATAATATAATAAGGTAACCCAAAGAGTCAAATTACACTGATCTTTTTATCTCCCAGATGACTTCCCAAGTAATAAATGTAACATATTTTTAATAATATAAGCCACAGCTTAAAAGAAACGTTCATTGACAAAAAAGTATACAGTTTAGTATTTGTGTTTTAAAATTTATAAAAAGAAAAAAATAAATTTGCTGGGAACTAGAGGCATTCCCTGTAAATAAACAAGCAACTTTCTTACCTTGCTGCATTTGTGGATGTGTTGTATAACTTGAAGGATGGGAATATGGCATGTATCCTGCAGGGCTTTGTGGGGCATATGGACTAGGCACTGGGCTGTTTTGTTGTGGCATAAATCTGTTCCCAGAGCTTGTCTGTGGTGGCACAAACCGGCTAAAACCCAAAATCCAAATAAACAATATCAGGAAATGAAATAAATATGATATTCCTTGATATTTCACTGTCATAAAATTCTCCAAACCCTAATTTGTATAAAATAAAATATATGTACACAGAAAAATTCTGAAAAATAAATAACGTACAAAAATCATTCACAATTCATAATCTAAGAGTTATATTAAGCAGTTTGTAAAAACTGGAGTAATTCATTTATTTCACATGCTCCCTAAATTCTACTCAATTAATTTTCTTATTTATCTCAAACACGCTGGTTATTTTAACACATTCTTTTGTTTGTATGAAATTAAGTTCCTATTTACTTAAATTAGTATATTAGAGCATTTCCACATATAACATTTTAAGGCAAATGTTCAGGTGGGTTACTATTTAAGGCTAAGCATCTAAACTTTTTAACTACACGTAATTCACCATTACCTAAATGTATGTATACACTGTATATTCCCAGGCATATTCACTACAGAAAACAGTACTTAATAAAATGATATATACATTACCTGGAGGGGCTATGTGAGATAGTGGTTTGTTGATAATTGGAAGATGCAGGACTACTGTGCATGGAATTCTGAGAAAGTTTATACTGAGACATCATCATTCCTACACAACATACAAAAATGGTAAAATGTTATTTTCTTCCAATGGTAAAGCATTCTTTAAGTGATTTATATCAATCATTTTTTCACAAACATTCAAAAGTTCTTTCTGTTCTTTTCTTTTTGACCAACATGTTAATTTTGAAGAGCAAAATACAGAAACTATAAATTTCAAGTACAACCAATTTCACCAAAACATCCTTTTAGCATATAACTAATCCAGGGACAGAGACAGAGATATAATTTTTTGTTTTTAAATTTACTTGCTTACCTATTGTCCTATCATTTAGCCTTAGAATTGAAAAGAACTTTCAGAAGTTGCTCTATCTAACCTCTTTCCAAATACTACACGCTTCTGTCTACAACAGGCTTTTGGATGGTTTTCCTATTACATGGAATACTTTATTACATACATCTCCCACCTTAGGAGCTTAATTTTACAACTATTTATTTCATTGTGATTCGGACCTAAGTTTTTTTTTTTGTCTTTGTCTTTCTTTTTTTTTTTTTTTTTTGCGGTATGCGGGCCTCTCACTGTTGTGGCCTCTCCCGTTGCGGAGCACAGGCTCCGGAGGCACAGGCTCAGCGGCCATGGCTCACGGGCATGTGGGATCTTCCCGGACCGGGGCACGAACCCGTGTCCCCTGCATTGGCAGGCAGACTCTCAACCACTGCACCACCAGGGAAGCCCCGGACCTAAGTTTTAAAAAGTACTTTACTTAGGGGCCCAAAGTCTGAGGTATTGAAATGACCATCTGAAAGTCTGTTAATGAACAACAGAATGCTCCTGTTCTTTCTTCCACAGTAATTCTTGCCATGAAATAGGATTAAATGAATATTTGCTTAATGAATAAAAGTGTGAGAAGAGCTTTCAGATTCTCACATTTCTTTTCAAGTTAGACATTGTTCCTTCAACTGTTGCATAAGTGGCATTTTGTTATATAGGAGATGCAGGAAAATTCAGCTATTTAGACACTCTAAAATCAAAGATAAAAATCTATGATTAACTTTGACCTTTCTTATGATATGTATAGCCAATCTTTCTGGGAGTTTCGAGTATCACATTATTTCCCCAAATTTCATTTCCTGCTGCTGATATGAAAAGTGTCTTTCACCAGAAACATTCAAACAGAAGTTACATGTTCATTTGCCAGGAACTACAGAAAGGATTCTAGCTCTACCACAGTGGCTGAATGAGATGAGAGCACCTCAAAGTCTAACACTAATAGCGTGTTTTCTATGTAGTCTAAATTTCAATTTACGGATTTTCTCTTCCAACTCAAATTCAGTACCAAATCATATATTACATGGCTTAATAATTTAATTGCTATAACTACTGTTGCTGAATTTTTTTTTTTTGAGAGAAAGGGGGCAAGACTCCATGAGATGGGAATTAAAAAGTATTTTCTCCTGAATTAACAGTCATCACTGTGACAAGCTGGAATTACTAGTTTGGAGGCAGTGGCTTTATAAATAAAAGGGGCAAATGAAATACTAGTAGTCCTTTCTGATTCTCTCAGAGATCCAAAGAACTATGAATGAAGTGATTTGCACATTATTAAATTTTCTCCAAATGTGTGACTCACATTTATATTTAACAACCCAAAATCACCTTTTAAGATTTTAAAACCAAATGGAAAATGCTTAGAAAAAAAAAATCACAACATGCAATGAATCAATTCTTAAATGCTAGTTTGTTTTTACAAAGTAGGATATGGAGAAATGAAACAATGTTTCAGACTAAAAAATAAGCATATATAGTAAAAACCACAAAATATGTGACTGAAAGGTGAATACTCAAAGTTTCTTATTAGAGATATAAGTTATAAAAATGTAGTATAAATAGCCTTGGAAGACTTCCTTTATTCAATCTTACATTTATTTACGTTATCCTATACTCAATGCCCTTATCCTATTTCCTATTACAGGCATACCTCGGAGATATTGCAGATACGGTTCCAGACCACCGCAATAAAGCAAATATCACAATAAAGGGAGTTACATGAATTTTCTGTGGTTTCCCAGTGCATATAAAAGTTATGTTTACACTATACTGTAGTCCATTAAGAGTACAAGAGCATTATGTCTAAAAAAACAATGTACATACCTTAATTTAAAAATACTTTATTGCTAAAAAATGCTAACCATTGTTTGAGCCCTCAGTGAGGTTGTAATCTTTTTGCTGGTGGAGGGTCTTGCTCAATGTTGGTGGCTGATGACTGATCAGGATGGTGGTTGCTGAAGGTTGAGGTGGCTCTGGCAATTTCTTAAAATAACACAACAATGAAGTTTGCTGCATTAACAATGAAGTTTGCTGCATTGATTGACTCTTTCATGAATGATATCTCGGTGGGACGCAATGCCGTTTGACACCATTTTACCCACAGTAAAACTTCTTTCAAAATTGGGAGTCAATTCTCGCAAACTCTGCTGCTACTTTGTCAACTAAAGCTTATGTAATATTCTAAATCCTTTGTTGCCATTTTAACAATCTTCATAGCATCTCAGCCACAAGTAGATTCCACTTCAAGAAACCACTTTCTTTGCTCATCCACAAGAAGCAACTCCTCATCCATTAAATTTTAATCATGAGATTTCAGCAATTAAGTCACATCTTCAGGCTTTACTTCTAATTCTAGCTCTCTTGCTATTTCTACCACATCTGCAGCTACTTCCTCCACTGGAGTCTTGTACCCCTCAAAAGTCATCCATGAGAACTGGAATCAACTTCTTCCAACTCTTGTGAATGTTGATATTTTGACCTCTTCCCATGAATCATGAATGTTCTTAATGGCATCTAGAATGGTGAAACATTTCAGAAAGTTTTCAATTTGCTTTGTCCAGATCCATCAGAGGAGTTACTATCTATGGAAGCTAGAGTCTCATGAAATGTATTTCTTAAAATAATAAGACTCGAATGCTGAGATGACTCCTTGATCCATGGGCTGCAGAATGGATGTTGTGTTAGCAGGCATGAAAACAACATTAGTTTTGTTGTACATCTCCACCAGAGCTCCTGGATGACCAGATGTGCTGTCAATGAGCAGTAATATTTTGAAAGGAATCTTTTTTTCTGAGAAGTAGGTCTCAACAGTGGGCTTAAAGTATTCAATAAACCATGTTATAAACAAACATGTTTGTCATCCAGGTTTGTTATTCCATTTATAGAGCACAGGCAGAGTTGATTTTGCATAACTCTTAAAGGCCCTAGGATTTTCAGAATGGTCAATGAGCACTGGCTTCAACCTAAATTCACCACCTGTATTAGTTCCTAGCAAGACAGCCAGCCTGTCCTTTGAAGCTTTGAAGCCAGGCATTGACTCTCCTCTCCAGCCATCAAAGTCCTAGGTGGCATCTTCTTCCAATAGAAGACTGTTTTGTCTACACTGAACATTTTTTTTTTAGCACAGCCACCTTCATTAATTATTTTAGTTAGATCTTCTGGATAACTTGCTGCAGTTTCTACATCAGCACTTGCAGCTTTGCCTTGTACTTTTATGTTATGGAGATAGCTTCTTTCCTTAAATCTCATAAACCAATCTCTGCTAGCTTCAAATTTTTCTTCTGCAGCTTTCTCACCTCTCTCAGCCTTCGGAGAATTGAAGAGAGTTAGGGCCTTGCTCTGGATTAGGCTTTGGCTTAAGGGAATGCTCTAACTGGTTTGATCCTCTACCCAGACCACTAAAACTTTCTCCATATCAGCAATAAGGTTATTTAGCTTTCTTAACATTCAAGTGTTCACTGGGGTATAGCACTTTTCATTTCCTTCAAGAATTTTTCCTTTGCTAGGTGGCTGTATGGGACAAGAAGCCTAGCTTTTGGCCTATCCTGGCTTTTGACATGGCTTCCTCACTAAGCTTAAGCATCTCTAGCTTTTGATTAAAGTGAAAGACATGTGACTGTTCTTTTCACTTGAACACTTAAGAGGCCATTGTAAAGTTATTAATTGGCCTCATTTCAATATTGTTGTGTCTCAGAAAATAGGGAGGCCCAAGGAGAGGGGAACTGCCAGTCCTGCCAAAACATACATTTATTGATTACACTGTCTTACATGGGCGCAGTTCCTAGTGCCCTCAAACAATTACAATAGTAACTTCAAAAATCACCAATCAGAGATCACCAGAACACATACAATAATAATAAAAAAGTTTAAAATATTGTGATAATTAACAAAATGTGACAGAGACACAAAGTAAAATGCTGCTGGAAAAATGGCACTGACAGACTTGTTCAATGTGTGGTTGCCACAAACATTCAATTTGTAAAACAGGCAATATCTGAGAAGCGCAATAAAGCGAAGTGCAATAAAACGAGGTATGCCTATAGCCTTTCTTCCAATCAACATCTCTCCATATTTTCTTTCATTCCAACACTCTTCCAGAGTATGTGTAATTCTAGCTTTCCTTTCACCATTCCCATCTGTCTCCTACGACTGCCATCTAGCTTATTAGTTCTGATGAAGATACAGTCTTGCCCTGCATGCCTACCTTTGATTTCCTGAAAGGAAATTTCCCTGGATTCACTTTGGGAAATGGATAGTAACTATGCAACTGCTTTAAAAACACAGCTTACACACAAATATAAAGAATCAACAAAGTAATACTATTAAAAAACAAAACTAAGAAATGGAATGGCAAGCTTCATGGAGGTACTGTCAATAAATGTGGCAATATTCTTGAATACAAGTAACTAATTAAATAAACTAGACCTTCCTGGGTTCTCTAAACTATTCCCTTCTGACTGTTTTAATCTTGAGAGGGAAGCAAGTACTTGGGCTTGCCAGATTCAGTAAGCTTCAGACCAGAACAATGCTCCTAACTTAAAGGTTCTTCTTGACTACAGAAAAATCATATCTGTGTTGGATATCACATTTTTATGGGTTTTCTAATGCTTACTATAAATAGAAGTTTCCTTAATAGTAATACTTATTATACACCTTGTTCTATTGCTAAGGCAACAGAAGTGTTAAACCAATTACTACATAACCATGAATATAGTCACCATCGATACTAAAACTAATACATGGTATAATTATTTATACATGTACTACATGTTGAGAAGCTCTGCAGATATTTTTATTTATTATTTGATTAATGAAAAGACTCCTTTCATATCTATTCTATGATTTTTTTAAATAAAAAAAATTCCTAAAGCTCTTTCATTGACTGAACTAATAAAGTCTGAAATATCTAGCAAACCACATATTAAGCCTTGCCTAATTCCCAAGTTACATATTAAACTGTAAGAATGTTAACATCCATTTAGTTTCCTTTTCATTCTTGGCTTCATTCAAGGTATCAACACGGCATTAACAGATGACAAGCTAGCTGTTAAAGGACACACCTGAATTTAATTACATGTGAAACAAGTTCTAATACAGGACACATTAAAAATATATATACTATGAAATTCAATTATTAAAAACCTCACCACTTTGTACATATCTGTTCTGCATACTTTTCTCCCTGAAAACGTTAGGACTCCTCGCCAGGATGGCCTGCAACAAGACTGGTATGTCGCCTTCTGGATCATCACTGCCAAGGTTATCTTTCAACTCTCTGGCATTGAAAAAATAAATACAAAACATTAAAACAGTGATGGATGATTAAGAATTCACCAGTGAAATTCAGAAAATGCTGAGGCAGAAAATCAAGAAGACTTATGGTATAAAAATAAATTACACAAGCATGTCTAACAGTTTCGTGGATTTTTGAAGACGCTAATCCTAGAAGAAAAAGAATTATCAAAAAAATGACAGAGGGGAGCTCTTCTATGGACTTCTCCCCCCCCCCATTTTATTTTAAACAGAAAAAAAAAGAACCCCAAACATTATTTTATGGAACTTTAAGTTTATTTAAGAATGTTCATATTAGTTTCAAAGGAGAAAATAGTGTCTATTCTAAACTACTCAAAATAATGGAAGGGTAGGGGTGATAACTGTGCACAGAAGTTGATATTTGGGCTTGGAATATATTTTCTCCCTTACATCTGAATGTGAGTGGATCTGTCTTTTTGAGAATGTCCTCTGAATGAAATAATGTTGCCACATTGGTTAAGACAAGACCCAAGGTTACATAATTTTCCCCTCTTTATTCTGTTCTCAAATAAAGCCATCAGGGGAAAAAACCCAAGCAAGTGGTTAAGAATAGCTGCAATTAGTAAGTAGCAAATTAAGTTCACAACTATGGAAGGTAAATGATAAAAAAAATTAAATATAGGCAGTATTTTAAATCTTATATTCTACACGTCACTGTTCCACTCATTAAATCTAGTAAGATTCATAAAGATGGTATCCAATGATAAAATTAATTTCTGGGGGCAATCTTAAAGCAGCTCTCCATATAATAAATCATAACTATACATGTGCTATTTTATTTCCCTTATCTCTTTAAATATGTGGTGAAAACTTTGGATTAAGGATGTACATGTATAAGAAGTGATATAATATTTAGACAGTATTGAATTTCTGGAGTGACATAACCAATCATTTCTCAGTTTCTCCATCAGAAAATTCACATTTAGTATTTCACCTAAATTCATCAGCTTTAAAAATGGCCCTAAAGTATGTGCTACAACTAATGGCAGAGACCTCTCCATTATAATGTGCTTTATCCTCATTCCCCTAAATAATGAACTTTAAGTTAAACAACAGTAAAAGAATGGAAGGACACGTGAGTACCGCTGAGTAGTGGGTTGTGAACTTTTTTACATTTTTGTGTTGAGATATTATAAGTATATACTGCTTTTGTAGTAAAAAGTAAATTTTAAAAAGTATGCTCGTGCAAAAGTTCTGTAAATAAGCTATGTAATTTAAGTGCATATTATTTTAAAAGTCTATTGTGTGAAAATACACACCTATGTTTATATTGTATGATAAATCCTGGAAAAAAATTAGTCCCAAATTCTGTAGTAGCCTTCCTTGAAGTTAATCTTTGAGTCCTTGTTATACTTTACATGAAAAGCATATAAACCTACTCCAAATAAAGCCAGCATTAAAGTCCCTAGTGCCTGGGAATTCTAACTACTCCAGCAATTCCAGGAAAAAGGGAGCTAACTTCGTGAGCAACATTAGACCTCTGCACAGATCCATCTTGATGAATCCCAAGATTATTATAAGAACCGAAAAGATCCTCATAGAATCACATGGTCAGAACTACTGTCTCAAAATAACTATGGCCTATTTAAATCTCATTAATATCTCATCACAGTAAGGCTATATTCTCACTTGGATATTCAAATAATTTAAAATAAACTATGCATTAAAAATTTTTTGAAATAAAACCAGGAATACTGATTCTCTTAGTAAGACCAAAACTCTTCATTTTATTTTAGATTGTACTTACATGTGATCTGTTGATACCTGGTTGAGGCTATGGACAAGCTGTGAAACCAAATTATCATCCCTACAGGCCAAAAGGCAGTTCACCTCTTCTGCTATTCGTGCATTAAAGAGAAGGCTCTTTGTAGTTGTAGCAGGTAAAGGGGATGGAAGAGGCAGCTGGTTCAGGACTATTGGGAATAAAATCAGATTATTAGAAACTGAGTGACAGAAAGAAATCTCTTTAGTGTTTAAATGTATTTGGGGATTAAAAATAAGTTATAAATATAAATGTGACAAATTTATTAAAAGGCATTCCGTCTCTCCCCCAACAAACCCCAAACAACTCTATTAAAACTCTCCAAATGTCCCTTGGACCATAATAGATTATATTACTCTCTAAGAATAAAACTCTGTGCTAACTTTTCATGTCTTAAATCTTTATTAATTTAATAAATGAATTAAAAAAGTAGGGTTAAAAACTAAGTAATTTCCAAGAATTAAGACTATATTAATTATTTCTGTTATAAGATTTATCAGAATCAAATAAATAAACCAAGTAACAATACCTGACTCTTCACCAGATAGACAAGTAATGTGTGTTTTTTGTTTGTTTGTTTTGTTTGTTTGTTTTTTTTGCGGTACGCGGGCGTCTCACTATTGTGGCCTCTCCCGTTGTGGAGCAACAGGCTCTGGACGCGCAGGCTCAGCGGCCATGGCTCACGGGCTTAGTTGCTCCGCGGCATGTGGGATCTTCCCGGACCAGGGCACGAACCTGCGTCCCCTGCATCAGCAGGTGGACTCTCAACCACTGCGCCACCAGGGAAGCCCTAATGTGTGTTTTTAAAAGCTTAAATAAATACAAAAATAAAGAGCTCACTTTGGTAGGAGAACAACGTCCCCAGAATAGGATTCTAAAGGAAGAAAAATATCTAAGGAATTTTGCTTTAAGTTATAAATTACTAAATAGTCTCTCTTCATTTTATTCTGACAGCAAACAAAAGGGCATAAATGTTTTACAGTAGTTTAAATTCAGTTATTTAATGTCTTCATATAAATGAAATTTGTTCATTTGTCTAAACTAATAGTTAAGAAAGTTAATTACAGTGTCTTTGTTTTTGGTTTAATTTCTAATCACCTATATAGTATAACTATCATGCCACTCAGCCACAATGGGTAATAACAGGGTTTTTATTAATAAAAACACTGAAAACAAATTATTACTTAATAAGTAGGGCTTATTGGGCAAATTTTTAAAATGAGGTACAGCTGAGATAACGGGCAGACCCCACCCCCACCCCCAAAAGAAATTCCTGGTAGTATATTTGATTCTGTACTCCTACATATTACATGAATTTATGCCTTACCTATAACAGAGTGATAACCAAAACTAAAGACTGTTTCAAAAGCTTTCTTACCTGAGTTATTCTAACCCTACTGGCTACTTTCTTGTTATGTCGGATTTTGTAAACTAGCCCTGCTGCAAAGCTGTAGGCTGTTATCTACTTTACCCCACTTAAACCAGCTGGAAATTAATAACAGAAAAAAATAGTATTTGGGGGAAAACAGATGAAAACATTTCTTGAAGTTATTTTCTTATAGCTCCTTTTATGAAGCCCCATATCTTGCATAATGCTTGCTATACAAAGAAAAGTATGTCATCTCCTCACGGTCTACCCTCCCCCTCATATCTCTTTTTCCCTTTATTCAGGTAGGATAAGGACTAACATTGTGAGGAGCTTTTTGCACCATTACCCAGGGACTAGGAATTAGAGTTGCCTACCAAAAGAATGAGTCCCTAAAATATTATGCTACACTAATTAAATCTCAGGAGAATGAAGATGTTCTTAAACTTAAGTGTTCAGGGTAAAATAGGCTCTTGACATCTATGAAAAACTCCAAAAGATTACTAAACATGACATCCAAAATAAACGTCACTAAGAAATCAGATTGTGTTGGGTTATCAAATTTTCTTCTTTGAAGGGCAGTTTCAGTTATCATTTCCATAAACGCTTTTTTAAAAGTCTGTAATAGTTCCTCTATGCAAATCCATGCTTCTTTGGTTTTGATTTTTCTTAATGCTTTGTTTCATCTTCTTTGATCCTTACTTTTGCATTTATCCCTTTACCATATAAGACCTTTAAACAAACACACACTACCATTTCTTAATGGGTCCTTAGCATGAAACGGAAATTAAGGTCTTATCTATTATTAGTTGACTACACTAATTCTGTTACTTTCACATTTATGCCAATAAACCAAAGAAAATAATGTTGTGTGTCATTCAAAATCTAAAATCTTTACACATTTTGTTATTTATGATGCTGCAATAATTAATGTTATAGTCTCTTTAAAAATCAATGTCAGAGTAGAACATAGATAGAATAACCAAACTTACGGTCTGTGAGACTAGCAATCCCCGCAAGAGTAGTGATGGGGACATGGGGCATATCCCCATTCATCCTGAAGTTCTGGAATGGTGTTGCCTATGAAAGTACTTAGTTCAGGTGCCAGCTGTCATTACTTCCCATTTCCCAAACACTGCAACAAAAAACAAACAATTATTTGTAACAATATGTCAAATATATTACTACTAGGGAAGTGCTTAAAAAATAAAATTTTCTGCTTTTCTTGTTTGCTCAAACTATATAACAATAATAGCCATCATGCATATACTACTTACTGTATGTTACACACTGCAAAGTGCTTTGTATACAATAACTCATTTAGTCCTCACAACAACCAACTAAAGTAGGTACTATTATTTTCTGCATTTTACTGATGAGGAAATTAATTTACATGAAGTTTCAAGTAATTTGAGAGCAAAGATTAGAACCCAAGCAATCTGGCTCAAGAGTCTGTGTAACTAGTAGGCTATATTACCAGACAGGGATACTCAATTTTGACAAGCACTATTTTCTTTTCCACATCATAAATACATAAAAATTTAGCTTCAACTTGCCTTTCTAGTAAATAATGTGCACATTATTAAAAGATTTGTCTTATTAATATAGCTTCATAAAATAAACGGCAAACAAAAGAAGTCTGCTCTACATCAATTATCTAAGACAGTGCTAAAATAGAAAACTGAATTGTAATTTTTAGTTTAAACAGTTTAAATGTTTTTTTTTGAGGTTATACCTGCTAGTCATTAACTTTTAAGAGAACCTCTAAGTTTTTTTAATTAAAAACTTCAAAACAGTGTAATGATATAATAATAATAACTCCCCTTACTCCTACATCTTAATGCAACTTTACAATTTAAGTTTTTCATTAAGAAAGTAGATGTATATAAGTAGTTAAAATTAAGAACTTTCTTTTTCCTCACTTTTATTATAAATATGAGATATACTGAGAAAACTTCCTAAAACATATATGTATGGTTTAACAGTTAAAAAGTAAGCTTCCATGGAGTCACTCTAGCAATCTAGCTCCTTCTAAAGATAACAACTATCCTGTCTTTTTATCAACAGTAATCATTTCTTTTTCTTTTTATTCCTTTAATGACTTTTATATGTACATTCTTTTCTAGTAGCTGGCTAAGGAAAAAACACTGTTTTCCTTTGATGAATGACTGACACAAAACTTGCTAGTAGAAGCCCACTATAGGGAAAAGGCACAGGAAATAGTATAGGAAAGATATAATTACTACTGGCTATCCTCTATTTTTCCTTTTGCTACACGATGGACTTTACACTTTGAAGTAATTAATTTGATTATTTAATAATCACTAAAGAAGCACTGCATATTTAACAGTTGCATCAAGCACTTAAAAAATCAGTTAGAATTTAAAAGCTGACAGTCATCAAAACACAGTACAGTTTTTCTAAGTTTAGGTTAATAAGAAAGTTCCATTTTATGATTAGTAATTGATGGGGGAAAATCATTGAATGCAAATTATGTATAGAACAGCACAAGACCTCTTGTTATTCATATATGACTCACTATTGAACATGTAAACTGCCATATTCATTCAAGCAGATTAAGTAACAAGTGACTGTGTTTAAGTATTTAATTCAGAGGATACAAACCCATAAAGAATAATACGCTAGGGGATTCTATTGTGGGCTATTTGACTTTATTCTATTTTCCTAAATTTCAGATGAGTAACATGTAAAGTAGACCCAACCCTAGGCTGGAGGTTTTTTTAGCCTAAAAAGATTTACATATTTAGTTACCACGTGTGAATTGGAAGATTAATAAATCTAACCATAATATTTTTCTCAGTTGATATAATAAAGGCATCTAAACACTCTGATGTCAACTCAAAACTGGGAGTAAGGGTGGGGTGGAAAAGTGGGGAGCAACAGTGCTTGCTTGGTGCTTTAACTATGAATTAAGTATTTGGCTACTGACAAATATTTACACCATACTGCTGAACTGTGACAATTTCATGTAATCGAAGATTTTGAAGAACAGAAGACTTTGGTAGAAACAGACTTATAATTGTGGCTAAGGTCATAGATTTTAATGAATATGAGTAATCTATAGAAATGTTGCTGCCTTATGCTAGAAGGTGACCAAAGACCATCAAGAAACAACATTCCTAGAACTCTAAAAGTGAATATACACACTCCTAATTAGACATGGCATTTCTGGCTCTGGATTGGGCAGTGTTTGGTTCACCTGCCTGTGAAAGTACACTGTCTTTCGTGAAACTACCAAAACGGAAGCTGAAAGTCATTATCTCTGAGGAAGAATGTGTCCAGAATGAAATGGTAACCAAATGGTAAAGGTTATGAGTGCTTTAGAACTGTCGCTTAAGGCAGTGCTTTATTTAAAATCTGTGAATGGTGACTGATCAGTAGATTGTAAAATAAATTTAGTGGGTTAAGATCAATACTGAGAGAGGTGGAGAGAATAGAACTGTAAGGCTACACTGCACATTGCTTTGAGAGTCTAGGTAACATGTCTTACTAATGATGGGTCACCAAATCAAAGCAGTTTGAAAGTTGCTGATTTAAAGAAATGGAAGGGTAAAGAAAGTAGCCCACTGCATAAGTGGTAATGAGAATGAAATAAAATAATGCATGTAAATCACTTGGCATACTACCTGGCACATAGTAAGTGATCCAGAAAGTTAACAATGTTACTGCTAACTGGAAAAACACTTCCGGAGGAGCAGAGAGGAAACACAGGTGCATAAGGGAAAAGGGGTCTTTCAATACAAGTACTCCTTGCTTCTGAAAGACCTACTAAAAATTATTATCCAGTATATATTTCACCATAGTATTACAAATATGTGTAATAGTCCTAGGCATGCTCACCTACAATTACTAACCGTTAATTAGTGGAAGATATTTTGGTAAATTTCCATTTCAGCCCATTATATGAGTCTGAAGGGAACTTCTAAGCACTTGCCAAGATTTTTAAAGACCCTAGTCTTTCACTCATTTAATTTCACTTCAAAATTTATGATTTCCTAATGTAAATGATAGAAATGAAAATAAAACAGTATTGGTAAAAGTTATAATAATAATATTCAAATTGAAATGGATTTGGAATAAAAGGCAATCTCATAATCTGATGGTAGATAAACTTTCCTGGACAGCCACTTTGTACCCCACAGCCCCAAAATGTGTATAATCTGTCTCAATAATTGCACTTTTTTAGTAGCGAAAAACTGGTAGAAATGATAACTAACATTTATTGAGGACCTACTATATAATAAAAACTGGTAATAAACACATAAAACGTACTCTCATTCAATTCTTACATAAACCTGAGGTACTAATATTCCAGTTTTATTTAATGAGGAAACTTCTTGATTTGTCACATTATCTCAGAAATCTTTCATAAATGCAGATATGTCTCATTCTTTTTCTAATATTATTTTATAGCTCGACTGAAATATCAAATTTAAATGAATGTTATTCAGTAAACTATACCATGTAAATATAAAGTAAGGTGACTATGGCTTTATGGAATCAGACTCCTTACTTGATAATTTATAACCACGTCTATTTTGTACTTGGTTCACATTTTATGGTACTTCAAGTACTCTTACTTTCTTCTTGATCAGACTATAGAGCAGTAAGCAAAACTCACGTTGAAGAAAATCAGTCTTTGATAAAAGATTATAAAGAATAAGTTAACACCCTCATACTTTTTATGCTGAGTTAATAACTTCTCAAAATTGGCATAATATAGTAACATTCTATTAAATATTGTCAAGCACAAACCCCTTATTTCTTCCATTTCTGAGCATATCATAGATGAGATAAATGTATGCTAAATATAAGATACCAATTTGGTAACTTTTCCCATAATAGCCATTCAGTCTGCCTTAAATTAATAAGTGAAATTCCATTAAATTGTACTTTGTATTGTTCTCCAGAAAATATGTGTCACCTTTTTTTGGACCTAACTAAAGCATTTTCCTTTTACCTGATAGTTAAAATAGTCTCAAAATGTCATACTAGGTTAGATCAATAGCTCATCCAAACCCACACAGCTAGCTACTCCTTGAGTTATAAATGGTAGCCAAAAGAACACACTGTGCTTCTATAGTATTGAGCCCTTCATGACGATGCATCCAAAATACGTATTCTGTATCACACACTATGCTAGCCAAGCAAAGTGCAATGGTTAACAAGATGGCAACAGTCTCTACCCTTCGAAATTTGAGTCTGGCTATGGGAATGTTATAAAGGGAGTATATCTTCCAGGAGGAGAAAAGGAAAAACAATAATTGAATTAAAACCTGAACCATTTGTGACAACATGGACCTTGAAGGCATTATGGTAAGTGAAATCAGTCAGAGAAAGACAAATACTGTATGATCTCACTTATATGTGGAATCTAAACACACACACATACACACACGCGCACGTGCAAACACACAACAAAACAAAACTCAGAATAAGAGATGAGAGTTGTAGTAAACAGACACGGGGGGTGGGGGAGTGGCTCGTGAGATTGGAGGAAGGTGGTCAAAAGGTTCACATTTCCAGTTATAATTAGTAGGGATGTAATGTACAACATGATGACTATAGCTAATACTGTTGTATGATATATAGGAAAGTTGTTAAGAGAATAAATCTAAATCCTAAGAGTCCTCAGCACAAGGAGAAAATTTTTTTTCCCTTTTTTCTTCCTTTTTAAAAATTGTATCTATATGAGAAGACTGATGTTAGCTTCTCATATAGATACTGCAAACTGAAAATAATATCAATGTGTACAGTTCAAGCCCATTTTTGCTTAAAATACATTTTTATACAAATGATAGGCATGAAAAAAGGTTCTTTATATTTTTTAACCATTAACAATGGTTGGGGGTGGGATGTATTCTGGTATTTGGGGGAATTCCCATTTTTGTAATACTTATATCTGTGTTGCTTGGATTAAAAAAAAAACTATTAGACAATCATTTTATAAATCAGAAAAACAATGATATAAAATATGTATTAAAATGAAAAACATTAAATGAGTCTTCTAATAGGTGCTGCTATATGTACACAGATTTCTCTGGTATATTTGTATAATTATCTATGAAACCTATGTTCAGAATCTACTGTATGAAGACCCTGTGCTAGGTATTAAAGACTAATAGAATATGCAGGGTACATTAATAAGCACTTTGGCCAGAGCATAAGGCCAGAAAGATGAATTAGACCCTGCAAAAGTATTTGCTATGAAATGTTGATTTTTTTAATATCCTTGATATAAATGCACTTAGTAAGACTAAAATAAGAGTGATAAGGAAGATGGGGTGGTAGAGAGTGAAAATAGAGGCAGAAAGTTGTTGGAAGAATACTGCAATACTGAAATATAATGATGGTCTGATTTTGGATTCATTCAGATTAAAATGCCAAAGTAACATCCAGTTGTTGAAGATGTCTAAAGTAGGAACTTGGAAATTCTGGAATCGACAGAAGAGGTCAGAACTACAGTTATAAATATGGAAGTGATCCATAGAAGACTGATAACAGTTAAATTATAATAACAGATGAGACAGGCAAGAGACCAGGTAACTTTTGTAGTGGAAATTTTTTTAGCACTTCTTACATGCCAGACATTAACACATACATTTCCTTAATTACCAAAGTCAGAGGATTGTGAAGATGATCTCTATTTCAGAGGTGCAAAAATAAGGCTAAGAGCCTAAATGTTTTGCCTGTGGCTACACAGCACACAGCAGAGCTGATGTGTGAACTCAGGTGTTTCTAACCAAACCTTACATTCTCAAGCATATCTGAAGGACATAAAACTGGGAAATATCTACATTGCTATGACAGAAAAGACAAACCAATAAAAGGTAAAGGAAATGTTCCTCAGAGAAGCTAAATGTTTGTTGAAGGTCTCACAGCTTGTAAGTGACCAAGTCAAGACTACAAATGTTTGGATTTCTAGTTCAGTATTCTTTATACTACATTGTCTTACATGATTATAACATTATTTTGAATAAACCAACATTTTATATGTGTGCACTATTTAGGTTATTAGCACTTTTCTTCCTTAGTAATGTTAATTTCTTTTTTTCCTTCTTTTTTCTTTGGTGAGGAAGGAGGGAGGGAGGGCTTAAAACTAGTACATTTTTATTGTCTCAGTTTATATTACATTTAATAGAATAAGCTGTCTCAAATTCTTTTGGGAAATAGGTGGCATGTAAATCCTACGTAGCTAGATAAGTAAATAAATAAATACATGTTGTACTATTTACTATTTTAAATAGGTAACAGTGACTCCCTAGAGTGGCACCTCTCCAGCAGAATCCTTTCACTTTATCAAGCTACCTCCAGATTCCTTTTTGCTGCCTACTATTTAAGAATGAATTTTTCACATTCTGTTTAAAGACACTTCCAGAAGACCTTCTTCAAATCCTAGCTCAAAAACAGTTCCCAATCAGCTGTCTGTAAAAATTTTCACTTCTTTAAAACATTTCTCCCTTTCTATAGTTCTAAATTATTTCCATTAAATAAGAAAAATGCAAAATAAAACAAAGCTCTAAATCTCTCTCTAAACACACGCTTTGCTTTTGGAATCCTAAGCTCTCTGCAGCCACCATGCTGGATACCAATAACAGTAATGTTGTTATATCTTAATATATTTAATATGTAATAGGAGGATATATTTACATTATTGAGTACTATTATGAAGGGAAAGAGAAGTCACTAAGAAGTAAATCTGGTTGAGATTTAGGGTATCTCAAAAGCACTTTATAGAATATGTGTATGTTCATTGAGAAGTAAAACAATTAGTATAACTTTATATATTTCTCTAATCAGTCTTGTTCCTTGTTCTTATCAATGTATTTCACATGCATTTTTTATTTGAACTGACTTTAACAAAAGTTCATATTACTTTAAAAGGTCCCCCTTGATTATAACAGTTAAAGTGACTTACAGAGGTGCAGAGTAGTTACATGATGTCTAATGATAACAAAATACACAAAACTACAAGCTTCATCAGGAGAAAAATAGTCCTGAGCCCTGGAATTTTTTTTTTTTTTTTTTAAACATAAAGGCCATGGAGGAAATTTCCAAGTCCTACTATGAGTTATCTGGGTTACTAGTACACCTCCACATCAAAAATTTTATTTCTCACATTCTTTTCCACTGCAAAAGAAAGAGCCTCTCTCAATATAGTTTAAGACCGATTATTATATCACAAGATGATTTCCTATACAATGGTATTAGAAATGCAAAAATCAAACAATAGTCATTTTATTTCTTTCTAAATGAGGTTGAGGTCTTAAAGAACTATAACATTTGGATGTAGGTCTAACCTATAACTTTTGACCATTACACACTTGATGATACACAATTAATTTAATCTAAAATATGAGAGAAAATGCTTTTATGTAAAATTACTGAACAGTCCACAAGAGGGCACACTTTCAACTACTGTAAAAATTTTTAATTCACTTTTTTCTTTCTAGTGCATCAAATATATTGGCCAGATTCTTCTGAATTGATCATTCAACACCACTAGAAAGCAAGAGATCCTGAAGTCTGTAATTCTTTTTGTTTAAACACACACAAGCAAATTTTTTGGATGCATATAAAATATAAGAAAAGCCTGAATACATGAAGACTTCTACATTAATATTAAATGATAAAAGTATGGAATAGTCTTATTAGCCATCTTGGTCCTGTTAGCTATTTGGAATTTGGCTGCCCTAAGAATCTTTTCAAAAAAACTCTGGCTACTTGGAAATTTTTTTTTTTATTACCGCAATAAATTTAGTGAACATCTATCATCTCATACAGAAACAAAGAAAAAGAAAAAAAAATTTTCCCTGTGATGAAAACTCTTAGGATCTACTCGCTTAACAACTTTCATATATAACATACAGCAGTGTTAATCATGTTTATCGTGCTGCACATTACATCTTTAGTACTTATTTATCTTGCAACTGGAAGTTTGTACATTTTGACCACCTGCATTCAGTTTCCTACCTCCCAACCCCAGCCTCTGATAACCACAAATCTGATCTCTTTCTCTACGAGTTTGTTTTTGAAGTATAATTGACCCATAACACTATGTTATTAGTTCCTGGTGCACAACATAATGATTTGATATTTCTATACATTTCAAATGACCACCACAGGAAATCTAGTTACCATCTGTCACCATACAAAGATCTTACCTTATTATTCACTATATTCCCCACACTGTACATTTCATCACTGTGACTCATCTATTTGGTAACTGGAAGCTTGTACCTCTTAATCTTCCTCATCTATTTCACTCATCCCCTCACCTCTCTCCCCTCTGGCAACTACCTGTTTGTTCTCTGTATCTGTATCTCTGTTTTTGTTTTCTTATGTTTGTTCATATGTTTTGTTTTTTAGATTCCACATATAAATGAAATCATATGGTATCTGTCTGACTTGTTTCACTTAGCATAATACCCTCTAGGTCCATCCATGTGGTCGCAAATGACATCAGCCATAAAAAATGTGTGTGTGTGTGTATACACATACATACACATAACCACATCTTCTTTATCCATTCACCTATTGATGGGCACTTAGGTTGCTTCCATATACTGTAAATAATGTGATGAACATAGGGTGCATGTATCTTTTCAAATTAGTATTTTTGTTTTCTTCAGAAAAATACCCAGAAGTGGAATTGTTGGTTTGTATGGTACTTCTATTTTTAGTTTTTTGAGGAACCTCTATACTGTTTTCCACAGTGGCTGCACATTCCCACCAACAGTGCATGAGAGTTCCCTTATTTGTTGACTTTTTGATAAGTAGCCATTTTGACAGGTGTGAGGTGATATCTCACTGTGGTTTTGATTTGCATTTCCCTGATGATTAGTGATGTCAAACATCTTTTCACATGCCTGTTGGCCATCTATAAGTCTTCGCTGGGAAAATGCCTATCCAGGTCCTCTGCCTGGTTATTTTGATCCTCATTACGTGACATATTCCCTAGGAACAATAAATCTTTAAGACACTCAGTAGGAGAATAAATGGATATGTTTCAAGTACTTTAGGAAATTCTTCCAATTCAACAGTTTAAGATCATTACTTAAAGTACCTAAAAGAACAATTGAGGGGCTTCCCTGGTGGCGCAGTGGTTGAGAGTCCGCCTGCTGATGCAGGGGACACGGGTTCGTGCCCCGGTCCGGGAAGACCCCACATGCCGCGGAGCGGCTGGGCCCGTGAGCCATGGCCGCTGAGCCTGCGCGTCCGGAGCCTGTGCTCCGCAATGGGAGAGGCCACAACAGTGAGAGGCCTGCGTACCGCCAAAAAAAAAAAAAAAAAGAACAATTGAGAAAGTGTACACCCAGAAGATATACAAAAAAATCATGATCACTCATGCATAATGTGCATTAATGATCCGTCTTCTGCCCTAACCCATTCAAAGATGTCACTTCTAGCAACTCTCTTCTCTCTCCTGTAACAATTGTCCCTCTTAGTGGATCACTCCAATCAGCATATGAACATCTGTATGTTGATAACTCCTACTACTCCCCCCCCACCAAAAAACAAAACTCTTGACTCCTATACCCTCCATCAAACAACTGCTTAATTTTCTGTTTCCTTTCACAGCAAAATTCCTTCAGTTGTCCATATTCATCTCTAATTCTTCCTTCTCTTGAAACCACACTGTATGTGTTTTTATTCTTATCATTCCACCAGAAGTCTTGCCATGGTTAGTAATGGCATGCATCTACATTGCTAAGCGTGATGGACAAACCTCATATCTCATCTGATTTCACTTAGCATTCAACAGAGTTGATCAATCTTCTGTTTTCCAGAACAACATACTCTTCTGGTTTTTCCTCATAGGACACAGGCCACTCCTGAATCCTATTTTGGTTCCTTCTCATCTTCCTGTCCTACCTCTGCTGTTGATCTCATCTGATCTCATGATTTTTTTCATTCATTTTTTAAATTTTTATTTATTTATTTTTGGCTGCGCTGGGTCTCTGTTGCTGCCTGCAGGCTTTCTCTGGTTGCAGTGAGCAGAGGCTGCTCTTCGTTGCGGTGCACAGGCTCCTCATTGCGGCGGCTTCTCTTGTTGCAAAGCATGGGCTCTAAGCACGCAGGCTTCAGTAGTTGTGGCAGGTGGGCTCATTTTTGGCGCATAGGCTTGGTTCCTCCACGGCATGTGGGATCTTCCCGGACCAGGGATCAAACCCAGGTCCCCTGCATTGGCAGGCAGATTCTTAACCACTGCACCACGAGGGAAGTCCCTGATCTCATGATTTTAAAATAGGACCTGTATGCTGATGACTCTAAAATTTATGTCTCCTACTTTGACTTCTCCCCTGTATACTACACTCATATATCCAACTACCTACTCAACATCTCTGCTTTGATGTCCAGTAAGTACAGGTCTAGAGTAGAGGTTGGCAATCTTATTGCTGACTTCTGAGAGCATGACTTATATGCTTTAGATAAAAGTTTTATTAGATACTATTTGAAAATATTTTATCATCATCTTTTGCTTTGCCTTTTCATCCTCTTAATATCTTTTGGAATTTTGATGAAGTCCAACTTATAAATATATGCTTTTATGATGGTGGTGGTGGGATGTGATTACAAAGAGGCATACAGAAAGTTTCTGGTGTGATCAAAATGTTCTATATCATGGAGAGATACTGGTTACATGAGTATATCCAAGATTTCTATTTTTCAGTATATCTAAATATTACCAAATTCCAAAATACTGCAAAAGTAATAATGATAATAATTTAGCAATGGTTAGAGAATGGGTGAAGGTATAGGTGAAATTAAAATGACAGCATGTTGATTACTATGGAAGCTGAGTGATGGACACTGGGCATTCATTATACTCTTCTGTTTACCTTGCACATACGAAGTTTTCCATAATAAACAGCTTTTTTCATATGTATCTTTCTTTTTCTTTTTTTTCTTTAATTTTTACTGGAATATAGTTGATTTAAAATGTATTAAGTTTCAAAATTTTTTTAATTAAGGGAAATTTTTTGTTGGGTACAAAATATCATCGTCTCATATTTAAGTCAGAATTAAGTAAAGCCTTTTCTTTATCAGCCCTATTACTGCTAAACCATGTGCCATGAAGTGAATGTCTGTGAACACCCCTCCCCAATTCGTATATTGAACCCTAATCCCCAGTGTGATGGTATTTGGAAGTGGGGCCCATGAGAGGTGATTAGGCCATGAGGGTCAAATTCTCACAAGTGGGATTAATGCCATCACGAAGGAGACTTCAGAGAGCTCCTCTGTCCCTTCTGCCACATGAGGACACAGCAAGAACACGGCCATCTATGAACCAGGAAGTGGGTTCTCTCACGAGACAATGAAGCTGCTGGGAACTTGACCTTGGACTGCCCAGCCTCCAGAATTGTAAGAAATAAACTTCTGTTGGTTATAAGCTACCCAGTCTATGGTATTCTGTTATAACAGCCTAAATGGACTGAGACACCATGTTTCCCTCAGACTCTATTTCTGTAATTGGTACTTTTAAAAAACCAGTAAAAGAATTCAAGAGACCCAAATATAATAATTATATAACTAATGAATGTGGAAAAGATACTGGGGTAACTTTTCAGGGAAGATAACCTTGTAAAAAGTCAATTAAAACCAATAACAAACAACTCCTTATTAAGGAGCTCAATATCAAAGTTATTTTAAATAGTTCAATTTATAGGAAAAGAAACAATAAATGGAAAAAGCAAGTTCTCATCCACATTACCTACAGGAAGCTATTAAATAATTTCCACTAGGTCCCTCCCACTATGCCACTTTATAGGCCATAAGTATATAAATTTAAGATGTATATTTTTGAAAAATGAACTAATCATAAAATGCAGATTTTTATAACATCAAATGCCATATCCTTTCTGTATATAAGATGAAAACAATTTTTGGTTATTTAAATTCTCTCATTATCAGTCTGACTAATGTTCCATTAGGAAAAATAGATTTTTAAATTTTAAGTGGAGTTTCTGATTTATATAATGATGAGTTACACAAAAGTAAACTTTCTATGAAAGTTTACTTAAAAAGAAAATGTAACATCAACTATATCCTAAGGTAGAAGGTTAATGAAAATACAAAATAAAATGACAGATAGGGGACTTTTATAATTGTTTAAGATATCTAGGTAAAATTGGTGGGGAGGAGGGAGGTGTGCAGAAAAGAGGGATGTAAAAAGATAGGTTTGGGGACTTCCCTGGTGGTCCAGTGGGTAAGACTCCGTGCTCCCAATGCAGGGGGCCTAGGTTCGATCCCTGGTCGGGGAACTAGATCCTGCATGCATGCTGCAACTAAGAAGTCCGCATACATGCCGCAACTCAGCCAAAATAAATAAATAAATAAAATATTTTTAAAAGTTTTTTTAAAAAATAAAAAGATTGGTTTCTCAAATAATATTTTGACACAAGTCACTATTACACATAAACACAAAAGCAAACTAAACTTAAAATGGAAATAAACACTTTCAATTTCAATCAGAATACTGAATTGCCTGGACTTGAGGAAGTAGTTTAGCTTCTCTTTACCAGTACCTGATAATATTAAGTATGCCTATCAGTAGATAATGAAATTTGTGACTCATTTCCTTTTTCTTGATGACCTCATTTCTTGATTTTTAAAACATTAAGTCTTTATGTATTCACTGTTATGCACTTAGCACCTAACACCTAGAATAGGAGCTGACAGATGGTGGGTATCGAGTATAATGTGGTAAAAAAACACCAAAGAAACAAAACCAGACCTGGTTAATACCCTCATAGAGCTTACAGAGTCCAGTAGGAGTGATATTGTGAATAATCACCATGTAACATATAATTACATATTGTGATACATTTCACAACAATAATAATGGAGGACACTTAGCATCTAATATATGCCTGGAATTGTTCTAAGGGATTTATATATTTAATTTCATATTAATTTATATTTAGTTCATTCATATTTACATATTTTAATTCAGTTAATCCTTATCCTATCAGACAGGTACTACTATTAATTTCATTTAAGATAATAAGACCTGAGGCATATAAAGGTAAGTGACTTGCCCAAGGTCTCATTCCAGAGTCCCTGATCTTAACATTCTGGAGTCCTTGCTCTTTTCCTAAATGAAAAGAATTGGGCACTTTGAAAGAAGAAAAGACTGTAACAGGTTTATATTGGAGGGTGGGCAGTAACCATGCCTCATTAAGGAAGTCTCATGAATAAGAGTTAGATAGGCAAAAGGAGAAGAAGAAATGGGGACAGGGTGGGGGGTGGGTAAATAGCATGTTAAAGTCCCTACAGAAGGCCAGAGCCTAGTACAAAGGAAAGAAGATTATGTGGCTGTACATAATGATGGACTGATACAAGATTAAGGAGAAAAGGTACATACAAATTAGATCATACCTAACCTGAAGGGCCAGGTCGAGGGGCTTTTGATTTCGATTCATGCCACTTAAAAAAAAAAGTAATCTACTGGCCATTTACATACATATCTTAGTTACTGAACACAGCAACTGCAGTTGCTTAATTTTTGAATCCATTTCTCCATTTTCACACAGACTCTATTTAGTCCTTATTAACTTGAATGCATGAATGGTTAAACAAACTGTGATAAATCTATACCATGGAATACTACTCAACAATAAAAATAAACTATTCATACATACAACAACTTGGATGGATCTCAAGGAAATTATACTGAGTGAAGAATGACAATCTCAACAATATATACTGTATGATTCCATTTATGGGACATTCTTGAAATACCAACATTACAGAGATGAAGGACAGATTAGTGGTTGCCAGAAGTTGGAGATGGGGAGTGCAGGTGTGTGGCTATGAAGTGATAGTACAAGGAAGTGGTACTTGTGGTGATGAAACAGTTCTGTATGTTGAGTACGGTGGTGGTTACATGTAACTACATGTATGATAAAAGTTCACAGAAAGAGAGTACAGGCACAGCTGGCTAAATCTGAATAAACTGCTGGATTGTACAAATGTCAATCCTGGTTTTGAAACTGTAGTAAGGTACAATGTTACTATTGGGGGACACTGTGTGGTATGGGTGCACATGATATCCCTATACATTTTTTTTTGCAACTTCCTATGAATCTACAATTATTTCAAAATAAAATATCATTAAAAGCAATTATAATCTGTGTGTTCTATACAATCCCTAGTACATTCACTTTGCAGGCTTTTTGTGTGTGTGTGTGTGTGTGTGTGTGTGTGTGTGCTGTACGCAGGCCTCTCACTGTTGTGGCCTCTCCCATTGCAGAGCACAGGCTCCGGATGCACAGGCTCAGCGGCCGTGGCTCACGGGCCCAGCCACTCCGAGGCATGTGGGATCTTCCTGGACCGGGGCACGAACCCACGTCCCCTGCATCGGCAGGCGGACTCTCAACCACTGCGCCACCAGGGAAGCCCTGCAGGCTTTTATTATGGAACCAAGTTAAAAGTTCAGACTAGCTGATTTAGAAACTTTGCAAAGCAATTTATAGGCATTAAGTTTTTTAAAAAGTTTTTCCTAAATTTTTTAAGGTTTTTTTAGGTTGAAGAGATAACTTTTAAATTTGGTATAATTTCAAACTTACAAAAAGTTACAAAGTTACACAAAATTGCTATACAAGTACAAAAAATTGCCATAACTTTTACCCAGATTCACCAACTGCTTACATTTTGCCCCATCTGCTTTAACTTTCACAATCCCTCTCTCTCCTCCCTGCCCTACTGTGTGTGTGTGTGTGTGTGTGTGTGTGTATCCCTCTGAACTATTTGAGAGCAAGCTGGAGATATCACAGTCCATTCCTCTAAATACTTAAGTATGTACTTCCTAAGAACAAGAACATTCTTTTACAAAATCAGGAAATTTAATATTTATAAAATAATATCTCATCCAATGTCCCTATTCTATCCATTGTCCCATAATATTCTTTTTTAACTGTTTTGTTCCCCTTGGTTCAGGAACCAATCCAGGATAACATATAGCTTTTAGTTGTCATGACTTTTAGTCGTCATGACTTTTAGTCTTCTTGAATCTAGACTACTTCCCTGAACTTTCTTTGTATTTATTGACTTGTTTTGTAGAATCTGTAGATTTGAGATTCAGGTGATGCGTTTTTGGTAGGTATACCATAAAGGTTCTTAGTGCATTATATCAGGAAGCACCTGATACCAGTCTGTTTTGCTAATTTGGTGATGTTAACTTTGGTCACTTTAATGTGGTATGGGACATGTTCTCCACTATAAAATTACCCCTTGCAGTTAGTTAATAAGCAATTTGTGGAGAGAGACTTTGAGAGAGGCTATTAAGTATCTGATTCCCATTGAACTTTTACTCCTGAATTTTAACACCATTAATGATTTTATATTTATTTGTTGACATTCTATTGTAATGGAACATCCCTTCCTCCCTATTCATTCATTCATTCATTCATATCAGTATGGACTGGGAACTTCTTTTTTATTGAATGGGTTACAATCTATTATTATTCATTTATTTTGATGCTCAACTTGTCGCAGATTTGGACAGGTGCAGCTCCTTCAGGCTGACTTCCTTGTCCTTCTGTTATGCCCTATATTTCTTTAAGAGATTCCTTACTTTCCAGTGCAAGAAGATGTTCCAACTTCATCTCATACTTTCCCTATCCCGGGAGTGGAAACCAGCCTTTTCTTGAGGGAGGCGCTCTGATTCTATTTAGTGAAGAATGATATTTAGATACAGTGCTAGTTGTGCTCTCTGCTACTGGTGTATCGTTTGTAAGTCAAGCACATTAAATGAAAAACAGAGAATCAAGAGAAAATAAATATGTAAAAGCATGGGTCCCAGAATAATATAAACATGAAAAGCAATTCATAAATTCCAGAATCATACAATTTCATAGGCAAAAAATTTCTCAGGGATAACAAACTCTTGTATTTTACAGGCAAGAAAACCAAGACCTAGTGATGTTAGGTATCCTGAATATGGTCACAGAATAAATTATTAGCCAAAGTCAGCAAATTCTCAATTCAATGCTCATCAAGTTCTGCTCTTACACTGTTTATTCAGCAAATATTTATTGAATGCCTACAATGTGCAATGCACTGTTGTGGCTAGGGATACAGCAGTGAACAAAACAGACAACAATCCCTGTATGCCCTCACAGAGCTTAGATCATAATATGGAAAACTGGATCAATTTTCCATATGAAAAGGTGCTTTACTTTATTAGTCTTTAGGAAAATGCAAATTACAACCATAATGAGATTCACTTAAGATTAAAAAGACTAACCAACTGTTGGAATGACAGCACTGTGAACAACAGGAATGCTCATACAATGCTGGTGGGAGTATATAAAATGGGTACAACCACCTTGGATAAGGGACATTATCTGCTAGGTGATTACCCTAGGCCCTGCAATTTCACTCCTAGGTATACGCAACAGAAAACTCAGTGGCTTAAAACAATAGTCTCTCAATCTCCTCCTAGAACCAGTGGGCCAGGCTGGACATGTTGGTCTTCAGACATGGCAGAGGCACAAAAAGTGTAAGCCCAATCCTGCAAATGTTTTTACAAGCCTTTGGTCATGTCACACCCACTAATTCCAATAGTCAAAGCATGTCCTGTGACCAAATACAAAGTTAAGGGGCAGGGAAATATTCTCTGCTTCTTTAAGAGTGGGAGGAACTACACAGTCACTTGGGAAAGGGCTTGGATGCAGGGAGCGGTGAAGAACTGGGGCTATTAATACAATGCATCACACCCACCCAACCCAAGACTTTTCAGAAATGGAAGCTGATATTTTAACAAGCCCCCAGCCCCCCACCTCCGGTGATTTTGATGCATGCTAAAATCTGAAAACCAATGGGCACCACGGATTGCTGGGCCTCATGCCCAGAGTTTCTAATTCAGTAAGCCTTGAGTAATACCCAAGGATTTAGCATTTCTAATAATTTTCCAGGATGATGCAAATGCTTCTGATCCAGGGACCACACTGGTAACTACTGGGCTGGGAGACAGGGAAAACCTTTTGAGGAAGATGTCACCTGTAATGAATTTTGAAAGCTTGGGAGGAATTGATGAAGAGTGGGAAGGGTGTTCTGGGCAGAGGGAAAAGCAAGTGCAAAGGTAGATAGGTGTGAAACTGCATGACAACTATGTGGACTGAGGAAAGGTTCAACAGAAGTCAGATCATTAAAAAGCCTTATGTGCTAGATTAAAGAGTCCAAATATGACTGGACTGATACAGGCAGTCGTAGAAGATTTTTGTATTAAGAAAATGATATGAACAGATTCTGATATTAGAACATGCTCTAAAGCAGCACTGTGGAAGAGGAAAAGGTGCCAGACTTGTAGGAAGGTGCCAGAAGGTAGGCAGAACAATAAGGTAGGAAATAAAGTAATGAAGCAATGAGACTTGAACCAAGACACAGCAAGGTTAACAGCAAGGAAGGGATAGATATACAGAGATAAAAGAGATAAATCTGGTGACAACTTGGATGTGGAGAGTAAGTGAGAGGGAATCTAGGACAATTTACAGCTTCTAGCTTGGGCAACTAAAGGTGCAATATGCACGTACCCTTTCATTCATAAACACAGATACCACATCCTGCGTTGCTCCACAAGGATTTGAGGCAGTTTACCAGAAGAATACATAGGATGAAAAATAAATAGGTGAAGGATTCAAGGCAAAAGTTACACTGGGATAAATAAAATAAATAGACAAAGAAAATAAATAAAAATAGCACAGTATATTGCTCTCCAAAACTCCGAGAGTTGGCCTTCAAATGTGGCTTAAGCCTCCTAGTTAGCAAGGCAAAGAAGAAAATACACAGTGCCTGTAAAAAGTGAATCAGTTGCTCAGGAGAAGTACAGCTTTTCTAAGATACTGTAATCTGAGAGAAATTTCACCAGTGAGTCCTCATAAAGAAGATTCTGGATGATATAATGGAGAAAGTCCTTGAAAGCATCCCTAAAAAAACCAAAAACCTGTTTTGAGTTAATTTTTTTAATGTCTTTAAAAAAAAATCACATCCTAAATGCACAATTCAGTAAAAGCAAATCTACAAGGGGCCAAAATAATGCAATCTATCCAAGTACACAGATCTCTAACGGTATGGTTTAATCTAAGAGTAAAATTTTAAATATTCAGAGGAATGGACAGAATATCGCCATTAAGCAGTCCTCCATTAATACATTTTCTCAGAACTGGGCTTTTGAAAAATTGAGATGGTCTAGAGTACATGGTGGAATACACACATGCAGTATTACTAAGGGCAGCAATATAAGTTTTATCAATCAAGGCAAGGAAAATGAAGAGAAGATAACATTATGAAGTTTAAGAAGTTTACCCAAAACATGTCCCACTTCTACATAGAAACCTCAGGCATGTTAGAATCTTCTTATTCAAAAAGAAACTCTGGGGCTTCCCTGGTGGCGCAGCGGTTGAGAGTCCGCCTGCCGATGCAGGGGACACGGGTTCGTGCCCCGGTCTGGGAGGATCCCGCGTGCCGCGGAGCGGCTGGGCCCGTGAGCCATGGCCACTGGGCCTGCACGTCCGGAGCCTGTGCTCCGCAACGGGAGAGGCCACAACAGTGAGAGGCCCGCGTACCACAAAAAAAAAAAAAAAAAAAAAAAAAAAAAAAAAGAAACTCTGATGCTGCTCTAATACATGGATGAATGAGCAGATCATGGTGCCAAATTTCTACTAACTATAAATTATGCAAATGTTATTGCAATTTTCAGAGTCTGAAAGCCAAAAAGTTAATAAAACATCTTATTCTAGGCAATATTGCCTATAGTATTTAACACATCACAAATTCTCCATTATAGAAAAGTCCCCCCCGCCCCATACACTTACTAGACTGCTTAATTGTAGGCAGTATATGGCCTATATTCTGCAGCATATAGGGAGAGAAAAAAATGTGTATCTACCACTTGCTAGTATGTGCTGGGCACTGTGCCAGTTGCTTTTCCTCTCCTTTTATTTTTCATTTGATCTTCATAATAACCCAATGAATATGTCTCATTATCTTCATTTTAAAGATGAGAGCAAACTTAAATGACTAGCCCAAAATATAATAATTAGTTAAGATGTGGAATCAGTATTCAAAATCAATTTGTCATCATTTCGATAGAAAAGTTATAGAATGGCTCTTAAACACAAAAAAAGATGTTCAGCCTTACTCTTAATGTATGAGAAATGTGAATTAAAACTACACTGAGAAAGCAAGTTTTTGAATAATAGCCAACCTGATAAATGAGAAATGTTAAGACACTATTGTGGAGGCTGTGGAGAAACAGGCAATCTTATACATTGCTGGTAAGAATGCAAAATGTAGTTGAATTTAGCATATCTAACAAAAGTACATATGCATTTACAAAAACTTTTGCCTCAGTTATCTCACTTCTAGAAATTGACCCTCCACAAATATGCAGAACATATACGCACAATGTTATTCATTAAAGCACTGTTTGCAAGATAAATATTTGGAAACATTCTAATGTCCAAGCATGGGAAACTGACTGAATAAACCATAGTACATCCGCATCATGGAATATTATATAGCAGTTAAAAAGAATGACAGATAACTATGAACCAAGACAGAGTAATTCCCAGGATAAACTAAGCGGAAAAAGCAAGGTACTAAATAAGTATATACAGAGTACAATCTTTCTCTAATGAAGAAGAAATGAGACTATATATAGGTATTGTTTAATCATAAAAAGAAATCAGGAAAGATAAACTTGAAAGTAATGAAATCATTATCCATAGGGAAAGTGCAAATGGGATTGTAGCAAGACTTCTGAGTATACCTTCCTAATACAGTGTTGACTTTTGAACCATGTAAATGTTACATTCAAAAATCAATATTAAATCAAACTGAATAAAAAAGCAAACCCTAAAATCAAACACACGCAGCATAACTATACTATCAAATAATAACATCATCACACACACAAAAATTTAATCCAAGTAATTCTCACCACAGTGCTCTTACTGTAAACCATTACTGGGTGTGGTGGGTTGAATTGCGGCCTCCTCCAAAATATGTCCACCTGGAACCAATGAATGTGACCTTATTTGGGAAAAGGGTCTTTCAAATGTAAGAATATAAGACTCTCAAGATCATTCTGAATTTAGGGTGGGCCCTAAATCAGGGCCGATAAGGACACGTTCATCAGAACGTTCTGATGAACGTGTCCTTATGAAAGACAGAATTGGGAGACACACAGTAAAGAAGGCCACCTGAAGATGAAGGCAGAGATTGGAGTCACGCAGTCACAAACGAAGCAATGGCTGGAGCCACCAGAAGCTGGAAGAGAGGCAAGGAAGAATTCTTCCCCAGAGCCTTCGGAGGGAGAATGAGACTGCTACCACCCTGATTTTAGACTTCTGGCCTCTAGAACTGTGAGAGAATAAATTCCTGTTGTTTCAAGCCACCAAATTTGTGGTAATTTATTATAGCAGCCCTGGTAAACTAATGCACTGGGATATATTCTAAGGACAGAAAAGATTGAAGAGAAATCCTGAAACATGCCTAGTGTGTTTTATTTTGGCAGTGGTGTTAATAAAGCAATTCAAATACAATATGGTCTTGGAAGTCAAGTGAAGAACATCTTCCACTGTGTCACTTACTACTGAAGTCTGAGGAATGACCACTGGACTTGGCAGCATGGAAATTACTGGTAACACTGAGAAGACCAATTTAGAAAGTAAAGGAATGTAACAGCAAAAACTTGTTTAGGATAGGCTTAAGAAAAAATGGGAGGAGAGGAATAAGAGTGAATTACAGACAAACTTCTACAAAGGGGAGCTGAGATTTTGAGCAGTAGCATCAAGAGAAGAGGAAGTTTTTGTTTAAAATGAGAGCTATACCATTATGTTTGCATGCTCATGAAAATGAATGATCGAGAGGGAAAAAAATGACACAGGAAAGAGGGGAGAATACAGGAGTGTGATATTTTTGAGTACACGAGGGAGTGAGACCCCAGTGGAAGGGCTGGATTTAGGAACTCGGACAGCTCATCTATAGTGACAGAAGAGAAAAGAGAGTATACATGTACTCTATAGCATATACAGTATAGAGAGTGGTAAGTAGATAGATAAACAAATGTGATGCCAGGTACTTATGAAAACTCTCTTATGATTGCTTCAATATTCTCAATGTTACAGAAAGTAAGTTCATCAGCTAAAATTAAAGTGAGGGAGAAAATGCTGAAGGTTTTAAGGACGGGGAGAAGTTATGAAATAGTCACCTAGGAAAGTGAAAGGATCAAATAAGTGTGGTACAAATGCTGAGAGCATTAAGAGTATACTGTTGTTGTTATTATTTTAGAGTAAGACCAGTCATCATGGTTTTACTATTTTTCTCCAGTTCTATTCAGCTGTTAAGAGCGAAAGTAAACCATAGTTGTAGTTTTGCCAAGACAGAGAAGGCCAAAGGAACTGAAAATGTATGCAAGGGAGCGAGTATGACTGACTTTTTAATTTTTTATTTATCTATTTTAAATTTATTTTTATTTAAAAAAATTTTTTTCACATCTCCATTGGAGTACAACTGCTCCACAGTGTTGCGCTAGCCCCCACTCTACAACAAAGTGTATCAGCTACACACACACACATATATCCCCGCATCTCCTCCCCCACCTGCCTCCCATCCCACCCCTCCAGGTGGTCACAAAGCACTAAGCCAATCTCCCTGCGCTACGCGGCTGCCCTCCACTCTACAGCTGGTGGTGTACACGTGTCCATGCCACCCTCTCACTTCGTCCCAGCTTACCTTTCCCCCTGCCTGTGTCCTCAAGTCCATTCTCTACGTCTGCATCTTTATTCCTGTCCTGCCCCTAGGTTCTTCAGAACGATTTTCTTTCTTTTTTTTAGATTCCATATATATGTGTTAGCATACAGTATTTGTTTTTCTTTCTGACTTACTTCACTCTGTGTGACAGACTCTAGGTCCATCCACCTCACTACAAATAACTCAATTTCATTTCATTTTGTGGCTGAGTAATATTGCATTGTATATATGTGCCACATCTTCTTTATCCATTCATCTGTCGATGTACAGGTTGCTTCCATGTCCTGGCTACTGTAAACAGAGCTGCAATGAACATTTTGGTACATGACTCTTTTTGAATTATGGTTTTCTCAGGGTATATGCCCCGTAGTGGGATTGCTGGGTCATAGGGTAGTTCCGTTTTTAGTTTTTTTTTTTTTTGTTGTTTTGTTTTTTTTTTGCGGTACGCGGGCCTCTCACTGCTGCGGCCTCTTCCGTTGCGGAGCACAGGCTCCGGACGCGCAGGCTCAGCAGCCATGGCTCACGGGCCCAGCCGCTCCGCGGCACGTGGGATCTTCCCAGACCGGGGCACGAACCCGCGTCCCCTGCATCGGCAGGCGGACTCTCAACCACTGCACCACCAGGGAAGCCCCGTTTTTAGTTTTTTAAGGAACCTCCATACTGTTCTCCATAGTGGCTGTATCAATTTACATTCCCACCAACAGTGCAAGAGGGTTCCTATGACTACTGACTTTTGAATTTAAGGTATAAGATGAGAAATAGGGGTATCAGGGTAAAGAAAAACAATACTGAATTGAAACATTCAGTACAGTTGACCCTTGAACAACACTGGTTTGAACTGTGGGGGCACACTCACAGAGTGGATTTTTTTTTCAAAAGTGGATACAGTACTACACGATCTGCAGTTGGCTGAATCCACAGATGCAAACCTGTGGACTCGGAGGGCCTACTATGGGACTTGAGTATCCATGGTGGGTCCTGGAACTAACCCCCTGTGGATACCAAGGGATGACTTTGCTTGTGAATAAGTCTTTCCATCCTGCAATAATTTAATCCTTTGATTTCTGTAACCCCACCTTCTCTCTTGTACCTTATTGATTAACTCTTCACTGATTCCACTTTCTCCAATGGTTTACTACCTTTCATCATGTCTCAAGTCTAGCTACTCGACTCTATGTATACTTCCTCCAAAATTCATTTACTTTCATGGAATTGTGAAAGACCTGTATGGCTTCATTGTATGAGAATTCATTCATGATTCTTCATTGGCACTTCAAACTCTTACAGTACCAATGTGTCAATATGTCTGACATTCACATCTCCCTCAAAGTGTCAGAGCCTCAAATAACACTTCTAAAATGAAAATCAATTCCTGTAATCTTATAATTTCTATCACTGTTCCCATTCATAGTAATCCAAACTCTTGGTTTATAAGCATCAAAACAAAACAGAAAACAAACCAAAAAATCCACCCAAACTCTAACCCGCATTTTTAAAAGATCTCATTCTCAGGCACCTGGATTATTCTGATTACCAACGAACTAGTCTTTTTTTTAAACTTCCGTGCTTTTCTACTTTCAGCTGTCCTTCATATAGGTATGCAATGAATTGCCCTTAAACAACTGTTTTTATTCTTTATTTCCATAATTAACTATAATAAAAACATCTACAAACTTAATTCCAAAGCCTTTATCCTCACATTTAATCTTTTCCATAATTTAGTTTTTTCTTCAATTATGTTTTCCTTTATTCCAACATAAACTGTCCATTCTTGCCAGACTGGTCTTTTCACTATTTCCAAAACATGCTTATCCTCAAATCTTGTACCAATACATTTCCTTATACTGTTCTTTTTCCTTTCTATACCCAACCATTTCAACCCATTCTTCAAGCTCCTCTTCCTTGAAATCTTCCTCCACTACTGTACTTCATTATCTTTTCCTTTAATGAACTCCTGTGTTACATGCATACAACTCAGGATCTGGCCATTCATAGCTATACTCTCTCTAATCATTTCATTGGCTCCTTAAGGGCAAAATCTTGTCTCATTAATTTTTTTCCATTTTCCCATAATACCTAACAAAATGATGGTCACATGGTTAGTAGGTTAAACAGAAATGAAAACAGTGGGAAACTGCTAGAAGATGAATTAGACAAATAACTCAAGGCCTTACAGAATCAAACACAAGGTAAAAAGAATTTGAAATATGGATGCTGAGCAAGTTCATATATAAGGTGATGACAGCAGGGAGTCATAATTGAACATAATCAGATGACCTTAAAACAATGATCTTCACATGTTAAGCTTATATTAGCAGCCTCATATCTGTTTTTATTCGAAAGGGAAACACATTTTAAGAGAAACCTATCAGTTAAACTCTAAAATTCTCCTCCCCCCTTTCAATAACCTTATTAAGGAGAATAGAAAAATTAGAGTTGAACTTTTACACAAACTGATAATTTAAAATCCTTAGGAAAATCTAGAATAAAGCCCCAAACAGTTCCATAAGAAGCTAGTAATATTACTAACTTCTTACTTAACAAACATAAACGCTGTACAGCTGATGAGGGAACAGGAGGGTTAAAAAATCAAATCCCCTTGGTATCTTATCTGTGCTGAATTAAATGGACTCTGGTAAGTTTAGCTATTGATTTCTGAAACCACAACTAAAATCTGCTCAGTCTTAGATTTAATTATTATATTAAAAAATTAAATTCTTTAAAAAAAATTAAATTCTTTATCAAAAATTACCATTAAGTTAACATTAAAAACAAACTTCTACTTTCGGCATGTGATGGCTCCTAAATTTACAAGCCTCTTTTTTCTTCTTGAAATTAAGAGATTAAGTTCTCTAAAACCAAAGCCCAGAAATGTCTCTAGTGCTATCTGATCAGATATCAGCCAAAAAATGGGTAAGTTTTAAATAACCACTATGCAAATGTTTCAAATTAAATATTATAATTTCCACAGATCTTTTGATTAAATAGAATCAGAAAATTTTCAAGGTAGCAGAAAAATTAAGAATGACTAGTCCAGGGCTTCCCTGGTGGTGCAGTGGTTGGGGGTCCACCTGCCGATGCAGGGGACACGGGTTCGTGCCCCGGTCCGGGAAGATCCCACATGCCGCGGAGCGGCTGGGCCCGTGAGCCATGGCCGCTGAGCCTGTGCTCTGCAGCGGGAGAGGCCACAACAGTGAGAGGCCCGCGTACCACAAAAAAAAAAAAAAAAAAAAAGAATTACTAGTCCAACTTGCTTATTTTACATAAGGAACAGGAATGCTGCATATTTACAAAACTTTTGGGGAACAACAGTGTGGAGAAATATCATTACTACAGCTGTTGTAATGGGGAAACTGGGAATTTATTGTAACTGTGAAACTCACATAATAACAGAACTCAATATAGCTTCTGATACCACCTTTAACTAGATATAAATTCTATTAAATACTGACATATGGGACTTCCCTGGTGGTTCAGTGGTTAAGACTTTGTGCTCCCAATGCAGGGGGCCCAGTTTTGATCCCTGGTCAGGGAACTAGATCCCATATGCCGCAACTAAGAGCTCACATGCCGCAACTAAGACTCGGCGCAGCCAAAAAAAAAAACACTGACATGCATAGTTAACTACCATGGAAAACACACTAGAACAATATCATAGCTTAGAAATATAAAATAAACAAAATAGGGAGAAGACCTGAATAAACATTTTTCCAAAGAAGACATACAGATGACCAACAGGCATGTGAAAAGATGCTCAAAATCACTAATCATCAGAGAAATGTGAATCAAAACCACAATGAGATATCACCTCATACCTGTTAGAATGGCTATCATCAAAAAGACCATAAGTAGGGGACTTCCCTGGTGGCACAATGGTTAAGAATCCACCTTCCAATGCAGGGGACATGGGTTTGAGCCCCGGTCTGGGTAGATCCCACATGCCACAGAGCAGCTAAGCCCGTGCGCCACAACTACTGAGCCTGCGCTCTAGAGCCCGCGTGCCACAGCTACTGAAGCCTGCATGCCTAGAGTCTGTGCTCTGCAACAAGAAAAGCCACCACAATGAGAAGCCCATGCACCGCAAAGAGTAGCCCCTGCTCACCACAACTAGAGGAAGCCTGCGCACAGCAACGAAGATGCAATGCAGCCAAAAAAAAAAAAAAGACCATAAGTAACAAACACTGGCAAGGATGTGGAGCAAAGAGAATTCTTGTTTATAGTTGGTGGAAATGCAAATTGGTGGAGCCACTGTGGAAAACAGTATGGAGCGTCCTCAAAAAACTAAAACTAGAACTACCATATGATGAAGCAATTCCACTTCTGGGTATATATCCAAAGCAAACAAACATTAACTCAAAAAGATATAGGCTCCCCAATGTACACAGCAGCATTATTTACAACAGCCAAGATATGGAAGGAACCTAAGTGTCCATCAACAGATGAATGGATATTTTGCCATTTGCAACAACATGGATGGACTTGGAGGGTATTATGCTTAGTGAAATAAGTCAGACAGAGGAAAACAAATACTATAATGATATCACTTATATGTGGAATCTAAAACATAAACTTGTGAACATAACAAAAAAGAAGCAGATTCACAGATATAGAGAACAAACTAGTGGTTACCAGTAGGGAGAGGGAAGTGGGGGAGAGTCAAGATAGAGGTGGGGATTAACAGGTACAAAGTACTATGTATAAAATAAATAAACTATAAGGATATATTGTACAGCACAGGGAATATAGGCAATATTTTATAATAAATATAAATGGAGTATAACCTTTAAAAATTGTGAATCACTATGTTGTGCACCTGAAACTTAAACCATGCCTCAATTAAAACAAACAAAAACACAAAACAAATTAAAAACACAATAAAACAAAAAAAGAAATCTAAACAGAATCATCATTGTATTAAAAAAATGTATGATTATTCAGAAAATACTTTACGACTACCATTCTAGACAAATCTAGTTTTAACTTTCATTTTCCACTACTCTATTGGGATAAAAATTCAACTATAAAGGTAGACTGTGATAAGTTGAGATGCATATTGTAATCCCTACAGCAACCTCTAAAAAAACAACTCGTGGGCTTCCCTGGTGGCGCAGTGGTTGAGAGTCCGCCTGCCGATGCAGGGGAAGCGGGTTCGTGCCCCGGTCTGGGAAGATCCCACATGCCGCGGAGCGGCTGGGCCCGTGAGCCATGGCCGCTGAGCCTGCGCGTCCGGAGCCTGTGCTCCGCAATGGGAGAGGCCACAACAGTGAGAGGCCCGCGTACCACAAAAAAAAAAAAAAAAAAACTCGTAAAAGTGGCAAAAAAAAAGGGAAGAATTTAAATGGTACCCTAGAATAATATTTAACACAAAAGAAGGCAGTAAGATAAGAATGGCAGGCATAAATCCAATCAATAATTACATTAAATGGGAATAGACTTAACATGTCATTCAAAAGGCAAGACATTAAAATAATGGATAAACTACCCAGACCAACTGACATTACTTCCACAAAAGACACATTTTAGATTCAAAGATACAAACAGGTTGGAAGTAAAAGAATGGAAAATTTATTCCATATAAACAGTAACAATAAGAAAGCTCAAGTGGCTATTATTAATAGCAGATGAGATAGACTTTGAGATAAACAGTACTAAAGACAAAGAGGGAGTATTTCATAATGATAAAAGAGTTAATAAATACATCAGGAAGATATCACATTTACAAATGTATTCACTCATACCTAACAACAGAGCTGCCAACATGTGAGGCAAAAAGTGACAGAATGAAATTGAATGAACAAACAGAACTAGAGAAAATCAGCAAGGATGCCAAAGACTTGAGTAACACTATCAACCAGCTTAGCCTAATTTACATTTATAAAACACTCCACCCAAAGACTGTTCAGAATACACATTCTTTTTTATTTTCAGAATACACATTCTTTTTAAGCACACATAGAACATTCTCCAAAACTGACCACATGCTGGGCCACAAACAAATCTAAACAAATTTAGAATCATAAAAAGGATGTTTCCTGATCATAACAGAATAAAATTAAAAATCTGTAACAGAAATATATCTGGGAAAACTCCTGGGTCAAAGAAGATAGAAGAAGGGAAATTAAATATTTTGAACTGAATAAAAATGAAAATACAATACATCAAACTTTATAGGATACAACTAAAGCAGTATTTATTGGACTATTTATAGATTCAAATGCCTATATCAGAAAAGAACAGTCTCAAATCAGTAACATAAGTTTCTATACCTTAAGAAACCAGAAAAAAGCAAATTAAACCCAAAGCAAGACGAAATAGTAGTACTTCCCTGGTGGCACAGTGGTTAAGAATCTGACTGCCAATGCAGGGGACACGGGTTAGAGCCCTGGTCCAGGAAGATCTCACGTGCTGTGGAGCAACTAAGCCCGTGGGCCACAACTACTGAGCCTGTGCTCTAGAGCCTGCGAGCCACAACTACTGAGCCCATGTGCCACAACTACTGAAGCCTGCACGCCTAGAGCCCGTGCTCCGCAAGAGAAGCCACTGCAATGAGAAGCCCATGCACCACAGTGAAGAGTAGCCCCCGCTTACCCCAACTAGAGAAAGCCTGCTCACAGCAACGAAGACCCAACGCAGCCAAAAATAAATAAATAAATAAACTTATTTTTTAAAATGGTAAAGATTACAGTAAAAATGAATGAAACAAAACCCAGAAAAATAAAAGTGAAACATCAATGAATTCAAAAGTTGGTTCTTTGAAAACAAAAAAATCAAGAAAATCGACAAACCCTCAGAATGATAAATAAAATAAAATAAAATAAGAGAACGGCAGATACAGATTACCAAAATCAGAAGTGGAAAAGAAGAAACCACTACCAACCCTATAGAAATGAAAAGGATCACAATGGAATATGATAAACAACTTTAAACCAACAAATCAGAGCACTTACATTAAAAAGTAGAAAATCCTAGAAAGACACTACCAGAACTGACTACAAGAAATAGAAAATCTGAATAGATCTATAACAGTTAAGGACACTGAACTACACACTAAAAATCTTCGCACTAAGAAAAGTCTAGGAACACATGGTTTAACTAACGAAGCTTTTGAGATATTTAAGAAATAACTCGTTCTATGAGGTCATTATTACCTTATACCAAAGCCAGACATAAACACAAGAAAACTATAGATCAATATCCCTCATTAACATAGATACAAAAATCCTTCTTAAAAAATTAGCAAATTGAATTCAACAACATATTAAAATGGATTATATGTTATCACCCAGTGAGATTTATCCTAAGAATGCAAGGTACGTTTAATGATCTGAAAATCTATTAACGTAAAACAGAAGTAAGCTGATCCTAATTTTATAGGGAAATCAAAGGACTGAGAATAGCCAAAACAATTTGAAAAACAACAAGGAAGTTGGACTTTTACTACCAAATTTCAAAACATAGTATGAAGCTACAGTAATCAAGACAGTGTAATATTGGTATAAGGATAATTCAATGAAGAGAATGCGAGTCCAGAAAGACATCCTTATATTTATGTTTGACTGAATTTTCACAAAACTGCCAAGATAATTCAATGAGAGAAAGAACAGTCTTTCAACAAATGGTTTTGGGATAACTGGATAGCACTGGCAAAAAAAAAAAAAAGAACCCTTACCTCACACCATTCACAAAAATTAATTCAGATGGATCAAAGACCTAAATGTATGAGCTACAACAATAAAACCATTTAAGAAAAATACAGGAGAAAATTTTTGAGTTTTGGCTTAGGCAAAGAGTTCTTAGATAACAAAAGTATGATGAATAAAAGATAAAACTGATAAACTGGACTTCCTTAAAGTTAAAAACTTTTGCACTTTAAAAGACACCAACAAGACAAGAAAAAGACAAGCTACAGACTAGGAGAAAATAATAAGCAAATCATATTTCTGGCAATACCCTTGTATCAGAATACAGATAAACTCTCACAACTGAATAAGACAACAATCTAAAAAGAGAAAAGACTTGCTTGAATAGACATTTTACCAAAGAAGACATATAAAATGACTTATAAGCACAAAAATATGCTCAACATTATCAGTCACTGGGAATATGCTAATTAAAACCACAATGAAATACTACAAAACACCCACTAAATTGGTTATAATCAAGAAGACTGGGCTTCCCTCGTGGCGCAGTGGTTGAGAGTCCGCCTGCCAATGCAGGGGACACGGGTTCGTGCCCCGGTCCGGGAAGACCCCACATGCCGAGGAGCGGCTGGGCCCGAGAGCCATGGCCGCTGAGCCTGCGCATCCGGAGCCTGTGCTCCACAACGGGAGAGGCCACAACAGAGAGAGGCCCGCGTACCGCAAAAAAAAAAAAAAAAAAAAAAAAAGACCAAGTGTTTGGAGAATGTGGAGAAATTAGAACCCTATACATTGCTGGTAGGAAGGTACAGCTACACAGTTTGGCAGTTTCTTAAAAAGCTAATTTATTATACGACCCAGCAATTCCATTCTTGGGAACCTAAGAGAAGTGAAAACATATGCCCACAAAAAGACTTGTCCATGAATGTTCAAAAACACATTATTCATAATAGTCAAAAACTGGAAATGATCCACATGTCTATCAACTAGTGAAAGAATAAAATATGGTATATTAACACAATGAAATATCATTCAGAAATAAAAAGGAACAAAATACTGATACACACTATGCCGTGACTGAACCTCAAAAACATTTTATGCTAAGTGAAAGAAGCCAGGTGCAAGAGACTACATGGATAGTATGAGTCCCTTTAGATGAAACGTCCAGAAAAATTTATAAAAACAGAAAGTAAAAGTAGATCAGTAGTTGCCAGAAGCTGGGGAAGGGGTATAGGAGTGAGAACTGAGCACAGATCAGCTTGTGGGGTGTTTTGGTGGTGATGGACAAGTCCTAAAACTGGATTATGTTGATGGCTGCACAACTCTAAAAGTTTACTAAAAACCATTAAATTGTATACTTGCAACAGGTGAATTTTATATCATGTAAACTATACCTCAATAAAGTAATAAAAATGCAACTGGAGAAATTACTCTCCCTGAGCTGGCTATATATGTTTTTCCATAGTTCAATATTTTTTTTCTTTAAAAAGATAATGATACATAATTTTTTTAAAAACATTGTACATATTAGTCATATACTAACAATTTCTGGGAGTTCAAATACAGACACTGATTTGGTGGCATTAACTAGCTCTAACCTGCACTTGACTAAAACTTCTAGTGAGGAATAAGGAAAGCAATCATGTTATTAAAGCAAGTTCACTGTCACGTGCATGTAAAGACTATTTCACTTACCTTATGATGGCAGTTACATTCAATACGATTACCTTACTTTGAATAGAATCACTGACACTTAAGAGTAGGAAGGCATCTTTATAAATAACCTAGTCCAATACCTTTGTTTTACATATGAGCAAAGAGATAAAATGACACATTCAATAGCACACTTTTGAAAGTTAATTGTAAAGCTTCCCAATCTTTTCCGGTCTCCTAACTTTCCTGCTCTTTCTGTGCACTGACTATGGTTTTACTGAAAGAAGAAAATGGTAGAAGATTATAAAAAATAATCACAGGGAAAATATCTAGGCAACAGCTAAGCAAATGATTAATTTTTCACCCTATGAACAAATCTCTTGTAACCCCAATTGTTGGTTCTTTTTGTATTCTACAAACAAGGAAGGAAACTTTAGAGAGCCTTCTACATATTTATTATCTCATTTAGTACTCAAAACATCCTCATGAAGAGAATTACCTTATTTAATAACTGGAGAAACAGATTCAAAATAGGGACTTCCCTGGTGGTCCATCCAGTGGTTAAGACTCGGCACTCCCAATGCAGGGGGCCCAGGTTCAATCCCTGGTAAGGGAACTAGATCCTGCATGTTGCAACTAAAGATTCCGCACACCACAGTAAAGATCCCGCACACCCCAACGATGATCCCGTGTGCTGCAACTAAGACCTGGCGCAGCCAAATTAAAAACAAACCAAAAAAACCCCCTAACATTAAAAAAATTATAATAAATTGCCATAGTTACTAGAAATCTTATAAATAATAAAGCCAAAATTTAAAAGAACTAAATTTATCTGATTTCAAAGCCCATGCCCATTTTTCCACACTTCTTTCAGACACTTCACAGCAGTGATCTCCAAACAATTCCTTTCAATAAATATTGTTTGTGCTTACATCTCCAATATACAAAAATTATGCTTATTAGAAAAGCCACAATACAGACATTTTAAAAGGATAAGATTTTTTTTACATGTCTACAGGCTCTAATTTCCTTTGCACAATAAGCTTAAATTATTTTGCATATCCCTAGTCCTACCATACTACACCTTTTCCTGTACACGTTCACTACTTTGGAAACCACTATTCTAGATATTATTGTGTTATTCCAGAACTGAATACCATCCTCCTTTGAAATTTTCTTCTACTCTTGAAACTTTACTCTCATTTAAAAGCTTTAATTCCTGTACTTCTAATTCAATTAATTCCTCTATTAAACTTGTGTTTTTCTATTCTTATTTTTTGCCTAGGCTCTTGAATTGGGATTATATCCACTTAAAAGCTCAAATAGCTCCATCAATAAAGCTGGATATTCTTACTTAAAAATCATAGTTTTTAAACGAATGTGAAGAAACTGTACAAATAATTGAAAATTATGTTTCTGATAGACTGAAAGTTTTCTGTCAAAAGGTTCACAGTGTTTAGGTAGGGAAAAAAACTTAGGTAACAAACAACAACAACAAAAATATATTTCCATAATACTAACATTGGATTTTAAGTAAAAGCAGCAAGTAATCTGTTAACCTTACAAATAATGTTTGTTTTCTGAGCTACAGAAAAATCACTGAAACAATTGTTGACAGTGTTATATGAAACCAGGAAGGTGGCAATCAGGTTGCAGTATATGCTTCATTAGAAGTATGCTGTAAGACATTTTTTTTTTTTTTTTGCGGTATGCGGGCCTCTCCCGTTGCGGAGCACAGGCTCTGGACGCGCAGGCTCATTGGCCATGACTCACGGGCCTAGCTGCTCCGCGGCATGTGGGATCTTCCCGGACCGGGGCACGAACCCGTGTCCCCTGCATCAGCAGGCGGACTCTCAACCACTGCGCCACCAGGGAAGCCCTGTAAGACATTTTTATGTAGCTTAAGATGATTAAATAGATTTGGCTTTGGATCACCTTTTACCAAGATGAAGTGCAACTCAATGTAAAGTAAAATATTCCTTCTCAAATTCAGCTTTTGCTGTCCAATTCCTTCCAGATGTTAGAATCTTTCTCCTACCTAATCAAACTTGCTCTCTTTCAAATTTGACTTACAGCCACTGGTTATAAACCAGTGTTTCTCAACTGTTTAAGAGTCCCCCTTGCCAACCAATTTTCAGCCCCTTTGGGGTGGTATCGCCCCCCATTAAGAACACATTTTCTAAATATCTTTCACAAAACTTTATAAAGTTACAGGGACTGACTTTTTAAACAATTTGACAAACTAAAGATAAAGAAAGCATCTGTTGCCCAAGAGAGTCTATCTTCCTGAATAAATTCCCATAGTATTTTCAAAACATGAAAGAGACAAAAGCAAAGTTGGAAAGAACTGTAGTCAGGGAAAACTTAAGACAATTACAGGTTAAAAAAAAAAAAAAAAGGGAAGGAGGGAGGGAGGGACGGAGAAGGGGAGGAGGGGCCGGAAGGAAAGGAATGAAGGAAGGAAGAAGCGAAAGACATGACTGGGGAAGTTTTTAAAGCCCAAACCACTGATTTTCAGAATACCTCTCCGTACGTGGCCTAATCACTTGATTCCAACAACGTTATTGTAGTTCTGTCTGTACTACAGTTATCTCTACAGTAGATAGGAAGTAGCACTGTCAATAGTTTTAGTACATTCCTAATAATTTTTACTTGGTGTGTTACTATATACGCAATAACTTACTTATCAGGCATCTTCACACAGATCTTCACGGGCAACTCCAATTACAATAGTGCCAAAGTGATCATCCTGCTCTATCTACTTTTTAAAAACCACTGCCTGAGTTATTCTTCTAAAACTGATTGGTTTGTGTAATCTCATGCTACCTCTTGTATCTATGGAGTATTTCTATTTTTGCATTTACACCATGTAATTATTTACAAAATTGAGTTTCATGTTAAATTGTGAATGGCACACGCTATCATTTATTTTTATATTCCCAATGCCTATCACAATACCCGGCAGTTATACATGCTAAATAAGTGTTATGCTTGTTGGCCTATTAAGTGCTTTACCACAAACATATATGATATGCAACTAAACTAACTTCTGAAAAAGGCTTTTTCTAATTTTCTATCAAAATAGCATTATCTGATCATGAAAAGCTCCTTTCCTTGTGTTACCTGTGCTTAGAGCTCTTAGAGCTCCTAATGCTTGAGGCATATAAATGTACGAATGTTGAAAGTACGGGTCGTAAACTCAAATGCCCAGTGACCATGGAGTCACTCGAAATGAGTGAAAGCAAAGATGGATAAGGAGAAGGAAGAGAGAATGAAGACAAGAAAGTGGGAAGAGAAGGAAGTGGCAAGCTGGAGACTGCCCAAAGCAGCAACTCCACTTGATTGTAGACAGATTATTTAGTTTGGTTCAAGTCTGATTATTTAGTTTGAATTCAAGAATTCAAATATTGCTTTGATTTTTAAAATTTACTTCTTGCCTCCTTCCTCAGGCTCATATCCATGCAACCCTTTCTATCTTTCAATATGATGCAACCACATTGCCTTTTAGTTCCAGAAAGTCTTCTTCCTGCTTCACTGGAAGCCTGGGAAGCTACCTGCTCCTTCAAGTATAAACTATTCCTTCCCCAATCCCTCATGCTATCTTATTTCTACTCTGGTCACTGCCTCAAGAAAGCATTCCATGATCTTTCCTGGACTCGATTATGTCTTCTGTTAAACACATTCTCAAGTATTCTGTGCTTTTCCCAAAAGCATTTGTCAAAACTGTAATGAAATAACCATTTCTGTAACTAGTTGTTTAATTCCTTCTTAGACATCAAGTTCTAAGAGGCCAGAAAATGGGTACATCTTATGTGTTACTATATTCTGATCAAGCATAGCATGTGATAGGCATTAATAAATATTTGATGGAGGAAGGAATTAAAGGGTCATTTCTTACTATAAGATAAAAAACGGAATTAGGTAAAAGATAGCAAAATTTGAACGTTTCCTCTGAGATTAACGGGGAGATTTCCACTTAAAAGTTTTGAACCTCTGTATATCTCTTTATTGAGCTTGTTACCTACTCTATTTAATACCTCTAATCTTCCTATTGTGTCTACTAGATCTGTCTAGTATTAAAATTTACTAAATCTCCATAATATATACATATCTATCTATCCATCTTTTTATACATATACACATACATACATACACTGTACAACTGTATTTTATCAGGTTGTATTTACATTTCAAAAAATCTTTTGCTTTATATATTTAACTATTTGCTGGGTTCATGAAAGTTTTTGCCTGATTTCCCAAATGTCTCTTTACCTGATTTAGTATTTTAACTTTATATTCAACCCTGTCTGGCATTTATACTACCATTCTTGTCTTCCTTTCTTACTTTCTTTCACATCCTTATTCCAACTCATTGTTTTCATCTCCATAACCACCTTCTTTCTTTACTGTCCCTTGGTGATTTCCCTGTCTCAAGGATTTTAAACATCATATATGCTTATGACTCTAGCTTAGACGTCTCTCCTGAACACTAGACTGGTCTATCCAACCGCCTATTTGACAACTACATTTGGATGTCTAATAGCCATCTTCACCTTGAATATTTTTAAAACAAGTTCCTTATATTGTTATTCTCACCAGTTCCTTCTGCAACATTCCCCATTTTGATTAACGACAACTCATTCTAGTTGCTTTGGCCAAAAATCTTGTTATTATTCTTTTTTTTTTTTTTTTTTTTTTGCGGTACACGGGCCTCTCACTGTTGTGGCCTCTCCCGTTGCGGAGCACAGGCTCCGGACGCGCAGGCTCAGCGGCCATGGCTCTCAGGCCCAAGCCGCTCCGCGGCACGTGGGATCTTCCCAGACCAGGGCACGAACCCGTGTCCCCTGCATCGGCAGGCGGACTCTCAACCACTGCGCCACCAGGGAAGCCCCTTGTTATTACTCTTGACTTCTATCTTTCTCACCCCACTTTTGGATCATGAGCCTCTACCTTCAAAATATATCTGGAATTCAACCATTTCCAAGCCGCCTTCCTCCCTCATAGGCTTCTAATTGGTCTTTTCTAACCTAGCCACTCCTTGTCAATTGGACACAGCAGCCAGATATTCTGTTAAAATATAGGTCAGATCATGTCACTCCTCTCTGATCAAAATCCTTCAATAACTTCCTTTCTCATTCAGGATAAAAACCAGAATCTTTAAAATGATATACAAGTTTTGAATAGGAATTATAATATTTCTTAACCAGAAATGTGCTTTAATACTCTTTTCTTCGCTCAGTAAAATACTAGCCTGCATCTTATTTTAGGAAACATTATTTATAATATTTAAGTGTTATATAAATTGATGAAAAAGATCTAATGTTGGCTCAGAAGCTAAGAAATGGAGCAGGGGATTCTTTGTCTTTCTTCACATCCCATACGGCTAACTTCTTGAACTCAAGACATGTGAGATAAAAGTGTAGGGCTTTATACTGTTATTTTAAAACAAATATTAGAGGGAGAATACACATATTTATAGGAAAAAGGATTTATAGTTCTAATGTTAAAAAACCATCTCCTTTCAAATCAAACCAATAAACATTTTGCTTGAGTTCCAGGAAAAGATCAACTTCAGTTACGGCTGCTCTAACGATAATCGTTTAAATCTGTTCATGGTAGAAAATACATGAAACCATTTGCCCTCTCTACCACCAATTCATTTTTCACTTGAATTTGCACAATCTCAGATAACTGGTGTGATTCACTGTAGCAGATTAAAAATGGCCACAGATTCTTTGCTAGATCTCATATTGAGGTGAAGTCTAATATCCCTCCCTTTAAATCTGGCCTGACCTTAGTGACTTTCATGACGAATAAAATATGGCAAAAAATGACCTGAGACTCCCAAGGCTAAGTTATAAGAAACCTTACAGCTTCCACACAAGCATTTTATTATACTCCCTGGGAGCTCTGATCCACTATGTCAAATGTCAGACTACCATGAATCAGTCATGCTGGTGATACTATGTCTGTGATTCTGTGCTCTGGTTGATGTCCCAGCTGAGCTTAGCTTTCTGGCCATCTCCACTAAAGTAGCACTCATTGGGTGAGCCCACCTTGGACCATACAAACCAGTTAGTTGAACACCTCCCAAGTAATCTCCATCAACACCACATGAACAATGCTGAGCCCTACCTGAATTCTTGACACATAAGAAAATGATTGTTAATTTAAGCCACATTAAATTCTGGGGTATTTTGTGACACAGCAAGAGATAACTGAAATAGTAACATTTTTATTAAATCAGCAACAAAGAAATTTAATAAACCTGTGTTTTCTTTTCCTTTTTTCTGGAAACAAATGTATGTACTATTTCTAACTTATTTCCCACTTTACTCCTTAAAACTTAAATGACAACACATAACTACTTTAACTTTTAATTTTCTGTGATTATGACAGCAAATTTCAATATGTAATAAAATATTCTAAGGTTTTTGTAAACAGCAAAAGAACCATAATCTCGTTTCTTTCTTTTTTTTTTTTTTTTTTTTTTGCAGCATGCGGGCCTCTCGCTGTTGTGGCCTCTCCCGTTGCGGAGCACAGGCTCCGGACGCGCAGGCTCAGCAGCCATGGCTCACGGGCCTAGCCGCTCCGTGGCATGTGGGATCTTCCCGGACTGGGGCACGAACCTGTGTCCCCTGCATCGGCAGGCGGACTCTCAACCACTGCGCCCCCAGGGAAGCCCTTGTTTTGTATTTAAAGAAAATTTTGTACAATGAGCAATTTATAAATTACAAAGAAACAAGCAACTTCTCAACATTTAAAAATATTTAATCAACCAAAGCATAAAGATGTAACTTCCATTTAAAAAACAAATGATGTGATTAAGAGAAAGTAGTACTACTGCCCCAGGAAGAAGGTAATGAAGTGATACACAAATAAGAAAATAATGAGAATAATGAATGAATAAAAATGCAGAGTCCACTGTCATAATGCTATCTAGCCAACTGGTTTTTAAAAATTACTTGATGCATGCCTGAAAAAAAGGTTAAAATCCAGAACATTGAAATACCAAATGCTGGTGAGGATGTGAAGCAATAGGAACTCTTATTTACTGCAGGGGGAATGCAAAATAGTACAGCCACTTTGGAAGCCAGTTTGACAATTTCTTACAAAATTAAACATACTATTACCATACAATCCAGCAATCGCACGCCTTCATATTTACCCCAAAAAGGTGAAAACATATGTCCACACAAAAAACCTGCACATGGATGTTTATAGCACTTTTATTCCTAACTGCCAAAACTTGGAAGCAACCAAGATGTCCTTCCATAGGTAACTGGATAAACTGTGGTATATCCAGACAATGAAATATTATTTGTGCTAAAAGAAATAAATTATTAAGCCATGAAAAGACATAAATAGAGCACAGATAATTTTTAGGGCAGTGAAAATACTCTGTATGATATTATAACGATACGTATATGTTATTATACATTTGTCCAAACCCATAGAATGTATAACACCAAGAGTGAACCCTAAGGTAAGCAATGGACTTTGGGTGATTATGATGTGTCAATGTAGGTTCATCCTTGGTTTAAAAAGAAAAAGAAAAGTACCCTTCTGGTGAATGATGTTGCTAATAGGCAAGGCTACACATGTGTGGGGGAAAAGGGGTAAGTCTCTGTAGCTTCCTCTCAATTTTGTTGTGAACCTAAGACTGCTCTTGTAAAAGTCTTTTTAAAAACTGCTTGATTTAACAACCAAATAATGGTAATTTAAAACTGACAAGTACCTTAGTGAACGTTAGGGGATGAACACCAAAGAATACAAATATAATACACATATTACTTATGCAAGTCAATTAACCATGTTGAGGTCTATTTCTTTATCTGAAAGCTAGGATAGTTGCCACAACCTTACATGGTCACTGAGGATCAGAAACAACATACACAAAAGCACCTTGCACGGTATGGGCCCCAGTGGTGAACGGGAAGGGCAGGAAGTCAGCTTTAAATTATTACTACTATTAGAAAAAGGCATAAAAGGGCTTCCCTGGTGGCGCAGCGGTTGAGAGTCCGCCTGCCGATGCAGGGGACACGGGTTCGTGCCCCGGTCCGGGAGGATCCCACATGCCACGGAGCAGCTGGGCCCTTGAGCCATGGCCGCTGAGCCTGCGCGTCCGGAGCCTGTGCTCCGCAGCGGGAGAGGCCACAGCGGTGAGAGGCCCGCGTACCACAAAAAAATAAAAAAAGAAAAAAGAAAAAGGCGTAAAATAATATATAAGACCTATAACATAGCAATCAAATAATTAAAAACAAATTACAAGGCAACCAAATTATATTTTCTCTAAAATGTAACTAACATAAAATGCTGGAATTACTGTCACATTCATTTGACTAGTATTCAGAACCTACTATAATTTCCAGGTACAATGCTACCATAAGAAAGGCACAGACTGACAGAAGCATTTTAAGGCTAACTCAATTCTAGTTTAGGTTAATCTAAGGGAACATGATAGATAATTATAGAAGCGGCTTTTTGTCACTGACAAAAGTGAAATCTCCAGAAGAAAAAGTGTAGTTAACTAAAATCAACATCAAATAATTAATTTCAATAAAAAGAAACAATTCTCACCTTGCAAAACAGATTACTAAAATGTCAACAAAGATGCATCTGACAAGTGCTCAAAAGTGGAAGATTTTTGTGGAGAGAGCCAAAGGGATTAAATCAGGAAGGATGTTTATTCTCACAGGAATAAGGGGATGAGGAAGGTACTGAATGAACTGGACTTAGGAATGCATATGAGAATGAGAAGAAAATATTCATAAATGAACACCTAGCAAAATAAGCAAAGTAGAAGATTAAAACAAACTTATGACCTAGAAATCTAGAAGACAGAGTATGGAATACTGTGTTCTTGGTCTATTTGGAAAGAAGGAAAAAAAAAAAGAAAGCAGGAAATATGAGTGGAACATGGGAAAATGAACATAGAACAGGAACCAAGAATGTACCTACTTTCTCTTAGCTCAGCCTCAATAAGAAATAGCCTTCAAACCACATGGAATAGTGGCAAGAACAGAGGTTTTAATTATAATTCCGCCACTTATTAGTGAATGACTTTGGATTATTTACTTAGCCTCTTTAAAGGTTTTCTGAAATATAAAGTGAGGATAATAGTACCCAATTCACAGTTATTTTAAAGATTAAATGAGATACTGTATCTAAAAATCAGTGAAGACAGTAAACATTGTTAATAGTTTTGAGATGATACAGTAGAAAAAGTGTGTTTTAACTTTTCCACTTTACATTTATGAAATACCTGTGTACACAGACAAAATAACTTGCTTAATAACATTGTAAAACATTTTCCTTTAAAAAATGCAGTTATTCTCTCTTAACCTGATGATAGTAAGGATATAAGATATATAAAATTACATTAACAAAGATACCGGTGTGCTGAAAGTAAGCAAAGAAAGGGGGCTTTGGCAGAGGCCCCTGGGAAATATAGAAAACTGAAGCAAAATGTAAACATCTGGGATGAGGACGGGGAAAGAAAATCTTGAAAGGGAACATGAGATGAGAATCTAAGAAAATCTATTTCATGTATTAGCTAGACTGGGAGTTTTCTGTTATTGTTGATAACAACGGCAGCTAATAACTCCTATGAAAGATACTAGCTGCTTTATATTCATAGCACCACTTAATTTTCATGGCAATCTTGCAATGTAGGTATTATTCATCATCAAAACTTTATTGAGTATCTACTAGGTGCCAGACACTGAATACAACTGTACACAAGACAATATAGTGTCCCTGCCCTTACCAAGCTTGCAGACTACTGTAGAAACTGAACCTCTTTCAAAGAGGTTAACCAATTTGCTTAAATTCATACAGCCAAAAGGGACAGAGTGAGGATATGGACTCAAATCTAAAACCCATGCTCTTAACCACTTAACACAATTTTTCAAAAACTTCTATAATGCTGACCAACTATGAAACTATATGAACTTATATAAAATTTCCTTAAGAAACATAAAAAGCAACCACATTATTCAAATGTTTTATTACTAATTTATAATAAAATAATTTTATTTAATTTTTATTCAATAATATTCTGTGCTAACTTGTTTTAACACTTAAAAGATTAAAAATTCAGATATTAGTTCAGGAGAAAAATAGCTGTTATCCAAAGTTAAAAGCTATATTCATAGAATTCTGTATTATCTGATCCAGTTTGATTAATCACTTAAGCAAACAGTAATAAATCAGAAAGTCCTAAAGATGAAAATAAGGGATCTTTGTGGAAAGCAAAGGCATGAGCAAACAAATTATAACAATGCCATCTATAGGACAATTATTAGAATGCAGACAACTAACTTGGAACTTGCAAACAAAATTCTTAACCACCTTCATTAGGAACTTCTAGAATGGAAATTAGTCATCAATAAAACACTCTCAAAACTAGATCTCACCTTACACCTTATAAGACTAAACACTGAAAAGACTCTATTTGTAATTCTCATATACTACTATATTTCAAGTTTCTACAAATAGTAGTGAACACTTTGACACCTACCAGTGTTAGCTGGGTTTTATCGCTTATTAATAAATATCCCTAGTCTCATATTCAAGCCAAACAGCTGGCATATAACACAGACTTTACACAGAAAGCCAAAAGAGGTTAAAAGGCTGAGCTAAGTTATAAGTAACTTCTGTGCCTGCAGAAAAGGATTTCTCCTGGATATGAGTTTTCACAAGACGAGTATTTATAAGAATACACCTAAGTTGTAAATTAATATAACCAAATACCATATGTTTCAGGTCACAGAAAAAAGAACTATACAAGAGAGATACGGTCAATTTCTGCAGATGACCCTGATAAGTAGTTTCTAATAAAAACTTTTAAAAAAATGTAAAAATAACCCAGTTACCAAATTAAGAGGTATCAATAAAGATAATACCCTCAACTTAGAGAACAGCATCACTGGCCCACAGAAGCCAACTTTAATCAGTTTAGTTATAACAAATATTTTCTTTCAAATGTATTTTTCTTTAACTCTGTCTACAGAAATATTACTGGGAAGTACCTAAAAGTACTGAAAGGTGGTGGAAAGAAAGCGGTAGTTCAAATCTACAAACATACTGCCTACCCTGTCACCACTCACATTCTTTAAAATCCCCTTTATCAAAGGAAGGGTAAAGAAGATAAACCAATTTACAAGCGTCTGCGTTTTGACATTTCATTTATCTTGTCAACAAAACTGCCATGATCCATAAAATTATCAACTCTAGGCATAATAACGCTTTCAGATAAATTAGGTGATATATTAGAAAAGCAAAAAAAAAAAATTAATCTCAGAGAGACTGTTACTTGCCCAACTTCATAAAATGAGTAAGCAGGAAAGTCAAATCCAGGACTTTCTAGAATAAAACCTAATATAAGTTTTATTTCACTGTGTAGTAGTCCCAAATACCACAGAAAGAAAGCCAGAGTGAGCCCAGAGAAATTAGATAGAAGTGTGCTTGATACTTCCCACAGCTTACCCTAGTTTAAGAAGTGTAACACTCGCTAACGACCAAAGGAAAATTGAACTCCAGTTTTCACACGTAGCTCTTAATAGACTCAAAAATTTCTTTCTAAGAATATACTCCCAAATTGGGTAACCTCAAAATGAGATTTAACCTATACTATGAATAGCAGATTTTCCTTATTCAAAAATCAAACTAACAGGCATATTTACAGTAAGAGACAAGTACAGAAATTACAATAAAGAAATTACAATTACAATTTTTAAGAAATGGGTCAAAATCCAAGGTCATATGTAAAAAACAAGAGGGTAGGAAATGGGCAGCCATAGAAATTTTACCTGACTCATGTTAAAATGTAATTTACATAGGCCCACAATGACAAAATCAAAGGATAACTTTGCAGTAGTTAAAACAAAGAACTAGAATGGAGAGTAAAGTGCCTATGGCACATGTAGAGAAGAGGCTGGGGAATATAGATCTCTATTTCTGAGTCTAGGTATGACTTAAACATCTTCAAAGTTTGATTTAAACATTATGGTTAAACCTTATGGTTAAATATTATGATTTAAGCTTTTTCAAAAGTTGCTAAAACTAGTCAACAAAGTACTTGAAGATGAGAGAAAAGGCTCAGGTGGTCTTTGAAGAAAATAGGAAACTAACAAAAAGATATGTAAGATCCCAGACACAGGTTAAAGATGCCATTGAAAATATATAAGGTAGCTTGGGACATCCCTGGTGGCGCAGTGCTTAAGAATCCGCCTGCCAATGCAGGGGACACGGGTTCGAGCCCTGGTCTGGGAAGATCCCACATGCCGCAGAGCAACTAAGCCTGTGCACCACAACTACTGAGCCTGCACTCTAGCACCTGCGAGCCACAACTACTGAGCCCGCATGCCACAACTATTAAAGCCGGCGCGCCTAGAGCCCGTGCTCCGCAGTAAGAGAAGCCACTGCAATGAGAAGCCCGCGCACTGCATCGAAGAGTAGCCCCTGCTCGCTGCAACTAGAGAAAGCCCGCGCACAGCAACAAAGACCCAACGCAGCCATAAGTAAGTAAGTAAAAAAATAAAAATTGGGGGCGGGGGGGAAAGAAAGAAAATATATAAGGTAGCCAAGCCATTGAGATGAGGAATGCAATGGTGGTGGTGGCCATGGCAACAAGCAAAGTTATTCTTTGCTGGAAAACAATTATTAAATGAGTCTATTTTAATAGCCAAAAAACATAATGTGCTGTGTCCATGCTTCAAAATAGATATGAAAGTCTTGTAATTACCATTTGAGAACACTGTTTCTTGTTCTACATTAATGTGTTCTTTATTATCCAAAGAATAGCAGTCAATAAATCCCAAATTCACCCCACTAAAAAATTAAAGTATCAGCTCTAAACTTTCATAGTCAAATATCGAAAGTTGAGAGTCACATATGTCCTAAAACGTTCACTTCTAATGCAAGATTTACCTGTACGACTTCACCATATCTGAGTATCATCTGTGTACTATTATTTACCTAATGTTTTTCTTTAAAATGGCTATTTGTTGAAATGCTTGCAGCACAAATCGATAAGATGCTTGCAACAAGTGCTTCTTAAGTGACACAAACCTAAATGCCTTTCAAGTTCTGCCATCAGATCTATTTATGTCTTCCTAGTCTTTGAAAATGTTTGCATTTGTGTCACTTGTGAAGCTTTTTCTTCTTTTAACTACTCCTTTTTTACCTATGAAATCAGGGACATAATGTGCAATATTTATATTTTTCCGATATTTGCATCCCCTATCCCTTCCAAAAAGGCTACCTAATGTAACAGCTAAAAATGATGAGAGCCTATATCCTGAAAATGGCAAAAGAATATTACTAGTAACATCAAATGTGCAAGAGAAATTTTAGTGAGTTTCAAATATAACAATCCATTTTATCCAAAGTTTCATATAATTAGTAAGTGACAGAGCTGGGATTCAAACCCAGGAAACCTGGCTTCAGGGTCCAAGTCATTAAAGACTACACTATATGGACTCCCTGTCACAATCCATTTTAGAATTAATAAGATAAACTAGAATATCTGACAATAAGTTTTAAAGGATAATTTTAGAAGATAACCAAGATAGTTCTGTTAAAGTCTGTACTTGGCTTAATGGGTATTCAGCCCAGTATTGATGGCTACCAAACACCTGGTTTGTGTGGTACTTAAATTCTATCCCTGTGAACACTGCAGTTAATGAGAATCTGTATGTCAATGTCATTAGAGGGTTTTTCATCATGCATATGGATCAATTTGCTGTGTTAGGAAAAAAGCAGTGAATTCTCTGCTTATGTAAACAAATTTACTTCAAATGAAAATATTTTGTTTTACTAGTCATGTACTTGCCACATACTTTCCCTACAAAATCAAAAGCTCCTTTTCTATTGCAATAAGCACTGTAAAGTTCATCACAGGATACGTTCAAAATCATGCTTTTCAAATAAGGATGAAAATAAAGTTCACGGAAGCACATGGTGAAAAGAATAAAGATAAATGCAAGACATAAATATATCAATGTGATACTGTCAAGTAACATATGGAAGGACTGTCTTTGATTCTGAAGTTTTATCTTTCCTACTTTACCCTTTTTGTGTTAAATATGTCCCCTCCTGGGGGGAAGGGAGGTTAACAATTCTGTCCCACAATTTCATCTAGTGAAACACTGGTATTAAACACCTTGACAGGGGCTTCCCTGGTGGTGCAGTGGTTAAGAATCTGCCTGCCAATGTAGGGGAGACGGGTTCGAGCCCTGGTCTGGGAAAATCCCACGTGATGCGGAGCAACTAAGCCGTGTGCCACAACTACTAAGTCTGTGCTCTAGAGCCCGTGAGCCACAACTACTGAGCCCGCATGCCACAACTACTGAAGCCCACGCACCTAGAGCCCATGCTCCGCAACAAGAGAAGCCACCGCAATGAGAAGCCCGTGCACCGCAACGAAGAGTAGCTCCCGCTCACCGCAACTAGAGAAAGCCCATGGGCAGCAACGAGCACCCAACGCAGTCAAAAATAAATTAAATAAATAAAAAAATTTTTAAAACTTAACAAAAAAAAAACCTTGGAATGTCCAATACAAAAATAAAGAGATGGCTTTACTTTGGCGAGGTGCTTACTTGTATTTTTGAAAGTTTCAGAGAAAGCTGTCAGTTTCTTCTCAATTAAAGCAATACTTTAGTGAATAACTTCGAAAATAGGGGTCATCTGTCTAACTTACCAGAAAAACAAATTCAAACATCAAAATGAACTTGTACCTTCCAGAAAGCAATTATCTACTTTTACTAGGAAACTTCAAACTTGGATAAAGTATTCTGAGAGAAGAAATTTCACTAATTTTCCTTTTCTTCAGGAAATAGATGGTTTGGGGGGAAAAGAAAGGAAAACTGCCACAAATAAAATGACAATGACAATTCATTTGCAGTCATTTCACATATATTTTCCACTGAAGATAATGCTCTGGGTAAAGAAATGGATACCAGCTGCATTTCTTTTTAGTCTGTGTCCTACCAATGATAATAAATGATGAAATATGATTTCACTGACTTATAAGCTAACAGTTGGATCCTTAGGGAGTCTGATACAAATGCAAGGAATTTCTGATGTGTTCAGTCAGCATCACTTCCACAAAAGATGAAGGCGTGCCATGGAGAGCCTTAGGCATGTGTTACCGCATACTACCATGCGATAAGATTTATACCATCTTTCTATGTCAAAAGAAAGGTCAGAAACTACTTAAATGAGAATGATGAATAGGAGTGGCTATTTTTTAAAAATCCTCTTTTGACTATGAATGAACAAAAGGTAAAGAAAGTTACTGTTTCAAGCATATAAACCTTAATACATTCTTAGTATTAAAATAATTATCTCCCTTTGATTCTACAGTTATGATACAGCTCCAGTGTGTTTTCATAAGGGTATTGTTTTGAGAACAAAACTCCCAACAAGAATTACTGGGGCAAGGCTTCCCTGGTGGCACCGTGGTTAAGAGCAACTAAGTCCGTGCACCACAACTACTGAGCCTGCGCCCTACAGCCCGCGAGCCACAGCTACTGAGCCCGTGTGCCACAACTACTGAGCCCATGTGCCACAACTACTGAAGCCCATGCACCTAGAGCCTGTGCTCCGCAACAAGAGAAATCACCGCAATGAGAAACCCGCGCACCGCAACGAAGAGTAGCCTCCGCTCGCCGCAACTAGAGAAAGCCCGCGCACAGCAACGAAGACCCAACACAGCCAAAAATAAATAAATTAAATAAATTTTTAAAAAAGAAAAGAATTATTGAGGCAAAAAGACTGTACTGAACCCATACTGACCTCAGAACTTCACCTAACAAGAGCTTTGGCCTATAATTTACCTAATTTGGTCAACCAAGGAGTCTGGTTAACTGATTTTGTTTGTAATAGATTTAGAACAAACATCCTAAGGTTAGATATTCAAAATGAAGTTTTCTATTATTTGTAGTTCTACCCAAAATTTTATTATTAGAAATTAATTTTGAACCATACCTCAGAAATGTTACTAAAGTTTATATAAGTTTAATTAATCTATGTAGCCTTTTCAAATGCATTTAAGATAAACATTTTGGATATTTGTTCAGAAATACATTAGGATGTTTACCTCTGAGAAATGTCAAGTTAAGTGCCTAAGAAAAAGGAATGATTATATACAGGGTTATATACAAGTGGTTGATAGACCACACTGAAAAAACATTACCTAATGCTAGTTTAAATGTAAATAATGCAAATTTTTAAATAAAAAATAAAACCTGAGGAAACCCCCTTTTTAAAAATCTCAAAAAAAGTCTGAGGTTAAAGTAGTATTTGAAAGTAGCTATCATTAAAATTAAAATGGCAGGGACTTCCCTGGTGGCACAGTGGTTAAGAATCTGCCTGCCAATGCAGGGGACACGGGTTCGAGGCCTGGTCTGGGAAGATCCCACATGCCGAGGAGCAACTAGCCCGTTCACCACAACTACTGAGCCTGCGCTCTAGAGCCCGCGATCCACAACTACTGAGCCCGCGTGCCACAACTACTGAAGCCTGCACGCCTAGAGCCTGCGCTCCGCAACGAGAAGCCACCACAATGAGAAGCCCACGCACCACAGCAAAGAGTAGCGCCCGCTCTCCGCAACTAGAGGAAGCCCGCGTGCAGCAACAGACCCAACGCAGCCATAAATTAATTAATTAATTATTTTTTTAAAAAAAATGGCAAAGCAAATCTCAAAACACAAGTTCTCCAAATGATATACTCTGTAACTGGGCAAATTACTAAACTTCCCTCAAATTCAGTTTACATTTACTATACAGTTTTGAAGGTAATAAATAAAAATGGGTTATGTGAGAAATAGCTAATATAAAAGTAATAAGCTACTTCCTGACACTAAAAGTAATAAAAACGTTTCCTACAGTTTAATAAGCAGAGTTATGGCAACAATGGCCATTACCCATAGGTTTAAAGACTATCGACGCTCACTACTTCTTGAGGTGAGCTACAAATTTTGAGACATTTATTGCTCACCAAGTATCCGTGTGCTGTCCACATGTCCCAGACCCTTACCAATAGGGTAGGGCCATATAATTGGTTCTGGTTAATGGGCTACAAGTAGAAACGACCTGTTTATCATTTCATGGCTGAAATATTTAAAAGCCAATGGAAAATTGGAAAACTAGACAATTTTATGAAAATACATTTTCACATAAGTAAAAAAACTCTTACAATACAAACCCAATTTGTTTTACACCTTTCTCTTTACCTATACACTCTCTTTTTTTGTATGCTGAACCACTTGATTTAGTTTCACTATGACACTTCACCCTAAGAAAAAGGACATTCTCCTGCACAATAATAAATTATCACACTTAAATTTAATGTTGATAAAATTATCTGCTATATAGTCCGTATTCAAATTTCCCCAATTACCTCAATAATGTCCCCTAAAGGGGCAATCCAGGATCATTCAATCAATTAACCAAGGATGACATTATATTTGGTCATTGTCTTTTAGTCTTCTTTAACCCAGAACCGTTTCCCGACCTATGTTTTTAATCTTTCTTTCTGTTTTTTGGGGGGGGGGCGGGGGCGGGCCACGTGGCTTGCAGGATCTTAGTTCCCCCGAGCAGGGATCAAGGATCAAACCTGAGGCCCTGGCAGTGAGAGCACCTAGTCCTAACCAGTGGACTGCCAGGGAATTCCCATTTTTAATCTTTCAAGACACTGGTATTTTGAAGAGTTCATGTCAATTGTTTTGTAGAGTTTTCCTTAATTTTAATTGCTTTGCTTTTTTTCCTCATGATTACAGTCAAGTTAAAAGAGATTGTGTTTTTATAAAAAAAAAATATAGAAAGTAAACCATAACAAATCTTGGCTAGTGGGGTCATCACAGAAAGCACTGAAGAAGAAATGGGTTTTTGAACTCCAGAATACATACTCTCCAGGCAAACATTAACCACTCTTACTTTGAAACTGCATGCTGATGACTCTCCCTAAGCCTGAGGCTTATATAACCAACTGACTGTTGGGTATCTTCAACTGGCTGTCCTACAGACAATTCAAATTTACAGTAGCATGCTCAAAACTCAACTCAGCCACAAAACTTAATGCTACTCTCTCCTTCCTCCTATATTCCTTCTCTAAGTCAACACTTCATCTAATCTCTAAAGCCCAGTCAAGACACTTCTCTCTGCCTTAACCCACATCAACTAAGACAACAAGATGACCTATCAATTTAATCTATATTTCTTTTTTTAAAATTATTAATTAATTAATTAATTTTTGTTGTGTTGGGTCTTCGTTTCTGTGCAAGGGCTTTCTCTAGTTGTGGCAAGCGGGGGGCACTCTTCATTGCGGTGCGCGGGCCTCTCACTATCACGGCCTCTCTTGTTGCAGAGCACAAGCTCCAGACACGCAGGCTCAGTAGTTGTGGCTCACGGGCCTAGTTGCTCGGCGGCATGTGGGACCCTCCCCGACCAGGGCTCGAACCCGTGTCCCCTGCATTGGCAGGCAGATTCTCAACCACTGCGCCACCAGGGAAGCCCTAATATATATTTCTTAAATCCATTCTCTTCTATCGAACTATACTGCCTTTGTTCTAGAATTTTAGGATTTTTTTCTTTACTAGACCTCTTACGATAGCCTAACTGGGTCCCAGCTACCATCTTAAGATATACCTTCCTCACTGTAACAGTTTAATGTATTCAAAACACAAATTTGATCAAATGACTCACCTCTTAAAACCTTTTGATGGTTCCTCTTTAAGGAACATAACAGAGTTCACACTCCACATCACCTACACGGATTTACAAAGTTGATTGCCTATCTACATTTCTAGACACTTCTTGACTGGCACTGGCACTTGTTTCAGTTACATCGCTCTCTTCACTTTAGTCACTGGATAACAGCTTTACAATTTTTGCCATAATTTTCCTCTGGGGCAAAAGACATTTCATGGAGATAGAAGAACAATGACATTTGAAGTTCATGAACTTTATGTAAATTTCACAACAAATACTTTGATCAGGAAATATTTGCTTAGCCTCTACAGTATGTGCAAGGTATTGTATTAAGTACTGTGAGAAATACAGAAGTTAGATATATGCCCTGCTCTAGCAAGAGCTTCCAGGACAGAACATAGATTTTTTTTAAAGGTACACATACAAGTACAGGTAGGCAGAAAACTACCAGGGTCATAAATAAGATCCAAGTAAGTTCAGAGGAGGGAGAAATTATTTCTGAGTGGGAAAGGCTGGAAGGAAGTCAGGGAAGATTTCCTAGAAGAGGTGGCAACTGGCAGCCTTGAAGAATATGAAAGGTTTGGGCATGAGTGTGAAGAAAATAATCATAATTATTGCCAACTCACTTTCTCTAAGGCAACTATTCTAAATCAGTTTTCTGCCCCTACATGCATGAGGAAGATGACATATTATTTTAGTAATAATGGCTCATTAAAACCGATTCTCAAAGGGAGATTGGTAATAAATGGGATGCCATCTCAGAATCTGCTAAGTGTCATTTGGGGAAAAGCTCTTGAGGTTCTTTTGCCCTCTAAATGAGAATCTGCTCTCAAAAGGACACCTGACCATTTCTAAGCAAGTTTCTCCAGATTTCTAGTCTTCATACAATGCTAGTCAAGACACAGATCACAATAACAAAATCCTTTTTTCCTCTTAGTTTAGCTAAGAATTCCACAAAGGGAAGATGAATGACATCAAAAGAATAAACCAAACCAAGACTTTAAAAGATATTAAAAGAGCAGACATGCTTATTCACTATAGCATTTCTATCCTAAAACACAATTCACCATGCAAGCTCTTCCCATAAATAAAACTACTTTAAATCTTGGTTATAATAACATCCTTTCCTCCTGGAAGAGCTGAGTTAGTGTATAAGCTTATATAATCATTATTTAGGGATGGAACCCTGGTACTGAAACACAGTAGTAACAGCTTCTATATCTCCCTTTTCTTTTACCTTTTCTCCCCACTACTAAAAAAGGTGAGATAAAAGTTTATTTCTTTACAGAGCAAAGAGGTACAAATTGCAAAAGCAATATTTTTTATTGGGGTATCCTGTGCACAGCTGAAAATACACAACACAAGACTGCTTCTGCAAGCGCATTTAAGATAACAGTACTAACCCTGACTATCATATGCTCAGAAGTCACTGCTTAGCAGGGAAATGGAATGGGCTGAAGCTGAAAGGAAACCAATTTCATAGGCTACTATAATAGTCCAAACATAAAGTAATGAGAATATGAACTAGGGTAAAAGCAGTAAGAACAAAGGTACATATGAGAACAATGTTTTGCAGGTTGGACCCAGCAACTGAAGTGAAGAAGAGGTACAAGGAAAGATAGAAATAGTCAAAAAATAATTTTGAGCCTAGGGTGCCCATGAAGAAAGTGCTGACCCATTAGCTACTAGATCTTTTTCAAGCCTTCTGATGTAGAGATTCAAGAAGCAAGCTTTTCTACTGAATGTAATTGGGTTCTCTAAAGGAGGAAAAGGATGAAATGAAGGTTAAATGATAGGCGAACTAACTGTATGCTAGAACAAAGAAAGTATTACACTGTCTCTTTCTCAACCTTTGAAAGTCTTGGTTCTACTTTTTTTTAAAAAAAATATCTTTATTGGAGTATAACTGCTTTACAATGGTGTGTTAGTTTCTGCTGTATAACAAAGTGAATCAGCTATACGTATACACATATCCTCATATCCCCTTCCCTCTTGCATCTCCCTCCCACCCTCCCTACCCCACCCCTCTAGGTGGTCACAAAGCACCAAGCTGATCTCCCTGTGCTATGCAGCTGCTTCTCACTAGCTATCTATTTTACAATTGGTTGGTTCTACTTTTTAATTTATTCATTTAAACAGTATCAAAAATCACCTTCCAGGCCTCACATATACTTGAATGCACACACAATTTTATTGCAAAACTGGGACTGCAATAATCATACTGTTCGAACTTGTCTTTTTCCTTTAATGGTATATTATTTGTTAACAATTTATCCAGTATATAGAGTCCTACTTCCTTTAAAAAAAAAAAAAGTAGATGTACAGTATATACTATCAACTATTTAACTGCTATTTATATCTACTTAGTTGGGTGGGGTTTTTTGTTGTTGGTTAACTGTTTTTTTCAACTTCCGTGTATTTGTACTGCGTTATTACCAATACTGCAAATGCACATCCTAAAACATGAATTTTTATGCCCTCCAAGATTTCTATTGGCCAGATTCCTCAAAGTGGTGTCAGGGAGTAATGGACATTTAAAATTTAGACTGACACAGTAGTGCAAAATCACCCTCCAAAAAGACTGTAACAAGTCCTCTCCTGCATTTCTAAACCATCAATTGTTGGAATGAAAAAAGAAGACGCAAACCCCTCCCAATATACTGAACTCTAATCCTTTTCACTCATGTCCAATGTGAAGTTTCAATTTAAACTCTACAACATTAAGTTAATCTATTTTTTAAAGAGCTAACTGGCATCCTTCTAGAGACTAGACTGATAAATTCTCAACGGAAGGTGGTACTCACTCATCAACCGACAGAAAACTGAGAGAGAGCATTTTTGGTATTCGTAATACCTGAGGGATGCATCTGGCAATAGTGAGTGAGACACTGAACCACAGAGCGGTCCAGCACAATGAATGTCTTGCCCAAAATGCCAACAGAACTCACCCAACCTGTGGTTGGGAAATATACAGTTGGGGTATGCTGCTCAATTTCAGGTTTAAGAAGCCTGGAAAGACAGTCGAAGAGGTTCAAGTGGGGACACAGTAACAATTTGAGCTTTGTGAACTATCTGCAATATTGTAAGTTTCTTTTCCTTTACCTAGTTCCTTAGGTAAGGCTTCAAGTTTCTAAAGAAACTGCATCTGACTTACTACTTCTGAAATTCCCTGCTTCAACTTTTGACTGCTGTGGCTTACTGGCATAGATTATTTCTCTTTTTGCGCTCCAAGAGTTAAGGTATATGTTTGTCAGTGGCTGCACTATTTTGGATGCAACCTTGGATACTGGAAAGAAGAAACTGAAACCAGAACTTAGAGATTATTTTTTAAAGATGCCCAAAGTTCTTTAGTCACTTCTGAAGCAATATCTTTAATACCTTTTCATTTCTTAAAATCTTAATTTCTTTGTGGTCCTAATTCTGTGTTCCCTACACAGTACCTGGACAATAACTGTACCACATACAAAGTCAGCTCAGAAAACCTTCACTAGGGGATTCCCCGGAGGCACAGTGGTTCGGAGTCTGCCTGCCAATGCAGGGGACAGGGGTTCGAGCCCTGGTCCGGGAAGATCCCGCATGCCACAGAGCGGCTGGGCCCGTGCGCCACAACTACTAGAGCCTGCAAGACACAACTGCTGAAACCTGCACGCCTAGAGCCCGTGCTCCACAACAAGAGAAGCCACTGCAATGAGAAGCCCACGCAACACAACCAGGAGTAGCCCCTGCTCACCGCAACTAGAGAGAGCCCTCACGCAGCAACGAAGACCCAATACAGCCATAAATAAATAAATAAATACATATATACATACACAAAACCTTGGATAAAAGGTTGGCTCTTTAATATTAGGAAATTTACAAACAAATCTCGGTGAAAATTGGTTTATTATTTAGGAAACTTCTATAGGACATAGACTGAAGAGGGCCAAAAACATAAAAACAAATAAAACCTAAGCATCCATAATATATAAAATGTGGTTTGTTCACCCTATAGTCAGAAGGCTATCATATGTAAAATTAACTTAGACATACTTGATTTTTTAAGTTGAAGAGACAGTTTGCAAGATTAAATAATTTTTTTGGTAAATATTAAAGCATTTTGCAGTCTCATCTCTTTACACTCAAATCAGGGCTTTTACTTCAAAAAATTGTCTTTCAGCGTGTAAACATTCTGCATAGTGGCAGCTGGAGTGTGTACAGTACTTTTGTATTTTATTGCCATTATATTAAATATAATCTTTCTTTGCATTAACCATATTGCCTTTCCAAAGGCTGCAGAGTGCCACCAGAAATTAATGAATATATTAGCTTTGCTGTACCTTGTCAGCACTGGAAATCAGCTCTAAAGCACTTCTTTTAGGAGAAAGTAGGTAACTATTCTTTGCTCATCTATTGAAATCTTGGTGATTTTCATATGAATTGTCAATTATTTAGGCAGGCCTGTTCTTCAGAGGCATTTTTGAGAAGTCTAAGGTTTTTTTCTTTTCATTGTGAAGGTAATATATGCACGTTATAAATATTTTAGACTGAAGATAAAAGGAGAAAGTACCTATAATTCTGTCACCCTAATGTACTGTAACTGCATTATATTTTGGCATATTTTTTTCTGGTCTTTTATGAGCAAATGCATTTCAGTTTTAGCCATATTGCTCCCACAGTATTTTGTTTTCTTTACCTAAGGGGACAACATAATGAAACGCTTCTTAAAGTTCTTTTACCTGGAGTCTTAGACAAAGCTATAAAAAAGTATGATTTTAATTTCTGGTAGGTACCTAATTTTATTTTTCTTCTCATCACTTATCTGAATTTTTCATAATGAACATGTCCTACACTCTTGCAGGTGTGTTGTGAAGTTTAAAACAGAAAAAGAATATGGGACTCACTTAACAAAATATCTTGCAATTATGAGACCAAGGACAGAATAAAGTACTTTTTGAATAAAGACATCAAAACAACTAAAGTCTATCTAGGCAATTTAGTACTCTGGAACCTTGCTACTCTACGTGTGGAATACAGACCAGGAGTATCGTACCAGCTGGTAGTTTGTTAGAAACGCAGACTCTCGGACCCTACTCCAGATTTACTGAATCATAATCTGCATTTTAAAAGATGCTCAGTGAGCCCCTCTCAAGAGTGTTTCTTAAACTTGGCTACATACTTGAGTCACTTGGAAAACCCTAAACAAGTACTTCTGCCTTGGGTACCACCCCTGTATATATTGATTTCACTGTTAGGAGTATGGGCTGGGAACAAGGATTTTAAGTCACCCTCCTGGTGACTGTAATATGTAGCAAAGTTTGAAAACCACTGCTTCAGAATGCAGACACCTGAAATGGCTCACCAAGACAGGTGGAATCTATAGTTTACCACAATCATTACCTGTGCAAAGAAACACACCACAGCATTTTAGCACTACTCTGAAACTCATTTGTATTTCTTTTTTTTTTTTTTTTTAAGTTTTTGGCCACACCCCACAGCATGTGGGATCTTAGCTCCCCAACCAGGGATCAAACCCACGCCTCCTGCATTGGAAGGCAGAGTCTTAACCACTGGACTGCTGGGGAAGTCCCTCATTTGTATTTCTTGTGGATCAGGTTTCCCATAGCAATACAGTGCTTAATAAGCTATCATTCCCTCAAAGAACATAAAGGTTAAAGTTCTAGAAAATATTCAAAATCTAGCACTCTTCAATTTTGTGCCCTTTTCTCCAATACTCAGACTTAGAAATCACTAAGTATTAACTATACTTTCTATTTAAGACTTAGTGAGAAAGATAACTACATACTGACAAAATAAAAAGTCAGGTTGCAACAAAGTCAATTAATTGGTTTTTTTGATCAATGTAGGTAGTTAATTTAAGGAAAATTATTAGAGAGAGAGGAGAAGTCCATATATTGTAATCAAATTTTCACCTCACTTCCTTCTGCAAAGAACAATTTTAAGCTAAGAATAAATAAAACAAAATCTGTTCAGGTTACAGTGGTATGTTTCATATAAACAAACAAATAAATAAATAAAGGAAAGGAGAAAACCTTGGGTCTGAGGCTACAGTAAAAGAAAGATTACCTAAGAGGACTACTGGCTTCCGCTTCTAAGATCATTTTAAGACCACTGATGAAGCTATATAGCCTTATAATGTATACTGGGCATCTTTCTATGCTGTAAGCTGGGGGGTGGGACTTTGAGAACCTGAATCATTTTAACATTATAAATCTATTTCCCACTGGAGCAAGACCTGGAGCTGAATGGAACAGCATCAGGTAGATCCTTGGTTCCTGGACATCTCACTTTGCCAAAGAAGTTATTTACTGAATAACTTTTAAAGTGGTTAGTGGAGATGGAATCCGAGTAGACAGCACTGAAGACTCGGAGCCACCAAGACTGTTATTTTCATTGATACATTCAATGAACACAGAATAAATTTTAAAAAGCCACTGCATTAGTAGTTTGATAGGAAAAAAAAGTCATTCTTAATATAAAGACTAATAAAGACAACACAATGATTTTAACAGAGGAAAAATTACATAAACAGCTCCCAAGATTATGCCTAATATAAATTATTCTTTTTAAAACTAGTCTTAAAACAGTCCCAAGATATCATAATATTATTAGTATCACTATCATTATTTAAAATTGTTCTGGGAGAGCTAAAAATACACAATTCCTTTACATATTTTATGTATATTTATTATATATTATATACTATATATTACATATTATACTGATTATATATTTAATTTGCAGAGATAAGTTGATAGTAGGATTTATTTTAGGGTTGTTCTGTTCCACTGACTTACCTATCATGATTTATTGTATAGTGATGTTTTAGCTATTGTCACTTGATAATATGCTTTAACATATGGTAGAGCATGTCTGTTTTCCCCTCCCTATTAACTCATAGTTTTCAAATTTTTCTTATTTATTTTTAGATAAATTACGTAAATGTTATTTCAAGTTTCCCCAACACCTCACTGAATTTTGATTGAAAATATATTAAACCAAAAAATAATTCAGAAATAGGTATCTTCAAAATATTTTCTCTATTTGCCTTTCTCCAAGTTTTAAAGTTTTCTTTATAGGTCACATACATTCCTCATTAAGACTAATTTAGGAAAGAGGGGAAAAAAAGCACAAGGGAAACTGCCCTTTTCGTACATGAAAAACTAAATTTAAGAAGGTATTCCATAGTCAAGTCTAACCCTGATCCTATAAGCAAACTGTAGGCTTTTCTGCTCAGTCACCCACTATTAAGTTTCATATCTTCAAATAAGCATCCTCCATTAATGGATCTCCTTCAACCAGGAAAACACTTCTATATCAGAACCAACACAGAAACGAGAAATGTATACCAAGAGAGGACCCTATTCCACGAAGGCACACTTTGTAGTAATACCGTCTTTAAAGTTAGATTACTCAAATTCACTCCTTATTACCTTTTCCAACTGATTCCTGACAAACTACATATTTTTTATCTTGACTAATAATTTTAGGCAATTTATCCTTTATGCATTGAAGCATGTTTAAAAAACTCAACTTGTTCCTTTTTTTTTTTTTTTCTTGGCCACACCATGTGTCTTGCAGGATCTTAGTTCCCCAACCAGGGACTGAACCCGGGCCCCAGCAGTGAAAGCCCCGAGTCCTAACCACTTGGACCACCAGGGAATTCCCGACCTGTTCTTATTTTTGTTGCATTTTTTAAACTTTTGCAATACTCAAATCCCTACTCTAATCCCATAGGGCACTGTGGTAGGAAGTCTCCAAGATGGCCCCCAATGATGCCATCGTCCCAGTACTTATGCCCTTGTGTAACCCCCTCGTCTTGAGTGTGGGCTAAACCTAGCGATTTGCTTCTAACAAAGCAATAACAGAAAAAGTGACAACATGTCCTTCTGAGGTTACATTATAAAGAGCCTATTGCTTCTGTTAGGAGAACCCTCTCTTACTCTAAGGGAGGTCAGCTGCTGTATTGTGAGCTGCTCTACAGAGAGGTCCATATGACAAGGCACAGAAGTCTCCAGCCCATAACCAGTGAGGAACTTGAGGCCACCAAGAGCCAAGTGAGTAAGCTTGGAAGCAGATCCTCTGCTAGTCGAGCCTTATGATGACGGCAGCCCCCAATGATGCCTTGACTGTAGGAGGAGTGTAGGTATGGGAGACACCCAGAGTTTACATGGCACCCAGCTAAACCAGGAATTGGGAGATAATAAGTGTTTACTGTTTTAAGTTGTGCAATTTTGGAGTGACTTGTTATATAGCAATAGGTAACTAACATGGTTTTTGACAAAATTCCTAAGAATCATTTAATCTACGGCGTCCTGATAGTTTAATAAAATCCCTTTTGCAGAAACTAACATATAGCACTATCCTATTTATAAGCACTTCTATTCTTATTGTCTCTACTGAACCTCATAAACAATTCCATGTGCAATGTGGTATGTGTAAGAACAAATGTAATTCTGACTTATGCCCTGTATTTAAGGATCCTAAAATTTAATCTAATATACTCCTTTCTATACTCAAATTCTTAAATAACTTGTTCATTCCTAGATATTTGGCTTATCTATGAGCACAACTTTTATTAAGTTTTTTCCTCCTTTCTTAAATAAATCTTTTTCCCCAAAGGGTAAGGATGTCAGAGAACTTCTTAGAAAGCCCTAGTAACAATCCTGAGATACTACAGTATCTCCTCAATTATTATTTCTGAAAGAAAGCAGGTTAGAGGAATGATTTTTCATAATCTAAAGTCACAAAGCAAATGACAGTAATTCAGAGAGGACAGCATTGAAATAAAGTCCCTCAACATTCACCTGCAAGTCTACTTTTAGCTTGTTTGTATAAAATCATTCAGCCCCATTTAGTGAGCACCTAAAGTGCCTGAAACTATACTCATTGTTGAATTTAATTGTGATGAATAAGACACAGTCTACCACCACCCTTCTCCTGACCTATAAGGATTCCCAGGATAGGGGAAGAAGATATTACAATATGATATAATACGTATTATAATAAAGGCTAAACGGAAAAAATGGGCAGATAAAGAATGGAACAACAAATCTTGCCTAAAAGAGACAAGAAGGGGTAATAGAAAAGATGGAATTAGTTGGAACTTGAAAAATGAACAGAAACGTGCCAGGTACACTGCCAGATACAGGAAAAATGGTGATCTAAAGAAAAAGAACAAGTATGCAATGCAAATGAGATTTGTATGGATTCCGTCCAGAAGACTCATGGCTAAGGCTAATGAACCAGCCTCTCACAACCTCATTTATTCATTCAAAAAAACTAAGTATATACCATACGTCTGGCACTTGTGCAAAACTCAAATCCCGTGTTAGGTAATACAAACAAAGCAATAAACATGATATTAAGCTCTCGACCTCAGGGAGCTTAGAGTCTAATTCAACTTAGGAGAGCACATTTTCATTTTAATTATGCCAACCCCAAATTGCTCATGAGATTTCCTTCCCTCTCTTATCCTTTGGGCAAGTCACATTCTTTGTAAGCATCAGTTTCCTAATTTGTAAAGTGGGGATAATATTATATGTATACTTCAAAGGATTGTAGTGAGAACTAAGTAATGCAAGTAAAATATTCAAAGCAGCGAGTTCAATAAATATTAGCCATTATTGCTTTTACTGTTATTATCCTCATTGCTAAGAATAAGGCAATTAAAGGTTTTAGTAAAGAATTCTTCTGTTTTCTAAATCATTAAGGAACTGAAAAGGACACTTTTCTGTTTCGCTCCTTCTAGGTTTTACAAAGTATAGGAAGTAATAATGTCATCAACCAAGGCACTAAGTACCCCTAGTCTGTCACAATGTCCCCCCAAAAGAGTACTAAAAATAACACCTAATCTATCAGCAGACATAGTCTCTGATGATACAATCTGGGATTGATTCTATCAGTAGCAGGACTTTAACCTCTGTGTATAAGTTTACTTAAGAAGTAATACTGGACTTCCCTCGTGGTGCAGTGGTTAAGAATCTGCCTGCTAATGCAGGGGACAAGGGTTTGAGCTCTGGTCCGGGAAGATTCCCACATGCCGTGGAGCAACTAAGCCCATGCACCACAACTACTGAAGCCCGCGTGCCTAGAGCCCCTGCTGCGCAACAAGAGAAGCCACTGCCACGAGAAGCCCATGCACCGCAACCAAGAGTAGCCCCTGCTCACCGCAACCAAGAGTAGCCCCTGCTCGCCGCAACTAGAGAAAGCCCGTGCGCAGCAACGAAGACCCAACACAGCCTAAATAAACAAATAAATTTATTTTTTTTAAAAAGATTTCCTTAAAGAAAAAATATTGAAACACTGTAAAGCAACTATACTCCAATAAAAAAATTATTTTAAAAAAGTAATATTGAATAACAGACAGAAAACCTTAATTAATTCACTATGGGCCTAAAATCTAAAAAACTAAGAATTAAAAATAAGAAGCTGATATACATTGGAAGGGATGTTCTGAGCAGTATGAAATAAGAGACTTGCAGTAATTGATGAAAAAAGAGGAAAGGAAAAAAATAAACAAATAATCATTGAGGCTTCAAATTGAAAAAGTTCACAAAATCAGGAGCCAAACATGTCTCTGACCCAAGATTCAGAAAGCAATCCTTTGGAAGGATTATCAATTATTTTAAACCTATTTAAAAATTCATTTTTAAAAGGGCACAACACCATCCAAAGTTTTGGATGATTCCTTTAAGCTAAATTTCATTCTACAAAATCCTATTGTTCAAAGCTCAACAAAACCAAACTCAAAACAAAGATGTCCACTGAATGTGGAATTCCACAAGAAAGGTATAACAAAAAAGCAAATGATATAAAACTTCCAGAGGCTCAATCAAAAAGGAATATAATACATATTAATTTTTAAGTACTTATAAGGTAACCACATTACACTTATTTTTTTTTACTCTGGTTAAGATCTAAGGTAAAACAAGTTTTCAAAACAGAGAAAACTCAGAATTCTTTTACCCTTAACTTTTACCCATCATCTCTTTAAGCTAAACTTCTCATCCTAAAATTATTCAAGGAACTCTCCCAGGACCTCCTCTTTTACTGAGTCTATTCGCTTCTGGACTCAAAGCCTGACTCCGTGAGTTTTAAGAGCCAACTTTCCAAAGTGAGGACACTAAAGAAATTTTTGAAACCACAAAAACTGAGTGATACAGCAACATTAAAAGAATGGGCAAACACTATATTTGATTTCCAAAAGCAAAGACTTGAGATTTTTCTGAAGTAAAATTCAACTTTAAAATTCTACTTTAAATCTTATTTAATAGTTATTTATAGTTTAAGGATCCAAGGAGTATTATGTATAACATTATCAACCTCAGTGTAGGCTCCTTCCTCAAAGGAACTGGAGAAGCAGTATTTGTATAGTAGTTAAGATTTCAAAACTAGGCTTTAGAATCAGAAAAACTTGGGTTCAAATTCTCCTTCCTCCTGTGTAAGCTGCATAACCTTGACTTCCTAAGCTTCAACTTCCTTACCTGGAAATGCAAATAATATCTACTCCAGGAGGTTTTTTTCTAAGAGTGTTAAATATGACAACGAATAATATATAGAAATTTTTTGATAAATGTTTGTTTAAAGAGGGGGAGGGAGAGCAGGGGAGAACTACCCTACCCATTTTTATATGTATTACAACACCTAAAGGTTAGTGATAAGAACAGTATTAATGTGAATGGAAGCTAAAACTTGTAAGAACAATTTTAAGGTACTTTTGCATTTGATTAATCCTTGTTGATCAACAGAACACATCATAAGCTAACTAGAGTATACCTCTTCATTTCTCTAATTGCCACTGATGATGAACATCTTTTTATATATGTACTTGCCATTTTAGGTTCAATTCTGACTCAGGTTAAAAAAACAGAAGTTTGAATTTGAGGAATAATAATGCACTATCACTGTTTCTCTTCTTTTGTTTCTAATCAGCAGATATATTTTTTACATCATTATATTGCTTGTATTAACAAAAGTCAACTTACTAATCTTGTCTCCTTGCCTCTCTTCTCTCTTACCTTCTTTTCCTCTTCCCTAATACTCTTACCCTCTTTGCCTAGTCATTCTTTTTATCCCCCCACCCCACATCCCGTGTAGTTCAAGCTCTCCGGATGCACTAATGAAAATCACTTATTGACCAGTGGAAGACAAAGACTTTAGAAATTACTAACGAACAGAATTTATTCTGCATCCATATATACACATAGTTATCATAAGCATTTATTTATTCCCGCAACAAACATTTGAGATGGCCCTTACTACAGGTAAAGCACACTGCTTTAAGTTCTAGACCACAATTCCTCAATTTTTAATCTTATGCTATAGCCAGATAGCACTAAATGAAAATTTTGACATAACGTGACCATTATTTTTCTTCTGAGCTATCTAATCTTACTTTCCATATGTGTACAAGTTTGTTTGTTTTTTTTTCCCAGCCCACAATGCAGCAGAATTGGACAACAGGAAAAATTCTGTCTTGTAACTACTGTTGGCATGTAGTGTCAATGGAGAACAGAATGAACCATATTGAACAAACGTAAATTGTCCCTAGAGAAAGGAGTATAAGTTAGAGCTAATAAAGGAGTTCAGCAAGGTTGCAAGATACAAGATCAATATATAAAAATCAATTGTACTTCCATACACTAGCAATGAACAATCTGAAAAATGAAGTTAAGAAAATAACCCCATTTACAGTATCATCAAAAAGAATAAAATGCTTAGGAACACATTTAACAAAAGAAGTGCAACACTTGTACACTGTCCACAATACTAAAACAATCTGCAAGAAGAACAAAGTTGGAGGACTCATACTTCTCATTTTCAAACCTTACTACAAAGCTACAGTAATCAAAATAGCGTGATATTGGCAAAAGGCGAGACACACACATTGATGGAATAAAATTGAGAGTCCAGAAATAAACTCTTATATTTACATTAAATTAATTTTTGGCAAGGGTGCCAAGACCATTCAATGGGAAAAGCACAGTCTTTTCAACATATTGTAATGGCACAACTGGATAGTCACATGTAGAAGAATGAAGTTGGATCCCTACCTCATACCATATGCAAAAAATTAACTCAAAATGGATCAGACTTAAAGAGCTCAAACGAAATATAGGTGTAAATCTTCATGATCTTGGATTAGGCAATGGTTTCTTAAACACGGTATCAAAAGCACAAGCAACCAAAGGAATAAAACAGATAAATCAGACATCAACAAAATGAAAAGCTTTTGCACTTCAAAGGATACTATCAAGAAAGTGAAAAGATAATCCACAAAATGGGAGAAAATATTTGCAAATCATACATCTGATAAGGGACATATCCGGAATATATTAAAATTTTAATAATTTAAGAATAAAAAGATAGATAATCCAACTTAAAAATGGGCAAACGATTAGAATAAACATTTTTCCAGAGATATATAAGTGACCAATAAGCACAGGAAAAGATGCCCCAAATAAAATCATAGCCAAAATGAGATACCACTGCACACCCACTAGGATGGCTATACTCAAACAGACAATAGCAAGTATTAGAGAGGATGCCAAGAAAGTGTAAACCTCAGTGTTAATGGAAATGTAAAAACCCTGTAGCCTCTTTGGAAAACAGTCTAGCAGTTCCTCAAAGAGTTAAACATACAGTTAGCATATGACCTAGAAATTCCATTCCTATGTATCTGCTCAGGGTAACTGAAAACACAGAAGCTTTATTCATAATAGCCAAAAGGTGAAAACAACCCAAATGTCCATCAACTGACAAAAGGTTAAGTAAAATGTGGTATACCCACACAATGGAATATTATTTGGCCATAAAAAGCAGTTAACTACTCATGCATGCTACAACATGGATGACCAAGTGAAAGCAGCCAGGTACAAAAAAGCCACATTGTAAGATTTCACTTATATGAATAAGGAAATCCATAGCAACAGAAGGTAGATAGTGGTTGCCGCGGGCTGTGGGAAGAATGGAGTGGGACTGCTAATGGGTATGGGGTTTCTTTTCGGGGGAATGAAAATGTTCTGGAACTAGATAGTGATGATGGTTGTACAACTTTGTGAATATACTAAAAACCACTGAATTTTTACCACTGTACACTTTAAAAGAGTGAATTTTATGGTTTTTAAGAATGTGAAATAGTTTCCAAACCTTTTCAAACTAGTTCAGATGAGCCACTTAATCAGCAAACACTTGCTAAAAGCCTGCTCCAGGCAAGACACTTTATAAGGTACCACAGGCATATCCTGCCCTCAGAGAGTTTATAATCCGATTGATAATATAAATAATGTGAAAATGAAACAAAATAAGCCATAGCTTGATATACAATATGAAAATGTGATGAGTCAGCATATAACTTACATTACTAACTCCTACACACAGGTATGTATTAGAAAAGGAAGAGATCACGCGAATTGGGGCAAGAGCAAAGAGAGAAAATGTAAGCTTGGGAAAAAAAAAAAAAAAAACCCACAAAAACCCCAGGTGACTCTAATATGCTACCTCCCTCCATTACTACCCAAAACCCCTAAGATCTTGATAGAAAGAAAGTAGAATTTGGATAGATGGAGAGAAAAGGAGGTAAATGTTCTGACTAAAAGGTGTGAAGCTGGAAAATACAAAATGAGCTATCAAAATATAGTGGATATATTTGTATATATTGTATATATATGTATATTGCCATACACAAAAGTACAGTACAATACCTTTAGAGGCATAATTAACTTTAGATAACAGAATGAGTTAAATCAAGTTCCTTGTATAAGTAGAGTTATTATTTGGGATACTTCACTTGATTTGGGGTATATAGCCAAATTGTGTTGTGAAGGAGTACTTATCACATTTCAATACCAGATGAACTTGAGTTGATTGGATACCTTTCTGTTTCTTATCCAATACCTTACTAATAATTTATTATGTCACAAAGTAGCAGACTTTTATTTAGAAATATACTTGACAAGTACGTTTTTCATCAAATCACCAATTAGAAAGGTAGCTGTCAACAAATAAAAAGAATAAATATTTGCTGAGGACTTACTGTAAGTGCAGAGCACAGTTCCAAGCATTTTACACATCACTTTGTAAGACTGTATATCCAACATATACAAAATAAGGCACTTTGACTTTTGAGTAAACTTTTTCAACATAAGCCACCGTTACGAACAGATCAGTCAGTTCCTCACTTTTTATTTTATTCTAAGTACTGTTGCTAACTTGTATTTGAGTTTTTAACTTCAATTTTTCTCACTAATTCTTTTGCCAAATTCATTTGTAGTATCTGCTACTCTTCTTTCCTTGATTCTACTACATCCTCTCTCGTATCCAGAAACTCCACTCCATTCTACCTCTATTTTTAATTTTAAGTCATTAATAACTCTGCTCACCATAGTTCTTTGCTCCTTTATGCCTTGCAGATGATATTTTTATAAAATAGAAGAAAATAAAATAGAAATAGAAAAAAAAAATAAAATAGAGGCATCTCTTAGGCAGCCATGTAAACTTTGAGAGGGAGGCTGAAAAAAATTCCAACATCAAATGCCTAGAATTCATTGCTGAGAGCACAATAGTTATTCAATTAATACCTGTGGAATGATTACTAAGGAACTACCTAATAGAGAAACTTATAAAACTTACCTTACATCTCCATAAAAGGGTTATAGTTTGAAAAAGTTCCCTAGGTGATTCTGACACACCACCTCTCTAATCCAAAAAAAAAAAAAACAAAAACAAAAAGTACATTTACTTAAATGTACTTAGATCCTGGGAAAGCACTCATTTTCATTTTGATATTGACCTGGTAAATTATTTTTGACAAATCAGTTTGATTCCTTCATAATTATTCCTGCATATAATACTTCTGAAAAGCTACTGCTTTTCATTTTTTATTTAATTATTCTAAAAGCAGGCCTTAAATTATATCTGTAAAGACAATCCCCTCATGAGCAAAGCAACACAGTTCTCACTAAAGATCTCATAATATATATGCATTTAGTATAAAACCAACTAAAGAAGCAGTCTTCAGATTATGTTGGATAGAGAAATACACTAGGAAGGCCCTAAGAACAGCCTTATACAATAGAAAATAGTCATACAAGAACATTCATTTTGTTATCCTAAGTTCATAGTAATAGTCAATACACTGGAAAACAAAGCCATAAGAAGAAATGGTATTATTATCTTCTGGTAATTTAAACCAAGTAAGATTTTTTTTTTTAAATACTACTTTTAACCCTGATTTAAGACTGTTTGGAGAGATCTAGGTCAGCCTTGAAAGAAATTTTCAAATAACTATTAGTATCTACAACAATTTGACCAAGTCACTAAATTTTTTAATATCCATTCCATCCAAAATGTGAAAAGTGATCAGTGTTTGGTAGACTGTATTCTTATTAAGCAGCCAAAAGTTATTCAACTTATGTTGGCTTTAAAAGCTACATGCTAGTGGGCTTCCCTGGTGGCGCAGTGGTTCAGAGTCCGCCTGCCGATGCAGGGGACACGGGTTCGTGCCCCGGTCCAGGAAGATCCCACATGCCACGGAGCGGCTGGGCCTGTGAGCCATGGCCGCTGAGCCTGCGCATCCAGAGCCTGTGCTCCGCAACGGGAGAGGCCACAACAGGGAGAGGCCCACGTATCGCAAAAAAAAAAAAAAAAAAAAAGCTATATGCTAGTAAGTCAGAAAGAGAAAAACAAATACCGTATGCTAACACACATATGTGGAATCTTAAAAAAAAAAAAGGTCATGAAGAACCTTGGGGCAGGATGGGAATAAAGATGCAGACCTACTAGACAATGGACTTTAGGACACGGGGAGGGGGAAGGTTAAGCTGGGATGAAGTGAGAGTGGCATGGACATGTATACACTACCAAATGTAAAACCGATAGCTAGTGGGACGCAGGCGCATAGCACAGGAAGATCAATCAGCTCAGTGCTTTGCGACCACCTAGAGATATGGGGATATATGTATATGTACAGCTGATTCACTTTGCTATAAAGTAGAAACTAACACACCATTGTAAAGCAATTATACTCCAATAAAGATGTTAAAAAATAAATAAAATAAATAAATAAAAGCTATATGCTAATTCTGATTTGTACATCTATACGAGAACTATAATAATAAATTGAATATTGCCTTGGATATTCTCAGTTAAGGTAATAAAAGAAATTCTAGGATTTCAACATGGTTTTAAACTTAAATTTTACATATCTTTTTTAAAAGTCTACAGATTTAGAAATGTCTTCATAAAAATAATTCTCTAATAGACCAATTCATAATTATGACCTTGCCAAAGAAAAGCCTAATGTCTTCTCAGCTCTGAAGTATTGAGACTCTCATATCTACCACAAACCTGAATGTCCCACTGACATGCCTGAAACTGTAATATCATCTCCTTCCCTTCCTCTACAACCCCATCTTCCAATTCTTATAACCTTCTCCTCTTATATTCCTGATCTTTAGTGAATGGAACTTTCATACTTCAAGGCCCAGAAATATGAAACTTGAGAATCAATCCTCAACTCAGAAGCCAATGCAGAATTCTTAAAGGCATATACATTCCTTCATAATCTGGACCCTGCCCCTCTCTGTAGCTTCGAATCTTTTTGGCATGCTCCTTTTCCAGCCCTATGCTCCAATAATCAAAGCATCTGCAGTTTCCAAAATCAAACTGTTGCCCCAGACTCCCAAGTCTACTTAATGGCCTTCTAAACTTACTTTATACACCTCTAGCCTAAATTAGGTGATCCCCCTCAGTGCTCCTACTGTATCCTCTTTGTTAATCTTGATAGTGTAACAAAATCTTTGTTTACCTGTCTATTATTAGACTGTAAGATCCTTGAAGGCAAGAGTGAAAAATTTTATTTCACCACCTGTAATGCCTTGTAGTTCCTGAGATAGAGGAAACACTTGATGTTTGATGAACAAGAGAATGAATGTGAGATCACAGCCAAGTCCACATCACACTAGATGTTTCATATCTCAAATATTAAGTCTAAGTAATAGGATGTACCAAAAAACTGATTTTTCTTTTTCATACGTTCCAATCTAAAATCTACCTACTACTTTTCTGCAGATAAAAGACTGATGATGCCTTCACTATAACTGTGTCTCTAGGACCTGCCTACTCTCTTCTTTCATTTATCTAAATTCCTTTTTTTCCCCTTTGCTTTGTGTTTTTATTAGTCCACAAAAATCCTAAAACCGGAGAACTCCTTCAGTTTACAGCTGAAGAAATGGGCTTAATGACTAGTCTAAATGTCACTTGGCTAGTAGCTAGTTCAGACTAGATTCTATGCTAATTTCACTATATAATACCTCCAAATGATATACCCAGTCTGAAAAACCCATTATTTTTATTATGAAGAAGTTCAAAAATATATTGAAAAGAGACCACAGCCACAACAGTGGAGAAGGTGAGCATTTAAATGACCTAAGAATAATCTTAACGGGAAAGGTGCATCATATGAAAGAAATGAATTCACTGAATGAATTATGACATGAATGAAAATAAAGATTATGGAAGGGTAGAACTATTTTTGGAAATACATATTAGGCGCCACAGAAAGGTTCAAACCTTTTGGCCTAACTACCACTAACGGAATTCTACTCTAAATGAATAAAGGCCCCAAAGGGGGAAAAGAACTGTACATATAAAGATGTTCCACTGCCTCATTTTCGTACAGAAAGTGACAGCAAGTAAAATGTCCAAAGTAGAATACTAAGAAAATTACGGTTCATCCACTGACAAAATGTTGGGTAACACTTTAAATATTTATGAACACTATATAAAAAATTAGGAATATCTTTATGATAAAACCTTAAGAGAAAACAGGACTAGGTACATATATTTATACCATAAATACATATTTAACCATAATTACATTCATATAAATATTTTTATTAAAAACCTAGTAGGGAAAAACATAAAATATGAGATTATATGTTTTTTTCCTATTTTCCAAATAGCATGTAGTTTTTTTCCATACTGCTTCTATAATTAAAGGAAAAAAGAGAGGGAAAGGCTTTAGCTTTGAGATTCTTAAAATTTTTTAAGCTCTAAATCCCACAATTTAGCCTTACCTAACATACCAGCAAACTATAAGTAGTTTTGGTTCCCAAGAAAACTAAGGGAATGGAGAGTTGCTGAAGTATGAAATTTTTATAAAGAACATTAAAATTTTGGTGGCTATCGTCTAGTTGAAAACAGAATCACTAAAACCATATGATAATTAGCATAGGTGGCAACATGGCTCAACATCGAGGTAGCACAGTAACAAGCATGTTGTAATCTCTAAGTCGTTTTAAATTCTAGTGTTTAGGCCCCCTCATCTCAATACTGAGGACAATGGCACTTTGACATAAGCTAAAAACCATGAATAATTGGAAACGACTGAAGAACTATAATATCTCTCTCTCTTCCCCACCAACACCTCCCATGTCCTAATATGCATATCTGGATTATGCAGGTCATTTTATCCCTGAGCCTATTACATTGTCCCTTACCACTGAAGATGGAAGTCCAGAGCTAATACTTGAAATCAGAAGCAAAACTGGAGTGGGAATAAAAGAATAGAAAGAATTCAAAAACACTTCTGTACATAGATCTTCCTCTTATCCAGCTAAACAAACCTAATTATCCAAATACAAGTAGTTAAATTACACAATTCTTTGCTTTAAAGGCTGTCCTACCTTTTACGGGCTCAGTGTTCTCTTTCTTCTATCAAATTTGCTTAATATTTAGCAAGCCCCACCTATCATCTGTCACTCCAACCAGTCCTATATCTTAAAACTAAAATATAATTCAAATTCATGTATTCAACAATTGTTCGTTGAATGCTTACTATGTGCAAGCCACCACAACTCAATAACTAGGCAAGGTTCTTGGTCAGTCTTTGTAAACAGCCTTTGGATTGATCCCATTTTCTCAAAAACATGGTAATTAGCACTAGAACAAAATACAGCACCTATTATTTCTTTAGTTATAAATTCTAGATACAGTGAAGAAAATGTTTACTTCATTTTTCAAGGTAGCATCACATTTTAAGATGCCCTTCACAAGAGATACTTAGGGTTATTTAAATCAGTAACTCTAAGCATACCCTTCTGTTCAAACTGGGGAATAAGGAGATAACTTCTTATTCTAAGGAAGAAACCTTGCAAGGTTATACAAAACCATGAGCAACAACTTCCAAACTCACAAACAAGTAATACAGCTACAGTATATGTGACTCTTGCCATTAAAAATGTTTGCATGGGCTTCCCTGGTGGCTCAGTGGTTGAGAGTCCGCCTGCCGATTCAGGGGACGCGGGTTCGTGCCCCGGTCTGGGAAGATCCCACATGCCGCGGAGCGTCTGGGCCCGTGAGCCATGGCCGCTGAGCCTGCGCGTCCGGAGCCTGTGCTCCGCAACGGGAGAGGCCACAACAGTGAGAGGCCCGCGTACCACAAAAAAAAAAAAAAAAAAAAAAAAAAAAAGTTTGCATGCCTAGCAACTGAACAGTATCATATCCCCACTGCATTTGCTTCTTTAGTTTTGTTACCTTCAATAAAAATGAAAATGTTATTCAGGTAAACTTGCTTCCACAAGTTAAATTAAAAAGCCTTCCTTTGCTCCTACATTCTCATTTTCTTCTCAATTCAGGCTCTGCCCCTGAACACATAAACATGCAGTATTTAAATGAACGTATACATCCATGAAATGCAGTGCTCTAAAAGTAAGGTATGGAAAGAAGACTGAGTTCAAACTGTTCTACTTGATACACTGGGTTCTAAAGTAAGAAGTTCTGGATTTTAGATATGGAAATGGGCACAGAAGACACTGACATGAAAGGTACTGAAAGTTACACCTTAATTTTAAATATCAGAGCCCAAGCATATGGGCAAAAAGTATCCTAACACTAAGGACATCTTTCACAATTACCTCTACATCTTTCTTAAAATGTTATAAGTTATTCCATCCAACAAGCTGTATGTACACGCCCACTCTCAGAACCAAACTGTAAAGGAGGGATGGATTCAAGTGATATTCAGGGAGGTGCTATGAATGGGTAAACAACTGGGTAAACAACTCGTTTGGAGATACACTAAAGAAGAAAGGTCAAGCATTATCACCAAGTTTCTAGCTTAGGCAACTTGAGTTAATGATGGGAACATTAACCTACTTCACATAGTTCTAAGAATCCTTTTTCTTTTTGAGTGGGAGGGGATAAGGTTAGGGAAGAACGGACAGATGAGTTCAGACTTCTACACTACTTTTGAATTTATAGTATTTATGGGACATCAGGAGGTGCCTGGTAAGACAGCTGGATCCGTCTCAGAAGAAAATTATATTCTGGAGATAGATATGTGAGTCATCAGCATGTATAAAAAGTCAAATGAATAGATTAAATCAATAGGAAGAGAGAACAGAATGAAGGTTGAAGAACCACCTTGGGAATACCAATATTTAAGGAGTGCGCAGAGATGGAAGAGCTAGCAAAAAGAGTCTACAGGGCTTCCCAGGTGGCGCAGTGGTTGAGAGTCCGCCTGCCGATGCAGGGGACACGGGTTCATGCCCCGGTCCGGGAAGATCCCACATGCCGCGGAGCAGCTGGGCCCGTGAGCCATGGCCGCTGAGCCTGCGCGTCCGGAGCCTGTGCTCCGCGACGGGAGAGGCCACAACAGTGAGAGGCCCGCGTACCACCAAAAAAAAAAAAAAAAAGAGTCTACAAATGAGAGACTGATATCCTTGAACCCAAGAGAGAAGGCGGTTTCAAAACGGGAGGAGGGAGGGGGAACAAAATAGGTGGTCAAATAAAATAACTCTTTTTCATCATTATCTGCCCCAAATGCTATCTATTTCGGGAAATAGCACTACTTCTCTAACTTTAAGCATTAGAGGAGAAGCAATGACTGTTCTTCACTATAACCTATGCTCTATTTTTAGTATAAACAGCAGTTTTATACTAAAGTGTAAACTCAGTTTCTGGATAAATTATCCCTGCACCATTGTTCCAGTTTCTATGTGCTGTATGTTCAAAATACACGATGCTACCTATTTTAATTATGATGAAAAAGAGGGCAATGTCTATTTTACCTACTTGGTAGAGCATCTAACCTAACAGAATTAACTAGTATAAATGCATGCCACTCAACAGTAATGTAAATTACAAGATTTTTGGAGTTGAGGGGTAAACATGGGCAAGTAAAATTATGTCCAATAATAAAGCAGCTGCAAAATCTGAGACAAATATCTAAAACCATTCAAAGTATTTTTTGACAGGGTAGTACCAAAGTTAAAGAGTATATCAAATTCAATGTCAAAATTCAGATACCAACAAACTACTCATACAGGCAACAACATGGATGGATCTCAAAAGCCTTATGCTAAGTGAACGAAACCAGACCCAGAAGCCTATATAAATATGATTCCATTTACGTGACATTCTAGAAAATACACAACTAACAGGGACAGAAATTAGATCTGGCTGCCAGGGGCTAGACTAGGGGTAGGAAACTGATTACAAAAGGATATAAGGGAACTTTTGGGGGTGATGGAAATATTATATGTCTTGATTAAGGCAGCAGTTACAAGATAATGTTTGTCAAAACTCATCAAACCGTACACCGGCAATAGTGAATTTTATAGTGTAAATTATACCTCAATAAGCCTTACTTAAAAAAAATTCAGTCACCATATCACTATTATATTTAAACAGCATTTTTAATGTGCTGTAATGTATTTCTAATTATCTAAATTGTTATTATATATAATACTTAAATTAGCAAAGAAAACAAAAACTACAATAAATCAATCTTAAGCTTAAAACAAAGTATTTAGATACTTTCCCTCTTAGAATAAATCCCAGTATCTTAGTCTCAATTCTACTGCCCAAGGGAGCAAAACAAAAGCTCCTTCCTATGCTTTACAATCTTAACAGCTAAAAAAATAACTGTTTTAAGTTTTTCTTTGATTCTTCTAATACATAAGTTATATGATGTATGTATTGATTGGGATATGTGTAAATACTATCATATAGTTTAATTCTAATTAATCAGTTCAACAAAAATGTAATGAATACCTATAGCACAGGACAAGCACTGTGATGGTGTTATAGACATAAAGATGGAAATGTCTCCTTGCTCTCATAGAGCTGGTGGTTTAGTATGTCTGAAAAACATAGGAACAAATTATTTTATCAAGGGGTATAAGCACTAAACTGACAAATGCTATGAAATTAAATGGCCAGGGAAACTTAAACAAAAAAGGCCACGCTTTCTCTTTCTCCTTAAAAAAAAAATTCTGGTCCTTGAGCTGACGTTTTGAGAAGTAACACACCTCCAGAACAAAGTAAGAATGCTACCCTAATATACATGTTCACAGTTAGTGTCAATGCTTTTTCACCAGCAATATTTTGAACTTATGAAGATCTCAGAATCTGAGGCCTTTTAAACTGCTCTAGGTTTCATTAACATTAACAATACCACCCATATGCACCAAGCTGTGTAAAAATTTGCTTAGGGGGGGAGATAAAGACTGGACACTGACAGAGAGAGAAAGAGATATATAAGAAAAGGGAAAGAGAATATTAGTAGAGTTAAATAAAAAGCATATTGCATATATGTCTTTCAGGAAAACCTGGAGTAGGTTACAGCATGAATACTGGATTCTTAATTCTTTTCTCAAAGGGAAAAAAATGATAGCAGTAGCTTTTAGGCCATTACATTTCAACTTTCAACCTTAAGAGTTTTCTGAGACACAGGCAGAACCCTGGGAAAAAGATTATGTTATGTGCAACAATTTTTTAAGAATAGTACTTTTTTTTTAATGGGAGTTAGAGCCAATATATACCCATGTAAAATTTCAATTTGGTCATTACCAAAGAAAAACTAAATTATGTATAACCTATACTCATCATCAACTTCTTTAGGTAGAAACTGGCAATCCTATCAGACAAAGAAAACTAAAAGCAGATTTTAAAATCCTGAAAGGGTTAAAATAGATAAGCAACAAGGATATACAGGATAGCACAGGGGATTATACCCATTATCTTATAATAACCTATAATGGAATATAATCTGCAAAAATACTGAATCAATATGCTGTACACCTAAAGCTAACACAATAGTGTAAATCAACTATACTTCAATTAAAAAAAAAACAAATAAAATAAAACATAGCAAATATAGGAAAAAAACCAAGCAAAACAACAAATAAGATAAAATCCTGAAAGGGTTGCCAAGTAGCAGTGCTGAGAAAACTGAGTGTTGAAAAAACTCCTATTTCCTTACTAGGACTAATTACAAGGACTTGTTTGTTTGTAAATAAAAAAATTAAATATACCATCATAAATATTAATATTTTTACAGTAAACTATAGTTTGAATTTTAATAATTCATTAGTGTTTCAAGCACTGCTAGTTTTTAAGGTATCTAGAATCAATGACTATTTTTAAAAAACAGTACTTATGAAGTACATATGCATTTTATTGGCACAAGACTAAAGAATTGAGAGTATAAGTGACCAAAATGTGTTCATTCTAACGAAAAGGAATCCAGTATTTCAAAATTATGTCATAGCTTCTGAATTTCTCAGGAGAGGTAAAAGTATACAAAATTATTTTAATAAATAAATTAATCAATGTTGCTAATTCCATGTTTTTCCATTCTGTTAAAGTTTTTCCTTTCTGCCAAAAGGCAAATACATACAAAAGAAAATTTTTAAGAGTTTGCTATATCATGTTAAATGTTACACACACATAAGATGGCAAAAAAATTTACGTACATTAATTATGTTAAAAATTTAGTGTATTCTTGAGAATATTTTTTAATGCTTAACGTTTTTATAAAAAATAATTCAAGAATCACAATATTATGAAAATAAAGTGGCTTTTCCACAATTTCAAAAAATACAGCATGCATTATATTTAACAACAATATTCTATTTAAATGCACATCTGTACATAGAAACATTCTGTATATTTTGTATAGTGTAAAGTTAACAATGTGTGTTTTAAAAGACTGTAATCAGATAGTGGATCAGCTATAACTGACCAAAAAACTTTAGAATTGCTCTTTTTAAGCCACAGGATAGCTTTATAAGCCACACAAGAAAAACAAGTCTCACTACTTTATAATCAAGCCTACTTTTTTTTATCAAAACAAACAAACAAAAAAAAGTATTATAAATCTTGAAGAGACAGAGTGGTAGAATGGAAAGAATAGAAGTTTTAGAATTAGACATATTTGAGTTGGGATCCTATCTCTAACACTTGCTAGAATCGCCACCTTGGACAGGTTATTAAACATGATGAGCTCCAATTTCCTTGTCTGTAAAAGGAGAACATTATCTCTAAAGTCATTGGATGGTTGGGAGGTAATCACGATAAACAGTGTAGTGGTTAAGGTTGGTGGGTGAAGCATCAACTCCGGAGTCCTTTCTCCACTTTCTTCCACTTGTTAGCTGTGTGACCTTAGTCACTTAATCATCCTATATCTTAGTTTTCTCAAATATCTTAGAGTAATAAATATAATCAAACTCATACTATACCTTGAAGAATTGAGAAAATCCATATAAAGCTCCTGGCACAGTTTTTGGCACATGGGAATCACTCAATAATATTACATATTACAAATGTAAGGCACTCAACACAATGCCTGACACAAAAAAGATTTTAAATCTTAGCTTTCCTAAACTAAGTTCTAAATTACTTTTTTACTGTCTCTAAAATTCAAATTCACCCCTGAAGATAAACATATGCCATTAAGGATGAGAAAAAAATACTAGCTCAAGGTCTATAAAGGTATTCACTAAAAGACTCCCCATAAGAATGTATGTAATGGCAACAGCCCTGGAATAAGTGCACAACTTCCCAAGCTGAGAACTTCAAAACGATCCACGTTCTTTGGCTATATAAATACTAGAATTTTTTAAAAGTGCCAGTCATACTAATTTATAGATTCATCTACTACAATACAAATTGCTCATATACGTTTCTATGAATAAAATCACTCTAAAGCTCAATTTTCCCTTTCTAAAAAGATGCTTTGACAGTTTCAACTCAATATAAAAAACTTAAAAGAAGTAAAAAATTCAGATTAACAAACTCAAAATTAAAATGTAAGACAGTAAAGATGTGCTGACTTCAAAATTACTGAAATTATTATTAATATATATAGCATATATAGTCTGGATTCTATTTTAGTTCTTTGCCTAAAGTACATTATTTCCCTGACAACATGACTTTTAAGTACTGATTCAACTGAGCAACTAAAGGATAGTAATTAAGAATTTACTAAAACTAGAAATGTGGAATCCTAAGTCCTTAAGAACAAATATAAATCCGACTGATCATACTAATAAGACAACAGACAATTTTCTGACATTTTCAGCCTCAGTTTCTTCATCTATAAATTGTGGATGATAATTGTTTCTATTTCAGGAGCCTGTTAGAAGAATTAAATGAGATAATATTGGGGGGGTCATACACACGTTAACACAGTTCCTGGAAAATAATAACCTCTCAAAATCCTACCTAGCTGGCAATGCTGTAACAAGAAATGATCTTTCCTAGTAATATCACTTTGGGAATAGAAAGAAACCTGCCTTAAAACATAATGCAATCCGACGAAACTCAATTCATTAAAACTGACTGCAGACTTGGTGTTTAAAATAGCATTTAAATCAATTAGAAACACTAAAATTCCACTCTGGCAGTTAAAAAACAGAATAAGAATAAAACTTTAAGGAGTCATTATTTACTACACATACAGTTAATTCACTTACACTCCTGAAGAGGGACATATGTAAATAAACTTAATCACCTGAACATCAAATATATACACACAAGGTCAAGATTTCTAATGTAAAAGTACTATTTTCATACCAGGAAAATACAACCAAAAGACAAGTATCATATCTCTCTATGGAGATGAGAAAAGCACCTTGGACTCAGATAATTGAAAAAAATCACAAATATTATCAGTGTCAGCACTGAGCAATACCTAGCTTCATGACCAAAGCTCACAGGTTTCTTAAAGCAACATAATCTAATAAGAAACTCTTAAGAGTCAGAGAATACCTAATCTCCCACTGAGTCACTACATGAATCTCTACAAATCATGTGGCCTCTGAGTTTTTCATCAAAAAATGGAAATCACGCTGGTCATCTACCTTGCAGGGAAATGAGAATATTTATGAATGAACTCAGGTCACCCTGAAGAAGGAGCGATTTAAAAATACAGAGAATAATTATTGGCATCCGCTAAAAATAGAAAAAAACTTTGTTCAAAAAGTATATTTTTAAATGATTTTTAAAAGCTACATAAGACCATACATTACCACCAAAGCCAACTTAGTATGCTCAGGATATTAAAGATGTCAACTAAACACTTAATTACCAGGCTTCTATAAAGTTCCTAGTCAGTAATTTCCTATTTGTTTTATGGCAAATAAAAGTGATAAACGGAATTGAAGTTACATTTCTATGAAAAGAATTTTTATTTACCTCAGTCTTCCCAGTCACTTTATATAAAACTGAAATCTAACATTATTTTTAAAATTTCAGAATTACTTACAAATTATGCTTTTCCTAATAAGCAACAGAGTGCGGAAAGTTAAACGAAACTGTGTAAAACACAAACTCTTTAGTTTTTATTTACTCTTTATTATTAATTTTTACACCTTATTTTGGAAGAGTAAAAATACCACAATAGAGTATGTCAAAATATAACACAGATGGGTTCAAATGTTTCTATAGCAGTTTGATGATGAATTGGTACCAAAAAATTAAATATGAAATTAGTTTAGGAAGCCTTAGAAAATACATGTTTGAGTTGGGTAGTCTGGCTCCAAATAAAGAAAACTTCATGTTTGAATTGGTACAGCTTTGCTCATAATATTTTGAAATTTAATAATGATCATTATGCAGAAAACCAAAACTAGGCTTACTACCATAAGCCTAGATGAAAACTTTCACTTTTCATCCCCAAAGAGAATCTGAAATAGCCTTTCTTCGAAGATAACTCTTTTCTTCTTAAAGGTGTACAGTATTGTAATGATACGTAGCACAGGTTCAAAAAGCTTTCGAATAACTTTAGTAAACAAATTTGTTGAATGGCTTTCAAAAGGAAGCATCCAATATACTCATCTCAGAACACTAGAAATAATTATTTACTATTCACCTTTAATTTGATTTACTAGACTTTCATGATATACTTTAAAACTACTTTCTTTTCAAGTAATTATTATAAGTTACTGGTAACTCTGCAGACTCAAAAGGAACAATAAACCATACTGTTGAAATTTCCTCTAAGTATATTATGAAATATTTATCCTATAATATAACCAGCATTACAAGATTTCTGGAACACTTATAGTTGTTTCCTTTCGCTGAATTAAAAAAAAAAAAAATGGAAATACAAGATTAGCCCCTGGTGACTATCCCGACCAATACAGGGGAGGTAGAGCAGACTATTCCTCATCTCTAGGGAAACACAAATTATTCCTTCCAACTAAGTTATCAAAAATGTAAAGTTCAAGTTTAGGTTTTACTCAAGTTTCACAATGTCTCCTTTAAAAATAATCTATTTAATTGGTTTGGACTGAACAAAAAATATTTTCAATGTAATTTAAAGAAATATTTATGGTATCTGAACGAAAGCTATCACACAACCTATATTACTTACAGATTACTAAATATGTAGAATTAGGAAAATAAGGTCTGATAAGAACTAATTCACTTTCATTCCAAAGTCACAATAAAAAATCAGTCACATAAACAGACATCTAATACACTGATTTAAACATCTGTGTAAGAAAGCTCCGTTTAACTACATAAAACGCTAAAGATAAGTTGTTCCTGCTGATGAAAACTAAGCAAGCAGAACTCCTCTTTCCATTACCTTTAGTAGAAGTATGTTCATCCCTTGACATAGGTCTCAGTATTTTAAGTTGTAAAGACAATCGCAGGTTCATAAAGGGCCTTTTAAACATCTACATTGAAGCCCTTACCCCGCCTCCCACCCCCAAATCCTCCGCTTAAGAAGTGAACTGTTCCTACCTTCTGTATTCTTCCCCCCGCTCCCCAGCCCCCATTCGCGTGCCCCCCACCCAGTGTAGGCCTGAGGCCCTGTAGCAAACAGTGTCTAACAGGAGCAGGCAGCACAAAGACAGGAATGGGAGATTAGTGGGAGGGAGGGAGGCCGGGATTGGGGCTCAGCAGGAGCTTCAGGCTTTTTAAAATTCAAACTGCTCCCTGACCAATACAAATCACGGACACGCTACTGACTACTACACGGATTTATAGCATTAAAAACATGCCTCGTACGTGACAGCTATATTAACTTCACTCTTTTTAACATTTATCCATACGTTTGCAGGAAATGTGGAACAATCTATTTTAAGCAGAGGGCCAAACTCAAAAACAACCTTCAGAAAAGTTACTTCTACAATGACAATAATAATTCAATGAGACACAAAAAATTCGAACCAATGTTAACACCCACTAATAAAACAAGGGACTTTTTTGATCAGTGTTGCTTCATTTTAAGCAATGAAAGTTCTCCTTCAGTGACTATGAGACAAAGTATCAAAACAGTCTAACCCAAGTACATTTATTTTTCTGTGCAACTTGTATGGCTGAGGACTTTTAAATTGGTTTTTCCCTAATGCCAACCTACATTACCAACGCCTCCGTAAGCAAGACCTAAACACTTAACTTATTTGTGAACTAGAATTTAAGATAGAACTGATCTTTTTCTCCAGCATTTACAGATACATTTGACCTATTAAAATGACACCTCTCTCATTACACAGTCAAACATCATGGGCACAAACAGCCAATGACAATCCTGGGACCTCAAGAAGATCTGCCCTGACATGAAAGGATGGCACCTTCTACATTTTTTTTTAACCTCCCAGGGATTTTAAGCATAACTTAATTTCTATCCTTCTAAAGAAAATTGGTTGTACCTGTATCTCAGCACAATTCTCAGAACATGTAAAAAATCTTTTTTCAGCTTCTACACGTTTAGATCAGGAAGTACCTAAGTGTGTTATGTATAATCGTTTAAAACTGTCCTTATACAACGCACACAAATATAAAGTGGCCGGGTAAACCTGTCAAGTACTCTATACTTGTCTTTGAATAAAAAGTCCATGTGCAACACACTGTCAAACACCAACATAAAAGCTCTTTGCGTGGGTGGGGGTCATATGCAGTGTCTACCACACTACGGGTTCCTATATGAAATATTCATGTGGACGACTTAATTCTTTTTAAAAAGAAAATGAGTCTTTATTAACTTTCCAGCGTCCAAACAAGTTTTACACAGGAAAAGAATTACCACTGGATCCGTGTCTGAGTATTTACATTTGTCTCACTAACTGAAACTACTTCCTCCCTTCATGGGGTCACAGGGGGAAGAAGGGGGGTTGTTTGTTTCACTGGGACGTTCCCCACTCCCGGACCAGGAAAGTTGTAAATATGGGGACGGTCAACGCACATTTGCTGTTAGTTGTATTGTTTCCGCCTCCTCACTAGCTACGGCTCTTCTCCCGGGCGAGGCCTGTCACCGACCCAGCAGTAGCTCCGCTCAGCCCGAAGCTCTCCTAATCCCCGAGCTCAAGTAGATTCCGCTGGCCCGCGGCCTGCACTCTCCGCCGGGCCTACGCCTCCCCGGCCGCCCGGCAGGAGCCCAGTCCCCGCCACCGGAGCCGGCCGGGAGAGGGTACCAAACCACCGCCACCCAGGGCGGCTGCCACCAGAGAGGAGCGAACTCTAGACTCGCCCGTGGAGGAGACCTGGGGCCGCTAAGGAAACGGCGGGGAGGGGAGCGAGGAGGAGAGACGCTGAGGACCTGGCGCCGCCGCCGCCGCCGCCGCCGAAATAAAGAGCAGGAATTTACCTGGGCGAATCGGCGTCTGAATCCAAGGGGAGGCCGAGGCCGCTGTGGCGAGAGACTATAATCCGGGCCGGGAGGGGGGGTGGCTACGGCTCCTCTTCCGTCTCCTCAGTGCGGGGAACATGTAGAGCCGGGGGGAGACCAGCCGAGAAGACAAATCGCTGCTTCTTCTTCCTCCTCCTCCTCCTTCTCCCACATAGAAACACTCACAAACACCCGACCGGGGGCCCGAGCTACCGGGGGGGCATCGCCGCCGGCCCGGGAACCAATCCTCCAGTCGGCGGGGGCGTCCCTCCCTGCGGCTTGGTGGTGTCGGGTGAGTCGGTACCGACGGAGGGAGGGGGGGAGGGCGGGGGGGGAAGGAGCCCAGTGTGTGTGTCTCTCTCGTTTCGTCTCTCCCTCTCAGAACAAAATGCCGACCGGAAGTGCAGCTGCAGGAATGACTCCCTCCGCCGGCGCCAAACACTAACAACCACCCCCTCTTCCCCACTCCACTTCCGCCACCGCCGCGCCGCCGCCGCCACTTCGGCTCGCGTCTTCGGCTGCGCCGCACCGCACGGCCCGCTCCGCTCCGCACCGCACCCGGGGCCGGGCGGCGGCCGGCAGCAAGGCGGCGGCGGCGGCTCTCCTCTACGCTCTTCTCCTCAGGGCGGCTGTGGATGTTACCTTTTAGTGTCGATCCTGCGGAGCGGCGTTTTCGCTGCGGCAGGGGCGGGCCGGGTCTTCCCGGTCTTTATTTTCCTGGAGGCCGACCGGAGCGGGGCCCGAGTTCGGTGGCGGTTGAGTGCGTGGGGGGCGGTCAGGCCCGGACCGTCTCGCAGCCCGCGCACGCCGCCCCAGCTGCTCGTCTTTAGCTCTCGGGAGCCGAGCTCGGGGCGGCCACGTAGAGGACGCCCGCTATCCGACGGCGACCGAGCATTTTTTAAATGGTGTCCCTGCAGCCGGGTGGATGGATGTATCGTGTTGTACACCTTTCTCTCCTTTGAGAGGCCAGACTTGACGCCCGTCTCTGCTTTATTTCTGAGGAGTGAGAACGCAACGCGTGGAGGAGACCAAGATTCTCAGCTGGATTGAAATGGAACCATGTTTGTGATGCATATATTTCTGGAAATATGTGGTCTTTTCTGGTCTTGCATTTTGTTGCCGGTGGTTTTGGCTCTTGCCTAGCAGTCGGGAGAAGGGCCTGTAGGCGACGCTGTTCGAGCGAGGAGCCGGTCCGCGCCCCCCTCTAGGTGTGGGTGGAGCCGAGCACGCGGGGAGAGCCGGCGGAGTGCGGGCCGCGGGGGGGCCTGGGGCCAGCCGATTTCAGACTTCGTTTTCCTTTACGTTCGAAACAGTGCGGTACTGGCCAAGGCTGGAGTACAAATGTGATTATGTGTACAGTTCCAAGCCTCCTGTAGTCTCTGACTGAAACACGTGAAATAACTTTACCGTACAGGTCACTATTCAGTTTACTTCTGTACATTAAAAGGGGGCTATTCTTCAGGTAAAAAGTGCATAGGTAAGCGAATTTTACTCAAACGGGACGAAATTTGTGTTATATTTTCATGAGTTTACTTAAATGGTATGTTAATTATATATGCATATGTACCGGTACGCTGAAAGTAAATAGGAAAAATTTTCCCCACAGGTTATTCCTTTTGCCTCACATCACTCGAAGGACTAAATCAGATCTTGTCACTCCTTGACTCTAGACCCTGCCATTGTTCAGCTGGGAGTAAAAGCCAAAGCCTTGACCGCGGCCTAAAGGCGGTGCGCGCGGTGGGGTCGGGGGAGGCTGCCTCGGCCGCCTTGCAGGCAGGACGTCTGTCCTGGCTTTTCCTTCGGCCAGGCTCTTTCCCCAAGGACCACAGAGTTTGTTGCCTCACCTTCAGGATTTTGCGCAACTGTGTCCTCGGGGCTCCGTGGCCACTCTTTAAACTGCAAGTTCCCGGTCCCTTTTCCCCATTTTTATCCTTCAGGCGTTCTACATATCTTACATGTTTATCTCGCTATCTGTTTTCACCAATAGAATAACGTAAGCTCTAGGAGGGCGAGGGTTTTGTTTTCCTCCACTGTCGTTTTGTGGAGAAAATCATTCCTGACACACACAGTAGATGCGTAATATTTGGTTAATGAATGAATGACGATTGTAAGGGCCCTGACCCCACCCACACATACACCAGTTTCTGAACTCTGTCCCTTACATACGTATATACTTACACGCCACAGAGAACTTTATGAAAGATTTGTGGGGGGAAAAAAAAAACCCTAGGGGAAAAAAAAGCAAGTTTATTACAAAGTTCTAGGAAACGGTACTACTTCTAGACATTGAAAGCCGTCCACAGCAACACCAGAAGCCCACAAACTGTGATAATTATTTGTTTTGGGGTTTCCGTAAATGGGCTTGCTAGAGGACAGTGCATTATTGGATTATATGATCGTATGCATACTGGGGCAGTTAGCTTTCTCTCTTCCTGAAGGACAACCTGCGTTCTTCATCCAGTCTGTCCTCTTTCTTGCAAAATCGTTTAATCATTTAATCACTAAATGAAAGTCTGAAAATTTGGTTGGCTTAGCCCAAATCCAGCACTACTGTAAAAGTTCATTCAGCAAGTATCTATCGGGCACAAAATGTGTGCCCGGCACAAAGATTCAAAAGGTGCTGTGTTTCTGAGGCTTAAAGGACCACATATGGCTACTTCGGTTACTACTCAGTTATGCTGTCAAGCAAAGCAAACGCTAGTGAGATTTATTTTTACAGTTTCCTTCTGCAGAAAAGGTTCAGTGAATGCTGAGGTCAGGCTTAGTGTGGATATTTTAATCCACCTCTTAGTTTGCTGTTCATTTACATTTACTTACTTTATGATAAGCACCAGGTATACCAATAAATTAATTGATAAATGATTTTTGAAAACTGAAACAAATTGAGAATTTTTATTTTCTAGTGGTTGGATTAACAGGGCTTTTAAATTAAAATACAAATGCCAGGAAACTAACAACTATGCTATAAGCCTTTGGCAGTGATATTACAAATAATCATATTTCATGTATGGAATTTTTGGACAAGAAAAGGTATTTTATAACCATTAATACAATTAATTAGACACTGTTTAGTAAATCCGTTTGTTCATTATAAGTGTACCTTTTAATCTTAAAGAATAGCTTTAATATATGAATGGTTCAGAATATGTTTTTTGTTCATTTTCAAAATACTAAAATTTCAGTTTGCTTAGAGAAGCACCATTATCTTCTTATATACTTCCTTAAATGTTACTGGTAAGCTGATAATTTTGCATGTCAAGGTAACAAAAGTCTTGGCATTATTGTAGCATTTAATTTAAAATTGTAGATATTTTTTAGTTTCTTCCCTCATTTATTAAGGACTTAACTAGGTGCTATAATTAGCTTTACAATAGGCACCTCCTAAACATTAGTGAATTAAAAATAGACAGGGTCCCTGCCTTTAAGTGTTTTAACTTGTATATAGTTTATACCAATTTTTTTCCAAATCATAGAATTAATGAAATTGTTTCAATGCATATCAGGATATTTCTCCATTAAATCAAGTGTTTTGCTTGCCTAAATTTAAGTATCCAAGTTGAGATCTTGTGTAGACTATTAATATAATCTTAGTTTTCTCTATTTCATTGCTTTGTTTCTTGGTGTTTGTTTTTTGGGGGTCTTTTTGCTTAATAATTATTTTCCTCACCACCATCTATTTATTTTGCTCTTACATTTTAAAACCTTTATGTCCAAAATCAGTTGATTTATGGTGGGCTTATGTTTCATTGTTAGATCATTGATGTATAAATTCTTAGTTTGTAGGGTAGCCCAGTAAACCTTTAATCTGACCTAATATTGCCTCCTTGCTTTAAGTACTGGGTTGCACTACTCATTTTATTTGCCAAGGAGATTCCTGGATATTCCCGTATGTATTCTTGATCAATAAACTGCAAAAGATTTTAATAAAATATTTTAAAACGGATTTTAAGTATTAACTACTGAATGTCATCAACAGGAATTGGTACAATTGGCAAATTATGAATTATTTTTATTGAAAATATTTTTCTTTAAGATAAATACAATTTGCCATAAAATGATAGGAATAAAAAATTTTAGAAAATAATTTTCTTCTCATTTTTTTCTACCAGTTTTATCATTTGTTAGTGATAAAATTAACTTATAGGAACAGATTTTGAAAAACTAGACATGTAGTGTATATACGTTTCATAGATTATTTCAAACTACCAAAATTATTTCACATATCGGATAATTAAAGTTGCTTTTAGGATGATTTTTATCTTAAACTTTGACAAAGTATTAATTATAGATGTTGATCTGAGGGTGAGCTACAAAAATATCAAATAGTCTGTAAATATTTCTATTCACGTTCTCAAAGTAAATACCTTTATCAAATTTGTGATAGTGTTTATGAAGGTTATTCAACTTATCTTATCCATTTTTGTTAAGATGATAGAAATGAATGGTTTTTCCCCTGAATGACTTAGTTCATGTTGGCCTTGGAGAACAGGCTTTGTCTTTTCATGAATCCTTCTCGCCTCTAATTAAGGATTTTCTCTAAATTCATAGATTTTATTATTTATGCTATCCATTTATAATCCTGTGACTTTCCTATATTGTTGTTTATATTTTTGTGTAGCTATTCCTTATGTTCCTGGATCAAAGTGACTAGTTCTGTGTTATAATACATTGCAAGTTTCACTGTGCATTGCATTACTGTAGGGCCCTCAAAAAGTGTACTTCTGAAATATAAATTCAATATAAAATTATTTAGGGTCATTAAATCATCATGAAAGCCTCATCTTAATGGAACCTATGCATATGCTGAATGTGAACCAGAGAATTAAACTCTACACACATTTTAATACTAAACTAATCTGGAACAACACTGTTTAAAAAAAGATTTTATCAATGAAGGAAAAATACAAAATCCATTAAAAACTTAACATCTAAAATAGCTATGAAGGGAGTGCTTATTATGCACATTTCAAAGCACCTCCTCTGGACCAGTGTTTTAAAACTGGGTCATGTACCATTATGGGTCATGAAATAAATTCAATGGGTTGAGACTAACGTTTTTTATTTGAAATAGAGGAAAGAATAGAAAATCTAAGAGTACATCACACATGGTAAAGTCTGTATTTATAAACATTCATTCCATTTATGTGTGTGCATGTGCTGAGTTACCTTGTAAAATATATTTTTTATTCTGGGTATAGGCCAGAAAAAGTAGTGTTTTATCTACCGTTCAGATTTTCCTTTACTTCCCCCCTTAGAAAATGAAAAAGAAAAATGCTAGAAAGTTCTGATTGCCTATGAAATAGTGAGGAATTTTAGAGGAGGCACTAGGATATTTTAGAGAAGTTTGATATTGGTTACAGAAAGGTGATCTTAAGAGGTAGGTAATAAACTATGTATCAATGGAAACATCAAATTTGGTTGAAGTTGTGAGAAGGAATTATTTTCCTAGTGGAGCTAAATTTGGTGTGTTTAGGTCCATAACTATTTTCTTACTGATTTGTTGTAGCACATTTTCTAGTCTCAGATGCCCAATACAGCAAAATAATAAATAAAAGGCAAAAAATGTTTATCTGTTTCTTCCCACCTTCCCTTCAATCTCAAAACAAATATTAACTAGTCATAGGAGTACAAAGCAAACTGCTACCTTCACAAAGTGATTATCATACAAACAAGTTATTCCCTGAAAATGAAACTCCTCCTGAAAAATAACAAACTTTCAATAAGGTTTTTCTCTCTAGCCAAAGTAAATAATTTCTTTAAGTAAACAGTTAACTTTCATTTGCCACCTAGCTCATCTATATATTTAAATAAATGTACTTAAAACTGTGTACAGAATTTAAAAGGGAAATTTTAAAATGAGAGAATTGTGTATAGAATTAAAAGGGAGGCAATATACTGTGATCAGTGGGATGAAAACTACCTACCAAACAGCAAATGAGAATTATGTTATACTGAAATGTTTTAATAAAATTTAGACATTTTGAAAAATTTAAACATTTCATTACCATTTCACCTTATTTCATTATAGATCTCAGTATTGTAATGTTGGTGAGCGTTAATGAAAGGTTTTTTTCAGACATGTGATACCAGCTCCCTTTTGATTATAGATGTTTAAGGCCTAGTTTGATTAAAACCTTAGCTAAACACAATATTTTCTAGAGAACTGACATGAGAATCTCGAACTCAATTATTGAACCAAAGCTTATTCACCCCAAATATTTCACCAATACAAATATGTATCCTATTGAACTAAGAAAGGAATTATATTACTAACCAGCAGAGGGAGCCAAGTCAGTCCTGAAAGATAGGAGTGTAAAGAAAGACCACATGACTTCCTGTTGTGAGTTTGTTGTGGCAGCTGTTCAGTTTAGTCTACCAAAAAGCCAAGTAGAAGGCTAAGAAGGCTACCAATGTATCAGATGTGGATAGGGTGACAATTCTGTCAAAATTACGTTGCAGGAAGCAAACTGAAAGGAAACACTTATGCTTAAGTTAAGGGCAGCCCTGCGAAGAATGTGTAGCATAAGAATTCTTTAAAAACAGATGTTAAAAACTAAATGAGTAAAATACGCAAACTAACTGGTTTTCTTTCTACTATAGGTGGTGAAACTTAGGTGGATCAGAACAAAGCAATGATAAGCTTATCAACCATTAAGCAGAAGCAATTCAAGTAGAAATAGAAAAGTGGAAATGTCTCGGTATTATAACCTAAGATGGAAAACCAAAGAAAATAGTACCTAGGGCCATGATGAATTACTCACTAGATGTAACAGTAAGCCATTTCTTAATAATTCCATCTTTATTGAAAGCTGAAATTAGTCTCTAATAGGCACATTATAAAATGATCAAGTTGGCACAAATAGATTGATCTTACATTAAAATTGTATGTACTTTGATAATCTAAAAAACAAAGGATAAATTTTAATAAAGAATGATTACAGTGAATTAATATGAGGTGATTTTTCACTTTAAAAATAAAAAATAGAATTGTTTCCATTACGCTTTATAAACAAAACAAAAAGTAATACCTTGATTTGTGACATGTTTGGAGGAATATAGTAGCTAAATGACAGTTGTATTGTCAGCTTATTTAATATCTTCTAAGTACCTCAAAATCCCTGATAGAATGATTATTCAAAGTAAAATTGTAAGAGCTGGGTGTTAGCTAACTGTATTAAAATTTAAAAATTTAAAGGCCCAAACAATTTTAGTTTAATGAACTAAATAATGGTAGTCTAGCCACTTACTCATTGTAAGGTTTGTGGAAACATACTGTCCAAAGCATAGAAGGACAATGGATTCAGGGAGATTTTAGCTATAGGTGTATTTACTTATGTGTTTGTTCATTCTAAAAATATACTTCTTGAACACGTACTATCTCCACAGGACATGGAGCATGTATTCATTATGAACTAGACAAAATTCTTACATCTTGTTGAAAGATTTCATTTCATTAATATTATGTGAATAGTCATAGAAATTCAATATGCAGCCCATTGAATCCAAGGAGATGGCACTTAGAAGTAAATCATTTAATATTGAGTACCAGAAGGTAGACTGTAAACCTCTGTAAGTCAGTTCTTTTATAATACTACATTATACTGACATTATATATTGTCATCTGGTGTCAAATCAGTTAATCACAGCAATAATATCCAATAAGTAAAATATATCTAATAGCAGCCGTAGAGACATTTTAGTGCTAAAAAAGAATTCAACCAGTATTACTACTAATTATGTGCTTCTCTTACACATAAGTTGCTATAAATATGGGCTATTAGAATTGCATAAACTGACTTCCCTGGTGGAGCAGTGGTTAAGAATCCGACTGCCAATGCAGGGGATACGGGTTCTATCCCTGGTCTGGGAAGATCACACATGCTGCGGAGCAGCTAAGCCCGTGAGCCACAACTAGTGAAGCCCATGCTCCACAACAAGAGAAGCCACTGTAATGAGAAGCCCACGCACCACAATGAAGAGTAGCCCCCACTCGCCACAACTAGAGAAAGCCTGCGCGCAGCAACGAAGACCCAACGCAGCCAAAAATAAATAAATTATTTTAAAAATTGCATAAACAGCCTGACCTTTTAATTATATTTTAAATTTTGTTAGTGTTTTCACCCATGGAAAATGCTATACTGATCTTTTAAAAATTTCATTAATAAAGTGGCAATAGCTTTGCCGTGAACCATTTTTTTATTGATAAGCATAATAATGGGTTAATTCATCAAAATTCAATAAAAACTATTAACTTTTTCACCAAGTCAACATTTCAGAGTCTAAAATACGTAGTATGTTTTTCTGCTTTATCTAGTTTTTATTTAACAATCTAAAGCTCTGTAAAGATAAAACCAAAAGAAGGAAAGAAAATAGCTCATACCTTATCTTATTCCAGAGTAGGGAATGGTGACAGATTAGGAAAAGCACCCAAACACTGACTTCCAGTGAACAAAATGAGGTCTGAGTAAAGAATTTTGCTTTCCCTAAAAAAAATTAAATACAACATTTTAGTCAGGAATTTATACCCACACATGAATACTGTTTTTAATGCTGCACTTGAGACATTTGAAATATTTTATTTTCTCTTTGAAAAAACAACACCAAAATCCAAATTGCTTTAGTAGTCATGTTTCTAGTTTATCAACTTCTTTTGGTCTTCACTGTTGAATTCTGCATCTCTTCTAAAGCACCTCTCTGGTGTAGCCTCCTCCCTAATTCAATCATCAACATTCATTAGCTTTCTCCAATATATTCAGCTGATTTCTCATGATCATATCCAGACAAACTATGTAACTTTTGCTTTATGTAAGGAGAAATAGCTTATTATGAATTTAGAAGAGCTATAGTAGTACTTGACAATACTTTATATATGCAAAAGTATTTTTAATTTGAAGAACTTACTGCACATCTTGTAGGCGTTATGTAAAAAATTTTAATGTCTATTTTGTTTTAGTTTAGAATTAATAATGATTTAATGTTTAATCTTGTGTTTACATTAAATATTTTGGGCTTTAATTCTCCCTATAATATTGCTGTAAAAACATCATGGTTGTGAAATCTCGGTTTAATAAATGCTCACCAGAAAACCGGTTTGAAATTATTCTGACTACAATGTAACTATTATATTCAGTATGGCAAGAGTTAAGTGTGACCTCTGAATAAATGTGTCTTTAATTCTGAGTATCAGAAGACAAGGTGCTTCTTAAAGAAATTTTGAATTTGTATATCCAAAGTTAAGAGATAAGTGTTTTTTACTTACATTTACAACATTTTTACTGTAGATCCTTCATTTGACAAGCATGTACCCAGCACCTATCTACTGGAAACAGTGAATCCAAATGAATAACCTTGTCTCTTTCTTCATACAACTCACAGCCAAGAGGAAGACTAGATCAAATACCCTTAAAACAGTGAAATAAATGACTATGAGTTGTATCAAAAGTGCTATGAAAGTACTAAAGATACCTGGAGGTTTTGAGAAAAGCTTCACAGGAGAGGTAAAATTTGAACATTAGTGGAGGAGAAGTTATTTTCCAGGCAAAGAAAGACAGGAAGAAAGGAAATCAACCATTCTAAAGAGGAAGAGGAACATATAAAAAGGTATAAAATTGGGAGATTGGGATTGACACATACACACTACTATATATAAAATAGATAACTAATAAGGACCTACTGTATAGCACAGGGAACTCTACTCAATACTCTGTAATGACCTATATGGGAAAAGAATCTAAAAAAGAGTTGATATATGTATATGTATAACTGATTCACTTTGCTGTACAGCAGAAAGTAACACAACATTGTAAATTAACTATACTCCAATAAAAATTTTTTTTAAAAAAATAAAAAGGTATAGATGCATAAGTAAGTTCCTTGTATTTCATAATCTGAAAATTGGTTTGGTTAGAATGCAGGTTAGGTAAGGAGTCTGGGATCTGCTTACTCCAGTATAAAGTGTTTGGATTTTATCCCACACTCAACAGGTAAACATTAAAAAATTTTACACCCAAGATAATATGATAAAATTTGCATTTCAGAATCACTCTGCAAATTAACATTAAAAAGTACCTATTGGGGCTTCCCTGGTGGCGCAGTGGTTGAGAGTCCGCCTGCCGATGCTAGGGGACATGGGTTCGTGCTCCGGTCCGGGAAGATCCCACATGCCGCAGAGTGGCTGGGCCCGTGAGCCATGGCTGCTGAGCCTGCGCGTCCGGAGCCTGTGCTTCGCAACGGGAGAGGCCACAACAGTGAGAGGCCCGCATACCGCAAAAAAAAAAAAAAAAAAGTACCTATTGCATTACAAAAAAAATAAAAGTATGAACCTGCAAGTTTCATACTATTTAGAAATATATTCTGAGTATTCATACTCTTTGTACTCATACTCTTTGACACAAAACTTTCTCACTTGGACTCTTGATGTGGCTTTTTAAATTTCAATTAAAGCAGAAAGAAGCTTAGGAAACTGAATGAAGGAAAGATGCTATGTGAGAGAGGCTGGAGAAATGTGAATAAGAAAGCTAATGTAATTGTTCAAGTGAGACAACGAAGGCTGGGTTATGGGAGCATGGCTAGAGAGATGGAGGTAGATTTGAAAGATAAACTAGAATTGAGGACTCCTTGAACCAATGAATGTGTAAAGTAAGATAAAGTGGGGAGGGGAGGACTCAAGGATTACTGACAATTCAGATTTAGTTCTTTAAAAGGGCTCTGGTGTCAATAAATGAGATAATACATACAAGAGAAAGTGCAGGCTGAGAGCAGAGAGGAGTAAGAATAAATTTGGGTTAAATTAAATCCGAGTTGCCTATTAGACTCCCAGTAAGAAATATCCAATAGGCAGCTGAAAATATGTGTGGATACTTGGGAGCTAGGGATAAAGACGTGAGAGTCATCTTCACATAGATGATAGCTGAAGCCACAGAGTTGAACCCAGGGAGAGTTTATAAAATGAGAAAGAGCCAAAGAATTATAAGGACTACGAAGGAAAAAGCAAGCTACCTAAGTTTGCTATGGTTTAATAATCCACCACTTTCCCCCTAAAATATTTGAAAAGAACCCTTTTTATTTATAACACATTTAGTTAAATATTATTAAATATTATAACAGATGCTTGGCTCTAAAACCAATAACCTATAAAATATTACCTAATCTTGGAAGTACTCAATTACTGTTTCTTTCTCTTACATTTTACTTGGAAATGGGAGAGTAAGAGAACAGAGGTTGATTTCTTAAAAGAGAATAATAGAAAAGGTTAATGACATTTTATTTTTAAGCAGCAAATTCTTCTTAACATTATATAATATTTACAACCCAGATCTAGAAAGTTTAGTAACAGCGTCCAAACTTTCCAAGTAGTTTCTGCTATACTAGCCCCAATGTGCCACTCCAGTCCAATCCGCAAGCCTATCTACCTGACTATTCTTGCTGTTTTCTCTTAGATCATTCCTTCTTAATCCCTGTTTCTCTTACGACTAACCCTCTCATAATATCTATCTAGTCATCATTGGTTTCCACTGTCTCCACACATTTTGATTCTTTTAGTCAAGGGTAATATCGCAGTCTTCGTTGTTCCTGCCACCTAATTTAGTAAGACAGAAAACTAGCATAACAGGGTTGAAATGAAGATTATGCAAACATAGAGATATCCATTTTTTCAGTAGTGAAACACAACAATCAGAAATCCATAGGGCTTCCCTGGTGGCGCAGTGGTTAAGAATCCGCCTACCAATGCAGGGGACACAGGTTCAAACCTCGGTCCAGGAAGATCCCACGTGCTGCGGAGCAACTAAGCCCGTGTGCCACAACTACTGAGCCTGCGCTCTAGAGCCCATAAGCCACAACTACTGAGCCCGGCTCCACAACTACTGAAGCCCGTGCGCCTAGAGCCTGTGCTCCGCAACAAGAGAAGCCACCGCAATGAGAAGCAAGTGCACCACAACGAAGAGTAGCCCCCACTTGCCGCAACTAGGGAAAACCCACGCACAGCAACGAAGACCCAACGCAGCCAAAAATAAATAATGATAAGTAAAATATTTTTTTAATCTTAAAAAAAAAAGAAATCCATATATCTCTGGGCCACATACATTTTAAATCATAAAAATAATGGAATTATAATCTATTAACTTTTCAAAAGTATTTAGCTTTATAGTGTCCAAATAGTTTACTCAGCTTTCTTCATATAATAGTCCAATTATGGGCCAATTACTAGTCTTCAATCAATTTTTAAAAGTCAATGAGAATATTATTATACATCAGATCAAACTGTGCTCTCAAGAACAAAGGGCTGTTCAACAAATGGTACTGGGACACTGAGATAGCCACATGCAAAAGAATGGAGTTGGACCCTTACTTCATACCGTATGCAAAAGTTAACTCAAAGTGCATCAACGACCTAAATGTAAGAGCAAAACCTACAAAACTCTTAGAAGAAAACACAGGGGGCAAGCTTTATGACCTTGGATTTGGCAAAGGATTCTTAGATATGAGAAAAAAGCACAAGCAACTCCTCCCCCCCAAAAAAGATAACTCGGATTTCAAAATTTAAAACTCTTGTGCTTCAAAGACACAATCAAGAAAGAAGATGGGGAAAAAAACCCATAGAATGGGAAAAAGTACTTGCAAATCACATAGCTCATAATGGATCTGTATCTAGAATATATAAAGAACACTTACAACTCAATAATAACATAACGAATAACTTGCTTTTAAAATGGGTAAAAGATCTGAGTAGATATTTCTCCAAAAAAGAAAAACAAATGGCCACTTAGCACATAAAAGGATGCTCAACATCATTAGTCACCTGAGAAATGCAAATCAAAACCACAATGAGATACTACTTCAAACCCACTAGGATTGCTAGAATTAAAAAGTCAGATAATCGGACTTCCCTGGTGGTCCAATGGTTAAGACTACACCTTCCAATGCAGGGGGTGCGGGTTCGATCCCTGGTCGGGGAGATAAAATCCCACTTGCCTTATGGCCAAAAAAAACAAAACATAAAACAGAAGCAATATTGTAACAAATTCAATAAAGACTTTAAAAATGGTCCACATCAAAAAAATATTTTTTAAAAAAGTCAGATAACAAGCATTAGCAAAGATGTGGAAATATTGGAATGCTTATACACTGCTGGTGGGAATGTAAAATAGTGCTGCTGCTTTGGGAAACAGTCTGGCAATTCCTCAAATGATTAGGCCTCTAGTTACCATATAACCTAGCAATTCTACTCTTAGGTATACCCAGGAGAAATGAAAACATATGTCCGCCCAGAAATTTGCACACAAATGTTTATAGTAGCGTTATTCAGAATCACCAAATGGTGGAAACAACCTAAATGTCCACCAACTGGCAAATGTGTAAACAAGATGTACTATGTCCATACAATGATGTATTATAGGGAAATCTATAGGGGCATAAAGTAAATTAGTAGTTGCTTAAGAGCTGTGGGTGTCAGGAATGAGTGAATGGGAAGGGTGATAGTTAAAGGGCATAGGGTTTCTTTTTTGTGGAGAAGAAAATATTCTAAAATTAACTGTGGAAATGACTGAACATATCTGTGAATATACTAAAAACCATGTAATTGAACACTTCAAGTGTGTGAATTGTATGGCATATGAATTCTATCTCAATAAAGATGCTAAAAATTATAAAAAACAAAACAAGGACTCTATACAGAGACGACACATCTCAATTTTCACTCCAGGTTTATATTACTGAAAGGGGCCCTCAGATTTGATTTCCATGGTTTCAGGAAAGGGAATATAATACACATTAGCAGAGTTGGAAGACTCGTATATTGCAAGAATTTGGCCACAGAGCCAGATATTTCATAAAGGTTACTTATGATGTATATATTCATCCTCAATATCCTAGAGATTCTAAGGGTTCTTCGTGGACCTAGTTTGCTTTCAGCATAATCAGTACTTCTTTAAGTACAGCGATGTTACAAGGCAGAGGCTTAAAAAATTCAAATACATCACTCTAAAGTCAGCTGCAGAAACTTAACGCATAATTCATGCTAATGAAAATCTGTGAATTTCTTTAGAAACCTTGATTTTATTTCTACTAAATAGCTCGGCAGTTCTTCAAATTTTGTGATTCCATTTAGCGCAAGGCAGTTCTGATATGGGACATGAATGCACACTCCAAGTAACATCTACCCACTCCCCATGTTCTGGTTTGAATATTAATAAGTATAGTTCTTTCACCAACTCATCAGTTCTTTTATATTTTTCCCTGCAATCTCAAGCTCAGTATATTCAGTTACCCTGCTTGCAATACCAAACAAAATATAATCATGTTAGCTATTTGGGCTCTATTATGTACTGAATGTTTGTGTCATTCACCAAAATTTGTATGTTGTAGCCCTGACCCTCAATATGATGGTATTAGGAGATAGGGCTTTTGAGAGGTAATTAGGATTAGATGAGGGCGTGAGGGTACAGCCCCTATTATGAGATTAGTGCCCATAACACCCCTCCCTTTCATCTCCCGGCCACCCCACCAATTCAGTCAACCACCAAATCTTCACTTTGTCTTCAAAGTATCTGTTGAAGCTGTCACTTCCCTGTCTCCAGTTTTTGTCACTAGTTATCATTGGTAGCCAGAAATGATTGCCATCATTTCTCACCTGTTACTGCCATAGCTTACTTTCTGGGCTTCTGGCATCCACAATGACCCCCCTCCAACTCTTTCTCCTGCTGCCACGGCAATCTTTTGAAAACATGAATTTGATCATGTAAGCCTCCTGCTTAAAAATCTTTAAATGGTTCTCATTACTCTTAAGATAAAGATTAAAATTCTTAATGTGGAGCAAGGCTCTGCATAGTGTGTCCTTGCCTACCTTTCCAGCCTCATCTCCCATTAATCTCTACCTTGCAATCTGTGCTTTAGGCACCCTGGCTCTCTTCCCAGTGCTTTGAATGATACCATGCTCCCTGCTGCCAAGGACCCCACAGTTCCTTTCCTTTAGGGCACTAATATCAGTTTGCATTTATTCATTTACTGGTATGATTATTTGATTTATGTCTGCCTTTACCATCTAAACTGTGAATTCCACTACAGCAGGGACCATGGCTGGTTTACCAGCACCTAACAATATATACTTGATAAACATTCACTGAATGAATAACTGAAAAATAAATGAATGAAAAAAAACTAGATGATCATATTCACTAAAATAAGTTACAGATAAAATTCTAAATTTTAAATGTAAAAAAAAAATAGGTCCACTTAAAAATTATAGATTACTTGGGTAAATTAACAGAACTCAGGATGTGAACAGACTTTTTAAACAAGTATTTTGAAGGAAATCATAAAAAAACAAAGCACTGCTTATAATATCAAAGATGTAACCAATTGAATGTTATAAAAAGTATATATCATATTTTTTAATTAGATTATAGGAGAATAAGCACATAATAGAGTATAAAAATCAGAGTATACATATATATGCATAAATATTATAATTCCAACTTTATAAATTAAAAATTCGTTAAGAGAAATACACCAAATGTTATCTCTGAAAGGTGGGCTTAAAAGTAATTTTCTTTCCCATACTTTCTTTTTAAATACAAACTTTTTATTATTGACCAAGAACAACCAACCAAAGATACATACTTTTAATGTTATTTGAAAATTATACTGAAATATTACTGAGTCTTGACAGATCACCTTAACTTTTATGGAATGAAGGATTTCTATGTTTATAATTAATTCAGAACTTAAAAGTGATTTAAATTACCCTGTTTACTTTTCTTAGACTAATAGAATTCTGAGACTAAAATATGACCAAAATTTCTTAAAATGGACACTAAAGAAAATCCTCAATTAAATACTAAAAATCTCAATTCAATAATTATTTAAAGAATTCACCATAATAATTATGCTCATAACAGAATTGCAAAGATGTGAACTTATTAATATAAAATATAATACATCATATCAATCAATTAAATCAGAAAATATACAGGATCATCTCAACAGATGCCCAAATCGGTATTCATCATCCATCACATGTACAATCACTTTGAAAGCAAGACAGCGGGGATGAGAAGTTATTCAATAAATGGTGCTATGAAAACTGACTGGACATCTGAAAAAATCTATTCAGTGTCTCACTCATTTCCACATACCAAATTCTACCTATTTCAAACAGGTAGAGTTGAAAATCAAGCAGTACAATATGGATTAATGGAACAGAATAGAGAACCCAGAAATACAGTCCACACACTTACAGTCAATTAATCTTTGACAAAGGACGCAAGAATATCCAATAGAGAAAAGAAAGTATCTTTAGCAAGTGGTATTGGTAAAGCTGGACAGCCACATGTAAATCAATGAAGTTAGAACACTCCCTCATACCATACACAAAAATAAACTCCAAATGGCTTACAGACTTAAATATAAGGACACCATAAAACTCCTAGAAGAGAACATAGGTAAAACATTCTCTGACATAAATCGTACCGATGTTTTCTTAGATCAGTCTCCCACAGCAATAGAAACAAAAGCAAAAATAAACAAATGGGACATAATCAAACTTATAAGCTTTTGCACAGCAAAGGAAACCATAAACAAAACAAAAAGACAACCTACGGACTGGGAGAAAATATTTGCAAATGATGTGACTGACGAGGGCTTAACTTCCAAAATATACAAACAGTTCATACAAATCAATAACAAAAAACCCAAACAACCCAATTGAAAAATGGGCAGAAGATCTAACTAGACACTTCTCCAGAGAAGACATACAGATGGCCAATAGGCACATGAAAAGATGCTCATCATTGCTAATCATTATAGAAATTCAGATCAAAACTACAATGAGGTACCACTTCACACCAGTCAGAATGGCCATCATTAAAAAGTCTACAAATAACATATGCTGGAGAAGGTATGGAGAAAATGGAATCCTCTTACACTGTTGGTGGGAATGTAAATTGGTGCAGCCACTATGGAAAACAGTATGGAGGTTCCTCAAAAAACTAAAAATAGAACTACCACATAATCCAGCAATCCCACTCCTGGGCATATACCTGACAAAACTATTATTCAAAAAGATACATGCACCCCTATGTTCACAGCAGCACTATTTACAATAACCAAGACATGGAAACCTAAATGTCCATCGACAGATGAATGGATAAAGAAGATGTGGTACATATACACAATGGAATACTACTCAGCCGTAAAAAGGAATGAAATAATGCCATTTGCAGGAACATGGATAGACCTAGAGATTATCCTACTAACTGAAGTAAGTCAGACAAAGACAAATATCATATGATATCATTTATGTGGAATCTAAAATATGATACAAATGAACTTATTTACAAAACAGAAAAAGACTAACAAACATAGAAAACAAACTTATGGTTACCAAAATGGAAAGGGGGTGGGAGAGGGAAAAATTAGAAGTTTGAATTAGCAGATACAAACTACTATATATAAATAGATGAACAACAAGGTCTTACTGTATAGCACCGAGAACTATATTCAATGTCCCGTAATAAACCATAAGGGAAAAGAATATGAAAAAGAATATATATATTTACGTATAACTGAATCACTTTGCTGTACACCAGAAACTAACACATTGTAAATCAACCATACGTCAATAAAAAAAAAAAAAACAAGCATTACGAATCTTGAAGAAAATATAAAGGTTTTACTCCAAATATTTTAATGAGGAAGGATTTCAAAACTAAAAAAAAAGTGTGAAATATTTTTAAAAGAGAAAATATGGATAAATTAAATTATAATATTCATAATCATAGGCCAAAGAATCCAACATTTTGGGGATTAATGATCAAAAGTAATCTAAATTCTAAGTAGAAAATTTGTCCTAGTGGTATAAGCTAAGCAGACTTTTACAGTAAGTGATAAATCAGAGACTTTCTTCATTTGTTCCTTGGTAGTTTGTGCAGGACTTAACACATACATATCAATATGTTCTTAATATACCTACTCTTTTAAAAAAAATATATCTTTTCCCCCAGCTACTCTTGTAGTTTCAGTAGCAACACAGTGCTTGGCTAGGCACTCAATAAATGTTTGTTGAATGAATGACCCCCAAATAACCACATTTCAATAAAAAATTAAGAGTTTCTGTTTTTTTCCCCCAGGGCAAAAAATATTCCATAGCTTGGCATAAAAACTAGGGAGAGGGCCTCCCTGGTGGCGCAGTGGTTGAGAGTCCGCCTGCCGATGCAGGGGATACGGGTTCGTGCCCCGGTCTGGGAGGATCCCATATGCCGCGGAGCGGCTGGGCCCGTGAGCCATGGCTGCTGAGCCTGTGCATCCGGAGCCTGTGCTCCGCAACGGGAGAGGCCACAACAGTGAGAGGCCCGCGTACCACAAAAAAAAAAAAAAAAAAAAAAAAAAAACTAGGGAGAAAAATCAAGGACTGTAAATTGGGATAAGGCTTACTAAATTACACATTTTGGCAAATCACTAACTTTTTTTGTGGACAGGTTGACAATATGATATTGCCTGTGCCTAATCAATTTTAACATGAATTAACTAGACTGAGTCACTATAACACTATTTCCCAAATTAATTTACAGAACATTAGTCCTGCAAAATGATCCAGAAATAAAGGATTCTTAGGACTTCTCTGGTGATCCAGTGGTTAAGATGCCGCACTTCCGATGCAGGGCGTGTGGGTTCAAACCCTAGTCGGGGAACTAAGATCCCACGTGCGGCACGGCCCCAAAAAAAAAAAAAAAGATTTTTTAGCCATATTTCCATCTTGAAGATTTATCATGCATATCAACATATTGAATGTTCTGAAAAGTTCCTTGGTAAAGAAGCCTGTTGTTAAATTTTGTTTGACACAACATTTTTGGTCATGAAAAGTTTTTGTCATATAACTGCTCTTAATATCTTTAACATTAAAGTACTTTTTTGTGGAAAACCACATGGAGTGAATAAACATTGTTCAAAATGTGTTTTTTTAAATAAACCAAATAGGCCCACATTGTTAAAACAGAATTGTTAACTACATATTGTTAGAGCATATGGAGTTTTGCTATATAAATAAGCTATTATTTAAGTCAACACATATTAACATTTACTGTTATTTTTTCAATACTTTTAACAAATTAAGCCTTCAGTTTTAAGAGTAAGTTGTGGACTTCCTTGGTGGCGCAGTGGTTAAATGTCCACCTGCCAATGCAGGTGACACAGGTTCGAGACCCGGTCTGGTGAGATCCCACATGCCGCGGAGCAACTAAACCCGTGCGCCACAACTACTGAGCCTGTGCTCTACAGCCCACAAGCCACAACTACTGAGCCCGCGTGCCACAACTACTGAAGCCTGCATGCCTAGAGCCCGTGCTCCGTAACAAGAGAAGCCACTGCAATGAGAAGCCCGCGCACCGCAACAAAGAGCGGCCCCCTCTTGCCGCAACTAGAGAAAGCCCGCGTGCAGCCACAAAGACCCAATGCAGCCAAAAATAATAAATTAATTAATTAATTTAAAAAAAGTAAGTTGTGCAAATGTAAGTAATTTATTCAGGTAAAATCAATAAGATTTTTTAAAAAATCTGAGGTGGCAGGATTTATACGGAAGGAGAAATACAATATTGTAAGAATGGGTCAATTTTTAGCCTATTTTAATAAAATAGAAGCAAATGTTATATTTTAGTCTAATCTTTCTTATTGAAATTTCATTTCTAAAAGAGAATTTCATCAAGCACACACTGTAAAAATTTAGATTTAAATAAGTAATTGATAGGACTTGGGATAATCATTTAACTCTTATCGATAAGTCATTTAACTCTAAACCTTTGTTTCCTCATCTATAAATTAGAAATTATAGTTGTGGCTAACTCACACGGCTAAGGGTACAAATTAAAGGACATAATACTTGTAAAGTTTTAGCACAATGCCTGGCACATAATTCTAAATAAATGTGATTATTGGACTATCTCAGTTTTCATTCTAACTCTGATATTAGGCAAATTACCCAAAATAAACCAGTGTTCATATTTTTTTTGGTGTGGACCATTTTTTAAAGTCTTTATTGCATTTGTTACAATATTGCTTCTTTTATTTTATGTTTTGGTTTTTTGGCTGAGAGGCATGTGGGATCTTACTCCCCATCCAGGGATGGAACCTGCACCCCCTGCATTGGAAGGTGTAGTCTTAACCACTGGACTGCCAGGGAAGCCCCCCCAGTGTTCATATTTTTAAAATACTACCTAGCTCGTAGGACTGATGTAAATATTTTGCAATGAAAAAACAATATTTAAAAAATTATTAGATACCACTTGAGAACTTAAAAACTGCTTTCCGTCTTTGATTTCTCCCCTCCTCCAAAAATAAAGATTAGCAATTAACCTTTCACAGATTTTTCTGAATCATTCCATGTTCCTGAAATTATAAACCAAGAAACATCCTTGGCTTTACTAAGAAATGAAAATGCAAAAAAAAAAAAAAAAAAAAAAGAATATGCTGTGACTAAGCTACATAAGACCATACCAGTTTCACTGATGAATAAACTATTTGAAAATGATTGGCCCAAGTCACAGAGAATTTATATAAAAGGCAAAAAGAAGCTGTGCAAGTCCTGATACTCAACTGATCATCACATGAAATAAAAGCCCAGGCTATACACAGCTACTTATATCCAAGTTCTCATAGAAATAGTATATGTACTACAGCATTCTTGGTTATTGCTTATTATATGCTCTAGAGAAAAAAAAAGATTACTAATATTCTTGACTTAGTTGGTTCAAAGGAAAGGACTTAAAAATGCTTTTCACGTCTTCAATTCTGCTTTGGTTAAAAGCAAATGACAAAATGGTATAATTAGTATATGCTGTGATGGGAAAGCATCCTGAATCTCAACATCTATATTTCATTTTGGTTCTACGATCAACTAGTAATCCGACCATTTAAAATTGGTCTTTCTGGTTAAATTGTTTCAACTTAAAGCAAGGTAGATAACCTAAGTAACTGCTGCAGTCCTTTACTTAGAGGCAGCAGATATTGTGGAAAAAGCATGGATTTAAGGAGTCCGATCTGGGCTCCCATCCTTATGCTATAATTTCTACTAGTTCTGTATCTTCCAGCAAATTAACTTCCCCAAATGAAAATTTTCAGTGAACAGTAAATAAGATAAAGCATGTGAAGTCCCAGGTAGGTGCCCAAGTAGCTACTTGAATAAAACTTAATATCTCCCTGTCAAACCTACATTTCTCTCTTTCCTTGTAGAAACCGCAAATTTGGGGGTGGCGCGGGGTCTGGCTTCAGCTAATAACCAAAAGTCTGGGCACGTGGATATTTTTCTATTTATTTTCGACATTAAAAGACATAAAAATCAAATTACATTACATTTATTTACACATTTAACAGGTAACCTTCGTTGAAAACAATACATTTACGTGAAACCAGGTCTATCCTGATAAATCCAAGACGTATGGTTTTCCCCCTCCCACAGTACACAGCCACCTCGTCAGGAGTCTAAAATATTTCAAGTGTAAAGTTTAAATTCAGGTTCTATGTACAGTATGGGAGCACATCCCACGTGCCTGCCCAGCCCTGACCTTCTGCACACCTGAGGGACGAGGTCCAGAACTCAGCATTTCTGTTAGCTGTTGATTGTTTGGGGCAAATTCATGAAGAGGGTCGCAGAAGTGCTTGTATTTCTGGAAGCAGACACACTAGCAGGACCTTGGTGTTATTAGAGAATTATCTAATTAGTAATAAGGAGGAAAAAACTGTGAAGTCGCTTACCTGAGCGGGACGCTTCGGATTAAACCATTCTTCCTAACGAGTTCCTGTATTAAGAGAAAGAGAACACCAACTTCAATTTTTTACTTCAGATTTACTTATTTTATTGCACAACTTGGTTTGACGCAATTTATTCTACTGATTTCATTGTTTCTAGTGAAGTTATTTTATGAAATATGGGGATAAGTAAGTTATATTTCTAAGAAAGCCTCCCCCTACCGCTCGGGGAAAATGGAAGCGTCCACGAGCTGTGCTTGCGGGTCCACGCTGTGCTGGGCGAGTAGTCCCACGTGTGGCTCGCTGGCTGTAAGTTGGTCTGTATTTGGCTATGTGTGAGTCTGGGCGGGGGGTTCTGTGTGTGAACTGGGGAGCAGGAGGGCAAGAGGCTGTAAATTATACTAAAGCAAAGACAGTTTTCTTATTTAAAGAGTTAGCTCGTTCTAATAGAGATTTTTTTTAAACGTAAATAATGAAAAAAAAAGGAGGAAAATATTAAAAAAGAAATCGTACCGGCATTACGCTACTCAAACTACAATGACCTCGTTTAATTTTTACATAATTGACAATAATAAGAATTAAGTGGATTTTCATGAATAGTTTTCTAAATATAAAGCATTTCTAAATATAAAGGTAAAGCATAAATTTCATACTATGAAGCATATAGAGTTTAAAGCTTTGTGAAAAATAAAACGTGAAGTATATTTTTTCAAATGAGAGTGGCTTTATATTTTTCTGACTATAATTATAATACGTGATCATAGTTTTAAAAAATCAAAACACAAAAGCATAAGAGAAGAAAGTAAAATCACCTGAAATCTCACCACCCAGTGATAAGCACTGCTAAAACTTTGTTAAACAATTTTCTAGTCATCTTATAATACACACACACACACACACACACTCACACACTTACGTATAATTTTACATAACTGGACACTCTATATGCATACTGCTTTGTACACAGCTTTCTAATGAAATAGTATGTTGTGTATATCTTCTTACATCATTATTTTTCATAACTGGATAGTATGGTTGAACAATAAGTTGTTTAATCAACCCCTGTTAAAGGATAATTAGATTGTTCCCAATTTTTTTATAGTAGATAATACTGTAGAGAATATCCTTATGTATAATCTTTGAGTACTTGTTAGGTTATCTCCTTAGGATAAATTTCTAGAAGTGGAATTGCTGGGAGCAAAAAGTTATATCCATTTAAAAATTTGGTACATATTTTCAATCATTCCTCCAGAAATATGATATCAGTTTACAATCCCACCAAGCACAAGAGAATATCCATTTCTCAACACTCTCAATGTCGCTGAGTATTATAAATCCTCTTAAACTTTAACAATCCATCAAGTCTGTCTGTCTTTCTTTCCTTCCATTTCTTTTATTATTAATTAAGCTGAATATCTTTTCTTATATTTATTGTCCATTTGCATTTCATCTTCTGACATTTTTCATGTCATTTACATATTTTTTCTATTATAGCAGCCATCTATCTCAATTATTTATAAGAACTCTTTGTATATTATAAACTTTAACCTTTTGTTTATATTAAATATAAACATGCTTTTCTAAGTTATTTACATTATAATTTTGCCTATGATGTACTTCTGACATATATTTATTTAAAGTGATCAAATCTGTATATTTTTACTACCCTTACTACTTGATTATAGAGTTGTATTTTAAAGTACGAGAATACATGGATTATGAAGTAGATACCTTTCCTTGGGTTGTCAGCGCCACCATTTTCTGAGGTATGTCACGGTGATTCATTTGACTGATTTATCCTTTGCCCTCCTAAAAGTATTTTTACAAAAGCCTTCCCATTAAAATTTCATTACAATGTACAACCTAACAATAATCTAATCATAAAGTAACCCTAATCTGAGGGATGGCTTACATACAATAAGAGAGAATTCATTTTCACATTATTTCATCTTTTCCAAATACTCAGCACCTTCACAAGGACTCTAGTCTGGCCAAGGAAAGCATCCTACCCTGAAGCCTCCAGCCCCAGAAAAGCATACCAAGCTGTAGAACCTCTCAACCTTTTATATCCTGAAAAACATCACCAGGTCTGTGCCTCATTGCCTTAGGACATTAATAGTCACTATCAACTGCCACCTGAACAGTTTTATGAAAAATTTTTTCCTTCTTTTACGTTGTCTTTGAAATAAATCACAAAGGTGGGATTGTTGGATCCAAGGATATAAATATTTTTTTAGCTCTTGTTATCTTGTACTATATTTTTCTCCAAATGGACAATACTACTAAAATTGTTTATGTTTTCATTTCATTTCAACTTTAATAGTTTTGAGTATTATTAATAATTATTTTAGTTACTTTAATAAGTGTAAAAGAAGTGATTATAGTTTTACATTCATATTTGATTTTCCCACATGCCTTAGCTGTCCATTTTCTTCTGTGTATATTTTATGTTAGTTTTTTTAAATCATGATAAAATTTGCTCTGCATCTCTAGAGATTTAAACTATGCAGGAAAAAACCGGAATAATCCCATTTTAAAAAATAAAGAAAATGTACCTTTCTGAGCAGAAAAATAATAAAAATACAAAACAATACATTCTAGTCTCAATCCCTGGATTCATTTTCCATTAATCTTCGCAGGCATTTTACATGTGTAATCAAATTTAGAATTGAGCCTAAAATTTTCCACAGTGCAGCTAGAATGATCTTTTAGAAATACTAGCTTAAGACCATTAAATAAAAGTCTCAAATCCTAAGCATTGCTTTTTAGCCTCACCATGATCCGACCTCTGTCTGCTCTTCCAGTTTCACTGTCAATCCTGGCCTTCTGTTATGTTAGTTCAGGAAATCTCTTGTCGTTAGTACCCCATACACTATTCCTTCTGCTTGAAAGCTTTTCCCACATCCTTTTTACCAAACAGATCCTCATTCTTCAGAGGGCTCTTGGAATATTGTTTAGTTTGGTGAAGATGGTCAAGGAAGGATCTCTAAAAAACATGGAGATCATGTTAAGAAAAATAATACAGAAACATATACCTTGCACCTCTCCCAAGAAGCCTCATGCAAATAAAGGGTCCTGAAATTTAATCGTCACAGTAAATCCACCTCTGGGTATTAATACCTGCTTTACCTTTATTACAGGGTCATAGGGATCAAAAAGATAGCATATCTGGGTACAAAATGAAATTTAAATTATTCAATTTAAAGCAGTTATCACTTTTCTTAATGTTTTCTTTTTATAGGGACAACACAATAACGAACATTTAATCTCAATAAATTGACAGATTTTACCTATGTTGACAAACAAAGCTAATTATCATTTGTTCGTTTAGTTTATGGACCACTCTAGTCTTTAGGAGATGTTGACCTGTCTGTACTGTGCACAAGTCAGCCACAAGAAGAAACAAGAGGAAAGATGAGTAAGAACTTGGCATGTTTCAGGAACAGTAAAAAAGCCATTTTGTTTCTGAAAGAGTGAACCAAATGACAAATCCCTGTTCTCCTGGAACTTACACCATACCAGGGGAAGAGAGACAAATAAAGTGAACAAACCATCACATAAGTATATGTTGGGTGGTGAGAAGTGCTATGAAAGAAAGAGCAGAGCAGGAGAAGGAGGAGGAGAAGAAAATGAGTGCTATCTTAGGGTGGGGAGAGAAGGCTCCTTAGAGGAGATAACAGAAGCTTCAATGAAGAGGGGGAGCGAACCACGCAGATATCTAGGGAAGAGTGAAACAGGCAGGAGAACAGTGAGTGCAAAGGCCCTGAGATGCTTAGAGAAAAGCAAGGAGTGTGAAGGAGAGTTTGCAAGGAATGAAATGGTAGGAGATGAGGTTGGATTCGTAGCCAGGGTCAGAATTGCTTGGTGCTTGTAGATCGTTGGGTTCATTCTCAATGAGATGGGGTGCCAGTGAATAGTTATAAGCAGAGGAGTAACATGATATGACATATTTTAAAAGGATCACATTGTCTGCTGTGTTTAGGGGATAAGAGCGGAAGCAGGGAGACCAGTCAGGAAGTCACCTGGGTACTCTAGATGGGAGGCAAAGGTGATTGGATTATTGGAGGTGGAGGAAAGGCATCAGAGTCTGGATATATTTTGAAGATAGAGCTGACAGGATTGAAGAATGGATTAGCTGTGGAGTGTAAGAAAATAAGTACCAGTTGGAAGGCACTTGAAAAAATCCAGGTAGAATTATGTATTTATAAATGTAATTCAGTTTGAAATGGTTGCATTTTAATTATTCAAAGATGTTGTTAATAACGCAAATATAGATTTGACGAATCCATTCATCTAAGTTCCTCTAAATGTGAAGGTTTGATTAAAATGTGAAAAACAGTTCTCTGGTTTTGGCTTTTATTTAGCATCTGGCCATAGTAGTAACACTGAAAGTTAAACCACTTGGTGACAAATTCACCAAATACTTGTTGAGCTTGGTTGGCACTGTACCGAGAACTAAGGACATATGATCCATAAGGTACCAATCTGGATTCATACTTAATCTTCAGAATTACTATTTTTTTAGGTAGATACTCTGACATTAATATCCATGCTAGTGTCTGTGACATAGTATTATATAACATCACAGTGTACTTTTAAAAAATAAAAATGTTTCCTATTATAATGCTGATGAGAAATAGGACTACCTCATAGGCTGACTTAGTTATTCTGGCCTTTATTTGTAAATTGCTTTAATTTCCTTGGTATAGAGTTTGATTTAAAATCCATGTAAGGGGACTTTGCTGGTGGTGCAGCAGATTGCCTGCCAATGCAGGGGACACAGGTTCGAGCCCTGGTCTGGGAAGATCCCACATGCCGCAGAGCAACTAAGCCCGTGTGCCACAACTACTGAGCCTGTGCTCTAGAGCCCGCAAGCCACAACTACTGAGCCCTTGTGCCACAACTACTGAAGCCCACGTGCCTAGAGCCCATGCTCCGCAACAAGAGAAGCCACCGCAATGAGAAGCCCATGCACCGCAACTAGAGAAAGCCCGCGCGCAGCAACGAAGACCCAGCGCAGCCAAAAAATAAATTTATTTTTAAAAATTCATATAAGGTAATAATGAACCATATGACAAAGAAGTTTTTGTGTACATTTGATTCAAGTTAATTATGCCTGATTTAGGTTTCTTCTACAGTGACCAGATAGGAATCCTATTTGAAAGTAATCCGTTACTATATAACTTTTAATACCTAGCCAAAATGGCTATGTAATTATTTTGGTAACATTCTTAATTCATCCTGTGAATATTGCGCTACCTTTTAGAACCACATCTCTTTAACACCACAGTATTTTTAAAGAAATATTTCCTCACTTTTTTTTTAAAAATAGTGTCTATAGTATCATTGCAGGCTCTCTTTTTCTAACAATGGTATGCTATCTTAGTGAATGCTTCTGTTAGTGCCACTTAACTAATTGTTATGGTAAACTTAAGTCCAATTTTAGCTTATTTTACCAAATTACAAAGATAAGGTGGCATATATTTTTAATAGATAGATTTCTTTAAAAAATTCATCTGTCCTTTATTTTTGTTGTCGGTCTGTACTAATCAATGAAGAATTGTTTTTTGATAAATGATTTAGAGAGAAAAAGATGGGTTTAGGCTTATAATGTATGCCTGTCATGCTTCTAATGGATACTTTGTGTGTTGTTTTTATACATATTTTAGGGCCAATTAATATTGGGAAAGTGTTCAAATTATTAAGTTTTCCTTTAGCACTTGTGCAATTCTTTTTTTAGCATAATAATTTATCTGGAACTGGTTTGTTATTCTGATACAGTTACTGTAAATCCTTGCCTATCCAACATCCATCCTTCAACAACTCTGAATCTTCAGGTACAACTCTTAGCCGATAATTAAAGTAAACATTACAGAGACAGTGTCAAATCAGAGCTTATGCTTATGCCTTCTGCATCATGATGGTTGGATTGACCACACCAACCAGCCAACAAACAAACAAAACAAAAAACCACCAGAGTACTCTGATTGATTAATCCCGCCCATAAAAGCAATCTTGCTAACTTTTGCTTGTTAAATCCATGAAGCAGGGGATTAGTGGAGGGAGTTAGAGAAGAAAGAAGATTGGAGAGTAAAGGTAGTAACTGCAGAAGTGGCAGAGGTTAGAAAGGGCAGAAATGATGAGAAGAAGCTGTGGGCATGGGTGGCAACAGAGAGCCCTTAATGAGTGAACAGAGATTAGTCAACTCTGCAGGCCACCTCTGGAGCTCTTGAAAGCATACGATACCTCCTTCATGGACTGTTCGCAGGAGAGAAGAATTGCCATGTAGGCATAACCTTTCTTTGTTTTTTTTTAATTGAAGTATAGTTGATTAACAATATTATGTTAGTTTCAGGTGTACAGCATAGAGATTCAGGTTTTTTACAGATAATACTCCATTAAAAGTTATTACAAGATAATGGCTATGATTCCGTGTGCTATACAGTATATCCTTGCTGCTTATCTATTTTATACATAGTATTTCTTAATCCCATTCCCTTAATTTTCCCCTCCCCCCTTCCTTCTCCCCTTTGGTTATCATTGTGTAGTTTGTAAACTGTATATATAGTTTGTTTTCTGTATCTGCAAGTCTGTTTCTGTTTTGCATATACATTCATTTGTATTATTTTTTTTAGATTCCACATGTAAGTGATATAATGCAGTAGAGGCATAACCTTTCTAAAGGCACATATTGTATATCTGTAAGATGTAGTAAATTTCTTTCAAGCTAATATGAATGAGAGCCATGCTTTTTTCTGTGGTTGTTCAGTTGATGAGAAATACCAAGTAATACACAGTTTAATATTTCACAAATAATTATATAGGCCATGCATTTTTGGTGAAAGAAAGCACCTGTAAATGTCTTCCTTTTTGTAGAAATACTAACCATAAATAAAACAATTTTCTCTCCTATTGGCTAAATGCAGTGTCATAAATGGCAAACTTTTAAAGTCTATCTGCCTTAAATAATATTTGTAGAATGACAGGGTATAAATAAATACAAATAAATAAAATCATGCTAAATGTAATTTGTATCCTTTGTAACTAGCTTCATAACTTTTGTAATTAGCCAGCCAAAATAAACATTTTTGTACTTAGCTTAAAACCTGGACTTTTCCCCCCTTTTACTATGTGACATCTTTTAAAAATATATATTAATGTTAAAAAATCGGTTTGTGTATGATTCACTTTTCTGTAATCCACTAAAACGTCATCAACTTTCAGTAACTAGAAAAAAAGTTAGTAATGTTTACTCTAATACTGTGGCTTTCAAAATGCTGTGTTCTGTGGAGCTGTGGTAGGCAGAATACTGCCCCTAGCCTACCAAAGATGTTCATGCCCTAATCCCACACTTTGCAGATGTGATCAAATGTATAAACTTTAAGATGAGAAGATGATCCTGGGTTATCCCGGTAGGCCCAATGTAATCATGTGAGTCCTTAAAATTGGAGAGAAAGTTCACAACAGGAGAAGGGTCAGAGAGACGTGATGCGAGAAGAACTCCACCCCCTGTTGCTGGCTTTGACAATGGAAGCAGTGAGCCATGAACCAAGGAATGCAGACAGCCACTAGAATTTGGAAGAAGAAAGGAAACAGATTCTCCCCTAGAGCCTCCAAAAAGGAATGCAGTTCTTCTGACATCTTGAATTTGACCCGTGCCAGACTTCTGACCTACAGAAATTTAAGATGATAAATTTGTGTTGCTTTAAGTCACTAAATTTGTGGTGATTTGTTATGGCAGCAATAGAAAACTAATGCTGTTTCTCAAACCCAGCTTGGAGAAGGGACTTCTGATCATGATGGAAAGGCCTGGGGAAGGCCACAGACCCACCCATGATCTTCCCATTTTCTGCTTGCATCTACTTGTCCCTTCAGTCACATCTTATCTGCTTCATAATGTTATTGGAATCCACGTGAGATTTATTTTGGGGGAAAAAACCTACTGTTTAAAATTAACACAATATAAATACATATATTGGGTTGGCCAGAAGGTTCCTTCGGTTTTTAGGTAAAAATAAAAGATACATTTTTCATTTTCACCAAGAACTTTATTAAACAACGTATTCACCATTTTGTTCCACTACCTTCTGCCATTTTCAGGCAACTTCATAATTCCATCTTCCCAAAACTTTTTATCTTTTTGAGCAAAGAACTGTTCCAGGTGCCATTTACAGTCTTCCAGGGAATTGAAATTTTTTCCATTAAGAGTATTTTGTAGAGACCGAAATAAATGGAAATCCGAAGGTGCAATGTCTGGTGAATACAGCGGATGAATCAGAACTTCCCAGCCAAGCTGTAACAGTTTTTGCCTGGTCATCAAAGAAACATGTGGTCTTGCGTTATCCTGATGGAAGATAATGCATTTTCTGTTGACTAATTCTGGACACTTTTCGTCGAGTGCTGCTTTTTAGTTGGTCTAATTGGGAGCAGTACTTGTTGGAATTAATTGTTTGGTTTAACGGAAGGAGCTCATAATAGAGGACTCCCTTCCAATCCCACCATATACACAATATCACCTCCTTTGGATTAAGGCTGGGCTTTGGTGTGGTTGGTGGTGGTTGATTTCGCTTGCCCCACGATCTCTTCTGTTCCACATTTTTGTACAGTATCCACTTTTCATTGCCTGTCACAATTTGTTTTATTTTATTTATTTATTTATTTATTTATTTTTTTCCCGCGGCATGCGGGCCTCTCACTGTTGTGGCCTCCCCTGCGGAGCACAGGCTCCGGACGCGCAGGCTCAGTGGCCATGGCTCACGGGCCCAGCCGCTCCGCGGCCTGTGGTATCCTCCCAGACCGGGGCACGAACCCATGTCCCCTGCATCGGCAGGCGGACTCCCAACCACTGCACCACCAGGGAAGCCCCATAATTTGTTTTAAAAACGGAACGTTTTCGTTATGTTTAAGTAGAGAATCGCTTGCTGAAATATGGTCAAGAAGGTTTTTTTCACTTAACGTATGTGAAACCCTCACATCAAAGCGATTAACATAACTAACGTGGTGCAAATGATTTTCAACGCTTGATTTGGATATTTTGAGTATGCGGCTATCTCCAGCATGGTATAACATTGATTGTTCTCAATTATTATCTCAATTTGATTGCTATCAACTTCAACTGTTCTACCCGACCGTGGAGCATTGTCCAGTGAGAAATCTCCAGCACAAAACTTCGCAAACCATTTGTGACACGTTCGATCAGTCATAGCACCTTCTCCATACACTGCACAAATCTTTTTTTGCATTTCAGTTGCGTTTTTACCTTTCTTGAAATAATAAAGCATAATATGCTGAAAATGTTGCTTTTTTTCTTCCATCTTCAATATTCAAATGGCTACACAAAAATTCACCAATTCTGATAAGTTTTTTTTTTTTAATGCATGCTGATATGACAGCTGTCACAATACAATCTAACAAAATTGTTTCGAATGAAGTTAAAGACACCTAAGCACTGTTAGAGCCATCTTACGGAAAAAACTGAATGAATGTTTTTGCCAACCCAATATATGTATATACAATATCTATTCATACATGTATTTATTTATAAACATTTTATTTAAACAAACATTATACAATTTAAAATAATAAGTACATATTTTGTTTCCCTGCAAAAGTGGTTATGATTAGTAACAGGGGCTTAGACTTCAGCACTGTACTGACTTGGATTCAAATCACTGCTCTGACACTTACCAGATATATAATTCTGAATCTCAATTTGTTCATATGCAAATTGTAAGTAATAGCAGTACCTATCATTTATTGAGCATTCTATGCACTCAGCACTGTCCTAAGCATGTTTTCTGAATTAATCATTTAACCCTCCCAAACTAAAACTAGTAATAAGGTGGTAGGTACTCTTATTATCACCATTTTACAGACGAGGAAACTGAAGAACAGAGGTTAAGTAAGTGGCAGAACCAAGCAATCTGGCTGTGAATCCTGAGATCTTAAACAAATATACTTTCCCTGGACTTTGCCTCCTCCTATGACATAACTAAACAGAAAAGAAGCAGCAACTGAGGCACTCAGGCCAACCACAAGGGTAAAATTTTCTTCACCTCACACATCTGAGCTGGAACCAGCACTGGAGGGGAAATGGCCTTCACTCAGGAGATGACAGAGCACTAAAATTGGCTGTCATCACCAGAAAGAGAAACTAGTCAGGGCTGAACACAATGAGGAATTAATGAGATGATCACAATGACTAACATGAATCTAATACTTACAATATGTCATGTACTGAACTAAATGCCATACATATATTATCTCATTTACTCCTTAAAACCTATGAGATAATTACTACTGTTTTCTCCTTTATACAGAGAAGGAAATTAAGCCTCAGAGAGATTAAGTACCTGGATTAAGGGTCAACCAGCTAGGAAGAAACAGAACAGAGAATTTAATTGAGATTGCCTTACTCCAAAGACTGGGCTCTTGGCCAGTTCTTTACATTGTATTAGACTGGCAGAGTAGAAGCTTGCAAATCTATGAGCTCCTCATCCTCCCAGCCCCACCCTGTGATTTGGGCAAATATGAATAAATGTGATGACTGAGCAAGACCTGTGCAGTCTGAATCCCAGGAATCCTTAAAATATATCTCCTATTTGCTTGCTAGTGCATGAATATAATGTAGGTAACTATCTAATCTGGTTTGATGGGCTCCTTTAAAATGCCTGAACTTAGCTACGCAAAGTGCACCAAGATTTTTCCAAGCAGCATCACTCTGGAAACTTAACAACTGTCACCTTAGTACTGAACCACAAGCTTCTCTTGCTTGAATCTTGTGAGGAACCATTGTGAAGTTGAGACTTGTCTCTGTTACTTACTTGCTGTGTGACCTAGTGCAAATCATTTGTATTTCTGAGAAAGTTACTTGCCCCATCTGAAAATGGGTGTATAAATACCATATATAGAGCAGTATAAGGGTTAAAGTAAGATCATAAATTTGAAAATGCCTGGCATGTAGTAAATGCTCAGTAAAATGAATTAAATGAAATAAAATGGCCTTCTTATTTCCAGCCTCGTACTGTTTTTCCAGCCTCGAACTGTTTCTCCAGCCTCTCTCTGCTTAAGTTCGGTCTGACCTGCAGTGATTGTTTCATCTCCCAACTTTTTTTCCCCTCTGGCAAACTCTGCAACCACATTCATAGACAACATGGAGGAAGGCCTGGACTCAGGAATAGAACCTCCTGACTCCTGAGCGGGACTTAAGTCTTTAAAACCTAGTTCTGACATGTTTAATTATGGCATTGCCTTTAAAAAACGTAATGTACTTCCATTATTTTTCCAAGTGAAAAATTTTCTAAACTCAATGAGAAAAGTTGGAAAATTTCAGAAAGAAAAAATCCCACCATAATCCAGTGACCTCTAAATAAACATTATTAACAGTTGGAGGCATATATTTAAGTGTTTTTATTGATATATCTTGAGAAAGGGAGCCTGGTCTCTTTTAAAGATTTTATTCTGAATCAGAAATTCAGCCATAAAAAAGTTAAATCAGCCCAAATTAGCATTTGATATGGAAGACCTACTGTGTGTGAGACATTTAACTAATAGTCTACAGAATTTAAAGTGAAATAATCAGTGTGTTACCTCAACAAAATGTAGAAAGGCAGACTGGAGCACACTATGAAAATTTAGATGAAAAAACAAAGGGCTAGATGGTAATATATACAAAAGTAGCAGAAATTTCACATGGCAACTCATGAAAAAATTCCCAAATGAGTGATATCAATAGTGAGTACTATGAGTTCAAACTTGCCAGGATCTTTCAGTGAACAAGAGCAATTATGAAAAGATGAAGTTTCTGATAATAAAATGAGAATAACATAGGTCCTGTGTCAGGTTGGGGGTAATGTCTGAAGCCTTTTCCAAACTAGAATAAACAGGTTCAGACTTAGAATTTAGATGCCAGGGAATCCGTTGATTTGAAAAAGACTTGGAAAGAATTTTCTAGGCTAGAAATCATTTTTTTCTATATTAATATTTCAATCTTATCCTCCTGGGTCACAAATAAACAGAGGGAGCTGAAGGAATAGTAGGGGATCTTGAAGGATAAAGTCAACTTTTCATTCAGTTTATTGGATATTTATTGAACACCTACTATGTGCCAGTCACCTAGAGAGCAAGGTGCCATGTATGTACACACATAGACTATGACCTGATTGTGCAGTACACGATCTATACAACTGTTTGTGATAACCCTGCAATAAAGATACAGCAGTGAACAGGTTCCTGCTTTTGTGGAGTTTACAGTTGAGGGAAGAGTGGGGAAACTAACAATAAATATGTCAAAAATAAGGGTATTTCAGACAGTGATAATTGTTTTGAAGAAAGTAAAATAGGGTAATGAGATAGAGAGTGATGGGAGCAATATCACAAGAAAAGCCTCTTTAAAGAGGTAACATTTGAGTCGAAACCTGAATGACAAGGAGTCAACCATACAAAGATTTGAGAGATGACTATTCTAGGTAGAGGAAAAAGGAAGGGCAAAGTTTCTGGATGGGAATGATTTTGCCATTTATTCCAGTATGTCAGTAACATAGTGAGTGAGAGGTGGGCAACAAGGCTGTAGCAGTAGGCAGGGACTAAATTATGTAACTATGGTAAGAGGTCTAGATTTTACTTTAAAAGAAATATTAAACCTTTAATAATATACGATAAGAAAGAGTCAGATGCTCCATGTTGGGGTGAAGATTTGGGTGAACAAAAATTCTAGCAGAAGGATGGATATAATAGTTTTGGGGTTTTGTTGTTTTGTTTTGTTTTGTTTTGATTTTTGGCATTGAGCCAGCCTGGCTAGAGATCTTGGAACCAAGAACAAGCTGTGGACCAACTGCTATTCCCAGGTCACCCCATGAAAGCCTCAGGTTTGGTTACATTGACTAGTGATGCAGTAGTCTAAAAGACTGGTGACAAAGGTATCTATACAACAAGGAGATAATACTACACACCCATTAGAATGTTCAACATCCAGAACATTAATAAAGTCAAGTCCTGGCAAGATGTGGAGCAATAGGAATTCTCATTCATTGCTCTGGATCTATGACTCTGTTTCTATATTGTTATGTTTGTTCATTTGTTTTGTCTTTTGATTCCACATATAAGTGAAGCTGTACAGTATTTGTCTTTCTCTGTCTGACTTATTTCACTTAGCATAATACTTTCTAGGTCCATCTGTGTTGTTGTAAATGGCAAACTTTCATTCTTTCTCATGGCTGAATATTATTCCATTGTAAACAAATACACCACACTTCTTCATTTATTCAACAAATGAGAGTTCATTCAATGGGAATGAAAAATGGTACAGCCACTTTGCAAGACAGTTTGGTGGTTGCTTACAAAACTAAACATACACTTATATGATCCAGCAATCATGCTCCTTGGTATTTACCCAAGGGAGTTGAAAATTTATGTCCACACAAAAACTCGCACATGGAGTTTAGAAAAGATTTATTCATAATGGCCAACACTTGGAAGCAACCAAGATGTCCTTCAGTAGATAAATGGATACATTTATCTGTACCACATTAACTGTGGTACATCCAAACAATAGACTATTACTCAGCACTAAAAACAAAGGAGCTCTCAAACCCTGAGAAGACATAGAGGAAACTTAAATACATATTGCTAAGTGAAAGAAGTCAGCCTGAAAAGGCTATACACTGTATGATTCCAACTATATGACATTCTGGGAAAGGTAAAACTATAAAGACAGTAAAAAGATCAGTGGCTGGCAAAGGTTGGTGGGGGAGGAAGGAATGAATAGGCAGAGCACAGAGGATTTGGGGGGCAGTGAAATTACTCTGTATAGTGGTAACAGTGTACACTACACTACACTGTATAGTGTAGAAATTACTCTGATACTATAGTGGTGGATGCATGCCATTACAAATTTGTCCAATCCACAGAATGTACAACATCAAGAGTGAACCCTAATATAAACTATGGAAGTTGGAGGATTATGATGTGTCCATGTAGGCACATCATTTGTAACAAATGTACCCCTCTGGTGTAGGATGTTGATAATGAGGGAGCCTATGCATGTGTGAGGGCAGGGTGTATATGGGAAATTTCTGTACCTTCTGTTCCATGTTGCTGTGAGCCTAAAACTGCTCTAAAAAGTAAAGCCTATCAAATACTAATAAATATATCTTATTATACTTCAGTGTTTATATTTCTTTTAATTTTGCTTTAAATTTTCTTTTTAAATTTTATAAACCTTTCTTATTATCTCAGCTCTTCTATCATTCTAGTAACCATAATCAGGTATAGATTTCACTAACGTTCTCTATTTCTCTAACTTCCCTTTCTGTGTGTGAAGACCTAAAGTGGCCCTCCAGCTTTGCCACAGGGCAAAGCCTCCTTCCTTACTTCATCAGGAAGTGTAGAAGAGTGTGGACTGCATGCTTGCCAGCAGGGTGACTCTGGGGTTCTGACTTTTGGACTAACAGAAATACAATATGAGATACATATGTTACTTTAAATTTTTCTAGTAGTCACACTAAAAAAGTAAAAAAACTAAAACAGAAACCAAAAACCCCAAAACAGATGCAATGAGTTTTAACTAGATTTTATTTAACCCAATATACCTAAAATATTCAATACTATCATTTCAACAAGTAATTAAAATAAAAAATTATTAATGAGACATTTTACATTCTTTTTCATAACACCTTCTAACTCCAGTGTATGTTTTAGGTTTATAGCCCATTTCAATTCAGACACATTTAAATGCTCACTAGCAACATGTGGCTAGAGGCTACCATGTTGGATAGGGCAGTTCTAGATCTTACTTCCATTGACTTTTGAGGTTTGGTGATTCCAATCTACTTTGTCCTGTGGTGACTGGGCCTCTTGTCTTGGCTCTGATGTGACTTCCTGTTTCTAGATTTCTGTTCACCTTGAACCTTAAACTCCTGAATTGCTGTTACCAGAAATGGCTCCTTTGCCTGACTCTCTTACTACCTGCTCCCTGGGACTAACATTGCCCTGCTGCTACTTACTAGATGCGACATGAGTAATTACCTAGACTTTTCTGCATTAGAAGAGAGTTCTATTTTATAGAAGTGTCATTGAATGGAAAAACATGCTGAATTCTCTGTGGCTCACTTAAATTAATCTGTGGGGAGATTAACTACTTAGAACATAAAACTATTATCTGGTTATCACATCCACCTGTGACTGCTTACTGCTTGCTGGCATTGTAGACAGAGGAAAACCATTTTTGAATATCAGAAGCTGAATATTACCTTGGTCTTTCTCTTTGAATTTTTTCTGTGAAAATTCCTAATCTTTACCCCAGGCCAATGGATGATTCAAACTTTCAGGTAAATTAGGGCCAATGTCATGTGCTCAGAAAGGCAGAAAAAAACAAAAACAAAAACAACACAATAATTTCCAAAATATACCTAACTCGACCCTTCCCGGTTAAGTTGGAAATCTCAATAGTCTTTTACTCTGCTATTTTACCTTTGAAGGCAAAACTCTGTGGTTGCAACTGCATGCTCACAGGTGAAATTCAACCCTGAAAATGTGCTTTGTTGGCACACACAGTGTTTAAAATTCTTTTGAGCCACTCTTCAGAAATTAGGAGCTTTCACATAAACATTCAGTTTTCTAGCTTCCCTTAAAAATTTTGAAGACTCATCCACATTGAGCCATCTTCTCACATGGTACCTTTTGGCTGGGCTAGATTTGAGAGGGTCTATGCTCTTTCTATTTTGATATGGTCAATTACCCCTGGCTCATTTCTTCTATATAATAGATAGATCTGTCCTCATCTGGGCCTTTGAGTTGGCAACCTCCATAACTCATCACACCTGTCTGCCCTTTGTCTTCCACTATTCTCTAGGGTCCAGGCTGTCGTCTGTTTTTTTTTTTAATTAATTAATTTATTTATTTATTTATGGCTGTGTTGGGTCTTCGTTGCTGTGCACAGGCTTTCTCTAGTTGCAGCAAGCAGGGGCTACTCTTCGTTGCAGTGCTCAGGCTTCTCATTATGGTGGCTTCTCTTGTTGTGGAGCTCAGGCTCTAGGTGCGTGGGCTTCAGTAGTTGTGGCACATGGGCTCAGTAGTTGTGGCTCACAGGCTCTAGAGTGCAGGCTCAGTAGTTGTGGCACACGGGCTTGGTTGCTCCACAGCATGTGAGATCTTCCCAGACCAGGGATCGAACCCATGTCCTCTGAATTGGCAGGTGGATTCTTAACCGCTACGCCACCAGGGAAGTCCCTGTCTTCTGTTTTTGAGAGGCCTTCTTTTTAGATCCTGAGTCTTCTGTAGATCCAGGGGGTGCAGAACAATGGAGATAAACTGGTGAAGTCATTCGGGTATCTAAGTCTCAGGTGCAACTCAACCGAATTCCTTGATTGCCATGTGTTTTAGGGGACTTTTTGGCCAATGATCTGGGGAAATTCCTTTTCCTTGCTAGATCCCTGGAAATAATTGGTCATTTTGTAAGCTAGTGAGTGAAAGTTTCAGATGTCAGTCATAATTATTTTTCAGCAAAGTCTCTTTATTGTCTGCTCAATGTAATATTAATGAATAATGCAATATTACTCATACTAGTTACTCAATCCTCTGGTGGTGAAGTCTCTTTTCTTAAGGGTTGAACTATTTTAAAACACCAGAAATTAGGGATCCCCTGCTCTCTATCCCACCCCAACCACTTATCTTAGGGGAGGCAGAAAGAAAAGAGATTTGTCTAGGTAGAAAGCCATATCCACAAACTGGTTGTTGCTTCCTTCCTAACAATCTTTGATTAATAGTTTTACTTTCTCATGCGGAGCACTGAAAGGCAGTTTCTATCAGAGATGACCCAATGTAAGTTAAAAGAAAAATTAGTGTTCCATGAACTATGTTATTTCCTTGTTATCATTTATATAAATAACTTCATTAGGAGGGGGAAGACTTACTGTGCTGTACTTTCCTGATGAAAGTTTAGAAGTTCGTAGGTTCACTGGCAAGGAACTTGGCAAACGGCCAAGAAAACCCCCAGCTGGCCCACTTCAGGATTATTTAAGGGTCTCAGGCATCCCATCTCAAAGTCTCCTTTACCTCTAACCTAACTCTATTCAAAATAAGTCACCTTAAGCCTGTGATTCTTAATCTTTAGTGGGGGAGCTTGTTAAAATACATATTCCTGCGTCCCACCTTTAGAGACTTCAGTTTCACCAGTTCTAGGATGGGACTGAGTACTCTGTTTTAACAAGCCCTGCAGGTGATGCTGATGCAGATGATCTGTGTATACACACTGAAAAATCACTGCATAAGGGAATCCAGCATCTTGATTTTAAAATCATACTAAGGTTATAACTATCTAATATTCCTTTCTGAAAACACATTCTAATGGTGGTGGTGGGGTTTGGGAGGAGACTGAATACTTTAAAACTTGGCATATCACAATGGTAGGGGAAGGGTACTTAAAATGGGGACTTTGCATGTACTTAATTCCTTATGATTTCATAAAGCTTCCTTTCTAGTAACAAAATCTTGTTAGAAACAAGAATAGGTGCACAGCATAAGAGAGGAAAAAGAATGGGAGATGAAAACATTTCTCCTCAAAGGGGGTGTCATTAAAAGGCTTTAGATAATGCTTGAAGTTAGGAGGAACAGGCAAGGTATCATCTTTTAATTTTCAAAAAATCAGTTAAGGGGGCTTCCCTGGTGGCACAGTGGTTGAGAGTCCGCCTGCCAATGCAGGGGACACGGGTTCGTGCCCAGGTCCGGGAGGATCCCATGTGCCGCGGAGCAGCTGGGCCCTGAGGCCATGGCCGCTGAGCCTGCGCATCCAGAGCCTGTGCTGCGCAACGGGAGAGGCCACAGCAGTGAGCCGCCCGTGTACCACAAAAAAAAAAAAAAAAAAAAATCAGTTAAGAAGATTTCTGCTGCAAGTAACAGATTACCCAGCCATTAAATCTATAATCCATAATCCATAAAGACATTCAATTATCTCAGAAAACAAGGAACCTGCCAATAGGGTGTTCCAGATGTGGAGCTCAATGATCCAGGCTCACTCCTCTCTGTCATCCTCAGAATGTTGGCCTATTGTTCCATACTTATCACCTCATGGTCGCAAGATGGCTGCATCTTCAAACTTTCAAGGAAGAAAAACAGGTTCATCTTTCTTTGAGCAAAATTCTTCCCTAAAGTGCACCCAACAGATTTCCCCTCATCTCGTTGTTCAGAACTAGCCAGAACTGACTCATACCAAACATTAACAAAGGAGAATGAGTTTACACTCTTGGTTTATGACAATTATGGTCCATGTCCTGGCCTGGAAGGAGAGTCCACCTTCTATGAAAATGCTGCTGCTAGAAAAAACTCAAGGTCTCTTATATTGATATATAAACTATAAAGAATTGGTGAAATAACAATAGATAGGCAACTAATCATATCTGCCTTGATTTTTAATTAGCCTTAGGATTTTAGTGGTTGCAGAATCCTAGGAATGCATTGAGAATGGGGTGGTAGAGTGGGAGGGAGGGATTATGGTCAGAATTGCTTCTGAGGATGGTGGGAGGGTGGAGTGGGATGGGAGTGGGTACGTAGCAGATGACCTGGAGAAACAGTTGGCTTTCTTTTTTGATATTTTGATCAGTCATGCCTTAGTTGAGGATGCCTTGGTAAGAACTAGAAGTGTTTGTAAAGCTTGTATTGCCACAAAGAATAATAAAATAAAAGTGACAGCAAACTTGTAACTCTTCTGTAAGTTAATAATCTTTAGTTATATTTAGTTATATTCAAACCCTATCTGTAAGATATTGCTTATTGCAATAATTTAGTATCTTACCACCTTCTACTTGAATATAAAACAAAGTATTGTTTCAGCTTCTTACAACTCCCATGAGAGACTGTGGTAAATACAACTGTATAGTGTTTGCTTTTATCTTTAGCTCTGGAGATCACATGAGGCATTTAGACATGTTGGGGAAAAAATGTCAGCCATATATGTAATGCATTTGTTTATTTTATGCTTTGCCTTGTTCCGAAAATACTTGAAGTGGCTTAAAAGAATGCACCTAATACGGATAATAATAAGTAGAAATGTCAGCCTATCACCAAAGTAGGAGAAGGTTACTATTTTTAAATTATATATAATGTAAAATGATAAAAAATGCATTTAATCTTTAAAAAATGAATTTAGTCTAACTAATGTTATACTTTCAAGGATTATTCTTTCAAAATTAAAATGTAAATTGTAATTGGGAAGTCTTTGCTTTCAACTTTGTTCTCATTAGAGTTGTTTTAAACAAAGGACTTTATTTCTTTTGTAACAATTTCAGAATAATAAACATGAACATTAATATTTGTGTCAATATACTTAATGGTTATTGGAATTTTTACTTTATAAAAATTGAATTTCTATTTCAGAAATAGTATATTTAATAACTATTGACATTTTAAGCACTTAAAGTCTCTATTGATATGAACAATATTGAAAAAATAGGTATTGGTTTATCTGACATTGTAATATCTTAATAGATATATTTTAACATTTTATGAGGAAGTTAAATTTCATTTAAGTTAACTGGAAATTACTGTTGCATCAAAGTGGTACAATGCAATACGCTTTAACTTTAATAACTGTTTTAACAATATCTTGAAATATATTGAAACAATATTCTTGAAATATGAAAGAAACAGACAACACTGTGTAATATAGTCATTTTAAGCTAAAACCTTGCCTTTGGAAAATAAATCCTGGAAAATGGCCCAATAATAGGGATTCTCTTGAAATTTCTTTCAATTAAACAGCGGTAAAGATTTTAATCTCCTTTCCCTCAGGAATGAAAAACATGCCATCTGTGTTAATGGTTTTAAAATTTTAACGTTAAGCATTTTGAAATGGTTAGAATATCAAGTTCTTAATACTGGACTTTAGAATGAAAAACAAGTTAAATCTAAATTACAGTGTTTTAATATGTGTATGTATATGAGTCTGTGTGTGTGTGTGAGAGAGAGAGAGAGAGAGCGAGCGAGAGAGCAAGAGAGAGAGATCTGAGAAACTTTTCATAATCATTTGAAATATGATTTTGAAGAATTGAAAAGTGAATTAATTGAAATAGCTAACTGATTGATTCTCATTTATTCAAGAGCTTTTAAAATTATTTAGGCTAATGACTGACAAAACCAAAGCACATAAATCAAATAGCATAAAAAGTTAAGCAAAGACTTCCCAATTACAATTTACATTTTAATTTTGAAAGAATAATCCTTGAAAGTATAACATTAGTTAGACTAAATTCATTTTTTAAAGATTAAATGCATTTTTTATCATTTTACATTATATATAATTTAAAAATAGTAACCTTCTCCTACTTTGGTGATAGGCTGACATTTCTACTTATTATTATCCGTATTAGGTGCATTCTTTTAAGCCACTTCAAGTATTTTCGGAACAAGGCAAAGCATAAAATAAACAAATGCATTACATATATGACTGACATTTTTTCCCCAACATGTCTAAATGCCTCGTGTGATCTCCAGAGCTAAAGATAAAAGCAAACACTATACAGTTCTATTTACCACAGTCTCTCATGGGAGTTGTAAGAAGCTGAAACAATACTTTGTTTTATATTCAAGTAGAAGGTGGTAAGATACTAAATTATTGCAATAAGCAATATCTTACAGATAGGATTTGAATATAACTTGAGAGTTAAATGTTAATGAGAAATGCACTAAAGTGTCTATATACTTTTTTCTTCAAAATTTACTGTGCATGATATTTATCATTTCACTTAGTAATGCTATTGAAATATAACTATTTTATAAGAAGTTATATTTTGGAAAAGGGGAAAAAGGGATTGGAAAATTCACTATCTAACATGGTTCTTGGGTAAATATACCTAGGGTAAAAATATCATGTGACTGATACATAGTAGGCGCTCAATAAATACTTATTGGAAATGAATGAATATGATGGGTTAATTTGGACAGCAGAGCTATATGCAGATTCAGTTCTTCTTATTTATGAATAAACTCCCTGAACATTATTAATGATAGTAATATCGCTATTACCACAGGGCAGCCACTATATTACAGTTATTTGACAATGCCATACTTTAAGGAAATGAAGAGAAACACTTGGGAAACAGAAAGAGATATTATATGATTGTTGAAGAGGGATTTGCCCAGAATATCAGAAGTAGTAGTTTTTATTCTTCTATCTAATAATGTTTAGCATGGTTGAATCATGTGTATTGCAAAGGCTGGTAATACTCAAATTATTGTAATCATGTTAATCTTATTTCAAAGTTCATCTGATATACATGTGATGATAGTCATAATTGTACTATGCTACCTGATCTTTAGACAACAGTAGTGACATAGGGATCACAAAAATGGATATATGAATTATTATCCATCTTACAAGATTGGGCTAGGGTTAGCAGAGGTGGATCAAGGGGATGGGAGGTGGTGGACAGGAAGGAGGGTGGGGCAGTGACGGGAGACTGAATGGTTCAGGAAGTTACTTAATATCTAACTTTCTCAAGAACAGGAACTGGGAAGTCATAAAACTTCCCTTCCTCCTCACCTAGGGTTGTGTTTACTTAAAGGAGAAATCTGTTTGATAAAATTAAGCGTTGTTCAGCTGCTCTCAAATTTCCAAATCCAAGGAGAGAGAAAGAGATCCCATGGGTGTTAAGGACAGAGGAGTAGCTTTGGGAAATGCACTGAAATATCTGCAGGTGTAAACATGCTAACACCTCTGAGAGATCGAAAAGGAAGTTTTCATTCATTCACGTTTCATTCATTCCTTCAGTGAGCATTTATTGAGCATCTAGTATTTTCTCCAAGCCACTGTATAGATGTAATGCAATTCCAAGGAATCTAATCTCTGTTGTCAGAGGCCAAGAGGTCACTATTTGTGCTTGCCATAAGACTATCCCTTCCTAGATGTCTTCGCTTTCATCTGTATGGAAAAGAGGAAGCCCTAAAAACATTACTCCCTAATCACAGCTTTGCCACCAGTATCTGCTGTGAACCCACAAAAATTAATTTCATATTAAAACTGCAAGTAGCCCCAGACTCCCCTTCCTAATCATTTCCCACTTGAATTCATACACTGTTCACACCCTCTATTTAATTTCTTTCTCCCACTTCTCCCTGACTTCTGAAACCTTTAACACTATGTCCTTTGGAACTTATGGATCCATCATCAACAATTTGTTCTATATCCTCAAACTTCTCTGAAGGTTCCCCTCACTTCCTTGCTCTAATCGAAACCTGACTCCCTCCTGAGTCTACTTCTACACTATCAAGTGATAAGATGTTTTTTCTCCCATAGGATTGGGGTTAGGGTGGGGGGAGTATGTGGCCTATTCTTTATCACCACTTTTAGAGCATTCTCACTCTCCCTCTTCCCTAAAAAATACTCAGATGTGAATCTCATGTCATCAGACTATCCCCACTACCTCCCTTATTGCTTCTGTCTTCTGGCCCCCTGGGTCACAGCTCATCATTTCTTAGTTTTATCTCCTGACCCACTGTACACTACTCCTATCTTAATTCTTGGTAATGCCAATAAACATGTGGGTGATCCTTCCAACCTTCTGGTCACTTAGTTCCTTCACATCTCTCTTCCAATAATCTTGACCCTACCTTAGTTCCTCATCCCATAATTATAGCCTAGACTTTCTCATTACCAATAATTGCAATGGCTTCATAATCTCAATTTGCTGCATACTATTCTCTGACAACCACTTTTCTAACTCATCTCTCTGTACAGTAACTTTAACAAGCTTTGGATCTAACCAGAACCTCAGTCCATTGATCCTATATAATCACTATGTAAATCACTATATAAGCACTATAATCACTTACTTTCATTCATCCTCAAATCCCTTGCCCTTCTCTCTTACCTCATCACACTGCCATAGCAAAACCACAACCCTGATTAATCTAGCCATTGCTGCTGCGTGCCTGCAACCCCACAACTGAACAGAGCTAGGAAACAACACACAGCTGTGCTTTTGGTCTCAATTGAAATTCATGATCATTAACCTCATTGGGCCCTTAATGATTTTTGAGAATCGTCCTGTGTTCTCCTAGTCCATTCACTTTACCACTCTCTTAGGTGACAAATTCATACCTTCTCTTTTCTCCTCAAACCTCTAACATCTCCTTTCATATCTTCATGCAAATGAAGTGTAATTTTTCGATGAACAAACAGCCTCCTTTTAAAGGCCAATCTCATCTTCTCTTCTATTAAAGTACATCTCCAGCAACTCTTCTCTCTCCTACATTATCATTTTTTCCCTCTTCATGGTCATTCCCATTAGCATGCAAACATTCTATCTGTTCTTGTATTTTTACTTTAATGGAAACATTTATGGAGCATCTACTCGTGCTGGAGGCATGAAAAAGAAAAAGAATCATTGCCTGTTACCTCTACAAGTCAGAGGTAGCACTTACCTGAGAAAGATTTTAGGATTAAAGACTGTAGATGTAACGAGTTAGCTTACTTTAATATCACCTGTGAACTTCCATAATACCAGCTTCCTATTGACCAGGTAATATCTATAATAGAGGTCATTTTGCTCAAAGTAGAAGACTTTTGTGAGGCTTTGCACGCTTTCTGTCACTAGAGATGATAATTGAACTTGACTGTGAATTCTCATGCATAGTACCTGGCTATTTTCCTGGCAAACAACAAAGATGACTCTGCTCGTTAAATTAAGGTTAAGGTAATAATAATTGCCACAATTTATTAAATGTCAATAAATTTACTGAATGCCAGACTCTTGGCCCCAAGTTTTTGTACATCTGTTCATTTAATCCTCACTGCAATCTCGTGAGGCAAAGGGTGATCCCTTAATTCAAAGGTGGCTAACTGAAAAACAAATAACTTTTTACATGTAATGAAGACCCTCCCCATGGGTTTTATAAAATTTTTATTTTAATTGGAATAACATACAAATTGTGGTTTGAATAGTCAAAGACAAAAAAAAGCATGCATACAGATGGTCTGAACTAAATAAATCATGGCACTTGAGAATGAATGCTGTCTTATGAAAGAGAACACGTCAATAGCTACAGTGGACTTATTGTGTGAGTGGTTTCTGCATGACGCCAGAAACCCTGGGCAATGACAGGACAATTTAGCCAACAGACAACTGGTACCATTAGGGGACATGCGGGCAGGAGGGCATGGGTGAGAAAGGAGGAGGGAACACCCAGTTATTGTTAGATAAGGAGGAGGGAACACCCAGTTATTGTTAGATAAGGTATACTTTTAAAATTAGATGGTTTAGCTTTTTTACTCTCAATTTTATACTTTGAAAAATTTCAAACCTATAGAAAAGTTGAATGACTAGTACAATGAACAACCATATGTTATTTATATAGGTTCAAAAATTAACATTTTGCCATATTTGCTTCTCTTTATATATTTATATTTTTTCCTTTTTTTTTTTTTTTTGGCCACGCAGCTTGAAGGGATCTTAGTTCCCTGACCAGAGGTTGAACCCACACCCTCGGCAGTGAAAGCCAAGTCCTAACCACTGGACCACCAGGGAATTCCCTTACTTATTTTAAAAGTTAGTTGCAGATGTCCTGATGCTTCAGCATGTATCTCTCAAGAACAAGGACAGGGCTTCCCTGGTGGCGCAGTGGTTGAGAGTCCGCCTGCCAATGCAGGGGAAACGGGTTCGTGCCCCGGTCTGGGAAGATCCCACATGCCGCGGAGCGGCTGGGCCCGTGAGCCATGGCCGCTGGGCCTGTGTGTCCGGAGCCTGTGCTCCGCAACGGGAGAGGCCACAACAGTGAGAGGCCCACATACCGCAAAAAAAAAAAAAAAAAAAAAAGAACAAGGACATTCTACATAATAACAAGCCTATTTGTCACACTTACCAAATTTGACATGAATCCATTATTATTCTCTAATATGCAGTCTATTTTCAAATCATTCCTACTGTCCCAATGTCCTAATAATATCTAGTATAAATCAGGTTTAACTCTGCTTTAGAACCCGATCATAGATCCTACATTACATTTGGTTGTCAAGTCTCTTTAATCTCCCTTAGTCTAGAACACTCCCTCAATCTTTTGGTCCTTCATGACATTGATCTCATAGAAGAGTCCAGGCCAATTGTTTGGTAGACTGCTCCTCAGTTTGGATTAATATGATTTTTTTCTCTTATGATAAGATTCACATAAAACATTTTTGGTGGGAGTACCACGTAGATGATGTTAAGATTAATTTGAACACATTTTCTTAATAAATGTATTACCATAAACTATGTTTCATTTCAGTAATTTATATGCACATTAAAATTTTTTTTTGCTTATAATGCAATTTTACTCAAAGCCGTTAAACATGAGATGAGGGGCTTCCCTGGTGGTCCAGTGGTTAAGACTTCGCCTTCCAATGCAGGGGATGTGGGTTCAATCCCTGGTCAGGGAGCTAAGATCCCACATGCCTTGGGGCCAAAAAAACAAAACATAAAACAGAATATTGTAACAAATTCAATAAAGGCTTTAAAAAATATGGTCCACATCAAAAAATCTTAAAAAAATAAATGAGATGAAATGTGGTCTGTACTAATTGTCATGAATAAGAAATCCTTTGCAGATTAGCAGATTATATATTTTCATAGAAAATTTTAAAAATTAAGAATGATGCAAGCTAAAATGTGTGGATGTAATTGGTTTAAAATATTTATGTATTTACTGTGTGCAAGACTAACAAGTGCACTATATTATTTTTGTCTCGGTGATAATGAAGTAATGTGAACCCTTTTTAGCAAGTCTTAATAAGTCTTTGCTGCAATGTGGAGTAAAACTAACAAGGTGTTTGGTGAGAAATGCCAAAATTGTAAATTATAGAAACAGGAAATAGAGAAAATCTCCTGAAATAGCCTAATGCTTATTTACAATATTTATTTACAAACTGTTAATGCATGGTTTACAATAACAATGGCTGCTGTTTACTGAGTGTGTGCCAGATCTGTTACAAGTATCTCCTGTAATTAGCACAACAATCATAGGAGAAAGATATAAATATTAGCATTTTATAGGTTGGAAACAAAGCAGCTTTTAGCCATTATTCTAAATCCCTTTGGTTTTATCAGTCTACAAAAGTGCTATATTTTATTGCCATTATTGATGCCGTAGTGTATTCTAAACTTCAGGGTTTGTGTGTGTGTCTCTCTCTTTTCTTATAAAAAAAAGAGAAGAATAAGCTTAAACTTATATCTTTCTAAAATTCATTTTTACTGTTTTCCCCTGGCAGAGTCTGTTATGTTCTGGATAGAACTCTGAGGATAGTATTATTTTTCTTGTTTATCACTTTATTTTTTCAATAAAAAATACTAATTTGGTATAATATAAACAGTTATATCAACAGCCAAGATGGCTAAGAAAGAAAGCTGCTGTTTATATTCTCTTTCTTAGTAAGTGTTATGCTTGCTTTGGCTACATTTTCATTTTTACAAATTATCAGTTTTTGTTATTTTTCCATGTAAAAAGTGATGTGGGGACTTCCCTGGTGGTGCAGTGGTTGGGAGTTTGCCTGCTGATGCAGGGGACACGGGTTCGCGCCCCGGTCCGGGAGAATCCCACGTGCCGCGGAGTGGCTAGGCCCGTGAGCCATGGCCGCTGAGCCTGAGCATCCGGAGTGTGTGTTCCGCAACGGGAGAGGCCACAACAGTGAGAGGCCCGCGTACCACAAAAAAAAAAAAAAAAAAAAAAAAAGTGATGTGAAGACTTAATTTAACTTCTAAATTTTGAATCGAATTCTTAAATGAACATTATAATGATTAACTACAATATTTCTTTATTTTATTATATAAATATCTTAAAAATAACACGGTAAATTCATAATATTAAAGTAAACATGGAAGGCAGGGACTCCATACAGTAAACTCTCTTATTTTTAGTGCTTAGTTGTCAAAATGCCTTTATAGTAGGAGTAATTTTTAGTTCAAATCTTCACCCAGCATCTGATTTTAATTTCTGCATGATCTTCTACACCTAACTGGATATATAGAATAAAAAAATGGAGTGTGTAAACAATTGTGCTCCAATATTACTCCTAAAAGAAGGTTTCCCCAAATGTCTGGCTAAGCAATACAATGAAGGCAGGTCTGGGAAAAAAAGACTTTTGGACACATGTACATGCCTCAGGGATCAAAGAAAACCAGGGTCTAACATGTAATGCAAGTGCTATGATTCGACACACTTATTTAATTTGGTGATTTAAAACTGTGATAAGAGGCATGCAAAATGTGGTGTCAAATTCAAAAAGTGTGGTGATCTGCCTTGTTTTCAACTTGTTGTTATCTGATGAAAACACTTTTCCACAAGCAAGACTGATGAGCAGATGGTGCTAATAAGGCCAATTAAGTGCTAAGCTTCTGGAAATGTTTTTGTTGAGTGACATCTTCAGACTGGTTTCTGCTAACATGCATCTTAAGCCATGTGTTTCTAAGGTGCAGTAGCATTAATGCTAACGGTCGCTGGAATTTTCATTTTCAAGAACATGCAGTCATGGGCTTCCCTGGTGGCGCAGTGGTTGAGAGTCCGCCTGCCGATGCAGGGGACACGGGTTCGTGCCCTGGTCCAGGAAGATTCCACATACCGCGGAGCGGCTAGGCCCGTGAGCCATGGTCGCTGAGCCTACCCGTCCGGAGCCTGTGCTCCACAATGGGAGAGGCCACAGCAGTGAGAGGCCTGCGTACCGAAAAAAAAAAAAAAAAAAAATGCAGTCACTCAAGACACATACAAACCCTTTGCCCCAGTTCCAAAGACAGTATATGAAGTTGAATGATGAGATTCTAACACTTTTGGGATTCTGGGGGGCTCAGTCTAGGTCACTGGTTTCTAGCAATTGGGGCATGAAGAAATTTTCTCTAGTTTGCAATGAAAAGAGGAGTATACAAAAAAAAAAAAAAAAAAAACCTAAAAAAAAGTAATAGATATTTGGGGTGCTTTTCCATTTTCCCTCTTAACTTTTACTTTCTTTTTTTTTTTATTCTTGTAGTTTGGAAGTAATTGACCCTATTCTTATATTTATTTCTATCTGCATACTATGTTTTATTTAGATCACAGGTAAACAGAATTGAATTAACCATAATACATTGCCATCACTGATCCATGAACAATCCTTCTTTAACTTTTTATTTTATTTTAAAAAATTTTACTTCCCATCCCCCCAAAAGATATGACTAATACTCACCCAAGCCAATAACTACCAATAATTTACCTCCACCTATATATTCTTCTATTATCTGTCTACCTACATATATCTCCCTGCCTGTCTCCCTCCCCCATGTATACATTACCTTCTCCATGTATTGGGTTGGCCAAAAAGTTCATTCAGGTTTTCCCATAACATCTTATGGAAAAACCCAAATGAACTTTTTGGCCAACCCAATATGTGTGCATCTCCAAATTTCTCCTTTTTTATAAGGACACCGGTTAGAGTGGATTAGGGTCTACCATAATACCTCGTTTTAACTTGATTACCTCTGTAAAGACTCTGTCTCTAACTGTTACATTCTAAGGTACTGGAGGTTAGGATTTCAACATATAAATTTTGGGGGAATACAATTCAACCATAACAATAGAAAACTTGCTTTTTTGTTTATTACTGTCAAGTTAACAGTGAGTCTCTTGAAAGAGTTCAAAGAGGACTTGGTTCAAGTCCTTTCCCAGAAAGGAAAGTGAGGGAAGAGAAAAAATGGAGTAATAGGAAAAAAGAAATTTTTTCTCCTTCCTTTGGTAGCATCACCCTGATTTTGCTCCATACAGGGTTCGACCAGGGGCTGAATTGGAGCTTACCATTCCATCTTCCTATGCTGAGTTATTGGAGTAGGGATGGCTACTTGACCTAACATGGGCCAATCTTAACATCTGAGAGTGTTATCTGGGACTTTCGTTGGAGCCCTTGACCTGTGGTATGATCTGTCTCCTGGGGTTGCCGGTGGCCAACTTTGACACTTCTTCGAGAGAACCTAAGTCAGCACAGGAGAAAGTATAGCTGAATGATGAGGGAAAGCAGAATTATAATGACATCATCTCGAGTTCTTAGATTCAACCGTGCCTGAAGTTCACCCTTTAAACTTCTAAGTTACATGAGCTGATAAATTTCCTATTTGGTTTAGGTTGGGCCCCTGTTATTCGTAACCAAGAGTCTTAACAGATGCTCAGTCAGTTTTTTTTTTTTTTTTTTTTTTTTGCCGTACGCGGGCCTCTCACTGTTGTGGCCTCTCCCATTGCAGAGCACAGGCTCCGGACGCGCAGGCTCAGCGGCCATGGCTCACGGGCCTAGCCGCTCCGCGGCATGTGGGATCTTCCCGGACCAGGACACGAACCCGTGTCCCCTGCATCGGCAGGCAGACTCTCAACCGCTGTACCACCAGGGAAGCCCTCAGTCAGTTTTTGAGGAAAGATAATAAGAAGTAGGCAATGACAGAAGTGGCATAATTTGTCACATGCTTCAAGTGAGTGCACAAATAACAGGACAGCTCTACATCTTTCTAAAATGAACTAATATATTGTCTCCCCCTTTTTCTCTTTCATTGATTGCTTCCTCTCTCAAAATAATCAAGTGAGAAGAAAAACACTCACATTGTCTATAAGTGGCTGGATATGAGCATCACTGATGAGCTTTAACTCATGTGTACTTATTAAATATTTTGTTATTAAAACATATTTCTAATAAAGTTGCCATTCTATTTTTGGTAAGGCCTTGAGCATATATGCTCCGAAATTCCATATTCCAGATGGAAGTGTATTAATCTGTGGGTAGTTACCAATTTATGAACAGGTTGTATTCTAATAGAAATTTGCAAAAAAGACTGGAGATCAGAATACATCTTCCCACAGAAATAATGTTATATAAAGTTATTGCATACCCAAGCTAGCAACTAGGGAGAGAGGCAGTATAATACGTACTAGATAAGAACTTTTCTCCCAGACCCAGGCTACCTGGGTTCAAATCCTAGCTCTGCCACTCACAAGTTTGTCCTTATAAAAGTTACGCCCACTAGAATATCTAAAATTAAAAAGACTGAACATACTAACTCTTGGTGAGGAGGTGGAACAATAGGAATTCTGATACACTGATGGTGGGGTATGTAAAGTGGTACAACCACTTTGGAAACTGCTGGTAGATTCTTAAAAAGTTAAATTTATACCTACCATATGATGCATCCATTCTACTCCCAAGAGAGATGAAAGCGTGTTTCCATATAAATATTTATATGTATATATTCATGACAATTTTATTTTTAATAGCCCCAAACTGTAAACAATCCAGAATTCTATCAATAAACAAGTTGTTTTCTGTCCATACAATGGAATCCTACTCAGCAATAGAAAGGAACAAACTACTGATACATGCGACAACATGGATGAGTCTCGAAGTAATTATACTGAGTGAAAGAAGCCAAACAAGAAGAGTACTTATTGTAGCATTTCATTTGTATAAACTTCTAGAAAATAAAAAACTAGTTTACAGTGATAAAAGCAGATCAGGGTTGCTTGGGGATAGGGATGAAGAATAGAGAGGATTAGATTACAAAGGCGGATGAGGCACTTTGGGGGTTGATGATTTCATGGGTGTATTTATACGTCAAAATTCATCAATAAATTCATCAATAAACAGCACTTTAAATATGTTAATTATACCTCAATAAAGTTGTAAAATATATTTTTTAAAGATTCTCTTGTTGCTTCCTAATTCCTGGAAAGTCTGAAAAGCAAAGTGTTATATTTGTATTCCCTTCCCCCATCTTTTATTAAAACAATAATTACAAAAACCTCACATTTGAACAAAAAAACAAGAAAACAAACAATTCATTCTATTTTTGAAATAAAAATTTAAAAAATACAAAGGCAAGAAACAGTCATTTATTTTATAAATCATATCAGCTTATGCCAACATTACTGTAAGTGCAACACAAGGTATTAGGCACTGTTATTCTGTACTTGACCACACTTTTATGTGTTTATATAGCAAATGATATATTTTGTACTATTAAAATTTTTCAGCTTTTCATGACATTTTAGTAATACTAAGGTGTCATTAAGACAGAGCCCTTGTACACTGTAATCCAAGAGTGAACACTCTGCTGACACATTAGTTGCTGGTAGTTGGTTAATCAAAAAAGTGGTTAATGCAATGAATAGTAAATAAATAAAATCAAAAGAAAAGATAGAATTATCACAGAAAAAGAACAATGGATGGCAGTAATTTTAAGGTAAAATTGAGCAGAATAAGATGACAAAGCAAGATGCTAAAAAGCGTGATTTATCTGAGTTATAATTGTGAAAGAAATAAGTATTATCTTCGTGAAATATTAACCACATTAACATATTAAATTGGTTTATATGATCTCAGGGGAAATAATAATCAATATTCCATACCCTAGATGGCTAATTCTAAATATAGAAGCAATTACCTTTATGTATTGCAAAAGCAATGTTTGTGTCACTGTGAATACTTCAGTTAAGTAATAAAAACAAAAACATATGGCTATTTTGTTATACTGTTTATCAGTTCTTCCACACATCCTCTGCACCAGTTTATGAGTGCATCTGCGTATTTTCTACTATTGCAGGTTATATGGTAGAGTTTTGTTTTTTTTGTTTTTTGTTTTTTTGTTTTTTTGCGGTACGCGGGCCTCTCACTGTTGTGGCTTCTCCCGTTGCGGAGCACAGGCTCCCGACGCGCAGGCTCAGCGGCCATGGCACACGGGCCCAATGGCTCCGCGGCATGTGGGATCCTCCCAGACTGGGGCACGAACCCGCGTCCCCTGCATCGGCAGACGGACTCTCAACCACTGCGCCACCAGGGAAGCCCTATGGCAGAGTTTTATCTTTGAAATTTCTTGTGAAATTACATAAAAGAAAAATCACAGATCTTGCATCAACAGCGAATTTATCATTTTTGTCAACCGCTGAGGGGATTCCCAAGAAATACGTTGATACACTTAGACGAAGAACTTACTATACTGCATACAAATACAGAAGGGAACTAACTACTCATGGAAATTTTTTGAAAGACTGCCTATGCCCTAAAAGGTGCAAAACTGGTAAAATTCATATTATCTGGCATGTATAATTTCCATAGCTGGATTAGTGAGTAATGCAATACATATTGGTTCAGTAAATAATTTTGCTATCACTTTCAACTTAATTGTACAATGACTTAATCTTATAGTATGTAGTGTGTTCACATGCAGAGATAAAGCAAAGTAAGTGGGAATCTTTTTATCCACATTCTAACTGGTATTCCAGAAGGCTATGCCATTCACAAATGGAACAAAAATGTAAAACTCCAGTAAATTGTCTTTGCTTTGTCTAATTTTCTATCTAATTGTATCCTTGATAACAAGTAGGTAAAGCATCAGTATCATGGAATTTTTATCTAGATGTACTATTTTTAACCTTTTTTGAATTTTTTTATTGTGGCAAAATATACATAACATAAAAGTCATTATTTAACTGTTTTGAAGTGAACAATTCAGTGGCATTAAATATATTCACAATATTGCACAACCATCAATACCATCCATTTCCAGAATTATTTATTTATTTATTTATTTATTTATTTAATTTACTTTTGGCTGCGTTGGGTCTTCATTGCTGTGCGGGGGCTTTCTCTAGTTGCGGTGAGTGGGGGTTACTCTTCGTGTGTTGTGTGGGCTTCTCGTTGTGGTGGCTTCTCTTGTTGCGGAGCATGGGCTCTAGGCTCGTGGGCTTCAGTAGTTGTGGCACACAGGCTAAATAGTTGTGGCACGTGGGCTCAGTAGTTGTGGCTCACGGGCTTTGTTGCTCTGCGGCATGTGGGGTCTTCCCCGACCAGGGATCGAACCCATGTCCACTGCATTGGCAGGCGGATTCTTAACCACTGTACCACCAGGGAAGCCCTCCAGAACTATTTCATCATCCCAAACAGAAACTTTATATCCACTAAAATAACTTTCCATGTCCCTCTTCCCTTAGCCCCTGGTAACCTCTATTATACTTCTGATCTCTACGACCTTGCCCGTTCTAAGTACCTCATGTAAGTGGAATCATACAATATTTGCCCTTTTGTGTCTGGCTTATTTCACTTAGCATAACGCTTTCTGTATTAAAGCAGGTATCAGAACTTCATTCCTTATTAAGGCTGACTAATATTTCATTATATAGACACAAATACACACACACACACAATTTTGTTTATCCATTCATATGTTGATGAACACTTGGGTAGTCTCCACCTTCTAGCTATTAAAAATAATGCTGCTGGGCTTCCCTGGTGGTGCAGTGGTTGAGAATCTGCCTGCCAATGCAGGCGACATGGGTTCGAGCCCTGGTCTGGGAAGATCCCACATGCCGCGGAGCAGCTAGCCCCGTGAGCCACAATTACTGAGCCTGCGCGTCTGGAGCCTGTGCTCCACAACAAGAGAGGCCGCGATAATGAGAGGCCCGCGCACCGCGATGAGGAGTGGCCCCCACTTGCCGCAACTAGAGAAAGCCCTCACACAGAAACGAAGACCCAACACAGCCATAAATAAATAAATAAAAATTAAAAAAAAAAAGCAAAAGAAATCTGAATGAAGTATGGTCTTAAAAAAAAAAGAATAAATAGCCTTTAAAAAAATAATAATAATAATGCTGCTATGAACACTGATGCACAAGTATCTGAGTCCTTGCTTTCAATTTTCTTGTTTATATACATGGGAATGGAATTGCTAGATCATATGGTAGTTCTATGTTTAATTTTTTGAAGAACCACCATACTATTTTCCACAGTGGCTGCACCATTGTGCATTTCCACCAGCAATGCACAGGGTTCAATTTCTCTACATCCTCCCCAACACTTGTTATTTTCCATTTTTAAATAATAACCATCCTAATGGAAGTGAGTGGTATTTCATCATAGCTTTGATTTGAATCTTCCTAGTGATTAATGCTGTTTAATGCATTTGCTTGCCATTTATATATCTTCAGCTAGTCCAGGTTGCTTGACTGCGTTGGGGGATGAAGGTGACTCTTAGGGGTCTGAGCAGTGATCGGGCCATGGTGGACTATGGCTGCTGCAATTACCTATTCACAACTTAAGTAGGCATGGAAGCACCAAGAGATGCCCGCATGAATCCTTTGAGTTACAAGAATCCTGCCTAGCTTCTCATGGTAATCAGAGTCTATTTTTCTCTAGCACTAGAGTAACCTCTGCCTTTGCTGGTCCACTGGCACAAGGAGCCCAAAGAGACCAGATGGTATTCACAGTTGCAAGTTCAGTGAAATTCTTATTTCATTCTCTAGTACAAATGTTCCCTTGAGAATGAGAAGTTAATCTGACAAAGCCCAAAATTTCAGAAAAGAGAAGCACAAAATCTGAAAATATGTCACTGGTAATGACGATGAAAGGGACTAATCTCCCTTCTACCTCTTGTTTTCTGGATCTATGTATGCCAGGCACCATTGGGAATTAGCGCCATGTGTAGGTCACTGATTCAAAGCTTTCCCCACATTTCTGGGACTGTGCTGTCTCCCACCTTCTCAGAACATTGTCCTTGAAATGGAGAATTGCCCGAACCTATTGAAGGTCATTTAACCATCTAATAGGCTAGACACTTTGCGCTAAAGAAGTATGTGACAAAGCGAGTGTGTCTCGTGCTCATGTACCCACTGACACACCACTTTTGCCACAAAATGGGTCCCCTCATTAAAGGTAATGTTGTGCTGATAGACCAGTCATTCTGTAAACCTCTGAAACTGTCCTTCCAGCCCTCAGCCAAGATTGAATCAGAAGTAATACCTAATCCAGAGAAAAATGCAGTGACTGGTGCCTCCATCAATATTTAAAGAATCCAGGATATGTCTAAAGCCCAGGTCCCTGACCCCCGGGGCCTGTTAGGAACCAGGTTGCACATCAGGAGGTGAGCAGTGGGAGCGCAAGCGAAGCTTCATCTGCCGCTCCCCATCGCTCGCATTACCACCTGAATCATCCACCCCACCCCGCCCCCATACGTGGAAAAATTGTCTTCCACGAAATCAGTCCCTCGTGCCAAAAAGTTGGGGACCGCTGAAGACCAGCGGTCATTACATCCCTGCGTAATCCACTTGTTCAGTCTTTACAAAACCTTTGAAATCAAAAATATTTGGGGCCACCTTGACAATCGTTATCATTAACGTGACCACTGTGACCACCACTAAGTACCACTGCTACTGCATGTCCCAGCACTTCGCCTTCCACCTGCACTTCATCTCAACCTCTGGCAACTGAGTCTCAGGAATTGCAATGGGGTCTTATTGCTGTGAGTGATGCAGTTCCCAAGTCCCATCCCAAGGGCCTGTTTTCTAGGTCTACTACTGGTACCAATTGTCTTGGTTTAGTATCTTAGATCATGTTTCTTAGGAAACATAGTCTGGGGTGGATATTTACCTGCAGGAGGTATACTGAGGAGTGTTCTCGACAGCAACACCTGTAAGGGAGTGAGGAAAGCAGGAGTGAGCGAGGGAGAGGCTGAACTGTGACACAGTTGCAACAGAGGGTTTGGGGGTTCCATGGAAATCTCTGGAGCTGAGCTTGCCTTTTGAAGATGTCTTAAATTGAGGCAAGGCTACTTTACCCCCAACTCTACCAGTCATTGGGTTGGGCTGGGGGGATGGGCTGTCAGCTTGGGGGAAGCAGCTCCTTTTGGCCAGGGCCACACCTGAAAGGTATTGAGCTGTGAACCATCAGCCAGCAGCAGTCCCAGCGACCGAAGGGGCTGAAAGCGAGATCTGGGGGTGGGGGGTGCACCCCTGCATTTACTACTTTTAAAGAGAAAGCAGGGTCAAGACAAATGCTTTGCTGCAGATACTCTATTTGGGAAGTGATGTCAGGGAGCAAGAGTGAGGCACAGGAGAGTGAAAAAGAAGGAAGAAAAGCCAGTGCAAAAACGTGCTATATGGTTGGTTGCTGCTTTAGAAGACTGCTGCTCAGTGCACGAGATCTCAGGAGCCTTAGGAAGTTCAGCCCAGAAGTTTCTGCCTAGGGCAATAACAGAGAAGAACTTATCAATTGGCTCCCACCAGTCAAGGTTGGCGCCATGGGTATTAAACTTCCCTGCGCTTCTGGGTTTCCCACGTGTGAGCGCTGAGAGTGCCAAGAAAAGGTGCTGTAGAAGCCAGCATGGCTTCCCTAGGAGTAGAGTGAAATTGAAGGGTATCTAGTACTTCTGAAAATATCTGGCAGAATTTAAAATGTAAACACTCTATGATCCACAAATTTCACTTACAGGAGTTTATACTAGAGAAATTTGTGTTTAGAGGTGCAAATATCTATGTGAATTTGATAGGCTTTGGGCCTCACTGCCTGGGTTGGAAGCCAGGCTCTACCACTGTAAATGAGACACCTGTAAATTATGTCATGTCTCACATAGGGTTGCTAAGAGTGTGAACTGAGCTAAAACATACCGTAGGCTTTGAACAGTGCCTTGCACGTAGTAAAGTCTCAGTGTCTGTCAGTTATTATTAATATTACTCTTTCAAGGAGATTTATTACAGCTACTATTTGTAGTGATAAAAGATGAGAACCTAAATATCTATTAATTAAATACTAGATAAAGAAATTATAGTATGACCACACATAGAGAAGTATCACACACACCATTTGTGGAAAAAACAAAGTGGAGAAAAGTGCACCTAGTATGCTCCCATTTGTGTAAAATACGTGTGTAAGTACATATGCGATACAGATTTATTAGTGTTTACCGCTAGCCGGTTCTCCTCTGCTTCCTGGGTACACAGAAGATTGCTCTTTCCAGTTAAGTGAACCATGTGATTAACTGTGGCCAGTGTGAGTCCAAGTAGGAGAGAGAAGCCTCTGTGTAACGTCCCAGCTCTCTCTTCCCTGGAAGCCACATGCCGAGATGGCAGTGTCACAAGGTGATACAGCTTAAACATGTAGTTTGATGGAGAAACAAAAACTTTGTTCTGTCTAGCCACAGAGATTTTGGGTTAAATTTGTTACCACAGCACAACCCAGCCTATCCTGGCTATTTTAATATGATGCCATGAAGGAGTTGAAAAAATGGAAAACGCTGGTTGCTCCTGGGGAGGAGAACTGGGGGAACAAAGGGTCAGGGGTTGGAGGGAGACTTATTTTGCCCTCTATACCCTTTTGTATAACTTGAAATTTTAGATTACAAGTGCATAAAATTTAAAAATTAAGGGGACTTCCCTGGCAGTCCAGTGGTTAAGACTTCACCTTCCAATGCAGGGGGTGCACGTTCAATCCCTGGTCAGGGACTTAAGATCCCATGTGCCTCGTGGCCAAAAACCCCAAAACATAAAACAGAAGCAATATTGTAACAAATTCAATAAAGACTTTAAAAAATGGTCCACATCAAGGGAATCTTAAAAAAAAAATTAAGTATAGTTTGGGTCTGACGGAAACCATCAACCTTCCCTAAAACAGGAGAACCTGAAGCCCTCATCCCCCTGAAAACAAGAACAGAAACAAAAGACAAAGCCCCTCCACCCTCCCCTCCCTGAAAAAGACAAAAACCACAGATCATTTAGCCTGATTACATTGTTTTCTCCAAGAATGTTCAGCAGCTTGAATAAAGATGCAGAAAAGGACCTTTTGGGCAAAGAAGACAGTAAAGGTAGGAGGGAGTGGAGTAGAAGATTGCGAGGAAGTGGAGGGTCATTTCACTGGATGTCTCCACGGGCTGGAGTTTATGCAGTGGTGCCAGAGAAAGTAATGAGGAAGAATAATTGCTGGTGATCAGGAGTTAGACACTTGAAGAAAAGATGTACTAGTTATGAAGGGGTCCAGGAACTGGCAGCTGAGATAGAGTAAAGTAAAAGGTAGCGTAATTTTGATATTTTAATACAAGTACTCTAAACGTTGGTCTTCTTTCATATTTCATTATGCTTATAATATTCTGACTGATTGCAAAATACATGGCATATTTCATAACATAGAGGGTAATGAGGAAAGAAATCTTTATCATTTTTCCCTCAGGAGCTTTTGCAAAGAAATTTCTGATTTTTCTATAAATTTTATATGCAAAGGATGGCATGACATGTTGCTGATCAATAGAGACCAAGCCGGATATTTGCAGAACAGTTATGACAAAAGAGGATGAATAATGATGAAGATAAAAGATAACCTTGATAGATAACTCAGTTAAGAGGGAAACTGGAAAGTGTTTAAAAATCCTGATTCATACCAATAGGCCATTCTATGGAATTACATCTAAAATAATAAGCAATATTTATATAGATGATCCCCTTGAGTCAAAGAAAATTTTTCTTGGTGACTAGAGAACTATGGCATTTTAGAAAAGAGACGAAGGATTTTATTAACATGAAATAATAGAACCCTCCTCAATAATACTGTAGCAAATATTGTGGGAGAAAATTAATTAATCAAAGTAGTTATTCAGCAACTAGAAAACAGGATGGGGCTGTTTGATCTTAGATCTTAAGGTACTTTCAGTTCATTTGGAGAGATGTGTCATAATGAGATATTCCTCACAAGAATGATGGAAAGAAAATGAGATAGTACTCATTGATGAATTTCAAGATAAAGAATAAAACTGGTATGGAAACTCAGAGAACAGTGAGCTCAGGGTAGATGAAATATGTAGTGAAGACTCAGTGGAAGTTATCATCAACTGGATTTGGAATTAGAAGACCTGGATTAGAATCTGGTGCTGTCATTTACTAGCTTGAACAAGTTTACTTAATTTGCCCCTGCTTCTTAATTTGTAAAGTAAGAGTGATAATATTTACCTTGCCGTATTGTAAAGTACTTGTCCTATTGTCCTCAGATCTATTTCTTGCCCTTTCTGTATCACAGTTGAGTGGGGGTGACAAGCGGCTGCATGTTCTGGGTGCTGTGGATTAAACTGTGTCCTGTCAAATTGATATATTGAAGCATATATTGAATATGACTGTATCTGGAGATAGGGTCTTCAGGAGGTAACTAAGGTTAAATGAGATCATAAGAGTGGGGCCCTAGTCCAATAGGACTGTGGCCTTATGAGAAGGGGAGAGAGTAATCTCTACCCGCCTGCTCCCACTGGCCATGTGAGAACACAAAGAAGCTGGCATTCTACAAGCCAGGGAGAGAATCCTCACCAAAAAATGATCATGCTGGCACCTTGATTTGGGGCTTTCCAGCCTTAAAAACTGTGAGAAATACATGCCTGTTCTTTAAGTCACCCAATATACGGTATTTTGTTATGGCAGCCTGAGCTAAGACACCAGGTTCCCATGACAGGAGCATCAGGTGAATGGCAGTTACAGGAGGAGGCTGAAAAGTGGGATGAAGGGAAAAGCCAGAGTATTTCTCTTCTTCTCTCTGCCTCAGCAGCATCTCTAGCCTCTTTCATGACTCAGCTCCCTGCATTTAAGCAGACTGTGCTTCTAGCTTTTGCTGGGGAAGTATGGCCCTGGGTTCCAGTAATGACACCTCCTCCTCCTTTTTTTTTTTTTTTTTTTTTTTTTGGCGGTACGCGGGCCTCTCACTGCTGTGGCCTCTCCCGTTGTGGAGCACAGGCTCTGGACGAAAAGGCTCAGCGGCCATGGCTCACGGGCCCAGCCACTCCGCGGCATGTGGGATCCTCCCGGACCGGGGCACGAACCCGCGTCCCCCGCATCGGCAGGCGAACCCCCAACCACTACGCCAACAGGGAAGCCCCTTCTCTTCCTTTTGTCTCTCAAGCCCAACAGCTCTCTGCTTTTTACTCATCTCTGAGTTGCCTCAACTGTCTCCCATTTCCCTTTCACCTTATCCATCACCTGTATTATCAATTTCCTGTATTAAAGTCCCTCTGTCGTTAACATGTAACTATGTCTTCTATTCTCTGGTTGAATTTTGAGTAAGACAAGGAGTAAATTTTAAAATGTAATATTGTGAAGCTCTATGTAATATGCCATACAAGTAATAATTATACATGCATACAGATGTCATACTACACATATCTGTTTTTGCTTGTCCTGCCCATTATGGATGTGGAACCATATTTGTGATGTCTTTTTTGATCTAACTGATAATTCCAGAGAGCCCAAAGAGGGCCCATCACAGGGCACAATGTTGATCTAATCACAGTCCCTTTCTTAATAATTGGAATTAAGAAACATAAAGGAACATTCTAGCTGGTGGTTGTCACTGGAGCTGAGAAGCCAAGCTATGAAGTCATGTCTGATGACCATGTTCCGATAAGTAGAAGAATCTAGTTAAGAGAGAGAGGACCAAGTGGTAGGTCACATGGCTCCTGGGAAGTAGAGAGTATAGCCTTGGTTCCAGATAACTTTCCATTCCCCAGTTCCAGTTGTTTTTTTTTTTTTTTTTTTTTTGCGGTATGTGGGCCTCGCGCTGTTGTGGCCTCTCCCGTTGCGGAGCACAGGCTCTGGACGAAAAGGCTCAACGGCCATGGCTCACGGGCCCAGCCGCTCCGCGGCACGTGGGATCTTCCCGGACCGGGGCACGAACCCGTGTCCCCTGCATCGGCAGGCGGGCTCTCAACCACTGCGCCACCAGGGAAGCCCCCCAGTTCCAGTTTTATACAGGCTTGGTATATTCCTACCACTATATTTTATAAGATTCTTTTATATGCTTTGTGTATCTGCATTGGGGTTAGCTTATTTGGATATCTGGGTTTTTGAGTCCTAACTAGGACATCCCTGTACACACACACACACACACACACACACACACACACACTCTTCAGATGTTGAGTTGCCTTTAAAAATATTTAGCTTGTGATAGGGCAAAGAGACAGTTATATGGAATTCTGTTTAGAATGCACAACATGAGCAAAAGTTTGTAGATAAGAGAGATTAGACTCTAGAATACCTTGTTGACTGCTCTGCTTGTTTTAACTAACTGAGAATTTATCAAGATGTCTTAAAGGTTTGGGTGAAGTTGTTTTTAACCTAACTTTAGTAGGAAGTTTATTGTCTTTATTCTATAGTTACCTAATAATGTTGGTGTTCCCTGATGCTTGCTTTAAAATAACTTAAGTATATCATTCAAAACAAAGAATCAATGATCATTACATTAAAATGTATTAAAAACTATATTTATAAGCAGCATGTTTCCTCCATGCCCTGAAGGTCATGCCACCAGGTTTCTGCAAAATCAGATCAGGAAGAGAATACAGTAAAAAAGGGCTCTCTGGAGACTATCTTATTTGTCATTTCCTGAAGATAAATTTTTGAAACTCACTCAGACCACTTAATGGATCTTAATGACCAGACACAGCACAGTTTTTGTGTGTTGGCTTGTCTTGCTATGAGGTATTTTGCAGTCATTCATTCCCTGCCCCGAAGCATCTTGCTACTGAGATGAACAACACTCCTGTGTTGATCAACGGCTACATCCTAAAACAGGCTGAAATGTTTTTTGGTTTCAATGTAAAATATAACCAAGAAGTGACTTGGATGGAAACGTGAAATGTGCTCTCAGAGGAAAGTCCCAGTTACAAAGTTTTAAAAGACAATGGTCAACTTCACCAATATCTGGAAGTTGTTTCTTTTAAAACAAAGGATATTTTCTGGACACAGTATTTGTGTGTACTATAGTGAGTTTTAGCTGATTACACAAATCCACTTGTTGTCAAAGGGCAACATATATTTTAATGAACTTTATGATTAGAGATAGTCATGTATGTTTTATTATCTTCAACTATATAATTTGAGCTAGCATTAAAGATCACATAGCCCATGTAAGAAAGCATAAGAGTTTCTCCCCACTCCAAGTATTAGATCATATTAATGATACCAATAATCATTTATATGTTATGTATATTTGGCTGCTATTGTAAAATGGTCAAATATTCAAATTAAGATATAGAGTGTTGTCTTTCATGTTATCAGAAACAATCAGTAGGGTGGGAGAGGGTTAGATTGGGAGTTTGGGATTAGCAGATGCAAACTGGTATGTATAGAATGGATAAACAACAAGGTCCTACTGTATAGCACAGGGAACTCTATTCAATACCCTGTGGTAAACCATAATGGAAAAGAATATGAAAAAGAATGTGTGTATATATATATATATATATATATATATATATATATATATATATATATATAACTGAGTCACTTTGCTGTAAAGCAATAATTAACACAACATTTGTAATTCAACTATACTTCAATTTAAAAATAAATTTAAAAAAAGAAAAAAAAGAAACAATCAGTAGCTATTATTAGAAACAAGACTCATTCTAGGTTTCTAAACCTGTTTCTTTGTCTCTTTTACAGAATCATACTTCTATGAAAAGGTCATAGGGCAAATTTTCTGAAACCTAATTTTGATGAATTAATTTATTAATAATTTAGCTTTCTATTGAATGCTTCAATAATATAACATAAAATTAGTATCAGAAAACATTTCTTTTTTTAATAATTAAAAAATATATATATATTTATTATTTTATTTTATTTATTTATTTTTGGCTGCATTGGGTCTTGGTTGCGGCATGCAGGATCTTTGTTGAGGCATGCTGGATCTTTCGTTGTGGTGCTCGGGCTTCTCTCTAGTTGTGGCATGCGGGTTTTTTCTCTCTACTTGTGGCACGCAGGTTCCAGGGCACATGGGCTCTGTAGTTTGCAGCACGTGGGCTCTCTTGTTGAGGCATGCAAGCTCAGTAGTTGTGGTGCATGGGCTTAGCTGCCCTGTGGCATGTGGGATCTTAATTCCCTGACCAGGGATCGAACTCACGTCCCCTGTATTGGAAGGTCGATTGTTTACCACTGGACCACCAGAAAAGTCTCGGTACCAGAAAATACTTCTTTAAAAGGCATGTGTCTTAGCCATAAAAAGGAACGAAATTGAGTTATTTGTAGTGAGGTGGATGGACCTAGAGTCTGTCATACAGAGTGAAGTAAGTTCAAAAGAGCAAAACAAATACCATATGCTAACGCATATATATGGAATCTAGAAAAATGGTACTGATGGACCTAGTGGCAGAGCAGGAATAAAGGCACAGACATAGAGAATGGACTTGAGGACACAGGGAGGGGGAAGGGTAAGCTGGGATGAAGTGAGAGAGTAGCATTGACATATATACACTACCAAATGTAAAATAGATAGTGAGTGGGAAGCTGCTGCAAAGCACAGGGAGATCAGCTCAGTGCTTTGTGACGACTTAGAATGGTGGGATAGGGAGTGTGGAAGGGAGTCTCAAGAGGGAGGGGATATGGAGATATATGTATACATAGAGTGGATTCACTTTGTTGTACAGCAGAAACTAACACAACATTGTAAAGCAATTATACTCCAATAAAGATGTATTAAAAAATAAAAAAAATAAAAGGCAGGTGTCTTATGCATTTTACAATTAGATGTTTTAAAATAAGAAAATTATGTTTAAAAATTGGTCCTACTGGACCTTTTAACCATAACAGGTGCTGTACTAATATTTACTGTTTTGCATTTCATTGCTGTCAAGATCTGTCTTTTAAGTTCTGCCACTTTTCTTTTTTACACATCTGATATCGCTTCTGACCTCACCATGAGATGAACCTGCTCCATAAACCCAGTGGCCCCAGAAGGTAGATGAGAGACATATAGAGCAGAGCTGCCTCATGTGAGCTGTCCAACCACAAGCCCAGCCAAGATCAGCCAACCACAAGCTCATAAGCTATATAAATATCTCTTGATGTAAGGCTAATGAAGACTTGTGGTCATTTGTTAAGCGTTGTTGTTGTAGTCATAGTTAACTGGTATGACAGTAATGGTAGATTATTATTGAACTCAGTAGTTCCAATAACAACATTTTGGTTCCCTCTTTTGTAATTGTGACAAATGTAATAGCTTCCCTAGTGGATCAGTTTATGGTGTTCTGGGAATCATTCTGGAAACTCAGTATAGAGTTTGCAGCTCCAGTACTTCAAACAATTTTTATCTAATTCCCTTTCTGCTTGAAATAACTATACAACCTCACATCCATTAGTGTGGCTACTATAGAAAAACAAAACAGAAATAACAAGTGTTGGTAAGGATATGGAGATACTATAACATTTTCACACTGTTTTGGGGAATGTAAAATGGTACAGCTGCTATGGAAAACAGTATGGTAGGTCTTCAAAAAATTAAAAATAGAATTATCATGTTATCCAGCAATTCGATTTCTGGGTATATACTCAAAGAATTGAAAGCAAGGACTTGAAGAGAGACTTGTATACCCATATTTATAGCATTATGCACAATAGCCAAGGGGTGGAAGCAATCTAAGTGTCCATCAACAGACAAATGGATAAACAAACTGTGGTATATACAGACACTGGAATATTATTCAGACTTAAAAGTGAAGGAAATTCTGACACATGCTACAACATGGATGAACCTCGAGGATATTACACTGAGTGAAATATTACATGATTCAGTTTATGTGAGGTACCTAAGGTAATCAAATTCAAAGAGATAAAAAATAGAATGGTGATTCCCAGGAACTGTAAGTAGGGAGTTTGGGGTATTATTGCTTAATGGGTACAGAGTTTCAGTTTTGCAAAATGAAAAGAGTTCTGGAGATGGATGGTGATGGTGGTTATATGACAATGTAAATGTACTTAATACCACTGAACGGTACACTTAAAAATGGTTAAAGACATAGAAAACAAACTTATGGTTACCAAAGAGGAAAAGGGTAGGGAGGGATAAATTAGGAGCTTGGGATGAATAGATACACATTACTTTATATAAAATAGTTAAACAATAAGGTCCTACTACGTAGCACAGAGAGCTACATTCACTATCTTGTAATAACCTATAATGGAAAAGAATCTGAAAAAGAATATATATTTATACATACATATATATATGACTGAATCACTTTGTTATACACCAGAAAATAACACAACACTGTAAATCAACTCTACTTACATTTTTAAATTTTATTTATTTATTTATTTATTTATTTATTTATTTATTTTTGGCTGCATTGGGTCTTCGCTGCTGCTCACAGGCTTTTCTCTAGTTGCAGTGAAGGGAGGCCACCCTTCGTTCTGGTGTGCAGACCTCTCACTGCGCTGGCCTCTCTTGTTGTGGAGCACAGGCTCCAGACACGTGGGCTTCAGTAGTTGTGGCACACGGGCTCAGTGGTTGCGGCTCATGGGCTCTAGAGCGTAGGCTCGGTAGTTGTGGCACACAGGCTCAGTTGCTCTGTGACATGTGGGATCTTCCCAGACCAGGTCTTGAACCCGTGTCCCTTGCATTGGCAGGTGGATTGCTAACCACTGCACCACCAGGGAAGTCCCAACTCTACTTAATTTTTTAAAAAAATGGTTAAGATGGTAAATTTTATGTTGTATGTCTCTTACCACAATTAAAAATAACTTTAAAATGAAAAAAATAACTAGAGAGATTTACTTGTCTGTACTAAAACCTGAATGATTCACCAGATGAGAGCAGAGGCCTCTGGGAAGGACCATACCAATCATTCACAATAATTCCCAAACTGGGCCTCTGCATTTGATGTCATTCATGACATTCCACATGCCCCCACCCAGTAGAGGGAGCCTAATTAAGGTTGAGGAGGGGACCCTCTTTTTGATCATGAAGGGGTGTTTCTTCCCAATCTGAGTGAAGAATAGAAAGTAGAGAATTCAGTCTTATAGTGTCTCATATCTGCAGAGTTGTTTTCCTTATTAGGATCCTCTTTGGTGGCTGATACACATGGGTTATCCCACCTAGTAGCTCACTGGGATGACTGACTGTCCACTTAGATGAGGGCATTATAAATACCACATAATGAGACCCGGCAACTCATGGAGCCTTCCTGGTGGGGCTCCGTGTTCCACGTGAGGCCACGCATACCTGCCTTGACTCTTCTGAGGAGGAGAGCAATGCCACCTCTTCAGCTTTCCTCCAAATCACTGAGATGTGGGATTTGAGTTGCAGAGAGATGCATTATGAAGCCTGATAATGGACCAGGCTTCAGTCCCAGTGATTCCCAGTGGAAGAAAGTCAGGAAGTCCTAGTGTGATACACTGAGATGGGTGTGGGGCAGGTTGTGGGAGCAAAGAACAAATTCAGGAAAAGCAAAATGAAAGGGTGGAAGACAGTTGCTAGAAGAGGAAGCATGGGACCTAGCTTTCAATTTTACTGAGCGCTGGTGCTGGTTACACAATGTGTGATGAGTCAGCCTGGGTTCAAGGCACAGTTGGAGATAAACCTTAGATTACCTTGATTTTTGTATAAGAATATTATCTTACTAAAATTGGTAAATATTTTGGCCCTGAACCTTACTCCTTTAACCTTCTGCATTAAAACTGAACACATTAAAAGGAAAACGTCACTGCAGGTGAAGCTTGGCTTGAGGACTTACTCTGGGTTCTGCCTCCCACTCTCCCTATCAAACTTTGTTCTCCCTGGCTCCTGTTTTGTGATTCCACACCCACATTATCCTTGCATCACCCAGAGGACTGACCACTCTGGCCCTAACTTTGAGGAACTCAATTTAGTTGAGGAGACAGCCATATAAACAGATTCAAATAGTAGCTAGCAAGTGCTGAAGCAGGGACATAACTCAAGTGCTATGGAAACAGAAGAAAAAGCAGCTAATTCTACCTGGGGCTACTGGAGATGCAAGAACACAAAGGCTCTGAAAGATGAAGAGGAGATATCCAAGCCGAGAGGTTAAGCAAGGACCTTTCAGGAAGAAGGACTGCAGGTCTTCTCTATCTAGATGTGATTCTTGGGATCTTCATTTTTAGGCAAGTAAACAGTCTGGGCTGGTTGTGAACTTGGAAAGACTCCTCATGTGTTCCTTGACAGCTATTGGGGAAAGAGAGTCCATTTGGAAAGTTAGTGTTTTGGAAAAAATTTTTTTTAAAAATTAACTCCTCTTTGAGAAACCATCTCTGATAAGTAACTTCTAAAAAGATAGGCATTTGCTTCTTATGAGTTGAGAACTTTAATGGATGAGGTACATAATCTGAAAGTAATAGCCACAGGAAATATTAGTGAGGATCAAATCACAAGTACAGAGTCAACTTGATGTATATATTGCTGTTTCTTTTTTTGGATTGGCTGTTTTGTTTTGTTTTTTAAAGGAAAAACAATTGAACCTCTGAATCATGTGATTTTTAACTTAAAAAAAAAAATAACAAGCAAAATCAAACAACCTCTAAACATGCTACTGTATGTTCCATAAACAAAGAAAGCAAAGTGGCCAAGTAGAGGTGTATAGGACAAGATAGTACCTCAGCCTGGACCAAGCAGGAATTCAAGTAATTAATGTTTTTGCAGACCAGTGACAGAGAGTCTCTTACGCAGGTTGCTAAAGGGAGAATGTCACAACAGAACTGACATCACTCCCTTCTCCAAAGCAACAAGGCATCTTGAAAGCTCAACTTCTTGGTGAAGTTTTATCGTTGGTGGCAGGATTTAGTTCACCCCCGTGAAAAGATAGCTCAGTCTGCGATGAAAACTCTTCAAAGGAAAACTTCCCCTCAACAGTCTTACTGAGAAACTTCAGCCAACACATAATCAAATTCACTTTTGGGATAAGTCTATACCAAAATTGTGCAGTGGGAAGAGAGGTAGGTACAGTTACCCAACCCCCATTCACTGCTTTCTTCCTCGACTGAATTAGATGGTAGTCGAAGAGAAGCTCTCCTACATTCATCTTCTAGGCCAGGAAAGATGAACAGAGGCAAAAGTGGGGTCTTGTCCTTCACAGGTTAATTTTGGTTCTGGCAGATTGTGAGCCATAAGCGTCCTGTTCCCACTACATGCACTCTGGGATCAGAGAAGTCAGCACCCATGCTCATGTCTGTCTGTCAGTTAGATCTCCTTGGTTTAGTGACTCCTGTGGATCTATGGCAGTTGAGACAGAAACCTCACATGGGTGCCTCCATGACTACATGGTCACCAAATGATGTGTCACATCAGGCACTGAAGACAGAGGACATGGGAATCCTTCAGTGAGCACCTCATCATCAACTCCTAGGATAGAATCTGTATTCGGTAGTTTCAAGGACTCTCCACCAAGGCTGGGCTGAGAATTCATAGACACCGGGTTTTTACTGGTTACTGAAGCCTCTTCAAGCAAACTACTGCCCATTAGTGGCTCATCAGTTTGTTCCTGCTCTTGACTCCCAGCTGCTCCCATCTGCAAGTGATGCTTTCTCACGTGCACATTCCTGCTCCCACTCTGAGAGAAGGTCTTCCCACGGACTTGACACTGATGTGGCTTCTCTCCTGACTGAAACACCAAATGTTTTGGAAGACTAGAATACTCACCAAAGGAACTGCTGCATCCTTCGGCTTCACAAAGGAAAGGTTTCTCTCCTGTGTGGACGTGCAGGTGGTTCTTCAGGTTTCCAGCTGTAGTGAACTGCTTACCACAGTTAGACTCAGGACACATAAAGGGCTTTTCCCCATTGTGGGTCCTCATGTGCACCTTCAGCCTCTGCAGTACATAGAAGCTTTTCCCACAACCTGCTGCAGGGTAGATAAAGGAGCGGTCATTTCGATCAGTTTTTTTTTTTTGTTTGTTTGTTTTGCGGTACGCGGGCCTCTCACTGTTGTGGCCTCTCCCATTGCGGAGCATAAGCTCCGGACGCACAGGCTCAGAGGCCATGGCTCATGGGCCCAGTCGCTCCGCAGCATGTGGGACCTTCCCGGACCGGGGCACGAACCCATGTCCCCTGCATCGGCAGGCGGACTCTCAACCACTGCACCACCAGGGAAGCCCTCTCCATCTGTTTTTATCATCTTTAATTTCTTTCATCAGTGTCTTACAGTCTTCTGCATACAGGTCTTTTGTCTCCTTAGGGAGGTTTATTCCTAGGTATTTTATACTTTTTGTTGCAATGGTAAATGGGAGTGTTTCCTTAATTTCTCTTTCAGATTTTTCATCATTGGTGTATAGGAATACAAGAGATTTCTGTGCATTAATTTTGTATCCTGCTACTTTACCAAATTCATTGATTAGCTCTAGTAGTTTTCTGGTAGCATCTTTAGGATTCTCCAGATTTAGTATCATGTCATCTGCAAACAGTGACAGCTTTACTTCTTCTCTTCCGATCTGTATTCCTTTTATTTCTTTTTCTTCTCTGATTGCTGTGGCTAAAACTTCCAAAACTATATTGAATAATAGTGGTGAGAGTGGACACCCTTGTCTTGTTCCTGATCTTAGAGGAAATGGTTTCAATTTTTCACCATTGAGAACAATGTTTGCTGTGGGTTTGTCATATATAGCCTTTATTATGTTGAGGAAAGTTCCCTCTTTGCCTACTTTCTGGAGGGTTTTTATCATAAATGGGTGTTGAATTTTGTCGAAAGCTTTTTCTGCATCTACTGAGATGATCATATGGTTTTTCTCCTTCAATTTGTTAATATGGTGTATCACGTTGATTGATTTGCGTATATTGAAGAATCCTTGCATTCCTGGGATAAACGGCACTTAATCATCGTGTATGATCCTTTTAATGTGCTGTTGGATTCTGTTTGCTAGCATTTTGTTGAGGATTTTTGCATCTATGATCATCAGTGATATTGGCCTGTAGTTTTCTTTCTTTGTGACATCTTTGTCTGGTTTTGGTATCAGGGTGATGGTGGCCTCGTAGAATGAGTTTGGGAGTGTTCCTCCCTCCGCTATGTTTTGGAAGAGTTTGAGAAGGGTAGGTGTTAGCTCTTCTCTAAATGTTTGTTAGAATTAGCCTATGAAGCCATCTGGTCCTGGGCTTTTGTTTGTTGGAAGACTTTTAATCACACTTTCAATTTTAGTGCTTGTGATTGGTCTGTTTATATTTTCTATTTCTTCCTGGTTGAGTCTCGGAACATTGTGCTTTTCTAAGAATTTTTCTGTTTCTTCCAGGTTGTCCATTTTATTGGCATATAGTTGCTTGTAGTAATCTCTCATGATCCTTTGTATTTCTGCAGAGTCAGTTGTTCTTCTCCTTTTTCATTTCAAATTCTGTTGATTTGAGTCTTCTCCCTTTCTTTCTTGATGAGTCTGGCTAGTGCTTTATCAACATTGCTTATCTTCTGAAAGAACCAGCTTTTAATTTTATTGATCTTAGCTATTGTTTCCTTCATTTCTTTTTCATTTATTTCTGATCTGATCTTTATGATTTCTTTCCTTCTGCTAACTTTGGGGTTTTATTGTTCTTCTTTGCCTAATTGCTTTAGGTGTAAGTTTCGATTGTTTATTTGAGATTTTCCTTCTTTCTGGAGGTAAGATTGTATTGTTATAAACTTCCCTCTTAGAACTGCTTTTGCTGCATCCCATAGGTTTTGGGTTGTCATGTTTTCATTGTCATTTGTTTCTAGGTATTTTTTGATTTCCTCTTTGATTTCTTCAGTGATTTCTTAGTTATTTAGTAACGTATTGTTTAACCTCCGTGTGTTTGCATTTTTTACAGCTTTTTTTCCCTGTAATTGATATCTAGTCTTATAGTGTTGTGGTCAGAAAAGATAATTAATACTTGATTTCAATTTTCTTAAATATACCAAGGCTTGATTTGTGACCCAAGGTGTGATCTATCCTGGAGAATGTTCCATGAGCACTTGAGAAGAAAGTGTATTCTGTTGTTTTTGGATGGAATGTCCTATAAATATCAATTAAGTCCATCTTGTTTAATGTGTCATTTAAAGCTTGTGTTTCCTTATTTATTTCCATTTTGGATGATCTGTCCATTGGTGAAAGTGGGGTATTAAAGTCCCCTACTATGATTGTGTTACTGTCAATTTCTCCTTTTAGCTAACAGCCATAAGGCAAATGACTGTTAGCATTTGCCTTATGCATTGAGGGGCACCTATGTTGGGTGTATATATATTTACCATTGTTATATCTTCTTCTTGGATCGATCCCTTGATCATTATATAGTGTCCTTCTTTGTCTCTTGTAAAAGTCTTTATTTTAAAGTCTATTTATCTGATATGAGAATTGCTACTCCAGCTTTCTTTTGATTTCCATTTGCATGGAATATCTTTTTCCGTCTCCTCACTTTCAGTCTGTGTGTGTCCCTAGGTCTGAAGTGGGTCTTTTGTAGACAGCATATATACCGGTCTTGTTTTTATATCCATTCACCCAGTCTATGTCTTTTGATTGGAGTATTTAATCCATTTACATTTAAAGTAATTGTTGATATGTCTGTTCCTATTACCATTTTCTTAATTGTTTTGGGTTTGGTTTTGTAGGTCTTTTCCTTCTCTTGTGTTTCCTGCCTAGAGAAGTTCCATTAGCATTTGTTGTAAAGCTGGTTTGGTGTTGCTGAATTCTCTTAACTTTTGCTTGTTTGTAAAGGTTTTAATTTCTCTGTCAAATTTAAATGAGATCCTTGCTGGGTAGAGTAGTCTTTGTTGTAGGTTTTTCCCTTTCATCACTTTAAGTATGTCCTGCCACTCCCTTCTGGCCTGCAGAGTTTCTGCTGAAAGATCAGCTGTTAACCTTATGGGAATTCCCTTTTATGTTATTTGTTGCTTTTCCCTTGCTGCTTTTAATATTTTTTCTCTGTATTTAATTTTTGATAGCTTGATTAATATGTGTCTTGGGATGTTTCTTCTTGGGTTTATCCTGTATGGGACTCTCTGTGCTTCCTGGACCTGATTGAGTATTTCCTTTCCCATGTTAGGGAAGTTTTCAACTATAACCTCTTCAAATATTTTCTCAGAACCTTTCTTTTTCTCTTCTTCTTCTGGGACCCCTGTAATTCGAATGTTGGTGCATTTACTGTTGTCCCAGAGGTCTCTGAGACTGTCCTCAATTCTTTTCATTCCTTTTTCTTTTTTCTGCTCTGAGGTAGTTATTTCCACTATTTTATCTTCCAGGTCACTTATCTGTTCTTCTGCCTCAGTTGTTCTGCTATTGATTCCTTCTAGAGAATTTTAAATTTCATTTATTGTGTTGTTTATCATTGTTTGTTTGCTCTTTAGTTCTTCTAGGCCCTTGTTAAATGTTTCTTGTATTTTCTCCATTCTATTTCCAAGAGTTTGGATCATCTTTACTATCATTACTCTGAATTCTCTTTCAGGTAGACTGCCTATTTCCCCTTCATTTGTTTAGTCTGGTGGGTTTTTACCTTGCTCCTTCATCTGCTGTGTATTTCTGCGTCTTCTCATTTTGCTTAACTTACTGTTTTGGGATCTCCTTTTCGCCGGCTGCAGGTTCGTAGTTCCCGTTGTTTTTGGTGTCTGCCCCCAGTGGGTATGGTTGGTTCAGTGGCTTGTGTAGGCTTCCTGGTGGAGGGGACTGGTGTCTGTGTTCTGGTGGGTGGGGCTAAATCTTGTCTTTCTGGTTGGCAGGCTGCATCCAGTGGTGTGTTTTGGGGTGTCTGTGAACTTAGTATGATTGTAGGCAGCCTCTATGCTAAGGTGGGGTTGTGTTCCTGTCTTGGTAGTTGTTTGGCATGGGGTGTCCAGCACTGGAGCTTGCTGGCCATTGGGTGGAGCTGGGTCTTAACTTGAGACGGAGATCTCTGAGAGAGCTCTCGCCAATTGATATTACGTGGGACCAGGAGGTCCCTAGTGGTCCAATGTCCTGAACTCGGCTCTCCTACCTCAGAGGCTCAGACCTCACACCAGTCTGGAGCACCAAGACCCTGTCAGCCACACGGCTTGTAGCTTTCAAGCTTTTCCTTCAAGGCTCTGTCCTGAGGGTGCCAGGTGGGGACTGTCCAGGCCTCCCCATTTTCCCATGGATGCTCTTGGAGGTGAGGTATGCCTGCCCTAGAATCCCTGAGCTTTATTTTCTTCTCTGACGTTGTTAAATTACTGAACCCACTTCACGGTATCCATGGCAGGAGCACCACCTGGGAAGTGGGTGTGTTCAGATTACCAGTTGTTTCATCACTTCTGGTCTGATTGCTTTTTGATTAAAGGAAAAAAATACCCAGAGTTCAAATTTCAAAAGCAATTATCAAACAAGTTTGGGCAAGGTAAAAATTCATGCCAGGATTTTTAATCCGAAATCCACTGATTTTTTTTTTAATGAAATCTTTCATCTTTTAAAGTGTCATTATAAAATGAAGATTTTGGAGAGTTTTGAGTAAGGAATGATGATGTTACTTTTGTTGCAGTGCTGAACAAGTATTGGAGACCCTTTTCATTTTCTTTTTTTGATGGAAAAGTTTTAAAAATTTAGGTATATTTTTCATTGCAATTATGAGGTTAACATGAAAAAGATTTTTCACTTGAATATTTGTATTTGTAAGAGATTCGATATTTGAGGGAGATTAGATACTGTGAAGGAAAATGCTAATAATGAGTATGCAAATCTCCCCAGTTCTACCATTTACTAGGAGTCAGTGGGTTAAATTCTGGGTTACCATAAATGGTAAGGTTCTTTTTGGCCCCAGACTCTGCTCTTTTCTCCTTCTTCATCCATCTTTCTATTGCCAGTGGTGGGAAATTATTTTATCTCTTGGGAGTTATATTGAAAAAGTAATATATTAGTTAGGGAACAGATTAGGTTGCTGTAAAAAGAGGACCCCAAATATAGTAGCTTAAGCAAGACAGACTGTGTCTTTCTCACGTGGAATTCTGGGGAGGCATTCTAGTGACAGTATGACTGCTCCATAGTGTCAGGAGCCCTATCTTGTTATTCGGACAAGATCAACACCCAGGTTCTATCCCTCGTTTGAAAATGCTGTTTCAGCTACAACCAGTGATCAATTTGTTGTAACACTAATGAAGATTCAACTTCAGGATCCTTTACTTGCATGGGTCTTTTCTACGCATCATGTAATGTTGGAGGGGCTGCAGGCTTTTCTGAGATACGACTGTAGGAGTGCTTTTAGTGCCATAGACACTTTTGGCTCTTTGATGAAGTCTATAGACCCCTTCTCAGAATAATATGTTTTTTAAAATATTTATTTATTTATTTGGTTGCACCGGGTCTTAGTTGCAGCATGCGGGATCTTCTTTGCAAACTGCAGGACCTTTAGTTGCAGCATACAGGATCTAGTTCCCTGACCAGGGATTGAACCTGGAACCCCCTGCACTGGGAGCATGGAGTCTTAACCACTGGACCACCAGGGAAGTCTCTCAGAATAGTATTTTTAAAAGTTTAATGTAAAATACACAGGATTACAAGGAAAACCAATTATATTAAAGATCACTCATCAAAATATTTTAAAATTTTTGTACTTCCCTGGTGGCACAGTGGTTAAGAATCCTCCTGCCAATGCAGGGGACACGAGTTCAAGCCCTGGTCTGGGAAGATCCCACATGCCGTGAAGCAACTAAGCCCATGTGCCACAACTACTGAGCCTGTGCTCTAGAGCTCATGAACCACAACTACTGAGCCCGCGTGCCACAACTACTGAAGCCTGCGTGCCTAGAGCCCGTGCTCTGCAGCAAGAGAACCCACTGCAATGAGAAACCTGCGTACCACGACAAAGGGTAGCCCCCGTTTGCTGCAACTTGATAAAAGCCTGTATGCAGGAATGAAGGCCCATTGCAGCCATAAATAAATAAATAAATAAACTTATTTTTAAAAAAACAAATTAAAATATTTTTTAAATTTTGTAATATAAAAATATATATATGCTTCTTTATTAATGCATTAAATAATAAGATCTAGTGATGGGACTAATAACTATAGTAATTCGGAAGTAGTAATGAACATTAATGATATTTCATATATTTGTATTAATTGCAGTGTCATATGAACTCATCTAATTTCTATTGGTGACAAAGTCACAGGTAAAGCACATATGGCTATGCTTTATTGTCTACATCTATAGTAGAGGGAGGAATAAGAAAAATTATACTCCCCTCGGTAAGAGATCTGAGTGGTGCATTTTCATGAATTCTACACTGGTTTTCTAAGTAAGAGAGAATAATTATATCCTTGTATTTGATTGTGTTTATTTTCCATCTCAGTTTCTCTCTGTGTTCATTTCTTTTCATTTTCATCAATGTGTATTGTGATTATCTCAGGACTTTCTCCTATGTCAGCAGATCAGTTTTTTTAGCTTATTTTGTTTCTTACATATTTATTTGTTTTCTAATGATATCATTTTAGTCCTCAATTTTTCCTTAGATCCACAAGCCCTCTTTTTATTTCATTTTGATCTTTTATTTGATCTCTTACTTTCTTTAGTTTATATTCTTTTTTTTTTTTTTTTTTTTTTTTTTTTTGCGGTACATGGGCCTCTCACTGTTGTGGCCTCTCCTGTTGTGGAGCACAGGCTCCGGACGCACAGGCTCAGTGGCCATGGCTCACGGGCCTAGCCGCTCCACAGTACGTGGGATCTTCCCAGACCAGGGCACGAACCCATGTCCCCTGCATCGGCAGGCAGACTCTCAACCACTGCGTCACCAGGGAAGCCCCTAGTTTATATTCTTATTCATTTTTATACAGTGATGTTAAGTTCAAGGAATTTCCTCTATTCCTTGAATTAGGTTTTCTTCTGGTTTGAGCTTTTTATCTGTTTCTTCAATGTTACCTTCCTCTCCTGCCATGCCCGACTTTTTGATTTTCACTCTTTCCTTCTTCCTTTTAAAAGTTTTCCAGATCAGCTTTTCATGGTTGTCACACTATTCTTTTTCATGCTTGGCTTTGTCCAGGCATACATTCTATTTGCTCCCATATAATGTAAGAGATTTCTTGACTCTCTTTCAGCTCTGAGACCACGTTTTCCCTCTGAATTTTCATGTGGAGCTGGGGGGGTTTTGTTCTCCATTTTCTCTTCTTTAGCTTGAGGAAATGTGGCCTGTAGTGTGACTGTCTGTGTGTGGGAGGAGGTGGTGTCTGTGTTATAGCACATAGGTTTTGCTGAGAACCAAGTTGCACTCCACCTCTTTTGGATATGTGTACCGTTCCAATGGGGCAGACTATGTACAGCACTGAAGCCTTCATTTGTTAACTGGTTAAAGAAAACCAGCCTTGCTATTCACTTTCCTTGTTTTATCCTCTTCTTTTCCAGTTTCCATAGCTCCTTACTGAAAAGAATGATTTAAAAAAAAAGAAGAGAAAGACAAGGGTGGTTGCTCAGTTTGCTTTCCTCTGGACTTGAGATAAGTGAGAATTCTCAGGATTCATTAAAATGTCTGGATAGTGGAGGTGGTGTTAGGAGGTGAACCAGTTGCTCCTTTGCTCAGCTCCTGAATCTCCTGTTTCTTTCTTTGGACACCTATTATTGAGGTTTGTAGCATTAGCTTAAATACCTTTTCTAGTTTGGTGGTTGCTAGTAAGTTTTTTGATCATTCTGTTAGGTGAAGTAGGATAGAATTTCTTTGAAGAAGTTTCAGTCTCCCATCTTATCCCAGGAGTCTGAGCCTCAGTTTTCTGAGTAATAAAATGGACCTATGTATATCTAATCCAAAGAGTTGTTATGATGATAAGATGGATTGATGTTTGTCTAATGCCTAGTACAGTATTTAGCCTGAAGAATGTAGGTGGTAGTAGATGGAATGCATTTAATTTAAATAAAATGAATTATTTGTCAAGTAGTATACCCATAAAGCTGGAAAAATAAATAAAATGAATAACTATAGTAGTATCTTTATATATTATAAAATATGAAATATATACATTATTTACAAATCTCCTCCTCAAGATATGTTCAAATTTCTAATACTTAAAAATACTACTTTTTAATATTTTAAAAGTAATACTTTTATTACTAACAAAGAACACATGATCAATTCAAACATTCAAAGTAAGTGTCATGCTTAGGCTATTAATTTAAGATGGACCTCTAATTTATTTCCTAAATTGTCATCTTTTTAAGTGAGTTGGGAGAATCAGGAGAAATCACAGTCGTCTAAGAAACATGTCAATACATTTGCAACCAATTCTTGATTATCCACATGGGGATTTTCTGCATGTTCAATTATCAGTTCCTTCCAGATGATGTCTAGAAAACAAGAAAAGATCATGCTTTAGTATTATGCAGATTAATGGGTTTTTCTTCATATTAGTGAAATTTAGGCCAGATGGTGATTCCCAAGCAAACCCTCCTACTTAGGAGAGTCTATAAACAGATGATCTCTTTCCATACCAACCCCATGTTAGAAATCTGTGCTGTCTCTTCCATGCACCTTTTGGAAGAATGACACATTTGTCTTTATTAAATGGAAAGTTAAAGGAGATAGGGAAAGCCTTATAGAACTACTTGGTCAAAGAATAAAATACATGTGATTGATAAAAATAAAAAATATAAATTTAAAGAGTCACATGTGAACTTTTCCCTCCATGCTTTCTTTCTCCCTTGTTTTTCCCTTGTATGACTGCAAATTCCTTTGGAGGGAGGAATTCAGTCCTATGCATCTTTTTATTCTTCTTTCTGCTCCATCACCTAGCACAGTGACTAACATTTAGTAGATGTGTAAATATTTTTTGAAGAAAGCGACATGTGTATTTAATGTGTGAGCTGAATAAACACTCCAATCTGAATCACAGACATCCTTTATTGAGCTTGTCAGATCCAAAAACATATTTTTTATTTTTCTGAGGAGCTATACCTGTAATTAGAGGACTGTACTACCAGCCATTGTCTAGTACTACCAGAGAAATTGCTGTCACAACTGTTCTTGGAGACTAGACTATGTCTAAGCTTCCTTACAATTAGGGTCAAGGGTATCATTTTGCCACATCCTACCAGGAAGACTAGATTCTGGAAGCCATTTGGAGAGGACATTGTGGAGGCAGTCGCCATATCTTTCCCAGGTATTGATAGTATTCATAGTATGATTATTAGAGATTCCTCATATTTCATAGCCATGCCCTGACGATAACCTTTTGTCAAAAAGTAAATGACTCTTTTTGTTATTGGGGTGTGTGGGGGTGTGTATTAAACAATACATTTGGGCTTCCCTGGTGGCGCAGTGGTTGAGAGTCCGCCTGCCGATGCAGGGGACACGGGTTCGTGCCCCGGTTCGGGAAGATCCCACATGCCGCGGAGCGGCTGGGCCCGTGAGCCATGGCCGCTGAGCCTGCGCGTCCGGAGCCTGTGCTCCGCAACGGGAGAGGCCACAACAGTGAGAGGCCCGTGTACCATAAAAAAAAAACAAAAAACAATACATTTGACCAATGACGTTACAGCTAAATAGTCAAGAAAATGTTATGACTCATACTTCCTTGAGCGTTCCCTTTTTTGGTTGATGGGTGGTTTACCTAAGTCAAGGCTATTGCATTCTCCAAAATTAACAGGTGTGTACCTACATACTGTGTTTTAATATACCTCCTTTCACAATTGGTAGCATTATTTACTTAGAATCAAAGGGTATCTAAGTGCTGAAAAGGTTTTGACTTCCCAGTCTCCATACCTTTGCTTATCCTCATCCTTCTACAATGAATGCCATCTGTTGTCTCCATGTATCTGTTGAGGTCATTTCTATCCTTTAAAGCCCATGTCAAATGCACTCATATCTCACAGAGTGCTTTTCATTATAGCACCGTTTATCTTAGCTTTTTTTTTCTCTCTCTTCTGCGGTACGCGGGCCTCTCACTGCTGTGGCCTCTCCCACTGCGGAGCACAGGCTCCGGACGCGCAGGCTCAGCGGCCATGGCTCATGGGCCCAGCTGCTCCACGGCATGTGGGATCCTCCCGCACCGGGGCACGAACCCGTGTCCCCTGCATCGGCAGGCAGACTCTCAACCACTGCGCCACCAGGGAAGCCCCTATCTTAGCTTTTAAAATGAAAACTACATATATGTATCTCAAGCAAAGAAGATTCAAGAATAACGATAGGAAGCCAACCAGGTACAGGGAGACCAGCATCATGTATTTTGAAAAGACCAATCAGTAATAAGAATGTAATGATACCTGTGCTGGGAATATATCTTTAGAATTCAGCATCTCTACTTCATTAGCTATTATCTTTCATGTTCTAGTATTTTCCACTTATTAGGTAGGTTGGGGTGGGGATGTGGGCTGTATCTTGTGGTATCTTGCACATGAATCTTGAAAATTGTTATGGGCTCACACACTTAGGACATAAAAGAAAACCCGTCAGGTCACGTGAAATGAGCTGGAAGATTTTTAATTAACTTTGAAACGATTGCCAGCCAGGCTGATACTATTTTTCTTCAGGTGACAGATCTCCCTCTCATTAGCTACATTAATTCATTAATTAATACAAGGAAATTTAGTGGGCACTTATTCTACACCAATAACTATGCTTGTTTCTGGACACTGTGTGAAGTGCTATATTACCTTTACTGACATGGGGACCTGTGGAAAGAATTATGGAACATACATAGCATTTAAATTTTTAAAAATTTTAAAGCCATGGTTTGGGACATTAAAACAAATATGAATACTTAATGCAGTCTCTCCATTTTTGTGACATAACTATAGTTTCATTAGGAACTTTTCTTTTGCTTTGTCAAAATAATTCTGGAATATCTTGCCAAGTGTTATTGTTGCATGAGGGTGGTCTCTGTTCATAAAAGGGAGGGCATGCTTTTTTTCAGGGGACCTCTTTTAAAATAATTTTACTTTTTCTTTAAAAATTATGTAATAAATTGAAATTATTCTTATTTGTTCTGATTCACTTCTTCAATGAATTCAGTAAGATAATTCAAGCCCTTTTTACTCCCTTACCCTGACACTTTTAAAGTGATCTACCTATATTTTAATTACTTGTGGGGATTCCTGTCATGAAACAATGGTAGAATTTTATTTTTCGCTCATAAAAAAGGTAGGTCCGTTGTCACTGGTAATAGTGACTATGGGGACAAATCTTATCTTTACATTAGCTTGAGTAAGGAGAGGCAAATTGACCTTCCTGAAAACTTGCCTTTGAAGGAGAAAAATTAGGATGATAAAAGAAAGAATAAATAAATGTGACCAGTTGCCAAAAGGGAAGAGATAATCTTATTTGGGGTTATTGGAATTGTTACTAATGATGAGAAGTATTTTGCAAGTGTTACATATTATATGCAAACTGCATAAAATTTATGCAAAATAATACACTTTCACATCTGTAGAGGATTATGTGGCAGCTTAAAATATGTCCACAAATTCTTTGACACTCCTCCCTTCAAAGAGTGGAGCCTAAATTCCCTCTCCTTGAGTGTGGGCTGGACTTAAAGATTCACTTCTAACAAATAGAATAAAGCAGAAGTGATAGCCCACAACTTAGGAGACAAAATCATAAAAGGCACTGCAGCTTCCTCTTTGGTTTCTCCCTTGGACTGCTTCCTTTGGGGGGATTTGCTGGTTGCTAAATCTTTAGGACACCCAGGCAGCCCTATGAAGAGACCCATGCAGTGAGGAAGTGAGGCCTCCTGCTAAGAGCAAGTGGAAACTGAGGATTCCTGTCAGCAGCTTGTCAGTGAGCCACCTTGGAAGTGGATCCTCCCACCCCAGATGATTTCAGTCCTGTCTGATATCTTAATTGCAACCACAGAAGAGGCTTTGAGCCAGAAACACTAAGTGAATCTGCTCCTAAAGTCCTGCCCCACAGAAACTGTGAGATAATAAATACTTATTATTATAAGCCACTAAATTTGGGGGAAGGGGCAATTTGTTACACAGCAATTGATAATTAACGCAAATTCCTATAAGAGGATTCTTTTTCAAGAAACAGAACTAATTCCAGCTGTTTTAAGCTAAAAGAGGTATAATATAAGTAGTTGAGAGGACTAGAGGAATGATATTTAGGCCATATTTGCAGAATAATACCACTATTTTCACCTATAAGAGGAGCTGCTACCATTGCCACTATTAGGAAAGTAAAAAATTGAGAAGCTCCCCCTGAAACTGCTGGCTTCAGTGAGCTCTGCTAAATGAATCAGGAAGCCTCTGCCACTGTTGCCACTGCTACAATACCCAAAAAGTTTCCTACATGGATAGGGGAATGTGACTGCAGAAAAACAAACAAACAAATAAACATTATGTATATCCATAGCATCAACCAAAGTATCAAAAAAAAAAAAAACAAACAAAACAAGTCTCTGCTACACTTTTGCCTTCCAAGTCACATGAAAATATATCTGGTTGGCAAAACTATAACACAAAACAAGAACCAAACAAAAACTTGTCTTCAGGATCACAGCTGTTAGGGAATCTGAGAAATGTTGTTTATAGGTTTCTAGCCTCTGCAGTACAGGAAGGCATACTTATTGGGTGCAGGATTTTTTGTATTTCTAGCAATACTCCTGAGCTTTGTTCTTCAACATAGGTAAGTTACTTGAACACATTTAGATTCTTTAGAGTCTTGCTTTTAGGATTTGTTAAGCTAGGGTTAGTCTAGGGCTAATTATTTCCCACTATTGAGGCAAGGACCTTCAAAGTATTCTACCCAATGCCCTGTGGATTATGAGGTTTTCCAGTCTGGTTGGTGGGCACTGTTTCAAACCCTATGCAAGCACTAGGCACTTCTTTCTCTTGCCTAAGGTATTTTCCTCACACACATGAGATGTGCTGAATACTAAAGGAGTAGCCTCTGTAGATCTCTGGGGTTCTTTCATATGTGCAGCTCTCTCATATCTGGTATTCTGTCATGTGAACTCTGTCACCTTAGTCTCCCTGAGCCCTCAGTTCCTTCTTCTTAACTCAGAGACTCCATCCAACTCTACCTGGGTTCCTCCTCCCTGCACCACAGCCTAGAAACTCTCTCAAGCCAGTAAGCTAGGGCAATCATAGGGTTTACCTCATGTGTTTCTTGTTTCTCAAGGATCACTATCCTTTATTGCCTCATGTCTAGTGTCTTCAAGACTGTTTTTTCAAACACTATGTCCTTTTGTTGTTGTTACAGATGTGAGCATAAATAGGGGCCCTATTATTCCATCTTGGCCCCTTATTGATTTTTTGATCAGAGTATATATCCCACCCTAAGCATTCCAACCTAATTCAGTGTTATTTCCCAGGTGACACCATAAACAAGTCTTCAATAAGTCACTCTATTGTTCTAGAAGACTAATTGCTTCTGGGTGATGGGATACATGGTAAGATCAGTGATTGCCATAGGTATCGATTTATCACATACCTTATTTTTCTGCACATTTTAGTTCTTTGGTCAGTAGTTTCGTGAACAAGACATTTAGCAAGTGTGGTAGAAATATGACAGAGAGGAAAGATAATCCATATCCAGAATACATCTCTATTCCATTAGGACAGTCTCTGCTTCCCTATGATGGAAGGTTTCCCATGTAGTCAACCTGCCTCCAGGTACTAGTTTATGGTACTACATTGTGGGTTCATTGCTGGGTTTTGCTATTGGCAATGCTTAGCAGTGGGTACCAAGCAGATCAGCATTGGTGAGACAAAGTTCACCCCTCCCAGCGTGGCTACCTGTTCATAAGCCCATTGGACAAGTACGGGTTGGCTGGAGAAAAAGTCTGACTAATATCCCCAAACAGTTGTACCTGTCCACCAGATTTTTGAGAGCCTCATCTTCAGTGGTTGACTTTTGGCTAGCCTTCATAAGGGCACATATAATTTTACACTTTGGGCCAAGTCTGAGAGGTTATCTATCTGTTATCTATTGCTGTGTAACAAATCATCCCAAACTTAATGGCTGAAGACATTTATTTTGCTCATGAATCTGCTATTTAGGCAAGTCTCACAGGAATAGCACATCTCTTTTCTACTTAGTGTCACTTGCAGTGACTTGAAGGCTGGGAGTAGGATTATTCCAAAGGCTTGCTCACTCACATACCTGGAGGTTGATACTGCTGTAGGCTGGGTCTTCAGCTGGGGCTGAGACTGGAACATCTGTCTACATGTGGCTTTTCCATTTGGCTGCTTGGCTTCCTCACAGCATGGTCACTGAGTTGCAAAGGTGAGCATCCCAAGAGGACTAGAAGCAAGCTGTATTGCCTTTTATGACAGCCTTAGAAGTCATATGACATTGCTTCTGCCATGACCTGCCCAGACTCAAAGAAAGGAAACATAGACCTCATCTCTCTATGGAGGGGTGTCAATGTCACATTGTAAGGAGCACATGTAATATGGGACATATTGGCATGGCCATCTTTGGAAAATAAAATTCTACCCCACCACCATATACCTCTTCCCCAGAATTCCTCATCTCTAAGTTTTCATTCTTGTTCCTTCCAAGACCCTAACCATCTAGGCAAATTCGTAACCCTTGCCCATTAATTGATATTGATTTGTACTTTGGGGCATTTCCATTTCCAAGTAGAGGATAAACACATGTACTGCTCAAAGTTCTCCGCACTGAAAGAATGTATCTGCCTCACTACCCTTCACAGTTCACCTGCGTGGCACTGTAATGCTGAGACATTCCACTTACAGAAGGTGCCAACAGAGTATGCAGAATAATTTTAAAAACCTTTCTTTAATTTTGTTATTTCCCAGGCAATTGTCATAACTGATTAGATGAGAAGGATGTGGCAGTGCATCAGAACTAGGAATATTAAGAATGTAAACCATATGTTTGTGAAAAATGCTGGTGTCTTCAGGACCTGCTTGGGCCTAATCGTTTTCCTAGAGGATGGAGTGCAGCTGCATACAAATTTAGGGCTTGCTGGATCAGATGACACCTCAGCTCACGACAGGAACATCAGGTTGCATTGTCACTTGAAATCCAATGGTTAGATAGTGTGGTAGGCTAAATAATGGTCCCTCAATACATCCACATCCTAATCTCTGGAACCTGTGCATGTTACCTTATGTGGCAAAAGGGACTTTGTGTATGCGGTTAAGAATCTTGAGATGGGGAGATTACCCTAGTTTATGTGAGTGGACCCAGTGTAATCACAACATTTTTTATAAGAAGAATGTAAGAGGAGTCAGAGTCAGAGGAAAGGACAGTGGGATGACAGAAGCAGAGACTGGAGTGATGCTCTTTGAAGAAGGATGAAGGGGCCAGAAACCTAGGGCCCAAAACCAAGGGCCACAGCTGCCAGAAGCCAAAAAAAAGAAACCAAGGGAATGGATTCTCCTCTCAGAGCTTCCAGAAGGAACCAGTCCTTCTGCCACTACTTTGACTTTAGCCCAGGGAAATTGATTTCAGACTTCTGACCTCCAGAACTGTAAGAGAATAAATTTGCTCTGTTCTAAGCCGTTGTATTGGTTTCTTGTGGCTACTCTAACAAATTACCACAAACTTGGTGGCTTAAAACAACACAGATTTATTCTCTCACAGTTCTGGAGGCCAGAAGTCTCAAATCAGTATCACTGGGCTACGATCAAGGTGTTGGCAGGGCTGCCCTCCCTCTGGAGGCTATAGTGGGTATCCATCCCTTGCCTCTTCTGCTTCTCGTGGCTGCTGGCATTTTTCAAGCTGGTGGTCTCATCACTCCAAGCTCTGCTTTCATCTTCACATTGTCTTCTCCTCTGTGTGTGTCATCTCTTCTTTATCAAATCTCCCTCTACCGCTGTCTTCTGAGGACATTTGTGAGTGCATTTAGGGCCCACCCAGATAATCCAGGATAATCAACCCATCTCAAGATCTTTAACTTCATCACACGTGCAAAGACCCTTTTTCCTTATAAGGTAACATTCACAGATTCCAGAATTAGGACTTGCTCTTTGGGTGGCCATGATTGCCCTTACTATAACCACTAAATTTGTGTTAATTTGTTACAGTGGCAACTAATACAGGTAGGTATTGTCTCTACTAGGGCACAAGCAAGCCAAAAGCTGTTTCTCAGAAGGAAAATTGTTATTTTTCAGGAGGACATGGCTTTCCTATGAAACTCTAGGAGCCTGGGCAGTAATTCTTTGAATGCAGCTTTTCAGATCTGCCACAGACATTTCAAACTCTATTGGATATGTTGTTGTAAGGGTTCATGTTAGCCTAGACCAGCTGGAGAGCTTCTCTTTCTCTCTGCTCCATTCAAAGCAGGCTGCCTTGAGGGTCAATTAGCGAATGGATGGGAACCATGCACTTAAATGTTGTATATGTTGCCTCCAAATCCCGGGAAGCCTATTAAGCATTGTGCCTCTTCCTTGGTGGGAAGTGGTGCAAAATACACCGCCTTTTCTTTCACTTTTTGGAGGAAACATTCTGGCATGTTCTAGTCTGGGCTCCCAGAAACTTCACTGGGGCTTCCCTGGTGGCGCAGTGGTTGCGAGTCCGCCTGCCGATGCAGGGGACGCGGGTTCGTGCCCCGGTCTGGGAAGATCCCACATGCCGCGGAGCGGCTGGGCCCGTGAGCCATGGCCGCTGAGCCTGCGCGTCCGGAGCCTGTGCTCCGCAACGGGAGAGGCCACAGCAGTGAGAAGCCCGCGTACCGCAAAAAAAACAAAACAAAACAGAAACTTCACTGAAGTAGCTGGTCCCTGGATGTATCTGCCACATGTGTGCCTTACTAAGGCATTCCAGTCCTATTAACCATTTGTTACATATTCTTTCAAACCCCTTTATTTTCATTTATATATACATAGATATTGCACAATTAATTTACTTCTCACCCGGCTGCTCTTCGTCTTTTTCTCACTATAAAATACACAGTGGTGGGATTGGGATAATCAGTTCTGACATCTACACTCTCAACTCCCACCCACAGAGTCCCTGGTGAATTGAATGAAAGAGAGATATTCTGGAATGAGAGTATACAATATGAGAACAGGCATCCTTTTTCAAGTTCAGTTAAACCAGATGCAAAAAGAATTTGTTATTGGGCGTGATGGGTGTGGTTTGTCTTTTTTGTGTAGATTGGGGAATTTGCAGGTGGGTCTGACTACTAGATTCTTCTATTTCTGAACCAGATGTGCTCACAAATAGAAGTGGCACACATTTACTGCATGTATGTTTGTTTGAATAAATTCCTCCCTCATTAAAAGCCGAGGACTGGAATAATTGGTAACCTCTTTCTTCATTTGACAGGCACAAATAGGTGTTGTATTTATCCTTCAATGTATAATTTCCAGAAGAACTTTTTTTTCCACTTCTATTCTGGTTTTATTTATATGTCCCCAAGCCTGGTTATTTACAAAACTATCCGTATATGAATTTAGATGCTTCTGAAACTTTAGTTCAATTGTTTTTGAAACAACTGAAAAAAAAAAAGAACATTCAATAAAACCTTTACATCTTGTAAGGAAAAAAAATCTAGTTTAGATAAAATTGAAACACATGTCCGCAGATTTTCTTTTAATGCAGGAAAAAAATAATCATAGGGTTCAATGGAGATTCTTAGAAACTGGGTCCTTAAAGGATATAGGGGAAAACATCTCATTTTGTAGATTGCACACGTGAGGTCCATAGGAGTCAAGAGAGTTGGGATTAGAATTCCAAGGTGCTTTTCTGTGCCTCTCCAAGGAATCAGAGAATTAATACAAAATTCTTGATAGTAATGAAATCTTAAAATCAAGGAAAGATTTGTACAATGAAATATCACCCAGCCATAAAAAAAAATGGAGTACTGATGCATGTGACATACGTGGAAGGACCTTGAAAACATTATGTTAAGTGAAAGAATCCAGACACAAAAGACCACACAATGTATGATCCCATTTATATGAAATGTCCAGAGTAAGCAGACCTATAGAGACAGGAAGTAGATTAGTGGCCGCCAAGGCTGGAGGAGGAAATGGGGGGAGGTGAGTACGAGTAGGAATGGAGCTCCTTTCAGGGGTGACAACAATATTCTGGGATTAGATAGTGGTGATGGTTGCACAACTCTGAACATACTAAAAATCACTGAGTTTACAGTTTAAAAGTATGACTTTTTTGATAGGTGAAATTATATTTCAACAGAGCTGTTATATATTAAAAAATCAAAGCAAGATATCAAAAGAATTTTGCCTAATTATTTCTCACACTTCATAAGATGTAGCATTTCTCCAAGACTTGGAAGAGCAGACATATGTAGTAACATTACAGGTAGCTTCTTACCAGGTTCATTTAATTAGTATGATGGATCATCTAAAAAGAAAAGGAAAAATATCACCAACAAAGTACTTAATTCACTTAGTGATCGAGAGAGATAAAAATCTTCTGACACTAAAAAATTAGGAAGAAAGAGTTTGCCCTGATTAATTATAAACTGAATTATAAGGGCCTCAGCAAACATTAAGAATAGAGATCCTCAAGGAAGCAAATTCTCCTTTATTTGTGATAATTGCTATTCAACATAACGGACACCTGCTGGTGTCTTCCAGAGTTTTCCTAATGAGAACGTAGCTCATGGCAGCTGGGGAAAGTCTTACATTATAAGAAAAATAAAACACCTTAAATAAATAAGCAGGCCTTTCATTACAGCTAGGTAGTCCTCATCATGCATCATGCTGATAAATATCTAAACTGAACTGGGGGCAATTTTCAAGCTTTTCTGTTTGTTTGTTTGTTTAAAGGAAATCAAGCAATATCGTAGGTTTGGCAGACATTGCAGTGTATACCCTGTATTAATTTCCCCCTTCTTTCTTGCTAACAGAACCCTGATTATGTTTGGAAGGGTGCTGTGGGCTGAATCTTGTGTCCTGACAATGCATATGCTGAAGTCCTAACCCCAATACCTCACAATGTCACTGGTTTAGAGACAGGATAATTGAAGAGGTAATTAAGGTTAAATGAGGCCATTAGGGTGGGCCCTCATTCATTATGACCAGTGCCCTTATAAGAAGAGGAAATTAGGACAGAGACACACAGAGAAAAGACCATGTGAAGGCACAGAGAGAAGGCAGCCATCTAGAAACCAAGGCTAGAGACCTTGGAAGAAGCCAACACTGCCTATACCTTGATCTTAGATTACTACCCTCCAGAATTGTGAGAAAATAAAGTTCTGTCGTTTAAGCCACCCAGTCTGTAGTACTTTGTTATGGCATCTCTAGCAAGCTAATATAAAGGGTAAGTTTCCTTGCAACAACATGCCTCCGCTTTCTGGCCAAGGGGATAAAAAAGTGGAAGAGTTCCTTGGTGGGCCAATTGCTAAAACTCTAAAAGATGTCAGAATTAGCTATCACGTGCCTTTTACTCGTTGCCCTTCGTCCTTTTCTTCCTGTCTGGGATAGGAATATGAATCTGATGGTAGAGTAGCCAACTTGAGACCAAGAAGCAACAGCCAAGGATGGCCAAGTGGGAAGACAGAAAACCCGGAACCTGATGGCGTCATAGAGCCACTATTCCAACCCAGAACCAATTAACTCCAGAATTCTTTCATGTGAGAAAAAGAGAACCTTTCATTTATTTGGCCACTGGTTTGTTTTTTTTTTCCATTCAAGTTTCTATTTCTCATAGCTGAGTGCAATTTCTAAACGATACCTTAGATATTTTGTAACTGTTACTAACCTCATGAAAAAGAGGACTGTGCTATATTGGGCATTTTATTTCCTTCTTCTAATTGGAAGCCATGCAGAACACGAAATTTCTTTACTTCCAACCATCTGATGGCTAGACAGCTACCAGCTTCTCACTTGTGAACAAATTTCAAATTAGTTTAATAGTTAAATTAGAGTGATACAGACTTTTTTCTAAGTGAGCAATGATGTGTACAAATATACTTATTCAGTACTATTAAAGAAAATTTCAAAGGAACCATAATTTGGTAGCCAGCACATCAAGATGTAAAGAAACCTTCCACTGTGAATCACTAGAGTAGGTTTCAGAGGAGAATCACGGGATTTCTCTCCTTGTAAATTATCATATGTAGGCTACACAGGTACCTGACTCCTAACTTATTAGCCTGTGTGGTTGTGGACCAGCTATGGGCCTGCAAACTGTTACCAATTAGCAAAGAGATAGGGAGTTAAGGAACTTGTCACCAAATGTAAATCAACTACATCACTAAGCACATTGTTTAGTTCAGCTTACCTTTTTTGTGGCAAGGCTGCTCGAGGAAGGAAGCAAGTATGTTGGTTTACATTGTGGTGCGATCTACATATCTCATCGTGGATTGGGACTTTGAGGAACACTGAGAAAGACAACTTGATTAGGTATAATCAACTAATCACTGTGGGAGGTTTGACTGTCAATGTCTGCCCTCTGTAACTCACAGGGCTGTGAGTCCAAAATCCTATTTGTATTAGGTCTAGACTGTAATGACTTTGAGCCACAACTGTCTGCAAAAGAACTTGGCCATGTTTATGAAAATCCCTAGAAAATGGTCTCATATTTGTTCAGGAAATATTCACTCACGTTCTTGGTCTTCGAGCCAAGTTACCCCAGCATGGCCTCTGAGGCTGATATTCTCAGTGATGAAAGTGAAGTGCTCTATTATTTACGATACATTTGGCTGCAAGCAACAGAATACCCACCTAGTAATATCTTTAGAAATAAAGATGTAATTTTTTCACATAACAGAAAGTCTGGAGGAAAGCAGATGTAGGTTTGAAACTGGCTCAAGAGTTATCAGTAGCACAGGCTCTTTGCATCTTTCCACGGTGACATCCTCACTGTGTTGGCTTTTTGTCGTTTCACAACTCTAGGCATTATGGTCTAAAGTGAAAGCTTTCTTTTCTTTTATTCAGAGGAGAAAACCCTTTCCAGAGGAGGTATCCTCCTCCACCACACATACCCAGAAGATTTCCTGTGACATCTCATTGGTCAGAACTAGGTCTTATGAACTGACCTTCAAGGAAATTTGAGAAAGTGATCATCTGCTAAGGGGAAACAGAATAAATATAACTGGCTTAGTCCGTTAGGATTCATCCCCTTGGGCTCTACTCATTGATACCCCAAATTAGATCAAGTTTCTGTTGGCAGAGAGGAAAGAGGGAGTTCTGTTGTGTAGTTAGCCAACAGTATTTTCCAGGGATACTGCCTCCCAGAGTCATCTTTCTTGGAGGGCCAGAGAAGTGCTAATGGTAGTGGACAGACCTACGTTTCAAAGCAGCTCCTTGACCCGGATCCAGAATCTTGCAATTTTGCTCTTGCAAAAAGCTGCCTAGCCTCTAGCACTGAGTTGCTGAGTCCTTGACAGCATCTCCTTAACACACATTCACATTCTTCCATGACAAAGAGCCAAATCTTTCCAGCAACACAGCAGTTTCAAATGCGTACTTGGAAAGAAAACATTTTCTCAAGGGACCATCATTCTACCGAGCTGTAACTGCCTACAGCACAGACATTATCATTCACTGTAGCTTTAGCCCCTAACCCCTTGGAACCAGTCTCAAACATTTTTTGTTTCAGATTGCCATCTTTACATTTGCAAAGATACCATCCAGGTAGTTTTTCCAGAACAAAGAAAAGTGTGTGCAACTCTCTAATTTTTGCACACACCAAACTGTTAGATGCTTTGAAATGGCAGTTTTCCAGCTTCCATTCTCCCTGTCAAGGTTTCAAAAGTCTTAGGTTCAAGTTTCAGCCAGGAGTCATGCACTTACTCTGACCATCCCCTCCTTCTAGCGATTTCTGAAAAAAAGAAGCTACTCTCGAGAAACTGGCCTAGGAATGGGATCTCAACCCTGAGGTGGTGGCAAAAGGCTTACTTCCCCTTCTTCATCACCTATTTAGTGATCCTTGTAATTAAGTAGTACAAAGGAGTGTATGATACATATAAAAACAATTGATAGAATTCTATTAGGTTCAATTTGTGTGTGTGTGTGTGTGTGTGTGTGTGTGTGTGTGTGTGTGTGTGTTAGCCTACATAAGCTGGATGATTTAGGAAGACTTTAAACAAGATGTAGAGTTAGAACTATGGGTAGGTTTTGGCCAATGGAGAGAAAAAAAGAATGGGAATTCCTGGTGGAGGGCTGTTTAATACTAATATGTCTCAAGGTAGGTACAAATAGGAGACATGGATGGACAGGTTAAGTTAGGACTGGTCAGTGGAGAGAGCATAATCCTATTACCTAGGGTAGAAGTAGTTTAGATAAAGACATGAATAATTTATCTATATCATTTCAAGTTTTTCTGTTCTATGTTTATGCTGGTTATTACAGTTATTGTGGTGGGCTTTTTAGGAAAAACTTGAGCTGTGTGTATTCAACCATTTCATGTCTCCTGTCCAGTTTCTGCATGTGATCTGGATCTCGAGCTACCTGCCTCTAAAACAACAAATTCTGAATTCAAATGAATCAGAAGTTTTGCAAGATCTGCATTCCTTCACATTATCATTCATACCAGTGAAAGAAAATGGGGATATAACCTGAATTCTCCTGAACTTTCTCCAACTGGTATAACTGCCTTGTATTAATAGGGAGATTTTAGCACCTTCTGATCTTCTCCATGCATGTATTCTGAATAGAATCCTCCAAATGTACTATTATTATTATTATTATTATTTGTTTGTTTGTTTGTTTGTTTTGTTTTTTGCGGTACATGGGCCTCTCACTGTTGTGGCTTCTCCCATTGCGGAGCACAGGCTCCGGACGCGCAGGCTCAGCAGCCATGGCTCACGGGCCCAGCCGCTCCGCGGCATGTGGGATCTTCCCGGACCAGGGCACGAACTCGTGTCGCCTGCATCGGCAGGCGGACTCTTAACCACTGCGCCACCAGGGAAGCCCGCTATTATTATTATTTTAATAATTCTTAAGCATCCTTTTAACTTAGAGGGGGAATAAGAAATGGGTTGACTATTACAGGCATGAGAGTCAGTTTTCCACCTTTCTATTTTCTTTTTCAAGAAAGTTTGACAATACGCACAGACGTACAATCCTTGTCTTCTGATAAAAGGCAGTTTCTGGCTTCTACTGGCTGAGTTTAATCTCATTAGAAAATTTGGAAAATTGGATTCCACGTGTCAGCAAAGCGGATTGTTCCTTAAAGCATTGAAAAACCAGTGGGGGTTGTGGAATCAGACAAATGGGAGAGGATATATGGATCCTGAAACAGGGCTGGAGAAATCTTTATTCACACAAGACCAAATGTGTGTTTACTGAAAACAACACATGGAGAGGATGGGGAGCTAGAACTGGCTTTGTTAAGCTAAAGCTTGGGAAATATTGTAATTGAAGATCCACCTGGTGTGTTCAAAGCAGATTATAAAAGCCTCTTGAGCAGCAACTAGCTTCTCTTCTCTGGAGATCAGCTTACACGTACGAACATAACTGAATTGGCTTAATGATATCCAAATCAAACCATAGTTTTGGTCTCACCCGTGATACTCTCTCCTACTCATTCTCTGTCTCTCTGTCTTTCTCTATCGCACACACACACACACACACACACAAGTTTTGATGGGTATTTTAGTAGATTGAATAATGGCCTCACATATGTTCATGTTCTAATTTCCTATATCCTTGAGTATTACCTTACATGGCAAAAGAGATTTCACAGTTGTGATTTATTTAAAGGTCTTGAAATGGGAAGATTATCCTGGATTATTCAGTTGGGCCCTAAATGCAATCATAAGTATCCTTATAAGGGGGAGGCAGAGGAGTATTTGCTACAGACTGAATAGGAGAAGGCAATGTGACCACAGAGGCAGAGATTGTAGTGATGAAGCTACAAGCCAAGGAATGCTGGCAGCTACCAGAAATTGGAAGAGGCAAGCATTAGATTCCCCCTTAGAGCCTCCAGAGAGAGTGCAGGCCTGCTGATACCTTGATTTTGGCCCAGTGAACCTGATTTTGGACTTCTGGCTTCCAGAAGTGTGAGAGAATAAATTTCTGTTGTTTTAAGCCACAAAGTTTGTTGTAATTTGTTACAGTAGCAAAAGGAAATGAATATAGATACATAGTAGGGTAACATCTTAGATATCAGAATTTAAGGCAAAAATCATATATAGATATGTTGACCTGAAAATCACTTAAGAATATACCACATTGGAGAACAATATAGCACGTTTTCCCCCAGGACTGGAACAAATATTGTTTCTTCAGTTGAGATGCCAAATGCAGTGGTTGGCTTGGTTTAGAGGCTTGTTGCAGAAAAAATATTTATCTTTAAACATTAGACTCCTCACAAAAGCACCTGGGAACCAAGTTCCCCTGAGGGAACTGCAGATTCATATCTCCCATCTTACTCTCAATCAAGGCATATGCTCTCTGAAAGGAATAATGGGCAAAATTGCTCATGTGATTCAAATTGTCCTTTCTCTCCCAAGGTTGAATTTGCATACGATAAATAATAATAGCTAACTGGTATATAGACTCACTATTTGCCAGATGCTTTCCTAATTGCTTATATTAACTTATTTAAGGACATAAGCTGGAGTGTAGAGAGGTCAGTAGCCTAATATGCATTTTTCTATTGTATACATATATGTATTTAAAAAGTTAAACAATCTTCCAATACGAAATTAAAGACATTTGAAAATCCCAACTTCTTTTCCCATAAGGCTTCCTTGGGGAGGCTGCCTAATAAAGATGTGTGCTCCAATTTGAGAATCTGTGGACTCTAAAAATATGCTACCCTGAAAGAAAACTCCCTTATTTATTTATTTTTGGCTGCATTGGGTCTTCATTGCTGCACACGGGCCTTTCTCTAGTTGCAGAGAGCGGGGGCTACTCATCGTTGCAGTGCATGTGCATGGGCTTCTCATTGTGGTAGCTTCTCTTGTTGTGGAGCATGGGTTCTAGGCGCACTCTTCAGTAGTTCTGGCATGCGGGCTCAGTAGTTGTGGCTTGAGGGCTCTAGAGGGCAGGCTCATGTGGCACATGGGCTTAGTTGCTCCGCGGCATGTGGGATCTTCCCAGGCCAGGGCTCGAACCCATGTCCCCTTCATTGGCAGGCGGATTCTTAACCACTGCACCATCAGGGAAGTCTCTCCCCTTTCATTTCATGTGGACTTTCCTATTACCCATTCAGCTTGAAATGAAAAGAAGTTCTTAGAAAAACCTTTCTCTTCTTTGCTATTAACTTGAAAACATTCTGCTATTTCTAAACTTCTATTTTCATAATTCAGTCTGATGCTGTTAAATTAATACATACTTTATTCCCAGGTTCTATTTCTAGCAACCTCTGTGGATATCAGAGCTAATCCCATCCGCACTCCCTTCTACTTATTTTTAGCCCATTTCTTTCAATTGCCCATTTTCATTTGTCTTTCATATAATGCATTTGAAATAATTTATTTTCCCTTTCTAAACACAGAACATTTTCTTGGGTTCAGTAAGATTGCTGCAATTTTATACAATCTTCGATAACACTCTTACTAGAAAAGCCTCATAGTTAAGCTTCAGCCACAGCTTAAAGCTGCCATAAAGCTTTGTCTCTAACAGTTATATACCCAAACTGTAGCACACTTGATGGGATTCTTCAGGTCCCCTGAATGACTGAGTAGTGTTGCTGCATATTTGATGGTCACCCAATGATTCATGGAGATTGAAAAAAGGAGTGAATTGGCGGTGGCTGCCAATTCGATCACAAAGCATGCAGGGGAGATCCAAGAATAATTCTGTAGTGTTAAAATCACCTGCTTCATTACTGTACACCCCACTTGTCTCACTGATCATTTAAAAAATACAGACTTCTTTTTCTGGCTTTTTATCCAGGCAACTTGGCGGTCTACCATGGTATCGTTCCTCTTTCTACAGCCTCAAGGTTTCCCTCCTTCTTTGCCACAGCAAAAACTTGGCTCTCTCCTAAGGACACTGATGCCTCTGCAGCCCTTTCGGGTTTATTTTCCCACTCCCATCATACCTCAGGTTTGTGAAGAAGGATGGTGCAGTTACCACACGGTTGCTGCCCTGCCCAGATTCCCCTTCCCCTCTGGGCAGCCGTCCCATCCCCTGGCTGCTCTAAGTGGTGGTTGCTGACAGCACACAGCTGCTCCCTTCTGAGAATTGCCCTACATCAGTGTTTCTCAGAGTGAGGTCCCTGGACCAGCAGCATCAGCATCACCTGGGAATTGGTTTAAAATGCAAATGTTCAGGCCCACTCCAACCTACTAAGTCAGAAACTTGGGCTGGGTTCAGCTCTCTGTGTTGCTGGTGCACGATAGAGTTTGACAACTACTGTCTTAGAGTGAATGGAAACCCAACTTGGAAACGTTCACGATGATACATCTTCCCTTCAGGGACGTTTGCAGCCAGTGGCCGACTGAGTCAGGGAGAACAAAAGGGTGCTAGCTCCTTAACCTTGACAGGGGGCAACACTGTGATGCCATTCAGGCTCCAGAACTCCCCACGGGATCAGACTGAGGCTGGAATTGAACCGAACCTATATCTTGGCCAAACTTCTTCCCTGCTCTTTTCTGCACCTTCATTCTCTAAAGAGGTGTTATGAGTTGAATTACGTTTTCCCAAAAAAGAGATGTTGAAGTTCTAACCCCCACTAGCTCAGGATGTGACCTCATTTGGAAAGGCTTGTTGCAGATGTAATTAGTTAAGATGCGGTCATACTGGAGTAGGGTGAATCCTTAATCCAATATGAGTGGTGTCCTTATAAGGTGAAGACACAGGGACACAGGGAGAGTGCGATGTGAAGACGGATGCAGAGATTGAAGTGATGCACCTATTAACTAAGGAATGCCAAGGATTGCTGGTCACCACCAGAAGCTAGGAAAGATTCTCCCTCTGAGCCCTCAGAAGGAACCAACCTGGCCAACATCTTGAGTTCAGATTCTAGCCTCCAGAACTATGAGAGAATAAAAACCCCTTGTTTGTAGTACTGTGTTATGGCAGCTCTGGGAACAAATAGAAGGGGTTTCATCTAAGCACACGACCTTACTGATCCTCTTGCACAAGAATCCCTGCCTCAGGCTCTGCTTCTAGGGAAGCTGACCTAAGGCAATGGGAATTTTCCTTATTCTTCACTAGGACTTCCACCTTCTTGCAAAACACTCTGCTCCTTCGAGGTTCATGTCATGCAGCCACACCATCTTCTCTAAGAACCTGTTACTCTTGTAACAGCTTTATTAAACTAGTTGAACCAGCCAGGTGCACTTGGGAAATCCCTTAATGATTTCTCTACTAAACTGCCTTTAAACACACTGAGTTGTATTTCCCTGACCTTCCCCTGATGGTATCTCAGATTCTCATAGCTTTTCTGGTCACATGTGGTTAACAAAGCAGTCTCATTATAGTGTATTAAAACGTCCCATCAATATGTACACCTCTCATTTAGTTCAAAGCTGCCCCCTCCTCATCGTGGGACTGCTCTGAGATTCTTCAGGAGGTCATCACAGAAAGGGTGAGAGGTCTTGTCCTCTACCTTTTCCTGTACTCTCTTCACTGTCTCTGGCTCCCTCAAGGCAGGGAGAGGAAGGATTAGAGAAAATTTCTCAACCTCAGAACTACTGACATTTTGAGCTGCGTAATTCTTTGTTGTGAGGGTTGTTTTCTGTATTATAGGACGTTTAGCAATGTCCCTGGGGACGGGGGGCAGATTGCCCTTCGTTGAGAACCACGGGATTAGAGGGAAAGGGCAATTTCTTACTTGACCATTGCAGGTATTATCTGGCCATTGGTGTCCTCTGTCATGGTCTATAATTTATTGCTGGTTGTTTCTCCTGTGGAGTGCTTTTGTGGTCTCTTCCCAGACACCCACCACTGCCACTCAGCAGACCTCCTACTGCACATTCCTTGCCAGGGAATCCCCTCTCTGGCTGACATCCTTACCCCTTCCTCTGATGGACATCTTCAAGCCTGTTCTGCTGGGGTTGCCTTCCCCCAGCAGGCAGCTCTCTTGGGTGGAGTCCTTTGGAGAAGTCTCATGCTTCTGCAGGGACAATTTGGTCCAGAATCAACATGCACCCCATTTGCTTCTCCTCACCATGTCACTGCAGACAGCTGTTTCAGACAACCGTTTACTCTCAGACTTCTCCAGGTAAGAATCAGGCCTTTGTCATTCTCCAACTCTAGGGACAGGCATGAATATGTCCCAAGAATTCTCACCACTCTGCTGAGGTTCTGTATTCATTTCCTATGGCTGTGTAACCACAAGCTCAGCAACACAAATTTATTATCTCACAGTTTTCATGAGTCAAAAGTCTAGGTAGGAGTTAGCAGAGTCTTCTGCTCAGGGCCTCACCAGGTTGAAATCAAGGTGCTAGCCAAGGCTGTAATTCTCATCGGAGATTCAGGATCCTCTTTCAAGCTCGCTGCTTGTGGGCAGAATTCATTTCCTTGCGGCTGTATCACTGAGGTCCCCATTTTCTTGCCAGCTCTTAACTGGGACCACTCTCAGCTTCTAGAGGCCACACAGAGTTCCTTACTATTTGGCTCCACAGACAGTTCACAGCATGGCTGTTTGCTTTCTTCCAGAGCAGCAGAGCACATCTCAGACCATTAGCCCTCCTCCCCGCTTTTAAGAGTTTACCTGCTTAGGACAGGCCCACCCAGGATAATCTTCCCTTTGATGAACTCACCTGACCCTAGGGGACTTTAATTACATCTGCAAAAATCCCTTTTGTCATCTAATCTAATCTAATCATGGGAGTGATATCCCATCATATCTACATGTATCAGCCACACTCAAGGGGAGGTTATATGAGTATGGGTCAATGGGGGAGGTCCTCTGAGAATTTTGATAATCCTAAGCCTCATGGGGCTACTGGGCCAAGAGAGCCCCCTCATTTGGCTTGAGGGTAGTGACCATCAAACTCTTCTTCCCTGGAAAGGAGAGGGGAAATGATGCTTTTCCCCAGGACAAATGCTTTGTTTTCTCTTTTACAGCCTAGAGATGGGTAATAGATTAAGAAGTGGTTTTTGCCTGCCTCTTTGCAAGTCCTGAACATAGGCATCTGATACCACTTCTCTTTTGAATCTGTAAACATTTATAACCAGTTATCCTTAGACTGGAGTCTCAGCCGAAACTCTGGGATAACAGGAAATACCATCAAACATCCTGTTAAATTATTATTTTCTGACTTCCTGGTCATGGCACTCATCAAAATCTATGACACCTGACTCGCAGTCTCCCTCTCCTGTCCAGCTAGGTGCTAGTGGAGAAAGTCACACAGGTGGCTAGGTAGCTGTCGCCACAACATCACAAGCTCAGGTGGGCCCTCGGCATTGCCTGAACTCTCTTTCCCCTTCTCTAGTCTGCTCACATCCCCACTCCCCATGGGGGCTGTTTCAGGCCTTCATCGTCCTTGCACCCCAGCTTCCCCTTCTTTACACAGTATTCCTTGTGCATATAATTAATCCTAGGGTATAATGCAGTGCTGGGGATTCAAAGATCTATAAGACCAGTCCCTTCCCTTAAGGATCTCACAGTCTACTGGGGAAGACTAGATAAACAGATAATTATAATACAAGATGAAAAGGACAGTGGCAGAGCTCTTTGCAGAGGACACGATCAGAACTTAGACAACCTTTGTAAATAGGTTTAAGTTGATTCTATTTTGGTCAAAACTTTTCTTATATCTGATTGCCCACTTTTGACTTACTCTTCTAAAAGACCAGTTGGTTCATATTATTCTCAGCCAGACTGGTTTTCCTAAAGACATCAGGGAACCTGATAGTTTTGGGTTTGTTTGTTTGTTTTTATTGGGGTATAGTTATTACATTATTGTGTTAGTTTCTACTGTACAGCGAAGTGGAGTTCCCTGTGCTATACAGCAGGTTCTCATAAGTTATCTATTTTATACATATTAGTGTATATATGTTAATCCCGATCTCCCAATTCATCCCACCCCCACCTCTCCCCCCTTGGTGTCCATATGTTTGTTCTCTACATCTGTATCTCTATTTTTGCCCTGCAAACAGGTTCATCTGTAACATTTTTCTAGATTCCACAAATATGCGTTGATACACGATATTTGTTTTTCTCTCTGACTTACTTCACTCTGTATGACAGTCTCTAGATCCATCCACTTCTCTACAAATGACCCAGTTTCATTCCTTTTATGGCTGAGTAATATTCCATTGTATATATGTACCACATCTTCTTTATCCATTCATCTCTCATTGTTTGTTTGTTTTCATATGTAATAAGTGGGGAATTAGGGAAGACGTTGGTGATTTCTGAGCTGTTTTCATAGTTGAATAGTATATGGTAAAATTATATATTTTATCACTATATGAGATGTGTGAGTATACACAGCTCTGGACCACTCTAAATCTGGTGCTAGAGTTGAGATGTTTCTTCCAGAAGCAGTGAATGATTTCTGAGTTGTAAATGGCTTGATGGCTTTCATGTGAGGGATTTCTGACTTTTGCTCCATTTGGAAATCCACTCTCATGATAGAATATATGTGTATGAGGCTCCCTCTCACGGACCACTTCAGATCCTCTCTCTCTGCACAGAGCCTGATTCAGGTTCAAGCTCACAGCACCTCACCTTCTGCTCAGGCACATACCTCTCACCTCCAACTCTGGGATCCCTTATTGATTTCACCAAGGGACCCAACTCAGGGTTCATACCCACCTAAGAACAACATAGGGGTGTAGGGGAGTTAATGCCCCAGGTGGTGAACTTTTGACCAACACAGGGTAGGAGCCAATGGATACATTCTTCCCTTTTTCTCCCCATAATGAGATGCAGGTAATATGACTTCTGGGAGGCAAAGTCCTGTAGTCTAAGCAATCAACAGCAGTAAGCAGTGACCAGTTCCATAATGCAGCCTTGTATCGACTCCCCTTACTTCCCATCCCTCCTCTCCTTCCCCCCCACTCCTCCCACCCTGTGGGACTGTGCCTCCTAATAAAATAGCATCACACAGTCCTCTGCCCTAGGCGCTGCTTTCTGAGGAACTCAGACAAAGATAATATGCATATTTAATTAAGGTATGGTTAAATGAGTGGGCTCTGAGGTCAGAGAAATGAGGCTTCAATCCTAGCAAGGTAGTTAACCTCTTCATGCCTCAGTTTTATGGTCTGTGAAAAATAATGCCTACTTCAGGTTGGTGTTAAAAATATTAAGTGAGACTGATGTAGCACCAGACACATTGCACACTCAGCTGTTAGCTATTAGTAATTTTGTACCCAGGCCAAGCTGGAGTGGAGTAAGTGATCCTGAATGTTAAGATAGTGATGGTGGTGCCTTAACTTAAGCAGCACTTTATCCTTTTCTGAGGGCCTCATGTTATCGCATTCAGTCTTTCCCAGTCCTGTGAGTTGGATGGACCTTGAACCTTGGCTTAGCACCTGTTTCTAGAAATCTTGGTCTGCAGAGTGTAGACAGTTTAACGAGAAGAAAGGCAAGGTTAAGGGTACGAGTAACTAGGTGCACATGCAGCGGCTCCCCTGGGTGATGCAGTGGAAAGGGGACAGATCCAGCTACCGTTGGCTTGGTCATGGGCTCTCACTCTTGTTGATTTCTGCTGCTCACCATTCCTGGTGTTTGAGCCCCTTCACAACCTGGTGTCCTGGTGTCTTTCCTGGTGTCCTCAAATGGTGCCCAATACACTGTGCTGCCTGCAGCAGGTAATCTGATGAGAACAGGGTGGCATTGCTCTCAGAACTCCCTCAAGGGAGGATTTCTGGTTATACCTCTGCTCAAAGTTGGAGGACTTAAATTAGGAAGAAAAATAATTTTAAAAGGGGATCATGGAAGGCCTTTGGCTTCAATTCTTAAGTGGGGCTAAATAACAAGGCCTCCTGGAAGGTATTAAAGGGGAATTCCTGTTTGTTGACTTGTTGGGTTTTGGCATGTCCTTGTTTTTGGAATTTCCCCAATGTAAGCTTTTAAGTCATTTTCTATTTGTAGAATTCTTTCAGAGCTCACGTTTGGCCTCTCCAACTGGTGCTTTCCTTAGATGAAGCTTCAGTAAGATGTAACTAAAGAAAATAAACATTTGGCCAGAATTACTATAATGTGCTTATAATGAAAGGACAGGTTTAAGAAATACTGTGTATTAAAACTTAAGTTTCGGAAAGCAGCTTTTCCTAGATAACAAAACATCATTTGCAGAGTAGTGACTGAAGATACACTGACTGGCTCTAGCTCATTTTTGGTTAATGTGGAATAATTCTATATACTTCAAGGCCAAATTTGCTTCACTTAAGCTTAATTGTCAGAAGAATGGAAAATAGCATGTTGCTAATTCTAATTTATTTTGCTTTGCTGTAGTCAAAATTCATGCAGTGGGGGGAAGAAAAGGAGGTCATACTATGATCTAACAACTTATTCTTTTTTATTATTTACATTCTGCTGTAATTGCTAACATTTAGCCTAGTCCAACTAAGTTAAAAACAAAATACACAGTTGACGTTTCTTCTCACAAAAGGAAAACGTGAAGTCCAGTATAATTACAGACAATAAAAAAAGATATACTTGTATGGTTGATTTTTGTGTCTTCTGTGAAGAAATACCATATATGATGAAAACCTTTGTAAATAGGTTTAAGTTGATTCTGTTTCGGTCAAAACTATTTTCTTAAATCTGATTGCCCACTTTTGAATTACTCTTCTCAAAGACCAGTCAGCTCATATTATTCTCAACAAGACTGCTTTTCCTAAAGCCATCAGGGAGTTTGATAGTTTTGTTTTCACATGTAACAAGTGCCATCTTTCTGTTCAAAATGGTCCTCATAGTTGTCTGAGGGGATTGGTGGTCCATAGATCTGCTATTAATAAAACAAGCTCAAAATTGTTCAGAGTAAGAAGAGATCTTATAAAACCCATTACACTGTGGGGCACAGATGCTTGGGAACTTCTTTCCCTTTAAAAGGGAATTGTCTCAGGAGTTGGAGGTTGTCTGGGCAGCTTCAGTCCTCTTGGACTCTGGGACCATGGTTGAATTAGGACTTACAAGCAGACAAAATAGGCAACCACCTCTCTGATGTGAGGAGTATGTATGTGTATGCATGAACCTCAGTTTTTCATCTGCAAAATGGAGGCAATTCTGCCTACTTCATTGGGTTTTTGATGGGAGTTGAAATGAGGCAATTTTTAAAAGGTGTTTTTACATATTTTTAAGATGGGAGCGATAGAAAAATGGGAAATGATCCACGTGAGGGCTATGTTAGTGGTCTCCATGCTCTGTACATATTTATTCAGTGCCTTGCTTGTCTTTAAAATGGGGATAATGTTATTGACTTACTTTAAAAGGTTGATGAGAAGAACAACTAATTACTGTTGGTAAAACACTCTGAAAACATTAAATGCTATCTATAAAAATGCTAAATAATAACTTCCTGATGTTGTTGAAATTAGGGAAAGTTTGTTTGAACCTTGATCCTCTAATGAAAACTGTTTCTCCTATTGCTATTCTTGTGTTAACTATTATTTTGAGCTATAATTTATTGGATAGTGAGTGTCACGGTTGGCTGGTTTATAACTGTTTCCAGGCACAGTTTTGATCATTTTTCTTTGAGAGATCACATGGATTTCATGTTGGAAAGCATCTTGTCCAATGTCATCCAACTAAGCTGACCTCTGCTTGTTTCATGCTCTCACTCACAGCTTCCTAGAAGTTCTCACTCAAGCCTTTCACGGTCTGCTTGAAATGTACTTAGTGATGGATTTAGAATTCTCTGGCTCCTCCTCTATTTCTCTGCCTATTTTTTTTCACCAGTTACAAAACAACTCAAGAGAATTTTGAAAAATAGTTTAATCATCACTTTAAAAGCTTATTGAGAATTAGCACTTGCTTAAAAATAAAAGTTGTCACTTTTATTTTCCAGACTTAAATTCGTAGATATACAGGCTTACTCTCCTGGCTTATTCTCTTACTTTTCTTGGTGGCAAAAGGGACTGCCTTTAGAATAGCCTTATCCCAAAGGAGATTTGATGAAAGTCCATTTTCACTTCTTTCTAATAGATATAATTGCTCCAAATCATTTTGCAGTTTTCCAATATATTGTGAGTGGTAATTGGGTCAAAGAAACCTAGGTGATTTCAAAAGCTGAAGAATTCATTTAAAAAATATTGGGCAGCTCGCAGGATCTGTGAGGAAGCTCAGGCCAAGAACAATGTCCAAATATGTTGCAGACGTGCCCTCTCTGGATACCAGATCCTACAGCTTGTGCTGCTCATATCCCTTACATTGGTGCCACCAGCTGCTGCCACCATAACTGTTGTCATTTGTGCCTCTGAAAATTAGATATTGATGCTGCTGCCACCAACACCCATCCCCACAATAAATTTGGACAGTCCTTCTCCTTTTAATTAGAGACTGAGGGGGACACATCTAATAAATGGAGCCACAGGAAGGCTGAGAAGTCCAGAGCCTGGCATTTTCAACTTTTATAGTGAGAAATGGGCTCTTCCTCAGGAGTGGAGATGGGACTGGGGAGGGGTGTTCTTCAAACATTGGAAAGAGGCTCAGATGGCAGGTGGCCAGAAAGGATGACAAATGTCCATCTGCAGCAATATCAAAACCACAGTCTATGAGTATGTTCACCTGATTCCTTATTCTTCCTCTTGGAATAAATATTTAGATGTTTTAAATTTAATTTAATTTAATTTTTTTTTAAAGATTTAAAATTTTTATTTATTTTTTTGGCTGCGTTGGGTCTTCGTTGCTGCTCATGGGCTTCCTCTAGTTGCGGCGAGCGGGGGCTACTCTTGGTTGCGGTGCGCGGGCTTCTCCTTGCAGTGGCTTCTCTTGTTGCAGAGCACAGGCTCTAGGTGCATGGTCTTCAGAAGTTGTGGCACACGGGCCCAGTCGCCCCACGGCATGTGGGATCTCCCCAGACCAGGGCTCGAACCCGTGTCCCCTGCAATGGCAAGCAGATTTTTATCCACTGCGCCACCAGGGAAGTCCTTAGATGTTTTTAATTTTAAAGATGTATCTCCGTTGCTTTTTCTGATTACAAAATCAAATTCCGCTTGGGATAAAAAAAATTCCATTATTAATCTCAAATTTCTTTAACGAATGTCCTCATAGATCTTTTTCCTACACATTTTCTATCAAATATTTTCTTTTACGAGAGCAATAAAAATCCTCTTCGTGGCATATTTGGAAAACAGTGATCAGAAAAGCCACTAAGAAAGAACAATAAACATCTTTATTATTACCTATTGTCATTTGTGTTTGTTTTTTATTCCTTCGGTTTCTATCAGCAAAAGGTAGTAACTGGTGTCCATGCTATGCCAGAGTTTTAACCAGCTCCAGATCAGCTGACTGCATCACTGTGGTTTTCAACTCCCACTGTTTTTTTTCCCCTCTAAATCTAATTACTGATTTTATGGCTCTCAACATTGCTGATGATGAAAGCTTTTTTTTCCCGGATACCGTGCCTGGCTCTACCAAAATCATGACAATATGTTGGTGACTTTTACAAACCAATAATGCCGTTTGTAAAGTTTACCAACAACATTCCCTGTGGCAATTTCTTCAAATCTGTTTCCAGAGCTCTCATTTAAAACAGATTTTGAATTCTTTCAATGTCAAGATTCCCAATATTTTAAAATAAATGGTACAAGAGAAAGTAGCTGTGTGGATTGCCCACCAAAAATGGATTACTCTCTTCCAGTTCGGATATTTGTTGCTCAGCTCTCCTAAAAGTTTTGGGAAGAACTTTTGGTTTTATTTTAATGTAATGGTGGAGGCAAAGAAAACTTTCAGGATGTAGACACTTTGATTTTTCATTATTCATCAGCACTTGACAATTCATTTTTACCCAACAGAATTTGTTAGATAATGGATCCGGGTAAGCTCTGCTGAACTCTCATGATGAAACAAGTGTAACTTTTGTAAAGCTGAAAAGCCTAATTTGGTTGCGGTGCAAACATTAAAGATTGTTTTTTTCCAATGGCTGCCCTGACTGTGCTAGGTAGAATCATCTTTTCTTTGCCTATATCTCAAGGAGATCCCACTGAATGGCCTGTAATAGCTCCAATTTATTCTGTCAAGTACTTGGTTCCCTAACTAGGCACGTCATCATGTGAGTTGTGCATAGTGCGTAGTGCAAAGCAGGAGTGGAGCATCCCTCATCTCTTGGTGGGTTAATGCCAACGAAACACTGCCGAGAAAAAAAAAAAAATGAACTTTAAAAATTGTAAAGACCGGGCTTCCCTGGTGGCGCAGTGGTTGAGAGTCCGCCTGCCGATGCAGGGGACACGGGTTCGTGCCCCGGTCCAGGAAGATCCCACATGCTGCGGAGCAGCTGGGCCCGTGAGCCATGGCCGCTGAGCCTGCGCGTCCGGAGCCTGTGCTCCGCAACGGGAAAGGCCACAACAGTGAGAGGCCCGCGTACCGCAAAAAAAAAAAAAAAAAAAAAAAAAAAAAAAAAAATTGTAAAGACCCTTCTAACCACCAACAGGTGAGGGATGTTTCACCCCTGCTTCTCTCTGGTACTCACAATGCACAACTAAGTGCCCCATAAGGGAACTCTGAGTACTTGACAGAATAAATTGAAGCTATTATTGGAGGTCATTCAGTGAAGCCTCAGTTTGAAAATGTTTGGCTTGCAGATCAATAACTCATAAGACTGAAAGAACTCTGAAAAAAGTTGCAGTCCATGATCTATGAGGGTACTGTGGCCTGGAAGGCCTTCATGGACATGTAGAAAGCACGTTGGGTTATTCTGACTGGGACGACTTAGCAGGATTCTTGAAGAAGCACTCTGGGCTCCTACAATCCATCGTGTTCCAACGGGGGCCATGCATCTGTCTATGGTGGATATGTGTATAAGTAATATTTTAAGGACATATTAAATGCACTGTAGGTTATTGGTAATACATTTGATTTTAAAACAGATCCATGCTGGTTCGGTTTAAAACACAAAATTCTTCTCTTTCCAGTAGAATATGTTGTAACAGCATCCAGCTATTGATTCAATAAATACTGATCACCTACTATGTATGGAGCACTATGTTAGAATATATACTCTGTCTCTGTGTCCCCCCTTCTCTCTCTCTATGTATATAACACACGCATATGCATACATACATTTATATACATGAATCTGTATATATAGAGAACACACACATACAAAATTGGTGGTACAGTGAATTTAGTAGAGTTTACTAAATATGTAGCACTACTGTTTAAGCTGTTCATATGAGTTATCCTCCCCTGTGTAACCTCTTGAATTATTATCTCACATAGTTATTTGTGTTTTGTTATCTCATGTAGTTATTTGGGTTGTTTGGGTTTTGGCTCCCCATCTAGTCTCTGAGTTTTTCCAGGTTGAACTGTAGGGCAGGCTCTGCCTTCCATCCACTTATTACCCATTAGCAGTAATTAGCAGAGAGCTGCTGCTAAACATCACACTGGTGCAGACCTTTAGCTGAGAGCCGGGTTTCGTTTTCCCAAAAGCCATGTCTTGGCCACAGATTTTGAAGGTAATGTATCGACACTACAGGATGGAAAGGCGTTAGAGAAAGGTATACACATTACACAAACTTCCGTGTGTCTAGAAATCACGTACGAATTTGTTAGAGTACATTGTGAATCTACAGGCCTGGGGAAGGGCCTGAGATGCTGCATGTAATAAGCTCCCAGGCGATGCCAGGGCTCCTTGTCGTTGGTGGACCACGCTTGGCCGGGGCAAGGTTATCTGGAATGGGTGCATCAGAGATCAGACCCTGATAACAGTAGATGAAGGAGTCAGGCACTCCCCGCAGCCTTGGCCGCCCCCAACTCCCCCCATCCGCACAAGCCCGCACGTGGTCGCGCGGGGCTGGCCTCTGAGCGCTGTTTCCAGGACCCGCGAGGGCCCACCCCTCTCTCTTCTCTCGCTGCCTCAGTGCCCGGGCTTTCGAGCCGGAGTCGGAGCGCAGCCGGCAGGTGAGCGCAGTCCCCACGGGCCGACGACGCGACTCACTTGGGCCTTCTCCCAGCGCTCCCCCTGGAGACCCGGCAGACCGGTTTTACCTGTCCTTGTCCGGGGGAGGCTACCGACCCAACTCCAGACCACCGGAGAAGGCAGGCGTCCTTTCTCATCCTCCCACCCTTCCAGTCGCTTCTTCATTTTTCTACCTGACACTCTTGAAGCCGCCGAAAGCAAGGACCCGGCACAGCAGCTGGTGGAGCACCGTCTCCAGCGACGTGTGTGAAACTGTTCCACCCAAAACACAAACACCAGCCACTGACATGTTTTAAGAAACGCCACAGTTGGATGACTGCGGAACCAAAACAGACCAAATGGGGAGGCAAGAAGGGAAAGCAATTGGCCCAGTTCGGTTGGAGAAGCCGCTCGTGTTACACTCCCTTTGCCAGTTAGCATCGTGGGCGTTTGTTGCTGTGTTAATTACAGTTCTTCCCGGAGTCGGAGGCGAGAACAGCCCTTGTGGAACGATTTCAAGCGGAACGTTCCACTAGGAGGAAAACAACTGCCTTCCTCCCCAGCTGGGGAGGGATTCCCACCAGGCAGCACTTGGGCAGCAGTGGCGGCGAGGCTGCCCGCACGGTGCGCGCCTTGCGCGCCGCGCGCCACCCGCGAGCCTCTTACCCTCCGGCTTCTGCGTGCAGCTCAGAAACCGGGACCCACTGCGCCCAGGGTCTGTGCCCACGTGCCAGGGCCGGCAGAGGCGGACCAAGAGCAGATTGGTTGGCTTTTCCTGGGGCGCACTTTTCAGTGTTTCTGGTTTTCGCAAGCTTTCCAGGGAGCTCCCGGGGTGGAAGTGGGGCACGGGGGACCACCTGTTTCATCTTGGGATGGGCAGGACGAAGGTGGTTCAGAAGGAATCAGGGACAAAAGTGACATAGTGAGGCAGGGTGGAAAGTACATGGCCTTACAGACACAATGACCTCGCTCCAAATCCTGTCTCTGGCTCTCAAAAAACTACGTGACCGGGCTTCCCTGGTGGCGCAGTGGTTGAGAGTCTGCCTGCCAATGCAGGGGACACGGGTTCGAGCCCTGGTCTGGGAAGATCCCACATGCCGCGGAGCAACTAGGCCCGTGAGCCACAGCTACTGAGCCTGCGCGTCTGGAGCCTGTGCCCCGCAACAAGAGAGGCCACGACAGTGAAAGGCCTGCGCACCGCGATGAAGAATGGCCCCCGCTTGCCGCAACTAGAGAAAGCCCTCACACAGAAACGAAGATCCGATACAGCCAAAAGTAAATAAATAAATAAATAAAAAGCAGTTTCTTTAAAACAAAAAAAACAAAAAAAAACTACGTGACCATGGGCAGGTTGATACTTCTCAGAGTTGCGGTGTTATACTTACCTCACAAGGTCGAGAAGCGCTGACACGCTTAAGTGGAATTGACTGTGTAATGGGATTCTAAACACTCTGCCCTCACAACGACCTTATAAAAAAGCGCTTTTTAAATTGCCATTTCACAGATGGGAAAACTGAGTCCTAGAGATGTTAATGAATGTGCCAAGGTTACACAGCTGATGAGTGGCGGGACTGGGACTGGAAACAAGGTGGTCTAGCTCGAAAGTTTATGTTTTAATTACACTGCTAAACTGCATGTTAAGTGATAATGTGTATGTAATGTACCTGGAACAGAGCAGGGTGGAAGCTATTATTGTTTCCATTACTGTAGACACATAAACATCAGAATGATCCTAGTTAAGATGTAATGGATTCATTATTGATTTACAGGGAAAGGGGCAGAGGGGGTGATGGTCCAGGTGGTTATGGGAAATCCATCAGAGGCAGCTGCACAGGGAAAGGAGCATTAGAAATGTGGATCCCAGCTCTCACCCCATCCATGTGTCCACACCACCACCCTACCAGGTGTGTCCACAGCCTAGACATGGCTAGAGGCCCTAGGAAACCAATTAGGTAAAGCCCCAGTGTCAGGGTGGCTCAACGAAAAGGGACTTCGGTCTATGAGTCTGTACTAAAGTCTTCTGTCTCCTACTGGCTGCACATCACTTACTTAAGACAGTAAGAAAAAATTCACAACTGTTGGTTTTCCTGCCAGTTTGAAAAATACAGTTTTCTGCAGCACTATTCGGGCTTCCTAAGAGTAAAATTCTTGGAATTGACTCAACAACTGCAGTCCAAAAACCACGGTGTGCACTTGAAACTGCCATTTACGCACACGTAAGGGCTGGCACAGACGCCTGGGATAATATATGGCAAGTGCTTCGGAATAAAAGCTCTAGGTACTGATATTTTAAAAGGATACCATACATGTTTTGATTGTCATAATAATCTTCGTGAGAGAATTTTGTCAGGAACATGTGTGTCCTTCTTGGTAAGGCCATTTTCTGAATAGTGCAGGAACAGGATGGGAAAGGGTCAGGTCAGGAAACAGGTGACCCTGGGAATGGAACAGTGTCTGTCTGTGAAGGATTTTCATGGATGTGGAAGGCAGATATTTGGGTTCTATAGAAAGCAGTCTATTTACCTTTCACCAGGGCGTTGCCCATTCATCAGGACAGTTTAGGGCTAGCTGGGACTCTATAGCTCTGAATTAGTTTCTTATTGCAGCTGTAACAAATTACCACAAGTTTGGTGGCATAAAACAACCATATTCATTATCTAACAGTTCTGTAGGTTAAAAATCTGACACAAGCCCCCTTTGGCATGTAATATAGCATTCACAGGCTCTGAAGAGCAGGATATGGATACCTTTAGGGGCCATTATTCTGCCTGCCACACACCCCAATTGCTTTGGTAGCAGGGATAGCCTTAATTAATTCATAAATATGTGCTCATCACTTACTCTGTGAAAGGTACCATTAGCAGGGACCTCGGAGTCACACAGCCCTGTGTTTGAGTCCTAGCTTGACCAGTTACTAGTTCTGTTATTTGGGGGCAGTTAACCTTTGTAACCTCAGTCTTTTCATCTGTAAAATGGGGAGAGTAATAGTACCTACCTTGTTGGATTGTTGTTTGAATTAAATGAGATAATGCTAGAAACAGCGCAGTGCCTGGCACGTGGTAAACACTCAGTGAATGTTTTTGGCTATTGTTCTTATTGTGTGTCCTGGGGATTGCAAAGAAGTAAAATGCATGATATCTGTCCTCGTGGAGTTTAGGGAGTAAAGCATGCTCACACATGTAGTTATGCAGTAAGCTACACAGGAACAGATAGTGGAACATATAAAACAGTATCATGCTTGAGGGCTACATGGGGTACTAGAGACAGTAATTGCTGTTGAGGGAAACAGAAGATATTTTCAGTCATCAGGAAAGGTAGGAATGGAGGAAGTAGGATGGATGCTGGAACTAGAAGAAAGGTTGGCTGTGGACAGGTAGAGGAGGAAATGCTGGGCACAGGAGCATATACATGGCATGTTACAAGATGGCAGTAAGAGGATCATCTTATGGAAGGGAGGGTTGGGGAGGAGTGTTCATTCATTCATTCATTTTCAATGTTTTTCAGAATGTTTAGGGCAGGAGTGGACAATCGGACATGAAGGGAAGGCCTCAAATGCTAAGTTATATAGTTAAGATCTTTCCTGGTGATAGCAGGGAGCCATAGAATGTTTCAGAGCACAGGTACATTCATGCTGAAAGCAGTGCTTAGACAGGTTAATCTGAGAGTAGTATGTGTAGCTGAGTTGATAGCAGAACCTGGAGGTACGGTGACCTGTCGGGAGATGTTTTCAATGGTCCAGATAATAATGGCCGGAGGAGATGTGATAGCAATCACAGCCTCAGAAAAGGAAATGGATGCAAGAAGATACAATAAAACAAGGACAAAGGGCCTTGGTGATCAAGAGGGAAAGGATCAAAAATTCCTGGAAGTTTGATGATAGCAATCATAGGAATCAGAAACGAGTTCAATTTGAGTTTTCCTGTGTTTGTTAACGATGTTGGCAAGTCATGCAGGTGGCACATATCCAGTAGGCATTGGAAATGTGGGACTCTCTGAGAGAGAGGTCAGAGCTAGATAATTTGGCTTGGAGGTCTTCGGCAGAGAGGTGGTGGCTGAAATCTTCCACTCCCACCCCCCAGCCTTTCATGATCAAAACCATTTTAGTGCCACCCTGGTGGATTCCTAGCCTCGTCCCTTTCTTCCTCATTCCATATTTCCCTTTTCACTCCTTGTTATGAGCTGAATTATGTCTCCCTAAAACTCATAAGTTGGAGTCCTATCCCCCAGCACCTCAGCTTGTGACTCTCTTTGGAGATAGTCTTTAAAGAGGTGGTGAAAGTTCAGTGAGGTCATTGGGGTGAACCCTACTCCAACATGACTGGCGTCCTTATAAGAAGAGGAGATGTCAACAAAGACACATACACAGGTAAGACCGTGTGAAGACACAGGGAGAAGACAGCCATCTATGAGCCAAGGAAAGAGGACTTAGAAAAACAACAACCCTGCAGACACCTTAATCTTGGACTCCTTCCCTCCAGAATTGTGAGAAAATAAATTTCTGTTGTTTAGGCCACCTAGCCTGGGGTACCTTTTCGTGGCAGCCCCAGTAAACTCATATACTCCTCCAGGGACCAGTACTCTTGTGTGACCACCCCATCTGAGCTGAGGGCACCCCATCTGCCAGTGTATCCCCCTGCTTACATTTTACCAGGTCTGTTTCCCAGCCACTCATTCTCTGGATATGTTGTGGGTGATATTTACTAGTTATCAGAAAAGTTGTTCCCTGTGAACTGAAAATGTTATTCTTCCCTGATAACAGTCCTCTGTATCTCAGGAGCCTCCCCACGGTGACCACTCCAGTGTCCAGAGCAGGGCTTGTGGGAAAGGGCGCTGGTCAGAGATGCCTTTCTGAGCACCCAGCTCACAGCTGTTGGAGGACCATTCCACCACCTGCTCCTAAGGCTGTCTCTGGCAAGGGCTTCTTCCATGTGCCTTCCTCTGAAAGTATACTCAGAACAGAAAGAAATGGGTCCTTCCTCATTAACAAGACCTGAAAATGAGATTTGACTGCATTTATAATTCATACGAGTTTTTTTTTTTAATTTAGTAATGATTCTGAATCTCAGCTGGGCTCTGCTTTTCAAAACACAAAATAAAGTGCTTGGAGGGTTGAAGACCAAGTCAGAACTTAAAACGTAGCCCTCAGAGGAAATAAACAGAGGGATATTTTTGCACATCCACCTACGAAGAGCTTATCTATGAAAGGGTCGAATAGCTAGTGCCCAGAAAGCTCCTGTTAGCTCAACTGGACTGATTCCAAGTCCTGTCTTGCAGACTTCTGTGACAGTGAAATATTCAGACCGGGACCGTGTCCTTGGTGACTTCTGTGTTCATTAGAGCTGGGCTTTATGATGGATCAAGGCCGTTATTATGAGGAAGGTGCTGAGGAACTGTTCTCCATCTTCCCAGAGGACAGAATGAGAGCAAGTGGGCCAAAGGTGTAGCCAAAAGAGTCAAGGCAGAAATAGCCTGCTCCTAAGGCCATTTTAAAGCCTGACTAGGTTGTGCTTTAGCTCCCTCCTCTGGGCTTCCCGGGTACTACCTCGCATTTCCCACCCTTGTTCCGTTTACTACTTGTCTATGTGCTTGTTCCTACTCGTAGCCTGTGAACACCCAAGGGGCATGGCCTGTGTCTCATCTGTCCTTGTTCCTCTGCCTCAGCCTCTAGATGGCACTGGGTGAGCCCTCAGTGGATGGTGAATGAATGGCTATCTGTTTGTCCTTCGAAAACTTTTTCAGGGTCCTGGACACTCTGTGTGTGTCTGTGTGTGTGTATGTGTGTGTAAGAGAGAGAGACAGAGACAGAAAGAGACAGAGAAGGTGAAAAAGACTATGAATAAATGACTCTTGGAAATGACTTTGATGACTTTTTTCCTTTGGGTATCAAATAAGTATGTGAAGAGTGTTGAAAATCTAGCATATGTTGATGGTTAAGACATTATTATTGACTAATTAACAGGTCTGGCAAACATAGGTATTTGCTAGTGGGAGAGGTGTGGCTTCCTCTCTAGTGAATTTTAAGGAAAGTGATGGTGATATTTTTGAGATGCAGTGTGAGCACCTGCTGAATTCAGACTTTCTCTAGACTTAGAGGGTGATTGGAACAGGAAGCTGTGTCCTGGATGGTCAGTATAGCTGCCATTTATGGGCTCCTACCCTGTGTCAGGTCCTTTGTACATGCTATTTCATTTGATTCTCACATACTTCTTGAGATGAATATTATTTTCCCCCATTTTATAGATGGGGAAACTGAGGTTCAGAGAAGTCTATTTATTCACTCAGTCAACCATACTTATTATATTCTTGCTACATGCTAGACACTGTGCTAGGCTCTAGGGCTATAACAATGACAAGTCCTTGCTCTCTTGGAGCTTACAATCTAGCAGGAAAGAGAAACATAAAAGAGGTAAGAGACATGGCTTAACAGGATGCTGTTGAAGCTTATAGCAGGAGGGTGCTCATTAGGAGCTCACAGCACAGTGAGATACTGAGGAACAAGCAGTCCGTTACGATGGGCTTGATTATAAGTGCTCCATGCGAATAAGCACTAGGTGCTATGAGAGCACACAGGAGACAGTCAGGGAGGCTTCTTGGAGGAAGTGACATCCAACTGAGACCTAAAAGGTGAATAGGAGTTGGCTAGCTTAAAAAAAAAAAAAAAGGAGAGTGTGGGAAGGTGTTTCTAGGGAACAGAATATACAAAGGCCCAGAGGTGAGAACTAACATGACCCTTGAAAGTTAACCCTGGCTGGAATATAGATTTGGAGTGAGAAATGAAGCTGGAGAGGTAAGCAGGGGCCAGATCCTAAGGGTTATCGTAAAAGTCTTGGACTTGATCTCAAGACAACGAGGCAGAGGATAAAGGTAGGGGTGGCCTGAACAAAGTAGGAGCAGGTCAAGTGACTGGCCCACTGTCTTATGACCAGAAATCAGGTTTGGAACTGAGGTTCAGCCTGAGTTTAAAGGAACAGGTGGAGACTCACTTGTGTTTTCAACTCCAACTCCCAGCCCATATGGGCTTTCCGTTTCCACTTCCCTGGGTCTGCAGCAGCTCCAGAAGAGGGTATATCTCAGCCCAGGGACAGGTGGGAGATGCCGGCCCCGAGGAGCGGTTCTGTGACAGCCCTCCTGCCCCCTGACTGCTTTCTGTCCTTTTCCTGGGCTCAACATTGCTGTCCACTACACATCTGTGCAAGCAGCAAGCTGGCTGCCTCCAGGTGGTGTGGAAGCTGCCTGTTCAGCAGCAGCTGGGAGCCTTTTACTGCCTCCCTAAAACATGAGAAGAAAAAGAACCAAGTTCCCTTGTAAGCGGAGAAGTGTTGGGTGGGCAGGAGAAGACACTTGGGTCCTCTTTGCTGCCAGTTGTGTTCCTGCTGGGTGGATTTGAGATGCATATGCTTGTGTGTTGTTTTGCATTGGTTTCCTGTATACCTCCTCACTGGTGGGCTGCCATCATGCCAACGTTGAACTAAATCTATGAACCATTATTTCATATTTTGGAACCCCAAAATGTTAAAATGCTTTCATGGTAAACAAAACATTTTTAAGAATTGCTCAATAGAATTTGGAAAAATAAGCTTGTTCTCTTCATCTTTATATTTTCAGCAGGATGGTGGCCTTTGTTCCATTTTTTTCTTTTACTGTAATGTAGCAGGTAAGGGTGCCGTCTTTCCCAGACTATCTGAGTTTAAATCCTGACTCTAACTTTCCTACTGGATGAACTTAGGCAAATTACTTAACATTTCTGTACCTCCATTTTTTTTAGTCTCTAAGAAAGAGATAATAAAAGTATCCGTCTCACAGTGTGATTATGATGTCTGGCCTATAGTAGGTACTTCACAAGTGTCCAGCTACCATCATTATTCATGACTTAGCTTGCATTGTCTTTTGTTTTTGTTTTGTTTTGTTTTTGAGACTGTAATCCTCAGCTCCAAATGTGCTTTTAGGAAAGACTTTGGATAGATAAGTTGTGCTGACCTTCACCCTGAGCACCCTCTGCATGTAAAGTTCATCACCATGCAAGGAGATGATTATGAGGTGAGGCTTCCCTGAGGATCGAAGGAGGGAGGTACAACTCTGCTTTGCTCAAGTTTCTGAGTGGTCAGAAGCATTTGCAAAAGATGCAGTCATACCCTGTATGTTAAGACACGTCACATCAATCATTCCCAACAACCTTCTGGGGCAGCATATAGCACACAGCCCAGTGACAAATTGCAGAACCACAAGTGATGTTTTTTTTTTAATGTAAATAATGTACATCATATGAGTGAAATTCCAATTTTTTCCAAGTCACAGAGGAATGTACTCTTAGTGAGTGCCTCTATTGCTACGTGGTTGGCTTTCTCTTAAAGCCAGGTAAACTCCTTGTTTTGAACTAGGTTTTCATTACAGGTCAATTAATTTTTAGCTCTCAATATGTAAGTGATTTTTATTTTCTTCTGAGACAGCTTTAACCAGAAAATGCATGCACAAGTGGAAGAGAAAGCTGCCCTTTGATTCTTCTCGACAGAGGCTGTGATAAGCAAGTTCTCGACAGTCTGCACTGGCTGGGAATGTGCAGGTGACTGTGGAGACAGCCGGGAAAGGACAAGAACGGGCATATGGTCCTCATTGGCACAGCACACCAAAGTAATTAAAAATGTCTTAAAATGCAGAAACCCCCCAAACTGTAAAGTATATCATGGTAGATGTCAAATTAGCATTTTCTGCCTCTTTTTAACAATGCCATAATCTCATTAATCTACAGAAGGAACCAAATGCATGGACTCCAACCAGTTGGCTGGACATATGTTGCATATTGGACTGGCCATTTGGCTGGATCCGATTAAAGTGGAGAAACTGCATTTTATTTTGGGCACTGAACCCAAATCTGGGTCTGCTTATTACTTCTTGAGCTCCTTTGCTAAAGTGATGGGTTTGTGAGTGCCAAAAATTCAGTACCAACTTGAGTTAAAAAAAAAAAAAAGCCTATAAAGAAACTCCACAGAGGAAAGGGACAAGGACTGGAGATGGAAACGTAAGGCTGGCTTCTGATCATCGGGACCTATTAAATAGCAGCATTCACAATATTATACATTAGAATTGTCAAATCCACTTATGTGCAAGGTGGCTCAGTTGATTAAGATATTTTATTTATTTTGCATGTATCATATATACTCTCAAGCCTTTCAACCCTTGTTTTTTTTGTTTTTTGGTTTTTTTTGCGGTATGCGGGCCTCTCGCTGTTGTGGCCTCTCCCGTTGTGGAGCACAGGCTCCGGACGCGCAGGCTCAGCGGCCATGGCTCACGGGCCCAGCGGCTCCGCGGCATGTGGGATCTTCCCGGACCGGGGCACGAACCAGTGTCCCCTGAATCGGCAGGCGGACTCTCAACCACTGCGCCACCAGGGAAGCCCTTTTTTTTTTTTTAACTTTTCATTTTATTAAAAAATTTTTTTTGGCTGCGTGGGTCTTCGTTGCTGCGCAGGGGCTTTCTTTAGCTGTGGCGAGCAGGGGCTACTCTTCCTTGCGGTGCGTGGGCTTCTCACTGTGGTGGCTTCTCTTGTTGAGGAGCACCAGCTCTAAGCTCGCGGGCTTCAGTAGTTGTGGCTCGTGGGCTCTAGAGCGCACAGCCTTTGTTTTAAAATTCTTTATTACCAGGTATGAAAACTTAAAAGTCTTCTAAATATTTCTGAAAGCAAAATGAATGTGTATTGTTTACCTACATGGACACACCCACTGTCTTTGTTTGGGTCGCTATAACATTTTATCACAGACTGGGTGGCTTAAACAACAGAAAATGATTTCTCACAGTTCTGCTAGCTAGAAGTCCAAGGTCAAGGTGCTGGCTGATTTGGTGTCTAGTGAGGATTGTCTTTCTGATCTGGCTTCTTGTGGTGTCCTCACATGGTAGGAAGAGGGGTCATCTCTCTTGCGGTGTCTCTTCTTATAAGGGCACTAATCCCATTCATGTGGGCTCCACCCTCATGACCTAATCACCCCACAAAGATCTCTAAATACCATCACATTGGGGATTAGGGCTTCAAACTATAGATTTTGGGTGGATACCTTCACTCCATAGTACCCACTAACACTTCTGGATTATTTGGTACATGCTTAGCACATTGTACCAAGCATTGTAAGAATGCAGATTTGCTATGACCCTGTAAAGTATTTGTGGTTATGGCAAGCTCACTACTAGCTCTCATACTGGGTAGGCTATGGTATTTTCAGAAAAGTGTAAAGTGTAATGGGGATTCAGAGGAGGTCATATCTGGTGTGTGTTTATTTACAGGGACGGTGGACTTGGAGTGAAATAGACCTTCACGAGGGAGGTAGCATTTATTTGAAAAGATGGGGGTAGGATTCTGACAGGCAGAAACGGGAGCAGGAAGGTGATTGGAAATTTGAGGAGTAAAGGGTGGAGGGTAGGAAATCACAGGAAGCTGTGAAAAGGTAAGCACTGGTGGATGAGTTTAGGAAGGTAGGTATTGGGGACCACCTAGTGGAGAGGACTCAATGGCAGATCAAAGACTATAGGGGCTGTGGCGGTAACTGAAGGGGTTTGAGCAGAGGAATGACAAAAACTGGACCTGTGCTTCAGGATGAATAACACGGCAGTGTGTGATGTACGGGATAGATTGGCAAGGACATCAGTTAGGAGATGATGATGGCAGACCAGGTGAGACAGGATGAAGTCCTCCTCTGAGAAAGGACAGTGAAAAGAGGAGATGTATAGCTAGAGTTACCGTGGAAACAGAATCCGCAGGATATGGACACCAGCGACTGCTGGGTCGTGCGACAGAATCATAGGACCTCAAAATTCTCATTTTAAACAATAATAACTGTTACGCATGTGTAGGCAGTTTCGTTCTCATAAAGCCTTCTGGTTGACAGAATGCTCAACAGACAAAATTCTGCTCTATTAACGATGCCTTTTCAAAAGCTCTGTCTCATTCCCTCAGACTAAGGTAAACCGTGTGTGGAGCAGGATGGATGTGGGTGAGATGGGGGCAGGGTTCATGTTCTGTTTTAAGCTGTCCAACCCTGCACCCTAGAGGTTAGACATTTGTTGTTAGCTTGTTAGAAACATTCAAAAACCTGACAGGAGGACCAGAAGTCGGAACTGTCCTTAGGACTTAAAAATGCCACACACACACCCCCTTCCACAGCAAGCCTTAAGGTTTTCATAAGATCTTGACACTGACTTTTTTTCATCAGTTTTACAAGAATTTCTGCCAAGATGGTGGATGGGGTGGAGAAACGTGTTGGTGAGAATTTTAAGTACTGCAGTTCCAGTAGCCCTGTGATATCTCTATGGAGTTTTAAGATCAAAGGCTGCTTCTGGCTGGACGTGCAGTGGCCTGTGAGAGGCGCTCAGGTAGGTGGAGGAAAGAGGTTTCCCCTTTGATGGGGGTGTCCTTCTAACCTAGACCCTAGATCAAGAGCTCAGCTACCAGCAGGCAGTTTTAGGAGAGATAGTAGCCATTTGAGTTCATTAATTTCTCTTTTTGTGGCAGTAGAATTTTCTGTACGGAAATGAGACCTCTGACACTCTTGGCATAGAAACATTAAATTAGGAATCTATCCATGAAGACTTCTCTAAATTTAATTAAGTGACCATCTCCAGGGATTGAGCAGTATGTAGAGTAATAAACCCATCACACAGAACAGCTGAAGACGTGGATTTTAGTGCAAATTTGTTACCATTATAACAAGATTCTAGTGTTATATGAAAGCATTCAGAAATGAATATTTTTTTATCTTAACATAAAATAAAAGTGCATTTATTTGCATAAATAAAGCTGGACTCTGCATTCTTACCAAATAAATATGGCATAAGGATGACTCAGAGACACCCTGAGTCATGAAAGCTTTGTAAAGCTCCCTGTAGAAATGAATATATATATATATATTTTTTGCGGTACGCGGGCCTCTCTCTCTTGTGGCCTCTCTCGTTGCAGAGCACAGGCTCCGGACGCACAGGCTCAGTGGCCATGGCTCACGGGCCCAGCCGCTTCGCGACATGTGGGATCTCCCCGGACCGGGGCACGAACCCGTGTCCCCTGCATCGGCAGGCGGACTCTCAACCACTGCGCCACCAGGGAAGCCCAGAAATGAATATTTTTGAAGAAATATTTGATAGCATTTTTTGTCTTGATATTGTGACTCTGAGCTAAGCAAACAGGAATTAAAATGTGTTTCCTTAATTCAAGTGAAGGTAGCAAATTAACACGAATACTTTGGGTTTCTCTTACTATTGGGGGAGAGGCTACTGAAGAGAAAGGGCTCTTTCTGTGTTGTGATGGGGACCTTCTGGGACAAATTCTACACTGTGTTCTGTGACTACGTTGGAGATATTCAACAAAGCATATCAGCTTCTAAGAATTCCTGTTGAATCTCTTAGGGCTTTCCCTAGGAGCTCTCTGATACTTTGAGGCAGAAAGAGCTTATGGAGGGTAAGGGAGTTATAACACATCCTACAAATCTTGGAAGTCAACTTCACACTATTCAGTCCATACAGACCTGCCCACTGCCTTACAGAGAGGAATCTCCATTAATGGTAGGGTAGTGAAGGGGTGTGTGTGTGTGTGTGTGTGTGTGTGTCTGTGTGTCTGTGTGTGTAACTGGCATATTTTCAAGAGACGTAATACAATTCCATTTTACATTTTGTGGATTTGATTACAATAAACCATGGAAGTTTATTTTGTTTTGATGTTGTGCTGTCTTCTTTAAGGGTCCTGCATCCTTTCTGTGACAGGTATATTTATTTAGTGACAGCTTGGAAAATTTTAAAGATTTGCCAGATATGTTTTTTGGAAAGAACTGCCTTAATACCTTCCCTCCCTAAGAGGGAGGGAATTCCTTTATAAGAGAGGAACTTCTGAGCTCATTTTGTAGATGACGAAACCTAATTAACTGAGGCACTAAGTTAGCTCACCCCCTAGTGACATCAGTGGCAGAAAGAGCTCACCTTGGGGCCTCTAGGGTGAGATCTGGATCCAAGTGCTGGCTTTGCCCCTTCCTACCTGTCACCTTGGGCAGGTCTTCCATGTTTCTGAGCCTCAGTTACCTCGTGTGTGAAATGGGGAAATAATAGATGAGAGAATGTATGTGGGAGCCTAGAACCATATCTCGTACCTAACTGGTGCTCAGTAAATATTAGTGGCCATTTGCATCATTATTATTAATAACAAGCCTGCTCCAGATCCCCGTGCTTGGATGGCACCTTGCTGCCCGTGTTGACTGCGCCTGCCTCTGGCCAGGACAGGGATGCTTGGCTGCTGATTTGGGTGATGGGCTTCAAATTCTAACCTCAGTCCTTCCCCTCTTATTCCAGTCTCCTTCTAGCTCCATGCACTTTCGTTTCTCTTTGGCTGCCCTTGTGTCAGAGTAACCTGTACTGATGTGCCTGGACTTCAAGGGCAATTGCTGCTTTTTAGACAAGAACCTCATTCGAAGGATTGTATAATCAAGAGCCAGAAAGCAGTATAGGCTGTGAAGCCATATAGACTGGGTCTGAAGCCTAGTTTCACATCCTGCGATCTGAGGATGTCTAGCCCAGGGAGCTAGCATAGCGCAGTGATTTCACTGTGCTGGGGTAAAACTGTCTATGTTGAAATCCTCATTCCCGAGATACATTTCTTTAATCTCCCCCAGACTCAGTTCCCTCATCTGTATAATGGGGATACTGATTCCCACCTCACAAGGTTGTTGAGAGGACTGAAATGACAAAAGACATGGAGCAATGTACCTACCATAAATATTAACTGTTACAGTAAGTCCCCTACATACAAACCTTCAAGTTACGAACTTTCAAAGATGCAAGCGTGGAGCTTACTCATGAAGACCTGATGGAATTGGAGGCCCAGAGAAAGGACGAAGAGAGACAAGAGGAAGAAGTAACTGAAGAACCGAAGAGATTCACAATGTAGGAAATGGCAAGGGATTTTCTTTATGTGAGGAGGCACGGTTAGGTTTTGAGGCCCAGGACCCGAACGTAGAACGGTACACGAAGGTTGCAGCAGCCGTTCAGAAAGCAATCCAGTGCTACCGTGTCATCTATGATGAGAAAAAAAGAGCTACTATCCAGACATCACTGGGTCATTTTTTTCAAGAAGGTAGATAGAATTGAATCCAGCAAGGAACGAACGTGTGCCATCAACGTCAGGAGTGAGTGAAATTGCAGCTTGTCCCCCATCCCCGTCTCCTGTTGCTGACGATCCTTCAGCTCTACCATCTCCCACCTCCTCTCCATCCTCCAGTCAGTAACTCTTCTTGCCTGTTCACTCGATGCCAGCCCCTGTATGCCAGCTGTTGTACTGTACTACTGTACTTTTCAAGGTACTGCACTGTAAGATTAAAAATGTTTCCTTTATTCTTTGTGCTTGTGTTTGTTTCTTTTTTATGTATTATTTGTGTGACAAGTATTATAAACCTATTACAGTATAGTAGTATTATATAGCTGATTGTATTAGTTGGGTACCTAGGCTAACTTTGGACTTACTTACGAATGCGCTCTCGGAATGGAACTCATTCGTATGTAGGGGACTTACTCTATTATCATCATAGGAACCCTGGCTCTGCCACATAGTACCTGTTTGTGATCTTGGGCAAGTTACTTAACCTCCCCAAGCCTCGGTTTTCTCATCTGGAGAATGGGGTTAATAATAATCTTTACCTCATAGGATTACTATGAGGACTAGATAGTATTCCGTGAAGTGCTCAGCTCAGAATTAATACGTACCCAATAAATATTTGCTACTATTATTGCTATCACAGTATGACCATGAGTAAGTTATCTAATAACTCAGAGGCTCACCTGTACAATTGGAATACTTATATCTGTTTCATAAAGATGGGAGGAACAGATGTAATAATGTACCTAATGGACACGATACATAGTAGATTCTCATGAAGGGAGCTATTTCATTATTTCCCCAAATTAGCCTTCATGCTGGAGAGCCTTCACTGGCTGCGGGCCTTCCGTGGTCAGCTTCATGCCTTTCACTCGCTGCCCAAGTTGAACCACATTCCCCACAGAATTGACAGGTTTCCAGAGTGGATTCTCTTCCAGGTATCATCATGCAATCCAATCCCCACCCGAATGGGGCCTACGTAATTGCTTCGCACACAGACATCCCTCCCAGGGCTCCAGTGGCAGCCTGGCCTGTGAGGCCACTGTATTTGATTTTTGTAGGTCAACAAACAAACATTTGAAATTAAATAAGCCTGTTAGTCATGGCAGGTTCAGGTTGCTGTAATTAGCTTCTGTCTGGCCTGCTGTAGCAGCAGCAGGCCTGTGCTTCTCACTGCCTATATAGCAAGAAAACACAGGTCCCAGAGTTCTGTGGGTGCTGTGGCTGAAAGCACTTGATGCTGATGCTTCAGGACAGATGCTGGCAAACGCCTCTTCCTGTGGCGGCGGTGGTGGTGAGTATGGGGCCTTTAATTTTTCAGGCTGTAGAGGGTCACTGAGCGAGCTATTAGGTGTAGCACTGGGAATACAAAGATGACCTAGACACATTCTCTGATGGCAGGGAACTGTGATGGCGGTAGTGACAAGGATGGACACCCAGAGGCCAGGAAGCAAACAAGGATTACATCTTTCTCACTGGGCCCAGGGCTGAAGCCCCTTCAGGGTCAGGCTGTTCTTTGGGTCTAGCTGGGGAGGTGGGGCTCATCCACGTGTGCATAAGGTGTGGTCCTGGACCAGCTTACCTGTCAGTGTCCCAGTGCTCCCCTTGTGTTCCCTGCTCAGAAACTCTGAGCCATCTGAACCCCAGGTTGACCTTTCTTTCTTTCTATTTCCTGGAAATTTAGCACCTTTTAGACTGAATTATAGTCTCTGCATATCATTACCCTGCAATCTGCCAAACTGGTGATGCATTTTATCATAATGATAGCAATAATATTAATAATGATAAAAACACATCGCTTTGGTAAAGTTCTTTTGATTTTTCAGAGCAAATTGTATTTTTATCTCAGTTTTCCCCCCCAGAAGTTACTACATATACATAATTCATCACCTCCACCAGGCATTTATTGAGTATCAATCATTTATCAGCTTTGATGCAAAGAAGCATAATATACAGTGCCCATCTACCCACCCTCCACCCTCTAAGGGTGGAAAGTAAAAACATGAGCTTTGTAAACTTCCCTACTACTTAGTAGCTCTGTGACCTTTGGCATGTTATATAACCTCAGTTTTCATGCATGTAATATCTGAGTAATAATAGAACTTCATTCTTAGGATCTTTTTATTCATGAATCCTACAATCCCAGTAAATTTCAGCATTAGGTAGGCACCCAAAATGTGCTAAGGATTTTATAAGCATGATCTCATACGCCTTACTACAGCTTGGCAGGCTAATTATTACTGCTCCCATCTTACAGGTGAGGAAACTGAAGCCTAGAGACTTTGTTAATGTCACAAAGTTATTATGTGGAAAAGCTGGGATTCAAACCCAGATCTTGTCTAGATACCCATTCTTTGCAATACAGCCTCACTGGAGCTTATTAGATACTAAACTCAAGAAGTGGTACAGGGACCTCCCTGGTAGCGCAGTGGTTAAGACTGCACGCTCCCAATGCAGGGGGCCCGGGTTTGATCCCTGGTCAGAGAACTAAATCCCACATGCATGCCGCAACTAAGAGTTCACATGCCACAACTAAAGAGCCCGCATGCTGCAACTAAGGAGCCTGTGAGCCAAAACTAAGACCCAGCACAACCAAATAAATAAATATTAAAAAAAAAAGTCCTCATAAAAAAAAAGTCGAACAAATGCTGAAAACTAGAGGATTACAGAGAAGCAGGCCCAAGAGATGAGTACCTAGTTATTTTGAACACGTTCTTGGTTCTGCCGTATTTTAAATCTTATGCATGTCTACATGCATAAGAAAAAACACCAGTGTACTATTCCTGAATAGTTTGTGTTTATATCAGTGTTTGCATGTAGTTATACATTTTGCTTTCAGTTAGTGCTAGTGTGAGGTATTTTTATTCAAAGTTTTGCTCAATTATAAGGGGGCATTTTGTTTAAGTGGGAGTATTTCGGTGATAGCAAGGCCAAATATACTGTATGTGACTTTGTGACTCAATTTGGCATCAGTGCCCTCTGGTGGTAATTCTTGGAAATCATTCGCTTCTTACAGAGGCTAAGAACCAAAGAAAAAAATCTTGGATTTACCAAAGATCTTTCTGACATCTCTTGCTAAAATATTAACCAGTCAATCTTGAAATCCCTCTTTTTTAATAAAAATATTTTTGTAAAGGTCCAAAACTGTAAGAAAGAGGTGACTCTTTACACAAACATTGGCCGCATTTGCATTTAATGGTTTTCGGTAGTAAATATTTAAAAATCAACGATTTTGTGTTATATGAGTTAACGTCAAAGAAAGTGAATATAGCCTAAAGACTTTTACTTACTGCCTTTTCCACAGAGTCATTTTAGAGGATGTTGTATTGGAATAAACTTTTCATTTATTTATGTATTTTTCTCTGTAAAATACACTTAGAAAAAAAAGAAAAGACATCGAAGTCAGATTTCACTTGGGTTTGTTTGGAGTCATTGTTTCAAAGCCCTTGGTTGAAGGGTGGATATTCACTTTCCCTCAGATTCCCAGGAATTTAAGGGCAGAGTTGAAAGTAAATTGTGTGTTTTTGAGGAGAGTCTTATTGAAATTTCCATATTTTCTCTCAGGTTCTCAAATGTGGCATCTAATTCTGTGGTCCACTGGACATCCTGAATGGTGTTCTTCTAAAAGAGGTTATATGAGCAGGTGCTATGGGCCAGCCATCGTGTCAGGTGTTTTACATCCTGTTTAATCTTCACAACAATTCTTTGAGGTCTGGATATACCCTCGTTTTCTATAAGAAAGACTCTCAGAGAACTTAAGTAACTTGCTACTCAGCTGTTAAGTGGCAGACCTGGGGTTCAACCTTAAGTCTCTGACCTCTCAGTTAATGGCTTTGCCTTCTTCCTGTGCAGGACTCCAAATGCTGGGTGTGTTCACATGCAGCTCAAACCCCAAACTGCAACTGTGTGCTTGGCTGTGTGTTATTTTCACTCAGGGGAGAGTAGCAGCGAGGCTAATGTGTTTGTGTAAACAGTCTTGGCTGACACATGGCAATATCACATCTACAGAGCCATAGGGAGCAGAAAGCTCTGCTTTGCCCCTTACCAATAAGTTAAGAGCAAAAAAAACCCCAACGACCTGCACTCATGACAGTGAGATTTGCACAAAGCCATACCTGTGCAGCCTGGGACAGCTCCTTTACATGCAGTAGCCACCTCTAGGCACAAGTTAGAATCCCTGAAATGGACACTGCCCTCAAGCAACACTCACATCTCACCCAGTGCCTCTCCTGGCCCCTGACTTTGCCATTCATTTGCTCATCATGGGCTAACCCTGTCCCTGAGATGTGCTACACTTTGGACTTTCTTAATTAATGACGTTAGCTCCCAATGCCTTTCTGCCTCCCTTACTTGGAAAAAGTACTTTGTAAAAATATTTACAGTCCTAATCTTCTCACTCACTGATACACTGTCGGCAGGAGGGTAAATCGACTCTTTGGAGGGCAATTTGGCAGTGGCTATTTTGCAATTTCACTTCCAGGAATAATTTATTCTATATAACTACTCATGCACATATTCAAAGATACATTTATAGGAATATTCGTTGCAGCATTGTTTGTAAAAACAAAAAACAAACAAAAAAACCCCTACAACTAAAACAAAAATAAAAAAAGTAAAAATGGAGCTGCAGCTGCAGATGGCTTGAGAGGTGGGGAATTTTGCCGCTTCTGGTTTCCAGTCACCCCAGCTTCTTGAAAAACTGAGTTGAGTATGGGTGTTGGGTGGGGGTGGGTAGGACCGGAATGGCTTAATGAACAAGTGAAGCTGCCACATCACTACCATCAGGACCACTCTTCCTCAAGACAGCCTCATGCCTCACTCTTCTCATCTCCTAGTCTGCTCAGAAGTCACCTTCTCAGGGAGGCCTCACCTGACCATCCTGTTTTTTTTTTTTACAACTTTATTGGAGTATAATTGCTTCACAATGGTGTATTAGTTTCTGCTTTATAACAAAGTGAATCAGTCATACATATACATCTGTTCCCATATCCCTTCCCTCTTCCGTCTCCCTCCCTCCCACCCTCCCTATCCCACCCCTCCAGTCGGTCACAAAGCACCGAGCTGATCACCCTGTGCTATGCGGCTGCTTCCCACTAGCTATCTACCTTACGTTTGGTAGTGTATATATGTCCATGCCTCTCTCTCGCTTTGTCACAGCTTACCCTTCCCCCTCCCCATATCCTCAAGTCCATTCTCAAGTAGGTCTGTGTCTTTATTCCTGTTTTACCCCTAGGTTCTTCATGACATTTTTTTTTCTTAAATTCCATATATATGTGTTAGCATACGGTATTTCTCTTTCTCTTTCTGACTTACTTCACTCTGTATGACAGACTCTAGGTCTATCCACCGCATTACAAATAGCTCAGTTTCGTTTCTTTTTATGGTTGAGTAATATTCCATTGTATATATGTGCCACATCTTCTTTATCCATTCATCTGTCAGTGGACACTTAGGTTGCTTCCATGTCCTGGCTATTGTAAATAGAGCTGCAATGAACATTTTGGTACATGGCTCTTTTTGAATTATGGTTTTCTCAGGGTATATGCCCAGTAGTGGGATTGCTGTGACCATCCTGTTTTAAATTGCACTCCAAATTTCCCTTACTTTGCTCTTCTCTGCCTGCCAGTAGTGATCACTACAAAATTTACTAATTTTTTATGTTTATTTCCTACCTCCCTTCAAAGCCTCCTTCTTGCATCCTAGAATGTAAATTCTATGAGCAAGCACAGTGTTTTTGTCTTTGTTCACTGAGAAACACCCAGTGCCTAACACAAGGAGTATTCTATAAGTATCGGTTGAATGAATGAACTGTCAGTGGTAAGGGACTTGGGATCCTTTGGTCATGGAATGTTGCCCAGACACACAGAAACCATTTCTGAAGCATTTCCAAAGATTTACTCTGTTTCTCCCCCTTACACTCCCAAATCCCCATGATTTAGATCTTGGCATTCAGCCCAGGAGATACGATCGCTGAAAAAAGTTGAGTGAAGCAGTAAAGAGCATGGGTTTGGAGTCACATAGACCCACGTTGGAATCTAAGCCTTTCCCAATACCAGCTGTGTGACTCTGGGGAAATTATCTTCTTTAACACTGAGAATGAAATGTATGTGTGAATGCATGAAGCCTGACATATCGTTGCCATTAATAAGCGGTAGCTCATACGGTCAGTGATGGAGACAGATGAAAGAAATGGAGCAATGAATCTTAAAAAGGTAGTTTCCCTCTTCATAGTCATTTAAGCTGCCTTCGATGAAACTATCTAGTTAATTTTAAAATATCAAGAGATTTTAGTAGATTCCAGGTTTGTCCTTCAATAAGATAAAAAAACACTTTTAAGCCCAAATCAGCACAGGGTCTTGGAGTCAGGCAATGCCTCTGAGCCTCGGATCTCCCTCCCAGGAAGGTGGGTAGAAGCCACGGGGGCATCTCATGCCTGGGAAGCAGCACGAGGAACCAGGCAGGGGATTCGCACAGATCTAACATCTGGAGCCAGGTTACCAGTGCGGGTGGTAAAGAGCAAAATGCAAAACCTGTGGGTTCAGCTGAGGCGACCAAGGCAGAAAGAGTCTGAGAAAGCGGGTGACAAGCGAGCCAGAACAAAAGCCCAGGCAGGTGGCTGTGGTAGCTTTTTATGTAGAGCCCATGACCCCAGGCAGAGACAGGAGATGGGAGACGGGAGCTTAGGGCTACCTGGGCCGACCTTCCAGTACTAACTGCACGTCCTCAACAGCCCAGACTGGGGCTCCGGGGTTGCCTCCCCCTCCTCCTGATTCGATGCCTGCTCCATTGCTTGGCTTCTTCCCTATCCTTCTTCCCCCCTTTTCCTTACTGCTTTCTTCTGGGAGCATTTCCTTTAAAAAGCACTTGCACCTGAATCAGCAACTCAGGGTCTGCTTCTGGGAGAACTCAACCCAAGACAGAAGCCTTTCCACTCCAGTTTTCAACAACTCAGGAAAGGATTCTGATTGGCCAGCTAAGGTCATAGGCCCGCCCCCAGGCCTCCGATTGGCAGCTCTTCCTTCCCTCCGGCTCCTTCCGCGACAGCCTTGTGATCTGATCTAGAAGGCCCCCATAGATCGCGGCCCTTCCGTGACAGGCACTGAACCAGGCACTAAAGCTGCAAACCGTCCCCATTCTCCTAGGTTTACAGTCAAGCGGGATGGAACCACTCGTCAAAGCGTTTCACAATCACACGTTTACAAGCTGCGGACTGGGTTAGGAAGGAAAAGCACCGGCGGCAGTAAGCGGCAGGGGGCGCGGTAGAGGAAGTGCCCTGCCCGCGGGCTGCCGGGTGGAGAGCGGGTGGTAAAGAGGGGGAGAGAGTGGAAGCCGTGGCGGGGGAGCAGGTGAGGGGTGATGGTGGCTTGATTAGAGTGGTGGCCCTGGAGTTGGGGCGAAGTGGAAAAAAACTCAGGAACCCTCTAAGGATCTAACCTATTGCCATGGAACGTGGATCTCATCCTCACCAAGCCCCTGTCATTGCCCTAAGGTGAATGAAAAAACAAAACAAAACAGAAGCTACATTGCACTTGGCTAACTTTCAGAAACTTTAGGAGAAGCAAAAGAAAACTGAGTAGTGCCTTCTAGTCTAAAGAGTCATCTTATTTGATCACACACCCCCCTCCGCCCCTCCCTTATTTTCAACAAATGCATGCATCTCCTGTTTGGAAATTTTAATAGAGAAGAATGTTTGGGCTTTTGAAAAATATTGCCTAAATAAATGTCACACCTTGGCATTGTCCCATATTTTCATTCTTTGTCTTCCTTTGGGGTAGGAGTGGGGAGGGTCTCTAAAGGATAATCTGATCTGTGAATCTGATCTCTGTTCCTCACTCTGTAGGTGACAGAAGCTGTTTTCACTTGTATTTTCATGAAATTACTCTCATGAGGAAAAAATAGCTCAGAAATATAAGCCCACAAGGTAGTGTGGAGGGATGGTGACTACTGGTGGAGACACAGTCACTTGGGGTGACGAAATCACTACCCGACAACATATTTGGGGCTGCCAAGCCCTCCTCCATCCGTGCAGGCCCAGAGTGAAAGTGTAGGAGTCGCCTGGGGTATGGGCGGGGACGAGGAGGCAGAGGCCCTGCCCCTCTGCTACCACCCTTGGGGCAAACCCAGGGATGGGTTTGCCTGGAAATGTAAGCACATTGAACCAGCCTTGTTTCCAAGCAGTAGAAGGAACTAGAGCGTTGGGGGAACTCCTAAGTAACTAGCCCACTAGAGCAGGAAGAGGACTCTGAGGCTTCAAGAATCCAACTGGCTGGTGCACAGTTTTTCTGTTTTGCCAGATTATTCTTCCATATAGTGTGTCACTAAGCTTCTTAACAAATATTCACAGATGACCTTGCTTAGAATACAAAGGGGTGTCCTTGTTGTCTTGTGTATTGTTGTCTATTTTAAGTCTTCAGAGCCCATCAGGAACTCAAGCCCCTTGGAAGTTCTCATTTTCTTTCCAGACATGTCTCTATTCCCCAGTACCCAGTTCCTTTAATCTCTACTCTTTTTGTTTTTTTGTTTTCTTTTTCTTTTAAAGTCATCTCTCTCCTCTCCCTTGACTCCCATTCCACCTGTGTTGTTCTTTGTTCGTCTCTTATGCTGTGTTCTTGCCCTCCTTCCTTCTCCTTTCCCATTCTGTGATCACCTGCTACATCTCATGAACTCAGAGATTATCCTCTAAATACCATGGGCATCACCACCAGTTTAGTGGCAAGTGTTACTCCCACTCTGGCTTGGAAGATGACATTTTCCAGAGTATTCCCCATAGAGGCTGACAGGTCTGACCCAGATAATGCTACCAGTTAAAAGACTCCTGACTCAGGACCCATGGGTCTCACCAGTCATTATCCTGTATTGGAAAGTAAAACTGATTTGGTAGCTTCATTAGATTACAATCAGCTCAAGTCTTCCCTTCTGGCTTCTCAGAGCATAACATCTGTCCCCAGGAGTGGCAGAAGGGAGAAAACCACTTCTCCTCCCCAGCTTTCTGTACTTCTTCTAGGCTCTTGACTCAAATGAAATATTTACTCTGTTAGAGCAGAGAATGGCTCATTGGCCACCATGTCAATCACCTGAAGGGGGTTTCTAATTTGTTTTGGAAGCTGGTTGAGGGGCTCTAGGAGAGCATCTACCATCTTAAGAGTACAGCTCCAGGGTACAGCTTGTATAGGCCAATGCATGCTGGGTCAAGGAGCTTGGACCACATTCTATAACAATAGTAATAATAGCTGTCACTTACTGGATGCTTATTAAATACCAGACCCTGTTCTATATGAATTCATTTACCCCTCACATTAATCCTATGGAGTACAATATGTACTATATTATCCCTATTTCAGGAGGAGGACACTGAGGCACAGAGAGGCTGAGTAACTTGCCCAAAGTAGCAGAGTTAATAAGTGGCAGAATCAGCATTGGAGTCCAGATAGACCAGCTCCAGAATCCATGCTGTTAATAGTTTCCTGTACCACAGTCTGTAGGCAATAGGAAGATACAGAAGGTTGGTAAGTAAGTGTGACATGAAGATAGTGATGCTCAGGAAGAGACATTGGGAAGCAGAGAGATAGAGTGATTGATGGATGAATGAAGGAATCCAGTAAGAGCCTCTGGTAATAAATCCTGGTAGGCGAATTAAAGTCTGAATTAGAGTGGTAGCAGTGAATATGGAAAGCTATAGATGTGAGAGATGGTGTGAAAGACTTAAGACGCAGAGGGAAGAGCATGACCCGAAATGTTCAGTCCTGAGAGAATGGTGAGGCCATGGTCCGAAGTAGAGGTGGCAGAGAGGGCCTTTGACTCATGTGTGGCCCTGAGATATTGTGTTGATAAGGTTGTTTCCAAGATGCAGAGATGAAGCTTCCTCCCACCTCCCCATACTCTGTCCCCAAAAGGAGGGATGCTGCTGTGGATTAGTTACACTCAAGAGGACCAACTTGCTAGAGGGTGGGGCTTTCGCTGGGAGAAGCAAAGGGATGATAAACAGAGCCACCCTGCATCCCTTGTCTTCCCTAGGATGATGGAAAGTCAGGTACCAGGAACCTCTGGGCCTGGGCATGACCCCAACCCCCTTGGAAGTCCTTGTGGGTGGGACCAGGGAAAAGAAGCATGGAGGGCTAGTTCAGGGGAAGGTCATGGTAGTTATGAGAGTCAAGAACATGGTGAGGGCTAGAGAGAAATGAGCCAAATAACAGGCTATTCAGCCTGCCCTTGTTCTAGGTCTGGCACTAAGGGGCCAAAAAAGAAAGGGGGGGCGTGGTGGTCTTCAAAGCTCAGCTCCACAGGGCAGGGCTAGGAGATTGGGGCAAAACTCCAGGCTGTATTGAAGACTATGCATTTGCCCTTGAGCTGTGTCCTCGTTGTAATCCAGAGAAGAGTCAGGAGGGAAGAAGGAGGGGAGAAGTGGGATACAAAAATCTGTCAGTAGAATCATCAAAATAAGGGAGAGAAAGCATAGAAACAGGGAAGTGGAGTCAAGGTCAGAATTATGCAGGAGCTGAGGAATGCACTAGATTGGACCTCTCAAATTTTTGATCTCGGGACCCCTTTACACTCTTGAAAATTGTTGAGAATATCAAAGAGCTTTTATTTATGTTGCTATATCCATTGATATTTACCATCTTGAATATTAAATGGAGAAATTTCCGAAATATTTATTAATTCATTTAAAAATAACGATAAGCTCATTACATGTTAACATAATGTATTTATGAAAAATAACTATATTTTCCAAAAATAAAAAACTTAGCAAGAAGAGTATCGTTGTTTTACATTTCTGCAAATCTCCTTAAAGTCTGGCTTATTAGAAGACCACTAGATTCTCATATTCCTTTCTGCATTCAACCTGTTTCTATATCATATCTTAGGAAACCTCTGTACACCAATAAGAGAATAGAGAGTTCAAAAGGCAAAAAAAAAAAAAAAAAAAGTCCAGAGAAGAAGTCATGATGGGGTGGGATTTAAGGATCCAGAATCAGCCTTTATCAACCATGATAATGATGTTTCTTTTGTCTAATCAGATTTAAAGTCCCCTACAGGTTCTTTAATGTCTAACCTGCCTATGTCTTCCCATTTTGATAAGATACTTAGTGGTGATAAATATCCTTGAAATATTTGGTGCAAAGAGCTAAAAGGAGATATAAAATTAAGACACCGCCTCCCACCCCCCAGAGTATCGTGGTACCTTATAAAATGATGATATTTGAAGCTCTGATTTTAAAAATCTTAATAAACACATGAACACTGAGGACTATGTGAATGTTAATAATTTGGAAATGTAGATGGAGGTATTGGTATTCCTGAATAACACATGTTCATGCTTCATCATTTTAATTAACGAAGTTCTTTTTCTTGTCATTTCAGCAGGAAATATCCCAGGGTAAGAGAACAAGATTTGGATTTATGTGAATAGGATTTATTTCATCACTGATTCCAAATTGTGTTTACTAGCATGAAAACAGATGGCAGAGACTTTATTTGTGGTCAAAGGCATTATGTCTGAGAGTAAACCTTTCTTTGACAGGCAGATTTGAATAAATTCAGGAAGTGATTTAAGACATGGTATGTCTCCTAGAACCTGATCCATGGCAGGTGCTTCTGTTAACAAAACTTATACACTCAAGTCCAGTGAAACAGAGGAACTAATTTTCATTCTGGCAAATCATGATATATATATATGTGTTTTGGCCATTAACTACACACCTGGAGATTAGGATTGTCTTGGAAAACTCAGCCTGTGAGTCAGAGTTTGCATGTTTCTTATATCATAGCTGAAGAATGTCTTCTGACCCGGTTCCAAGACCTCAGTGTGTTTGAAAGAAATTATTTGGGGAGATAACCAAATCCTGGTTTGTTGTTAACCTTAGTCTATAAATTGTAATTTGATATCTCCAACAGTGCAGTTTAAATGAGATATTATCCTGAAAGACTGTTTGAAACCATAAATTACTTTTCAAATGTAAGGTGGTAGTGTTATTATTACAACACATGGCTTTGATATAAAGCCAGATTTCTCCTACATTCCCAATGAAAATTAGGTTATTAGGTTAACTCTTCCCTGCTTCCAAGGTATTCTTGGATAACTGTGGTTTTGGAACCAAAATTGGATTCCAATTTCGACTGAGGGCCATACACAGATGTGGAAAATAGCTGAAATACATATGTTTTTAGAGTGACTTACTTGTCATGGTCTACTCTTGGGTCAATTTCCTCCTCAGCTCATTGGTGAACTTCTTGGATTGTAATTCTTTGCTTTTTCTTCTCTTCTTGGTTTCTTTTCACTACCACCAATACATGGAATGGTGCATAGAATGAAAGAGTTATTAGGTGGCACAGTGTCAGAACTGGGCTGACAGCTCTGAGCTGGACAAGGCAGAGGTGACGTGCACCAATGAAATTTTTGCTTGGCACTTAGGACTGTGCAGGTCTCCATACATAGGGGATCTTAAACTTTAGTGTGACGAGAATCTCCTTGTTGACCGTTACCTTGTAAAAAACAAAAAACTCAAATTCTGATTCATTAAGTCTGAGATGGAGCCCAGGAAGCTATATTCTGAACAATTATTCTAGGGAATTCTGTTGCTGCTGGTTGAAGGACCACAGTTTGAGAGACACTGCATAGAGAGTCCTAATTACATGGCATCCAAGTGCTCAAGAAAATCAACTACGGTTATTAAAGTGCCTACTTTTCTTGTGTAGAAATAATGTTGTTGTATCTCATTAATATCTCATTAAGTACAAATAAATGAATGTGGCATTGCTGACTCTGGGGGGTTTAGTGCTTCTGATTCCTTCTTCACCAAGGCTGGGAGACGCAAGGCGAGAGCAGATATTCCCAGAGATGTGACAGGGTCACCATGGCCAAAGAAGCAGTGTGAGGATATAGACCCGAGTTTTCAATACACTGCACTTGAATCACTTTTTCTGGGTTGACTTGGAAATCAATAAGAAACAACCAGAGTCAGCCAATTAGTAAATAAACACAAAGTCAGGAAAAGCACAGAGGATGACATAAAGCAGTGGGGAGCTAGTTAATCCTGTAGAAACGCTATAAATGGTGACGGCTCAAAGGCCTGTGAGTTATAAACCTCCAGATGCTATGTGAGCGCAAGAGAGGCGGGTGGGAGTTTCTCAATCTCAGAATGCTACTGTGTGACTTTAATAAATGTCTTTATTTAGATCCTTATTATTCTGGGGGCTCACGTGTAGAAGGTACAAGTGGACACATGTGGATGACACAGAAATGTGTTAGGTGGCCCACAGTGGTTTACCTTCAGCAGGTGCTTGGAGGAAAATGGAGCTTTGGCTCTGACAGCTTATAGGTAATTTGGCAAATGTTTCTTGTGTACCTACTGTGTGCTCAGCATTGAGCCCCGGGCCATGATAGGCCTGACACATGTTCTGTGTTCATTACCAGCCAGAGAGCTGTCTTGCATTTCTAGAGCCAAACTGAGGCTGGTGGTGTTCAATGCCTGGGTGTAGCACACAGATGTGAGCAGCTTTCTAGAATTCTGAGCTTTCACTGTTGCTTAAAGGGCCACCTCCATCCCTCAACCTGGAGAGATTAAAATGCCAACCAGTTGCTGCAGATCACTGATTTCTAGTTCCAAACCTGAAAACAAGAATTAATGAAGAGCACTGATACACTTGAGAGACAGGCACCTAACCCCATGCATAAAACAGTGTGTGGGAGAAAGCATCAGGTAAATGGGCAAGCTATGGAGTTGGAAGGCCCTGGACTTGAACTCAAATCCTGATTCTGTCACTTCCTGCTCTCTTTGAGCCACAGTTTCCTCATCTCTAAAAGAGGGATGATTCTACCTACCTCATTAGACTTATGTAACAGTTAGTAATATGCAAATATGTACAGCACATAATAGGAACATAATAGGAACTTCAGAAGTATAAAATCCTGCCCTTGCTCCTTTTCCTCATATTCTGGGCCTTCATGAAATACATCTCAGTTTTAGCAAAACCTCAAATCAAGCAGACCATGTATTTTGGTTTGAACTGTCCTGAGATGAGTGTGCTTAGGGGAGGAGCCCTGTGTCAGAGTTCTTTGCCAGCCAAGCATAAAATATTTGAATTCCAGAATCAGAAATCATCTTTCTCAGAGCTTGTCTTAGCCAGGATTCATTCCAGAAGGTAGAGCCAGAGACAAGGGCTTGTATGCAGGTAGTTTGGGAAGTGACCTCAGGGAATGGGACTAGGGGACTAGAAAGAGGGGAAACAGAGAAAGAAGGGGAGACAATTCCTACGAAGTTCACAATCAAGTCCCAGCTGTGGGAAACTGGGGCCTGATCTTTCTGGGACCATCTGAGAGCCGCGAGGAATGCATCTCAGAATTGTGCACTCAGGGGACACAAGGGAGGCCCACAAGCTCCCATCCCTAACTGGCCCAGGATCGACCCCAGATGTTAACTCCCTCACACTGCCAGGTTTGCACAAGTGCTGAGTTGTTCTTGTAGGTGTCCTAGGCCAGGTGTCTGAGAAGCCCAGGCAAGCACGTAGCAGAAGTGCTCCGGAAAATGGGAGTAAAAAGCTCCACAGTATGTGAAGTGAGCATGACCAGGCCCCATGCTGGGATCAAAGGAAATGCCAGTCAACAGGAAAAGGAGCAAGTCTGTTTCTTCCCTCAAACCTCAGATATTTTCACTGTTTATGAAAGTAGCCACTGGAGTATTCTTCAGTGACCTCCCTGTGGCATTTGTAGCCTCACTGGTCTCTTGGTTTCCTGAACTCCAATTGCATGGACAGTCAGTAACTTAGCACTTGATGATATTTTCTCTTCCTTGTCCTCCAATTTCTTTGTATCTTTGAATTGTGTCCCTCTTCCCCTCAGTCTCCTTGGGGAGCTTGGGACGGAGTCTTCTAATTCTTTTTTATCCAATCAGCAGCTAACTGGGCTCATTAAAATCTCCCCCCAAAAAGAAAAAAAAACCAAAAAACCCCACAAAAAAACATCGACTTGAACTCACTTGACAGATGATAAATCCTTTCTCCAGAAGCACAGTTATCCTTTCAGGGGCCTGTGGGGTCTATTTCCTAACTATATTGAGACCCTCACCACTTAATGGGTCTGGAAAGCAACATCTTTAATGAGGGGCAGGGAGCTGGGAGCACGATGCTAGTGCCTTGGGGTGTTGTAAGGTTTTCATAAGCAATTCATTTTGCACTCCTTGTATTTGGTTTCATTCCAATCGTTTCACAGCCAGTGGCACTCAGAAGGGACATCTATTTTGACTAGACATCAAGCCTCTTGTTGAAGCTTCCTGTATGTAACAAAACACGAATGCACTGGTTCTTTCTCTGCCTGTCCTTTTCCCTCTGCTTCAGCCCTTCCCAACTGTAGATACCCAGTAGATATGAACAGTAACTAGGACTTGGGGTGGATCAGCAGGGAACTAGTATTTGCTGGATTCTTCTAGGTAGCAAAAAGGGAACATATCCAAGTTACCTTTAATATTATATTTCTTAGTGTGAACTTGGAACCACTTCTATGAGAATTATGGATAGCTGCCATGTTTAGCTGGGCAGGTTGTGCACTGCACAGCTCTCAGGAGGCACACACATCATAGTCAATATGAATGTGTCCCCAGAGGAGTGCAAGGGATAACTTGTGTGGCCACAAAGAGCGGCCCTATCTGAGGCCCCACTCCAGTCCTACTGAACCAGAATCTCTGGGGAGAGTGCCCAGATTCTACATTTTAACACATTTCACAGGCTTTTTTTTTTTTTTTTTGCTGTACACGGGCCTCTCACTGTTGCGGCCTCTCCTGTTGCGGAGCACAGGCTCCGGACGCGCAGGCTCAGCGGCCATGGCTCACAGGCCCAGCCGCTCTGCGGCATGTGGGATCTTCCCGGACTGGGGCACGAACCCGTGTTCCCTGCATCGGCAGGCGGACTCTCAACCACTGCGCCACAGGGAAGCCCTCACAGGCTCTTATTAACACGAAAGTTTGAAAATCACTGCTTAGGAGGTAGGTTTTAAGACAAGCATACACCATAAGGAAAAAAATGTGGGAAATTATCTCAGCACATATGCCATCCCTAGATCTTCTGCTTCCCAGGCTTCAATGTTCAGCTGGCTTCATGGATAACTTAGTGAATCATTGCCATTCAGAATATAATCACCCCATTAGTGATCCGGTCATCTTTTCAACTGCTTCCAAATAGATCCCTATTGCTTTCTTTCCTGTGTACTTTTATATCCCAAGTTTCAGAGAGAGAAGTTCTCATCAGGCTGGGTTGTCACCACCCAATATGGAGTGCTCCATGTAGGGAGCATCTCAAGTCAAGTTATCTCCTGGGCAACAGGTCTTACTCATGTTCATCTTACATACACATGTATTGCCTTTGGCCTGGGCACTCATTTTTGACTCAGTAACCATTAGCTATAGTATCTCTCTTTTTTTTGGTCACGCCACGTGGCTTGTGGGATCTTAGTTCCCCGACCAGGGATGAACCCGAGCCCGCGAGAGTGAAAGCATGGAATCCTAACCACTGGACCTCCAGGGAATTCCCTAGCTGTGGTACCTTCATGCAGAAAGAACTGCTCATGACAACTTTCCTCTGAAGGGGGATGTAGGTATGGCCAGAATCCAGTGCTTCATTGTTTGTTAGGACAGGAAGGGGATACACTTATTTAATACACTATTCAGATGCCATGTCCCATAACGATAAGAGCTAATATGCATTGAGTACCACCTTAGGCCAGACATTTTTTCTAAGCACTTGATTAACATTCATAATTGAACCTTCAAAAACAACTTTTTCTGGTAAATGCTATTATTGTCCTTATGGATTAAGAAATTGAAGCATAGAACTTCCTCAGCAGTTTTTATATTGTGGAACTACAATGGAATTGACACAATTTAGCTCTGAAGTCATTTCTCTTTATGACTATTTGGGGGTCATGACAAAGGATCCCTCTGTGTGTGTGTGTGTGTGTGTGCATGTGTGTGCTTGGGGTTAGACAGTTTTAAGAGAGAGAATGAATGCAAGGCACAAATTAGGTCAGGAAAGCAAGAATGTGCAGAAACCTCCATTGGTGCGTGTTAGGGGAAGTATTTGAAAGACATGACAGACAGATGTAACAAAACAACAAGACACAGCTGGGCTTGCCTTGAGAGCCGGAAAGGATTCTAGCACAAAACGCTGAGGGGTTTCTCTTACTCACTTCTTCCCTTTTTAAGAATAAAAAGGAGTAGAAATGGCGTCTAAATGTCCATGATTCCTTTTAAAAATAATAGCATATTAAATACCTTCCTTTGGAGCCATAAACCTCCATCCTAGCCAAGAGCCTCTGGGTCCTGATGCTACTTGGTAGACAAGGGTCGAGAATTTTGGGTTAGACAGGAAAGTTTGGATTTGAGTGTATTTAAGGAGAGAAAGTGGAGGGTGGTTTTATGTATGTTGCCCAGGAACATGAAGTTTACAGTAGGAATGTGGAGATGGGAGACCCCTCCACCATGAAGAAGTCTCTTAAGGTCCAAGCCAGAGCAGCTACTAAGCAATAATTAGTTTCCACTAAAGACTGAGGCAATTATTCCAGTGATTTAGGAGGAAGGGGAGCTATTGAATTACTAGAATACTTATCTCCATTTCCTTTCTTTTTTGTTCACGGAGAGAGATCTGGTCTGCTCGTGTCAATGTGTGCCACCTTGCTGGGTGAGGGCGGCCTCCTAAATCCTTCACTTTTTAGTAAACACAGTATCATTTTCTTGGGCCTTTATGGGCCTTGACGAGGTCTCCTGGGTGCTTCAGAGACAAAACCTTTCCACCTTTCATTAGTTACATTTCTCTTCCAATCAGTAGCTTAGGAAGTAACAGGGGATACTTGAGAAGAAAATGGCTGTTTAGTATCTCATATCATTTCCGAGTCACAGTGGGGTTCTTGTAGGTCAGGAGCGATTTTGCAAAGTTCTGACTGAAGGCAGGGGAAGGACAGGATGATCCTTGCTCTCCCAAATTCTGAGCAGGCTGGTGGGCTGTGCGAGGTGTGGGTTCTGGCCAGTACTTGATACACTGTGTGACATGGGGATTTATACATCCAAACCAAGAGGTCTTGGTGCTGAGAGCAGTATTTGAAGGACGGTCAGTTGTTCCTCTGAGAAACACAAAGATGTTCTCTGTTTCAGGCACAATGATTACTCCAGAGACTTGAGGAGTTTCAAGACAACTGAATTCCAGATAAGGAAAGGAGATAGCTTGGGGAAGATAGACTGACTGCTTATGCCTACTGGGACTCTTCTGGAAGGCACATTATTGACTTCAAGGCAAGAGGCTATGAAAGTGTGCTTTTCCTTAAGACAGTAAGCTCTCTGTTTTCTGAAGCGAATGGAAAAAAAAAGGGGCGTTTTGGTTCCCTATATCAGTTTCCAGAAATGAGTGTCTTGTACAATGTACTTGAATCTACAATGCTACCGAATATAACTTATTGTTACTCAGATGATTCAGAAGACCCTCTGGGATCTCATTAAGATAAACAGCAAATATTTTGTGCTGCAGCTGTAGGGACAAGCCATTTCCCAGTGACTTCTAGCAATGAGTCAGAAAAATAAAAATAAATGCCTTTCTCTATTGTCACATATTCTAAGCCAATCATTCAATCAATTGGAATTTATAGTTTACCTCTTAACTGTCAGGGATTATACAGGTATGTGAGGAATATAAGGAAATATCAGTGGAGGACTCATTGGTTGCAAATAGAGTTACATCTACATAGGTTCTTTGTCAGAGCTTAAGACTAGAACTCAGGATTGGGGTTTTGTGCTGGGTTTGGTAGATCTGCCCCCAGTGTCCACCCCACCTGCCTTCTGCCACTTCCTGCACTGTAGTGGCTGGAGAGCCAAACACCCCATTTCCCAGACTCCCCTGACCTCAGGATGTACTCTGGATGTGATTTAAGTCCAGCCATTACTTTGCACTAGTGTAAGGTTTGGAAGGCAGAAATGAGCAGAGGCCATGCCTTTGCTGCTTCTGCTTTTTCTTTTAAAAGTCTGCTTGTAGAGGCATTTGCATTTTCTGTGGCAGCATTAGCAGAAGTTTGTGGGTGACAAGAGCCAGGTCACAGGGACCCTATCCTGCAGGTGAGGATTAAAGCATGTCTGGTTTGGTGGGGAGCCAGCTTCCTGTCCCTGAGGGCCACCACATTGCGGTGGCTTCCTGACTTTGACTGTCATACTGTGTAGAAGGGGGCAGGTTCCTAATCTTGGGATAACCAAGAGCTCCCTTGGTGACCCAGTTTGGCTACATGGTCTGGGGAGTCATTTCTGAAATCTCAACCTCAGTCTTTTTTTTTTTTCGGTACGCGGGCCTCTCACTGTTGTGGCCTCTCCCGTTGCGGAGCACAGATTCCGGACGCGCAGGCTCAGCAGCCAAGGCTCACGGGCCCAGCCGCTCCGCGGCATGTGGGATCTTCCCGGACCGGGGCACGAACCCGCATCCCCTGCATCGGCAGGTGGACTCTCAACCACTGAGCCACCAGGGAAGCCCCTCAGTGAGCTTTTTAATGCCCTATGATAAACACTTCCGTGCTTCAATTTGCTAGGATGGCTTGTGTTCTCTGCAATTAAACCCTGCCCATGGCTGTGACTGGTAGAGGAGAGTTACAGGCAACAGACTCTAAAGAAATTGGAAATCTGGATTTGTTTTTTCTGACTTGATTAGGTTTGAGAGGAGCAACAATGACATTAGCATTAGAATATGGAATACTGGCAGTGTGTGACATGGAGTTGTGAAATCGTTACTTAATATATGGGTCACTTGGAATGAAGTGTACAGTGCAGGCAAGGCTTTGGTGCACTGGGTGCCTGCTGACCACTATGGTGAGAATGAGGCATACAAGCACTGTGGAGCTGGGTGGCTGTTTTCACCTACATTAGAGAACTTAAAGAAAAAATGATCTGCTTAGGATTGTAAAGTTACTGTCGTAAGGCATGATCAGAGGACAATAAGTGCCTATGAATTTCTAGAAGAATCATTTATTTCATGTAGCTGCAGGGCTGATACATTCTAACATCAAATGCAGTCTGATCCTGTGGGTTGATGATTAAAAGATAATCTGAACTCACAGAATCACTAGGTCTCTTATGCGAAAGTTTGAGTATTGATTGGGAGAGAGTGAGACCATATGAATTGGGACCATTTGGGTGGGTTCAACTGAACCTGAGTACAAAGATCCCCAAAACTCCATTGAACCTCTGTTGCCAGTAGAAGCATTTCCTCTGGCAATGATGTTTGATGAGGCTGGTCCAGCCTTTCTTAGAGACTCTGTAATGACCTTGCTGAAGGAGTTCCCTTGCAAGGGGATGCCAGTTTTCCTCTTACCACAATTCCTATCACTCATTGGTCTAGATCTATTACTAGAGTCAAATGCCATCATGAATTCAGAAGAACAAGTACAATGTCTATCTTAGGAGGCAAAAGTTTACACACCTAGGGAATGGCAAGATTTTCTCACTTATACCAGCAAAAACCTAGGGAATATATGTGGGAATAAATTATGAGAATCTAGGCTAGAAAATAAGAAACATAATTTTAAATCTGGCTTACTTTATTGCTGTGGTTGCATTTTCTAGAGATTCTGGATTGTTCTAGTTGGAGCAGCTGGGAATGGTTGTAACTCTTGGCCTGACTGATTGACTGGAAATGGGACTCAGTGGTGGCCTAGTCAAAGGAAATTGAGGTATCAGAAACCTGTGGTATAACGTAGGGGGAGGAATCCAAACACTTAGGAGAAAGGACTATCAGGGTACGTATTTCACATATAATCCAGTAACTCACTAAGAGGGCCAGGGGACTGGCTTTTCACCAGAGCACTGAGAAACAAAACTGTGAGAAGTACATCCTTGAGAAGTGTTGCAGTGAAGTCATCTGTAAGTCAGGAAGGTGAGAGATGCTGCTTTTGAAATGGACATTTTGATTGCAGTGGGTCTGCTGAGAACCTGGAGAGGCATACTTAAATGTTAGCGATACTTAAATGTTAGAAGCAAGGTGGAAACATCTTCTAGCAGCGCAGCCAGAGCGGCAATCTGATCTTTGCTGGTAGTTAATTGACCATCTGCCTTCTAGGAATGAAGAGATGGCCGTTCTATCAGAATCCACTTGTTGATATATATAATCAAAAATACTGTGCATCTGGAAAGTCATAGGCCTTCACAATTTCCAGACCAGTTTATAAACCTAAAGCCACTGAATGAAGGGGAAACCAGAGCCCTGAGATCCTATCAAGAAAATGTACCATAAATATTTCTCCTATTCTTCCTCAAAGAAACCTGTAGCTATTTAATAAGTTAACTCTGCACTAGGAAAAGAGAACCACCAAAACTGATGAGGGCTGATTGGATTCTAGCTTTCATTAACATGAATCACCTAAGACTCCAAATACTACTGTGGTCCTTTAGAGGTGATAAACGAAATTTGGGTCTGAGCTTGTCTCTCAGTGGTCCCACTGAATTTGTGAAGCCCTCTTGTAATTATTTCCCTTACTCTTAAATGTGTAGTTGGAGTATACATTCCAGCAACTGAAGAGTAGCCACGTAGGTTTTGTGGAGTAAAAGCTATTAACTATGAAGTGTCCAGTGGAAGCCGGAGTAACCCCTACCCATCAAAATAGTAAACCAAACCAACCCCCCCCCCCAAAATACTGCAATCTATCTTGAGGAAATCACAGAGATTAGTGTCATCATAGAAGGCTTAAAATAGTGCAGGGATGATGATTCTTCTCATATCTACATTTAACTTATAGTAGATATACAAGAAAACTATGGGTCTTGGAGAATGACAGTGGATTACTGTAAACTTAATCAGTTGGTGATTCCAATTGTATTTGCTGTTCAACATGTCAAATTAACATAATTTCTAGCACCTGGAAGGGACCTATACATTTAGCAAATACTATTTTTTCCTTCTAGTTGGTAGAGAACACTAGATTCAGTTATATTTTACCTCACAGAGATAATAGTATACTTTCCCTGTTTATCTCTGGGCTAGGTCATGTATCAGATGCTCAGACATATTTTAGTTTTCAGGGAAGTTGATCATCACACCATGCTATGGAACATCATACAGGTCCACTGTGTTGATGACATCATTCACTTGAGCCTGGTGAAAAAGAAGTAGCATGTGTTCCTGGTAAGATGTATACATGACAGGATATTTAAAAGATCATAAAAATACAAGGGTCTGTCACTTCAGTAAAGTTTATGGAAGACCAATAGTCTGGAGCATTTTGAGATATCCCATCCAAAGTGAAAGACTAACTGTTGTACCTTCTGCTAAGAAAGAGGCTCAAGCTTGGCAGCTTTCTTTTGGCTTTTGGAGGCAGCACATTGACCACGTCTGCATGTGCTACCTGGACTCATTTACTGAGTAACCTTAAGCTGCCCGCTTTATAGGGGGCCCAGAGCATAAAAAGGAATAGAAGCAGGCTGCCACTTGGCCTAATAATCCAGCCGATCTAGGGGTGACTTGTAAAGGAAAAAATTCAGCTTTTTTCTACTGCTTAGGGAAAACCCCAGTTCTTCCTGACTGTGTGTTTCTTCCCTGAGAGTTTCCTTTTCTTTTACATAGACACTTCAATTCTGACACTTCTCATCACCAAATGGATGGGAGTTTCCCCCACACCAATCAATTCTCTGCAACACCAGCTGCGTATCCTACAATTTAACTCAATTCTTACACTATCTCAGTTCCATAAGACCCCCTCCCCACTTCAGATGCCAGTTAACACCTGTGCTTCTGACCAACGGGCTATAGATCAGAGGCTCCAAAACCACCCCCTTGGGTTTGATTAATTTGCTAGAGCATCTCACAGAACTCAGGAAAACACTTAATGACTACCAGTTTATTAAAGGATACAGATGAACACCCAGATGAAGAGATACATAGGAGGAGGTCTGGGAGGGTCCTCAGGAGAGGACCTCGGGGACATAAGCTCTGGCACTGGAATTAGGGTGCGTCACCCTTCCAGGGTGTGTGTGTGTGTGTGTGTGTTCGTCAACCCGGGAGCTCTCTGAACCTTGTACTATTGGGATTTTTGGAGGCTTCCTCACATAGGCACAATCAATTATTAACTCCATTTCCAGCCCCCCTCCCCATTTTGGAGAAGTGTTGGAGGGGGAGAGGTGCTGAAAATTCCAAGCTTCTAATCATGGCTTGGTCTTTGTGGTGACTGGCCCTCATCCAAGAGCCATCAGAAGCCCACCCAGAGTTGCCTCATTAGAACAAAAGATGCTCCTACTGCTCTTACTACTTAGGAATTGACAAGGCTTTAGGAGCCCTGGGTCAAGGGCTGGGTCAGATATAAATACTAGAACACGAGATGATCTTAGTGTTCTTATCACTTAGGAAGCTACAAGGGTTTTAGGAGCTCTGTGCCAGGAACCCAGGGCAGAGACCAATATATATATTTTCAACTATCTCACATGACTGGAGTGTCTTTATCAGATGAGGATGGTGCATGGAACCTATAGGAGTATGGAGCCTCTACAGGAGTGATACAGTACACATCCCTAGAGTTTGGAGCAAAGTTATCCTGTATTTGTCAATTGATTACTCTCTCTTTGAGAAATAGGCCTGGCTTGCTTCTCATGGTCAAGTGACCATGTGACCTGAGCTGTCTGTCATGGGCTGGGTGTTATCTGATTAACCAAGCTATAGGAATGGGTCTTCTCATTCTTCATTCTCCAACACTTTATGATTATGTGGTCTTGAAGGGTGAGTACATTGCATGAACAAAGTTCTCACACTGCCAGGGCATCACCCACTGCTGCATCGCCCTCTCCCTCAATCAATACCTTGGGGTGAGCCCAATGAAGAAGTTACCCTAGAAAGAAAAAAGTCAAGCCTGGTTTATGAATGCATCCATATGATGTGCTTGCGTCAGCTGAAAATCAGTTTCTGTAACATTACAGCCTCACTCAGCAGTGACCTTGAAAAACAGTAAGGAAAGAAAATCTCTCTGTGGGAAGAACTTGTCAATGTTGCTTGAAAATAAAGATGTTCAGATGTCCAGGTCAACACAGATTCATTGGTAATGGCTAATGGGCTCTGGATTAGCTGGGTGGCCAGAGATTTGGAAGGAAAAAGATTGGAGGACTGGTATCAGACTAGGGTAGAGGTGTGCAAATGGAACTCTTAGGATGGGTACAAAGTAGGAAGATATGTGTGACCACATGTTTGTTCAAAATAGGGCATATTTTGAGGAGAAGTTGCTGAAAAATAAATTGGACACATTGACCTGTTTTTTGGATGTCTGTAAGCCTCTTTCCTCAGTCTGATGGACTGTTTCCTCATGATTAGATTCAGGTTATGCATTTTCAGCAGGGGTACTACATAACTAATGTTGTATCCTTCTCAGTCAAAACATCAGGAAGCACGTGATATCAATTTGTTCTGTTAAATTGGAACTTGAGATTGCTATTCACCATTTTGGCCACCATGTGCAAATGAACCAACAGGCAAAAGAGGGGTCAGTACTATGTCAAAGGAGTGTTTCAGCCCAGTTATCAAGAGGAAATAGTGTTGCTGCTTTACTATGGGAGCAGGGAGAGGTATTTTTGGAATCTGGAAGATCCTCTGGGGCACTTCATAGAAGTGCCATGCCCAGTGGGTAAAAGTTAAATTAAATTATAGATTCAATATGCATTTTAATTTAATTTATATATTTAACAATAACTTTTAGTGGAAGGTTACAGAAATCTAGTATAGTCAGGATCCCTGAGGGTTTAGATCCACTAAGAATGAAGATCCGTGTCACTCTACCAGCTAAATAACTTGGCCCAGCTGTTATGCTGGCTGAGGACAAGAGTAACTTATAACAGGCTGTGGAGGAAATAAGTTGCAAATACCAACTGTAGACTTCCAGCTGCCTCTGGAACTATCATGATCACAAATGAATTCTTCCTTGTTCCGTTATGTGTTTTTATATACACTAACCATTTTCCCTCCTCCCTTTCCATTTTTCTCAAAACTTTATAAATGGTCTACTGATGGTGGTTAATTTTACAAGTTAATTTATATAGCATGGAATATCATGATGGAATTGTTACTGAACTAGAGAAGGAATAAATATCACCCAAAGATAGATACAGAGATTTATGGAACTTTGGGTGTTCCCTTTTGAGGGGAGGTGAGTACATTTGTTTTTTGGATTTTTTGGTACAGGGACAATTATGTTATTGTTTGGAAGTTTAAATATGGAGAGAAGGTAAGTATGGATGTTGAATAGCCAGAGGAAGTTTCTATGGCATTTATGGTGGATTGGTGCTCAATATCCATTCAAGTTTTCTTCTGTGAACTTTCCCAATCTGCAGAAGTTAGAAAGTTTAAAAAAAAAAAAAAGTTTCTGTTTTTTTTTTTACCTGGACTCTCTTGCAGCTAAGGTTTTGGAATTTGTTAGGCTGGACCAATCAAATACATTTGTGCAAGATTTGGAAGGCAGAGTGGAATGGAGGCTGTATTTCTGCTGTACTTGCTTTTTTTTCTAATAAGTTAAGGCATGGAGGGATTTTTTTCCCCCTGAGGCAGCATTAACATAGATACCAGTGTCTAGGAACTCAGTTGGTTTGAGTACTAAAAGGCAGAGCATGAGGCCTCCCTGCTGGTGTGTATCAGAGCAGGGATGGTGCAACTTCCTGATGTGGCAGGTTCCTCATTGTAGCAGCTTCCTGCCACAATTCTGGAGCCAGCTTCTTCCTGACCACAGAAGAGGTGGAAGCTCCTTTGGTGACCCATTTCTGCACTGAGACCTTTTGTTCTTGAAAGCTTGTCATGGAAGCTCTTTCTTCCGCTTTCCCAATGATTCAGTAAGCTTTTACAGTAAGCTTGTAATAAGTATATTTCCTGCTTAAACCAGCTACAATGGATTCTGTTCTTTGCAAGTAAACCCTGATCAATATAGGGGCTTAGGAGCCCACTGTCCTGTGCCAATAGTTTACATGAGGAGCAAGCAAGGTTCAGGTGTAGCTTCTCTACTACTGCTTGTTATGCTTCTATTCTGGAGAGAAATCTATCACACCCCCTACGACAGCAATTCTTAAACTCAGCACATTAGAATTATCTGGGGAGTTTGAAAAATTCCTGGTTTATGAACTGTCCCCAGAGTAATTAAATCAGAAATCTCTATGTGTGGGACCCAGCATTCAGTGCTTTTTTTTTTTTTTTAAGGTTTAATGTTATTTATTTTTGGCTGCGTTGGGTCTTCGTTGTTGCGCGCGGGCTTTCTCTGGTTGTGGCGAGCAGGGTCTACTCTTCATTGCGGTGCGCAGGCTTCAGTAGTTGTGGCTCGCGGGCTCTAGAGTGCAGGCTCAGTAGTTGTGGCTCACGGGCTTAGTTGCTCCGCAGCATGTGGGATCTTCCCAGACCAGGGCTCGCACCCGTGTCCCCTGCCTTGGCAGGTGGATTCTTATCCAGGGCGCCACCAGGGAAGTTCAGCATTCAGTATTTTATTTTATTTATTTATTTATTTATTTTTATTTTATGTTTTTTTTAGCTAATTGGGCCTCTCACTGTTGTGGTCTCTCCCGTTGTGGAGCACAGGCTCCGGACGTGCAGGCTCAGCGGCCATGGCTCACGGGCCCAGCCACTCTGCGGCATGTGGGATCCTCCCGGACTGGGACACAAACCCGTGTCCCCTGCATCGGCAGGCGGACTCTCAACCACTGCGCCACAAGAGAAGCCCTGGATCCACTTTTAACCAGCATCTTGAATTATCTGCACACTGGGTCCTTGACTGAAAACTCATAATCTGTGCTTCCCTGGGGCCACACTAAATAGGAATGGGCATGGAGTGAGGTTGCAAAAATGCAAACAAAGTTGGGCATCTCTGGCTCACTGGTTGCCCCCCGTCCAGACTGGCAGGACCGTCAGCCTCACCCTTGCCTGCAATTCTCTTTGTAATTCCAGCGGCCCCTGACATTCCCTCCTCTCTGGGCCTGAGGTTGGCCTCATGGGCCTCGGCTCCTATGTTGCTGCTCTGGCTGCCTGGAAACTTCTCTCTCAAGCTAAATTTGAGGCACAATTATAGGCCCTATATAAGCTGTCATGGGCTTTCCTCAGTCTCGACTTTCTATTTTTATTTATATTGTCTCTGCTGCTGATTCTTTATTCTAACTTTTATTACATCACAATGTTATTGTACGGGTTTTGTTGAAAAGCTCTTCAAATCCTCCACGGACTAATACAGAACACAAATTAGTATACAGAATAGTAACACTGATGTCCCTGTCCCCATCGAGAGACTGGGGATGGTGTCAGCCGTGTATTTTATGTCTCTACATTGAAAGCGCAGAGGGGATGATGCCAATGTTGCCTATTCAACCATGTGGATCAAGGAGGTCTTGGTTGCCTGGGTCAGAAAAGGGGAGCTTTACCCAATCAGGCACTTTTTCCAGATATTCCAGATAGACAATGATCAATGAAACGATAACCCACCAGGATTTAATCTCGGGACTGAGTAGGTATGAAAAATGATCACCTGGGTTTTTCATTTTTGTGAAACAAACACACAAACCACCCTCCGCCCTCAACAAAAACAAAAACCACCTAAATATAGCTCACTGAATTTTCAATCTTGGGAAAATGTTTTTCATAAATAAAAAGCATAAAATTTTGGCTCAATTGGCAGCATCTAATAATCAAATTTAGGAAAAGGTCGTTTTGGATGGTGCACCTAGGGTAGAAGCTATCCCAAGGAAAACTTGGAAAACTTGTCTGTCTGACTCTTGGTCTCTCCTGGTCTCTCCCCTTTCTCTCCCTCCCCACCTCTTACTGCACGTTCCTCCTCACTTCTCCTCCCTTCGCCTGACACTGGATGCAGTTTCCATGCGGGCCCCACTGTGGTACTAATAATAGCGAGAGCTGCTGTTTATCAAGCCTTTACCACTTGTCAGGCGCTGTGCGAAGCGCCCTAGATACATTACCGCAGTCCTCCCAGAGGATGGGCATATTTGTGTAATGAGCCCGGACAGACATGGTGCCTAATAGCTCCATTATATCCTTTGTCAGCACTCCAAATAACAAAGTTATTGGTATTCTTGACTTTTTCATGTTTGGTTTAAAATATATTGGTAAATATGTTGCTGGCTACAGAAAGGAACTAGCAGGCGGGCTATAGGGAATTGGGGTTAGGCTTTACATATTTTTTAATCCTTTCTCTGAGAAGGAATTACTGGTGGTAGATGAGAGTACTGGGAGCTGTTGTTTCATATTGAAATTTAACTGCTTCCTTCCCTGCAGTAAAAAAAAAAAAAAAAAAATACTGGTACAGATGATTGAGAGCCTAAGATGTAGGAAAGTGCTAAGTTTTGAACTCAACCTCTCCTGACAGGCTCAGTATGAACCATTATTTTCAACGCTTCGTCATATGAGAACAAAAAGTACCAGGTCTCTGTGCTGTATATTTTGCAGGCAAGATGCTCCAGGCTGTTTCTGGAGGGTCTGACCTTTTGGGTTGGAGCAAATGAGTCTGGAGAGGATGGTAGGTCAGTAGAGGCTGAGATTTTTGTTTCTGTTTTTTCCTCCTCCTGGACCGTATACCACCTTCCTACCTTCCTCACTGTCCTAGTGATCCCAACAGAGTACAGAGTTTTCCAGAGTTCCTCTGCTTCACAGGTAAAGCCCTACAGATTTCTTTTAAAGTCAGAATCTTTGCGACTTCAGGGACCGCCAAATGTTCCCCAGTCAGGCAGCCCTGTTCTCACACAGGGGCACAGAGCCAACTTGTTGGGGCATGAGGACAGCAAGGGAGCACAGTCTTGCATCAAATGCTGAAGATCTTTCACCATATTGCTCTGACAGTGAGGCTAGAAAACCACAGTTGAAAACTGATGCAACAGGATAGAAGGGGCTGGTAGCACTGGGAGTTAAGTTACCCTTGATAAAGGGAAGACAGAAAGGAAAATTAAAAACAATATCTTGAGGCACTGAATTTAAATGACCAGCTGCATATTACCTGAGACCATTCCACATCTTTTAGGATGACCTAAGGGAATACAATTATGTCACTTAGAAGGAAAGTGATGAGTTATGTTAGAGAGTCAACAGAATGTCAGTTTTATTAACATGAATAGGTGTAGACAGCAGTTTTGTTCTTGTACTTGTCATTAATTTGTGAGAGAAAACTTCAATTAAAAAAATAAATTACTTCGGGGCTTCCCTGGTGGTGCAGTGGTTGAGAGTCTGCCTGCCGATGTAGGGGACACGGGTTCGTGCCCCTGTCCGGGAAGATCCCACATGCTGCGAAACGGCTGGGCCCGTGAGCCATGGCCGCTGAGCCTGCGCGTCCGGAGCCTGTGCTCCGCCACGGGAGAGGCCACAACAGTGAGAGGTCCGCGTACCGCAAAAAATAAATAAAAATAAATAAATAAATAAATAACTGTAGTGGGCTGAATAATAGCTCTCAAAGATATCATGTCCTAGTCCCTGGAACATGTAAATGTTTCCCTATTTCAAAAAATTCTTTGCAGGTGTGAGTTAAGAAACTTGAAATGGAGGAATTATCCTGAATTATCCAATGGGCCCTACATAATCACAGTGTAATCCTTTTAAGAGGGAAATAAAGGGAGACGACATATAAGGAAGAAGAGAAGGCAATGTGACCACGGAGGCAGAGATTGGAGGGATGTGGTCACAAGCCAAGGAATGCTGACAGCCAGCAGAAGCTAGAAGAGGCAAGGAAGAGAATCTCCTCTAGAGCCTCTGCTGACCCCTTGATATTGACTCAGTGATGCTGATTTGGATATCTCACCTCCAGAACTGTGAGAAAATAAATCTCATTGTTATAAGCTCTCAAGCTTGTGGTAATTTGTTACACCTGTCATACGTAGGAAACTGATACACTTAACTTGAACCTAGGGAGTTAGATTCTTAAGTCATGAACATAGGTCTCTCTACTGAAAAATATGTCCATACCTGTATGTGCTTGTAGAGAAGGAGACACAAGAAATTGGCAGCAATGTTTGCTTCTTGGAAGGGGAACCAAGAGAGTAAGTGTCTAAAGTAAGAGGCAGACTTACTGTTCATTTTATATACTCTGATTCTATTTGAATTTTTTCAAATGCATTTATTTCTTTTTAAAAAAATAAACTTTTAATTTTAGGATAGTTTTAGACTTACAGAAAAATTGCCAATATCATACAGAGAGTTCCCATATACCTAAACCCAGTTTCCCCTATGATTAGCATCTTACATTAGTACATTTCATTTTTCACAATTTGTCACAGTGAATCCGTATTGATACATTATTATTAAGTAAACTCCATACTTTACTCAAATTTCCTTAGTTTTTACCTACTGTCCTTTTTCTGTTCCAAGATGCCACACAGAACACCACATTACATTTAATTGTCATGTCTCCTTGGGCTCATCTTGGCTGAAACAGTTTCTCAGACTTGTTTTTGATGACCTTTCAAGAGTACTGGTCAGTACTGGCTACTAGTCAGTAGAATGTCTCTTAATTGGAATTTGTCTGACGTTTTTGTCATGATTAGACTGGGGCATGTATTTCTTTTTCAATTAAAAACTAGTTAATAAAAAAGGAAATATATTATTAGCACACTAAAAATACTTATGTAGATTACTGTGAGGATTAAAATAGTATGTGTGTGTGTGCATGTATCTTAGGTAGGATAATATATACAAATATTAATATTTTGGTCAGGATAATGTTGTAACGTCAGGAGGATCAAGGTTACACTCTTAGCCCTGTCACTTCCTAGTTCTGTGATCTGGGGCAAATAACCTATCTGAGCTTCAGTTTTGAAATCTGTAAAATGGTGATAATAATATATGCTTAATAGGGTGGTGATACATATTTAAAAATATGTGTAAAACTCAAATACAGTTATAGTAAATTTTGTATTGTTCTTAAGTATAATATTGGAAGATAAACTATATGCAAGGAATTGTGACTAATTTGCTTGTAATACAGGGAGTGTATAAATAAAGCAGCCAAGTTATTGCTTTAAGTTAGCTGTATGTAGCTGTATAAACATCTGTGCCTTTCTCTGTTAGCTGTATAAACATCTCTGCCTTTCTAATCGTGATGTTTTATCCATGAAATACTTATTTAGTGTCTACTAGAGGTGAAATTTTGTGCAACACAGAATTATACAAGACACAGTACTTGCTTACAATCTAACCGGGGCAGGAACAAAATGACCCATGAGTGCAGAAGGAGAAGGGGTATTCCTGTCAACTGGGGCAATTTCGTCTTGAAATATAGATGGCTAGAATTTTATATTGTATCTTCTCTTGATTATCAACATATTGGATGTGCCGTGCAGAAAATTTGGGAGAGTATAGAGAAGTAGAAGAAAAATATCCAAACATAATTCTATTTTGGCATAGTTCCTTCCAGTGATTTTAACCATGAATTTTTTAAAAAAATTGATGAGATCATATCAGTCATATATATATATATATATATATATATATATATATATATATATAAAATTTAATATCCAGTTTTTTTCCACCTAATATATGATAAACATTCTTTCGTGACATTCAAACTGCTTATTTTTTTAATCTTTTTTTATTTTTTATTTTTTTATTAGTTTCTGATTTATAACAAAGTGAATCAGTCATACATATACATCTGTTCCCATATCCCTTCCCTCTTGCGTCTCCCTCCCTCCCACCCTCCCTATCCCACCCCTCCAGGCAGTCACAAAGCACTGAGCTGATCTCCCTGTGCTATGCGGCTGCTTCCCACTATCTACCTACCTTACGTTTGGTAGTGTATATATGTCCATGCCTCTCTCTCGCTTTGTCACAGCTTACCCCTCCCCCTCCCCATATCCACAAATCCATTCTCAAGTAAGTCTGTGTCTTTATTCCTGTTTTACCCCTAGGTTCTTCATGACATTTTTTTTTTTCTCAAACTGCTTCTTAAAGCATCATTTTAAATAGTTGCATACTATTTCCTTCTGCTAATAGGAAGTAGTTGGCTGTTGTGAAAGAGACATGGAACAATAGTGGCTTAAAAAAGGTAGAAATGTATGTCTCAGTTGTGGCATTCTGAGCTGGTGTGAAGCCCTGTGAAGTTGTTAGAGGCTCAGACTCTTTTATTGAATTGCTCTGCCATCCCGAGGTGTAGTCCTTGTCTGCATGGTCCAAGATGTCTCACCACCATGTTTATGTGAAAATCAAAAAGGGGAGGAAAAAAGGTGGGGAAGCATGCCTCTCATCTTTAAGGACACAATCCAGAAAGTATGCCCATCACTTCTGCTCATATTCCATTGGCCAGATCTAGTCATATGGCCATAACCAGTTTCAAGGAAGGATGGGAATCATAGTATTTATTCTAGGTGATTATATGCCCAACTAAAATCCAGGGTTTCTTCTACTTTAGAAGGAGAAGACGGATATTGAGGGTCAACTAGCAGTTTCTGACACACTTTGCCTGGCTGTCCTCTGCTTATATAAACCACGTACTATTGCTAGAGATTTTTGATATCTCCATTTTCTTTTGCTTTAATGATAAATCTTTATATTTTTGTGCTTACCAAGTTTCAAATGTTTGACATATCAGTTCACTTAAGCCTCACAATAATTTTATAGATAAATACTATTATCCCTATTTTAAATTGAAGAGAGTAAAGTTAAGGAATTCGCTCAAGGTAATGTAATTAGTTAGTGGAGTGGCCAGGATTTGAACTGAGAGTCCATATTCTATAACTACCACTATGCTTCTCATTTTTTACCACGTACTGATGATTTCCTTAGAGAAGACTTCTAGAAGAGGAATTAGTGGGTCAAAGGGTATGGACTTGTTTTTTTTGGGGTTGTGTTGAGCAGCTTGTGGGATTCTAGTTCCCTGACCAGGGTTCCCTGAACCTGGGTCCTCAGCAGTGAGAGCGCAGAGTCCTAACTACTGGACCACCAGGGAATTCCCAAGGGCATGGACATTTTAAAGGCTTGTGATATATTTTTCCAAATTATTTTATAGAAATTTATACTAACTGCCCATTCCCTCCAATGAGAAGAAAAGATGTCCTCCCACTGGTCCAAAATAAATCTCCCTACTTGGTCACATAGTCGTCCTCCTAGCATTTTCCTAGAACTGGCCCCATGAATCAACTCTTCTCTGCACTTTTGCTTCAAATGTGGTAGTGGTGCTCGTAAATGGGCAGTGGTTATTTTACACACACTTATACACCCACAGTGTCCAGCCAAATGTGAAGGAGCTCATTGCATGCTTATTGAGTGGACACGGGTGACACATACTCCTATGGAAGGTAAGCCCGGTGCCTGGCCATGGTAGGTGTTCCAAAATACTTCTTACATGAATTTACAGCTTCTTCCCATGTTGAAACGAATCTTTCCTTTTGCCCCCACTACTTCTGTAAGCTATTACCTCATCACAACATTTCTTTCGCAGCTAAATTTCACAAAACCACAACAGCACAGCTTTCAGTCCTCCTTCCCATCTACCCTCCAACTTCCTGACATCTAGCTTCCATCCCAGGGCCCCCTCCCAAATGCCCTTTCGAAACAGAGTTCTTGGAATCCTGATGTTAATAGCAAGAGAAGGCAGTACTGTATGTTTAATCCACCTCTATATTCCCCTAGCCCAGAGTAGATCCCCAGTAATTATTTATTAGATGAATGAATATATCTAATGGCCCCTTCCTAATTATAAAATCATGAAATCTTTGATCTAGAAGGAATCCAGCAACCCAAAACATGGTACAGGCATAAAATATAAATTGCTTCAGAGAAACACACAAACAGTTATTTGTGCTGTCAGTGGGGGTGGGGAGTGAGATAAGGAGGTGAAGGCAACTTCAGTGGTTTACTCTGTATGTTTCCCTGTCATTCAAGTCTTTTACAAGGGAATGAATTCATGTTCTATTTTTAAAAACATAAATGTAAGCAAAAGAATTTAATATATCTCTTAAAATAATTTAGAACAAGTAATGGCTGCAGAGCCTTAAAGGTTTTCTAGTGTATTTGTAGAATACAGTCTGGATTATTTGAGATTGGCACGAAGCACAGGAGTCTTCCATTAGGCTGTAATGAACCGTGTGAGTCTTACCCAGTATGGCCATTTTATCATCAAATATATGTTTATTTCAGATTTCTAACACAAACACAAGCTCCTCCCTTCTTCCTTCTTCCTCCTCTCCCTTCCTTCTGCAACAAGTGCAGGACTGTGCTAGGTACCATGTGAGATGTAAAAAACATATACTTGGCTCCTCCTTTCAAGAACATTACGTATTGGCTTGGGAGATAACATAAAGGTAAAGGAAACAGATGATCCGTTATGGAAGAGATAACACCACAAGCCCAACATGTATGTGATTAGGTTCTAAAAGTGTAAACCCGTAGGAAATGTTATGAGGTGTCACTGCTGATGTGCATTAAAACAGAGCTGACCATACAAGTGTAAACAAAATATAACCCTGCTTAACTCTTTTCACTCACTAATTGTCCTGAGTGGTCGCTTCAGTATTGGTTACCTCCATTCTCAAATTGTTACTGTGATGTTAACTAGCAAGTGTTTATCCTTTAACATCAGAAGTGTGAATGGAGTCCTACCAAGGGATTTTGCCAATAGTTCCCGTTTCTGCTAAAAAAGTGGTATACTCAGACTTAAGCTGTCACGTGTCCACACTCACCTGTCACTTGGGAAGGCCTCTCTCAGAATGCCATGTGCCCGATATCACACAGCCAGTAAGGGGCAGAATCAGGAATTGAACCAAGCAGTCTGCCTCTAAAGCCTGTCGGCTTAGCCGTTGTCTTCGGGAAAGGGAAGGGAAACCTAACCCCTGTTGAGTATCTACCATGTGCCAGGTGCTCTGTTAAGCACTTTCACTTACACTATTTCATTTAATCCTCATGAAAATACTTAGAAATAGCAGTTATAATCCACAGTTCTGTAGATGAGGAAGAAGACAGAGGCTCAGAGAAGTTAGGTAAGTTGCTTAAGGTTAGGTAAATTGTTTATAGTCACACAGCTGGTAAGTAGTAGAGCTGGGGTTCAAGTCCAAGTCCTTCTGACTCCAAAGCACATGCATGTTCTATCATTTCAAGTAATAATGATAAACATCTTTCAAAACATAGTAGTGGGAGACTAATAAAAAATGGTGTTTGGTGATGTTGGGAATCTATACCCTCTGCTAGTCTGGCTCCATATTGGGCTTGTGTTTGTTAGCAATTCTACTCTGACATTTCTCTCCAATCCTTATAATCTCCCTCTGGCATCCTCTCCTACCCTGTGGTCTCCTGTTTCTTCCATCCTTCAGCCACTCGATTATTCTCATCTTTAATTTACATTAATACCTGTCTGAGCATGCCCATAGCTCTCTCATGATATGTCCCTTTGGCATTATAACTTGTATAAGAGTAGTTTTGTAATGTGTATTTGCTGTTTTTGTCCTACCCTGAATATCCTGAGGACAGGAACTACATCTCATTTATTCATCTCTGTTTCTCTCAGCTTTGGTGCTCACAGAGTAGGCAATCAGCGATTATTTTTTGACTTGAATCTCCCTCTGGTTGCCCATAAACATCTACTTCAATTCCTTTTCCCTGACTGTAGTCCTCGTGTACCACCTCTCCCAGTTCCCATCCTTCACTATCAACCTGCAGTGTCCTGAGCTCAGACATAACTCAATAAATAAGATCTTCTTCCATGATGGCCATGTCCAGTATCTGTGTTGTCCAACATGGCAGCCACTAGCCACATGGACCATTGAGCACCTGGAATGCGGTTAGTGCAACTGAAGAACTGAATTTTACATTTCATTTCATTTTAAATAAAATTGACCAATGAATTTAAATAATTGACTTATTTTATTTAAATTAATTTAAATAACCACCACCACATTAAATAGCACAGCTCTTCAAACATGGAAGAATCAAGCTCCTCAGTCCAAAGCTCAGATTGGAGAACAGGCTTCTGCAAGAATTCTGTGGAAGGGTATTCTGGAAATACAGAAATGAGGGCTGTACAATTCATTTCCAGACAGGTAGTTGCTCATGTTTGTTCTCAGGTTGTCTTGAACAAATCATCATGCAGTCAATCTGTAGACTAAATGTGTAGATACTACCTATTGTCTATAGAGTGGCAGCTCCATTAAAATAACGTTCATGTATATAGGGTAAAAGGGGAGAGACATCTAAGTGGTCTGTTACTGAATGGTCCTAAAATCCCTTCAAAGGCACTGAGATGCTAACTGGAAAAAAATTTCCTCTTTCTCCTGCTTCTCCGTTTCTGTCAAATTTAATTTTCTTGTTTTCTTTTCCTGGAACTCTAGTGGCTGTCTAGAATGTATTGCTGGGAGGCAAATTTGTCATTTTATCTTTGGCAGTTGAAGAACTTTAATTTTTCTTTCTAGGGGTAATGCATCTCCACTTAGAGGATAGCTAAGTGAAAATGCACTCCTTAAACAAGATTTGCTCTGCTGGCTTCCTTCAATTTGTCAAAAAGACAAAAATCTCACCAGCCTCACTTTGTAATAATGCCCTGAAATTACTTGGAATCATCTTCCACCTACTTTTCTTGTCGCTATTACCTAATACGTGTGGCAGGGAAGACGAAAATGAACACATTTACAATTGAATGTTCTGCTTATATGTGTATTGTCAATGCTAATTGTTTTAGGCAAGGTGTTTGTTTTCCCAATTTAACTGGGTATCAGTGTTGAATATTCAACATAGCTTTCAAGTCTCAAAATCTCAGCACCATCTTCAAAGCACATAAGGCATCTCCTGAAGCTAGCCTTTTGCTCTGGACACAAACCTGCTCCTTGCTCTGGCAACATGACCAACATTTTCTTCTTTCTAGATTCCTCCTCCCTCTTCACCCTTCATCTCTGTCATGAGCAGACTCATCACGACAATGCTATTGCTGGACAGCTCAAGTTCACTGTCTCCCAAGAGGGTCTCAAGAGAGCCTACTAAGCACCAGGTCCTTTCCAGAGCTGATCTTCAATCCTCACATCAACCCTGAGAGCAGGTGTCATTTCCATTTCACAGACAAGGAAACTGAATCTTAGTCAAGTGCAGTGAATGGTCTGTGATCTACCTGATAAAAGGAAACGAGAGCTCAGAAATCCTGCTATCCTTTGGCTCTAAAGCACCACACCATGTTGCTTTACTGTTGAGAGCAAAGGTTCACTTCATGCATGTGGAGCCCAGGCCTTGTAGAGTTTCCAAGTACTGCCTTGTTAGAGAAGCAGGGCCCTAACACGCAAAACTCCTCGTGGGAGGAAACCTGACCTGGGCTTGTGTGGTAGGCTGAAGTGTGGTCACCCAACGATGTCCATGCCCAGTCCCTGGAACCTGTAAAGATGTTACCAGACATGGTAAAATGGACTTTGCTAACAATCTTGAGATGGGGAAATTATGCTGCATTATCTGGTGGACCCGATATAATCACAAGGGTCCTTATGAGAGGGAGGATTAAAGTTAGTAGTAGGAGATGTGAGAGGTTGGAGTGATGCAAGGAAGGGGCCATCAGCCAAGGAATGTGGACAGCATCTAGAAACTGTAAAAGGCAAGGAAATAGATTCTCTCCAAAACTCCCAGAAGGAATGCAGCCAGGCCAACATCTTGATTTGAGACTTCTGACCTCCAGAACTGTAGGAGAATAAAAACTACAAGAGAATAAATTTGTGTTGTTTTAAGCTAGTAAGTTTGTAAGAATTTGTTGTAGCAGCAATAGGAAACTAATACAGCTTATTAACAAAAAGAAAACAGTCACCCAAAGATTGGGTTGGCTGATTGCAGTCCCCATGTGTTGGCCCCAGTGATTCCTGCCTTTTCTTTTCTTTTTTTTTTTTTTTTTTTTTGCACAACATCCCAGGAGGGCCTTGTATATCAAAAGTGTCATGAAGTCCTCAATTTTTAAAAAGTTGCTAAATTGTTCTCATGTTAAATATACCACCTGGTGAGGGAGCGTCTTCTGTGGGCAAACTGCTTTGCCTTCGAGATCACAGGCTCGTTTGGGAGACTGAAACCACTTGAAAGTCTAAAGGAGAAGAACCGTTAAGAAAGACCTAAGTCTCTAGAATCAAACTTAGTTGGAATTCCAACTGCAGCGTTTGTTAGCTTTGTGACCTCAGGCAAGTTATTTAACCTCAGCTTTCTCATCTGTAGAATGGGGATAATGAAAAAAACTATCTTATAGGGTTTTAATAGAGATTAGATGAGACAAAGTATTAAATGGGGGGTGATAATAGTTTCTATTTCAGAGGGCTAAAGTGACTTGATTTTAACCACATAAATCTCTTAGATTTCTCTTAGAAAACTCATGGCACATAGTAAGCTCTCCAGAAATCTATGTTATTATTTTAATTAAGGCAAGCAAGCCATGATGGGAAAGAAGTAGGACTCTAGACTTTGAAAGACAACTCGTGAGTGCCTTACCTAAAATGACAGAGGGGGAAGAAAACCAGTATTTTTGAATGCTTAGTAAGTATCCGGAACTTAACATCAAAGGAGATATTTTGAGGCTTAAATAAAATAAGATACCCCCGTGCCCAGTGTAGGTTGTAGTTTTCTTATCCTGACTTTGCACCTGAGTCTTCCAGAGTTTAAGTAGTTTACCCAGGATCCCATGACCCTGGTATGTTGGAAGTCCCTGTCCTTTCCCTCCACCTTGCTGCATCTAGCTGCAGGGAGAAGGGAGGCAAGTCAAGACGGGTGTGGGGACACAAGGAATCAATTCGGCTGCAGTCAGGCTTGGTACCTGGTTCCTGCTCTGGTCCCTGGCACTGAGTAAACACTATATATACCTATATATGTAAATTTATATATATTTAGAGATATACCTGATGAATTCCAAATGGCCGAGATACTGGGTTGCCTGCCTCTTGACGACCACCAGATGTCAGTGCTAACAAGGCATTCCTCCCCTTGGTTCTGTTTCCAGAGCTAAGTGTCAAGAGTGCACTTATGTCTTCATTTGGGAAGCAACACTGGAGGATGCGGCTGTCTAAGAGAAGTTTAACCTGGTCGTGGAGCCTCTCCTCAAGTCCGGAGAGTGGAATGATTTTGGAGGACTGTGTCATATATTTTAGCAGAGCCCAGAACTGAATTTGGAACATATATGGTGGTAGAACACTTGGGTCTTTAAGATAAAAGTCCAAATCATCACATCCTAAGGAACTATTTGCACTTTTTTCTTTTTTTGGCGGTGCTGCGCTTGGCATGCGGGTTTCCCCTGCAGTGGAAGCATGGAGTCCTAACCACTGGACTGCCAGGGAGTTCCCGAACTATTTGTACTTAGAAGATGAACTTTCCTTGAGGGTAGGCAGTTGTGGAAAACAAAAGGCACTCAAATCCTTCAATTCATGAGGTGAAAGAGTTATTGACTGGTGACTGGTTATTGATCAGAAAAAGCTTGGAACTGTAGCTTTAACCTTTTAAACCATGAAATGTAATTTACTCATGATGCAAACCTATACACATACTTATATAATTAAAATAAAAATTTCCCCAAACAATATTTTACTACATGTGGGGCACTCAATATTTTCTCTTCTATTCTTTCATTAAAAAATGCTGATTGGGACCCACCAAACTGATGACCCACAGTTTGAAAAACACTGACCTAGGAGATTATGCCATAGTATGTTTTAGATGAGGTCCTGGGTTTGCAGTGCTTTGTCAGAATTAAATTCCAGGGTTAGAGTAGTCTAGGGGGGAAACCCATGCTTTGGGTATGGATCTGGACTCAAATTGCAACCTTGCCTTGAGTAAGTTACTTATCCCCTGAAACTCTACTTTCTTGTATGTAAAATGGATATAATAATGCCTCCTCACAGGACTGTTGTGAGGTGCCTGATATATAACAGGTTTTCAACATATGCCTTGCCCTTCTGTACTTGAAGGGTTTTATATTATATGTGGTTAGAGAAATTACAATTTAAATAAACCAGGGCATTCTAAAGTGGAAGGGAGGTTAGATCCTAAAACCAGTTCCTGGAAATCCTTAAGAATGGAATAATCTGGGAGTTCCCTTGTGACCTAATGGTTAGGACTGGGTGCTTTCACTGCTGTGGCTTGGGTTCAATCCCTGGTCTGGGAACTGAGATCCTGCAAGCAACGTGGTGCAGCCAAAAAAAAAAAAGGAATAGAATAATCCTGTGCCTATAGTTCAGGCATAATCATGCTCAGTTAGAGAGCTGGAATAATGTGTCTTAAAGTTTTGTGGAGAGGACGACATGCCCTGTTTACAGTGATGCTTCCCTGCAATTCCCCTGTCTGACCCTCTCTTAGAACATATCACACAAATATTATTACTCATTTAATGATTTTTCCCTGTTAGGATCTGTGCTTGACTGATAAACAGTAGGTGCTCAAAATATTGCTGATATTAATGAAGATTTATGACTGAGCATGGGACTGTGGGTCAGACTTTCTATCTGGAGAATTCTAGCCAAGGAGCCCTGTGACATGCTGAGGGGGAGCTAGGAAGACTTTTTAATTTTCCAGGTAATAAATACTGATCACAAGTGCACTATGACTTGTTTCATAATGAAACTGCCTGTATAGATTTTTTCAGTCTGTGAAAGCCTCCAAGTTATGTCACCTGAGGAAGAGACTGATTTCCTAGCACTTCAGCTCTTCTGAACCCCTGGTGTAAGAATCCATAGCACCATTGGCAGTGTTTTCTGTTTTTTTGTTTTTTTTTTTTTTTTTTTGCTGTACACGGGCCTCTCACTGTTGTGGCCTCTCCCGTTGCGGAGCACAGGCTCCAGACGCACAGGCTCAGCGGCCATGGCTCACGGGCCCAGCCGCTACGCGGCATGTGGGATCCTCCCGGACCGGGGCACGAACCCGTGTCCCCTGCATTGGCAGGTGGACTCTCAACCACTGCGCCACCAGAGAAGCCTGGCAGTGTTTTCTCGTGATGTATTTTTATCTCTCCTCTCCATTGGATTATAAATTATTTGAACCTGTTTTATGACAATAAGGCCTCTTGTTTTGTGATCACCTGCTCTTTGTGTGCATGAGCACCTACCCTCACAGCTACCCAGCAAGGTAGATGTTGTTATATCTCCATTTTACAGGTGAGGGGACTGAGGCTCAGAGAGGGTGTAAAGCTTCCCCAAGGTCACACAGTTAGCAAACAGCAGAGTGAGGATTCAAACTCACCCCTCTAATGCCAGAGTTGGGGTTCATAATAAATACGTGTTGACCTCGTACACTGCTGGTGGGAATGTAAATTGGTACAGCGCTGTGGAAAACAGTATGGAGGTTTCTCAAAAAACTTAAAATAGAACTACCATATGACCCAACAATTCCACTCCTGGGCATATATCTGAAAAAACAAAAATACTAGTTCAAAAAGACACATGCACCCCAAATGTCCATAGCAGCATTATTTACAGTAGCCAAGATATGGAAGCAACTTAAGTGCCCATCAGCAGATGAATGGATAAAGAAGATGTAGTGTATACACACACACACACACACACACACACACACACAGAGAATACTACTCATCCATAAAAAGAATGAAATTTTGCTATTATGCTAAGTGAAATAAGTCAGACAGAGAAGGACATATACTGTATGATATCACTTATATGTGGAATCTAAAGGATACAACAAACTAGTGAATGTAACAAAAAAGAAGCAGACTCACAGATACAGAGAACAAACTAGTGGTTCCCAGTGGGGACAGGGAAGGGGGGAGGGGCAAGATAGGGGTAGAGGATTAAGAGGTACAAACTATTATGCATAGAATAAGCTGCAAGGATATATGGTACAACATGCGGAATATAGCCATGATTTTATAAGAAATACAAATGTGGTATAACCTGTAAAAATTGTGAATCACTATATTGTACACCTGTAACATATAATATTGTACATCAACTATGCTTCAATAAAAACAAATAAATAAGTAAAATATGTGTTGATGGTTGATGGGTTGATAGACCCAGGACTCCGAGGTCTGTATTCCCCGCCTGTATTGCGGTGTCCAGGTTGGAACTGAGTGTTCCAGGATCCTGGACCCGGTTAGTGGGGCATGCTTCAGAGCACAGAGCCAGGGGAGTGGTGATGCAAAAGATAATGCCTTAGGGGGAGTAGAAATGAAAAACTAGCAAGCTGAGTCCTTGGTCTGAGGGCCAGGGAGAGAGAGAATGAGAAAGAGAGAGTGGTTACACGCAGTCAAGGGAGAATAGAGGGGTAAAGAGAGGGGAAGCAGGGAGGTGGACAAGTCCTCTGAACCTCAGAACAGCCCCAGACTCTCTAAACAATGCCTGAAGATTCCCGCCTGGATGGGAAGGAGCAGAGAAGGATGCTCTTTGTGCTCCGGCAACTGGCTTGTGTTACAGTTCAGCCCTCTTTGGCCTTAGTCAATTCCAGCTATAGATAATTTTCATAGACTCATGAAACTTTCGAGCTGGGAAGGACTTTGAAGATTATCTGCTGCCATCCTGTGGTAAGATTTCTCTCTCTCTCTCTCCAGATAAAGCCACCAGGGACACACAGTGTGAAAACAAGAATAACATTAATGATAACGATAGCTGGAGGTGGTAGTGAACATACATTACAATTGCTGAAGCATGGATGCAGACCAATCAGAAAGGACACAGCAGCAAATATCTGGTGTGGCTGGACTGGCCACTGATTTTCAGCTGTATTTCAGCCATGGCACGTGTATGTGCTGGGCATGAGCTAAGCATTGCTTAATTAAATCCCCAGAAAACCCCATGAGCCCAGTGATACTACACCAGAGGAGGAAACGTTAGGTTTAGAGAAGTGACATTAGTGTCCCAGGATACAAGTGAGTAAGTGGAGGTGTCTGACTTGAGCTAGGGGCTCCTGACTGCAAGGCCCATGCTAGGCTTAACAACTCTGGGGTGACGCCTGTCTCAGAAGCGCATAGCTGGGACAAGGCGGGAACAGGGAAGCATCTGCTTGGAGTTTGAGAGTTTGAGACATGTGGATGAGGGAGTTTTTTCCATTCTGCTGAGAGAGACTTCTTGATTTTGTCCAACAAGGGCCCCCGAGAGTGTTATAGACATTCTGGTCTCTGATTCCCATTAGGGCAGGAAATGAATAGAAAATGCTGACCCCTTTCCTATGTCAAGGCTTTCCTTGGTCTTTTGGGGCGCGGATTGGGAAAGCATAGCCATTATTTTTACTTCAAGCCTGCTTTCCACTTCAAGAGGGCTCTTACCTGAGAAAAATGGCTGGGCTTGGTTTAGGCGTGACCCTGCACTGGAAAAATCCCTTGAATGAAAAAACCTCAGTGAAATTTCCCTGCCACTAGGCCTCATCTTTCTATAATCATGACTAGTATTATAATAATTACATAATATTTTGGTGGGAAAAGTTGGCATGATTTTTCTCTTTTGCTTTTCTGAATATACTTTCTGCCGAGCCCAGCCAAGGGCACTCATCTGCCTCAAGAAATTAGGATAATTACAGCAGAAAGAAATCAATAGTATTCAGGTTCTGATTCTCAAAACAAGATCTTATTTCAAGGCAATAGACTTGAGAGCAGGTATTGTGAAGAGAGGAGATTTCCTCAATTCCCTCATGTCCTTCCTTAGCTTATCAAAACCCAGTCCCGGTGAACCAGCCCATAGGGTTTTTGTTGCGGGACACGCAGGAAGAGCGGTGGGTGGCAGAATCCCATCCCTTCCAGTCATGGGGGGTGGCTGGAAAAAGAAGGGAGGCCAGGAGAGAACTATTTTCTTCAAGAGGCAGGCGTTACATAGGCCGAGGAGAACCCCGTGGGCAGAGACCTCCGACTCCCCACCCCCCCACACCCCCCGTTTACTGTGCTGGGCTGCCCTGTGCCAGCAGAGGGTGCGGTTTGCTTATCTGAGACCTCTCTCATTTCCTGTACAGTGTGGATATCAGGCTGAGAGCCAGCAGGTCTAAACAGGGACCCTGCCTCGGTGCGAGTGAGTTCCAGGGCTGGATGAAGAATGTGGAGAAGGGGACTTTCCTGGTGGTCCAGTGGGTAAGACTCTGTGCTCCCAATGCAGGGGGCCCGGGTTCAATCCCTGGTTGGGGAACTAGATCCTGCATGCATGCCGCAACTAAGAGTTCACATGTCGCAACTAAAAGATCCCGCATGCTGCAACTGAGAAGGCCACATGTGGCAACTGAGTCCGCATGCTGCAACTAAGAGTGCGCATGTTGCAACTAAGAAGTCCACATGCCACCACTAAAGATCCCGCATGCCGCAACAAAAAGCCCGTGTGCTGCAACGAAGACCCAACACAGCCAAAATAAGTAAATAATTAAATATAAAAAAAGAAAAGAAGAATGTGGAGAAGAGGGGAGGGAACAGAAAGTCTAGGGAATCGCACTAAGATGCTGAGTTACCCAAAGGAGACTATTTAGATGGGCAAAGACTGGGATTGCCAACCCGGAGGATGAACAGAGAAGTTAGAGATAAAACAGAGGATCCCCTGCCTCTCAACCCCCAGTGGCATCCCCTCACACCTAGACGAAAATCCACAATCCTCCACATGGTCAACAAGACCCCCCACAGACCGGCACTCCTTTGACTCCTCTCTGACCCCTTTGTCTTATTCCAGCCACCTTGGCCTCCTGGCTCTTGCTCCCACACAGCTCATAACTGCACCTGGTGAGGGGTGGTGTGGCGTGGGGGATGGGCTGGGGGGGTTGCACTGGTTCTTTCTTCCCTTTGAAGCCGCAGGCTTGATCCTTCATTCCACTTAGGTATCTCCTCACACAGAGCCTCGTCAGGAAGACTTCCCTGACCAGCCTATTTGAATAGTGCTCCAACCCCTCTCCAGGCTCTTACCTGGCTTTATTATTCCTCATAACAATGCTTACAATTTGAGCCTACACTTTAACAAAACACCACATAACAAAATACCACAGACTGGGTGGCTTAAACAACAGAGATTTTATTTTTTCATAGCCTGGAGGCTGGAAGCCCAAGATCAGGGTGTCAACATGGTAGGGTTCTGGTGAGGGCTCTTCTCCTGGCTTGAAGAAGGCAGCCTTCTTGCTGTGTGCTCACATGGCCTTTCCTTGTGTGTGTGCGTGTGTGTGTGTGTGTGTGTGTGTGCACAGAGAGAAGGCCACCAATCCTGTCAAATTAGGTCCCTATCCTTATGACCTTATTTAGCCTTAATTACCTCCTAAAAGCCCTATCTCCAAATATAATTACATTGGAGGCTAGGGCTTCAACGTATGAATTTTGGAGGGGACACTATTCTGTCCATGGTGCCCTTATAACTACACATTTATTAGAAAGTATTTACTAGAATAGTCTGTACATTGCTACACCTAAATTGCCCGTTACTGTGCCTGGCACATAGTAGGCACTCTATAAATGTCTGTGCAATAAATAGATGATCTACTCTGCTTATCCTAATGGTAGTGTAGACAAGTTTATGACTCCATTATGATAACATCTCAAATAAGCACCATTAATCAAGCATATACATATGCCAGTGACTTTACCTTAGTTTCTGATCTAATCCTCAAAAAAATCCTAGAAAATAAGAATGATTATTATTGTGATAGGGATGGGTCAATAGAGGCATGGCGAGGTTAAGTAAATGGCCCAAAGTCACACAGCTAATAGGCAAGGCCAAGATTAGGACCCTATCTGTCAACTCCAAAAGTCCATTTCTTTTTAGACTCTAGACCAGTGGTTCTCAGACTCTGGTGTACTTCACAACCACCTGGAGAACTTGTTAAAACAGACTGCTGGGCTCTACCCTCTGAGTTTCTGATTCTATAGGTCAAGGGTTGGATCTGAGAATTGGCATTTCTAATAAGTTCCCAGGGGATACTGATAGCTCCGGTCCGGGGACCACACTTTGAGAATCACTTCTGGAGATGTACAATACTTCAAGTTCCTTTTTCTTTCAGACTTCTGAGCTATTTTCTGTCTCTATAGCCTTTGCTTGAGTCCATCAGAAATGAGTTTGCAGTAAATGCCTGGTGTTTCCGCATTGTCTGGAGTGGCCATCCGGAGCCTAGAGAAAGACCTTTGCCACAGGGTGGCAGCAGCATCACAGGTACAGAGAGTTTGGCTTGGAGCTGGGGACAGCTCATTAGCACACCGGCCCCTGGGTTCCCACAGAGTGTGGGCCTGACTGCCTCTCCATTTCCCCTTGGCAGGGAGGAGATGGCAGGAGGGGGCCTGGCAGAAGGGGAGGTCGTTGGCACACAGAGTGGTGGTTTTGTTCTCTGGGAGACCGGGAGAAAGCTGGGTGGTCCCCTCAGAGTGTTGAATTGTGCCCTTGACAAAACCACCACGCAACGCTGGAGAGCCGGGCCTGACAAAGGCCGGGAGGAGACTGGCAGTGTTTGCCTGTACCCCGGGCGCGCGCAGAGGCCTGGGCCCCTCTGGCCTGGCAGTTTCTCAGGATGCCCGTTTCTAGGGGTGATTGACCCCGCAAAGCCTCCCTCGGAGGAGAGGTTGGTCTGTGGCCTCCTCGGTGAGTCCCTTCCTGCTCTGGTGGGCCCAGATGGAGCTGGGAACCACTCTCCCCTCCTCTAGCAACATCCCTAGGCCTCTGCTTTTCTCATTGAGACGGTTTTGTTCGAAACATCTTAAGAATCTTCCTAAGTGCCAGGAGCTGTGCTGAGAATTTTATATTATCATTTATTTAATTCTCATTACACCTCATGGTCTTATTATACCTATTGATGATGAGGGAGTTGAAGTCTGATCCATCACGTGCCAAGCTTAGTTGACCACAGAGCCCCATTCAACCTCCTCCAATATATGGAAACCTGATACGAAAACTGGTTTGGAGACTTCAGGTTTCAGCCAACTTTCACATGTGCAGATGAGGACATACAGGGAGACGGAAGGATTAGGTCAAGGTACCACAGTCGGTTAAAAGCAAGTCAGGGACTTGAACTCACATTTCCTCATCCAGGTAACTACCATCACCACAAATCCAATAGATTATGTTCCAGAGTTAACCAAGACAGTCCAGGGACCTTGATGAAACTGCTCAAGAATTTAGGGTTAATAGGTTTGGATTCAACCACCACTCTGAAGCTGAAGGCCTTTAAGTTTTAGGAAGCATGAAGGTGCTTTTAGTCTAGCTGTATTAGTTTTCTAACACACATGTAGACATTCTGCTTCTTTGGTTAACGGCTCATCATCAGCTTACATGAAACAATACCTCACTGAGGCCCTGTAGTGCCAAGGCCATGGAATTTGGTGACAGTTTTCAGACTTGTGTGGCTGACAGAATTTGAATGCTAAGTTCTCCTCCGGGCAGACAGATCATCATTTCCTTTTGGGGCTGAGATGACCCTTGGATGGTCTTTATTTTCTCCTGCTATGTCTTCAAGTTCCCGGCTGGCTGCCTTCAACTTTTTTTTTTTTTTTTTTTCTTTAATGATCCCCTGGACCTACAGACTTGGAAAGGAAATCCAAAAGTTGTCATCTGACACCCGTCTTCTGTGAGACACACTGCTGTCTTTAACCTGGCTGCACGTATGTGATTATTGGGAAAGAGTTTATTATTTTAAGGGGCATATTTTGTGCTCCTTCTGCAGTACCGATTGGGCCCCGCTTTTTTATATCCTTCAGCCTTAGCTGAAAGAAGGGGCTTTTGTGGGAATGATGCCCATTCACGGAGGCTAGAGTTCCCTCAAAAGACTTTGAAAAATGCCTCCTTCCGAACTTTACAATGACTGGAAAATGATGGTCTTTGAGTAGCACAATATGAAAAGAATATGGGTGCGTTTCTAGGAAGAGCACCCCAAATGAAAAAAATATGTTCACATTGGAAAACAATATGTGAATGCCAAATTGCTCAGTCCTGTAACGGATTACAGAAAATATTTTATGTTTGGAGTTGGGGGTGGGGAGGGGAGAACAGGAGGAAGGAGAGAGAGAAGGAAAGGGGAAAAAAAAGAAGAAAAGAAAAACAGATGTGCGTCTTAAAATATTTCAAGCATGGATAACTGAAACATTGTTTAATCTATTTAAGATCGTTCTGTGAAGTCTTAAAGGTGATTGATCAGGCTTTTTAAATGCAGCAACAAGATTTACAAGCACATAGTGAGTGATAACGTCCCCAAAACAAATAAATAGTAAGAAGAGTCCCAGAGCCGGACTGCCTTTTAAAGCATGTTTTTGTCTACAAAGAGGAATTAAAAATTAGGATGATTATTTTTAATAATCACACAAACTCTTTCACCTATAATATTCTCTTCATCGAAGCAAACATAAATTGTCTTGAATTCTTCATTTTGCTTGTATGTAGGGTTGCCAAATGAACCAAAAAAATAGAGTATTTTGGAACATACACTAAAACATTATTTGTTACTATTCATATTTAACTGGTGTCTTGTATTTTATCTAACAATCCTACTTGTTCGTGTATGTTCGGTAAAATGAGACTGTTTCCAAATTGAAGGCTGAGACACCAGTTTTGTGGGCATGATGAGGGAAGACCAGCTAAAAAAATGTTACCGAGCCACTTACTGAGAACCTGTTCTGTGCTTAGGAAACATAAGTGATGGGAATGGAAAGATAATTATCTAGAACAGGATGGCATCAAAAAAGGAGGTGGGAGGGGAGAGAGGCAGGGCACAGGGGAGAGGAAACAGCGAATACCCAGAAAGGAAGGGGCTCCTGGGAGAGAGGACTGGAGAAGCAGGATGACCAGAGGGAAAGGAGAAATGGGGCGGGGAAGAATCTTAAACCCCCTGATGGCTTTCACATACTGATCTTCCCTCTGCACGGCCGACCTTGGAATTTCATACTGAGCTCATCCAAGCGAGTTCTCTAAGAGGAAGTTCAGTTCCTTCCTGCGGAGAGTTCCGGGCGCCCCCCGGTGGCTATTGTGGGTATCGCTCCCCCCAGACCCTGCCTCATTTACCCCAGCGATTTCTCATCTCTCACTGTCCCTCTTAGAACTCGGCCCATCGGCTTCCTCCGCTCTTCCTTTCCTGCTTTTTCTGATGGCTTATTCATTCGGAGCCTGCTTTCGGCATGGCATGACACCTCCCAACTGCTCTGGCCCCCGGAACAGGCCACACAGAGCTGGTCATTGTTGCCCCAGTTCTGGGACCACCCGAGCGGGAGAACGGGCAGCGCGCCGCCGCGGAGGCCGGATGACTGACAGCAGCCTCAGGTCAAGTGCCCGGCGGGCCACCCGGAAGGAGGGCGTGTGCTCCCCTCCCCCTCCCCCCGCCCCTTCCAGCGGGAAATGAGCCCTTCCTTCAGGCACACGCAATTAACGGCACCAGAACCTCTATTTTCAACACTCTGTATATGAATAAAGGCTTACCAAAAAAAAAAAAAAAAAAAAGGATTTTACCAGGAAAGGGAATCTTGCTTGGGGTGAGACAGTGCTGCTGAAGGGATAAATATGGAAAGCACACAGACCCCCAACTTCTCACAGTGTAGGATTTTAAAAAAATTGTTAGTGTATTTACTCATCAGAAACGTTAAAAAAAAAAAAGCGCGTTAATCTGAAAATTTTCCAAAGTTCCATTTGTGAACAGATCTGTGACCTACTACACAGAGGGATCTCTGCGGGCTTCCCCATCACCTTAGTCACACCCTGACAGGGCTGCCACGTCCCTCAGCCCTAATGGCATCACCAAATCTTCCACAGGCTGATGACCAGCTTCGCAGGCGTGACTGTGGGCAGGGTTGGGTGGAGGCAAAATGCAGCTTCGGCTGCGACTGGAAGGAAACTTGTGATTGCAGGAAGAAGCACTTCCTAGGGGTGGACTCATTTTTTGGTGGCACCTCCCTGATTACTTCTGTATCCAGAAAGTCCCATAGATCGGGATTCTCTCAGGGTGGTGAGAACTGGTTTGATGCCCTCAGGCTGTGAGCATTTCCCCAATCAGCCATTCCAATACCATAGATGCCTTGTAAAAAGTTAGATTAATCAAACAGTGATTGGTAAATGTTTTGGTCAAAAGATCCTTTAGAGAAATTGATGGAAATTAAGGATTTCTCCCCCAGAAAAAGGCAAATGCACAAAACTCTCCCCACACTTTCAAGGGCTATTAGAACTCACTTAAGTCTTCACATGGATGATCTAGGGGTTTGTGGATCATACTTAAGAGCCCCTCCTCTAGATGGCTGTCACCTGCTAGTAGAGGGTCAGATTAAAATGTCTCCAGACACAACTTCGGTCTGGGCATTCCATGATATTGCCTCCCAGTCCTCTGTTAAAAAGCATGACAGAAAAAAAAAAAAAAAAAAAAGCAGTTGTCGTAGCTCATGCTTTATGAATAGAACAGTTCACTAGCACATTGGCTGTTTCTGAAATATCCCTTGAGACCTTATTCAGCTCTTTTCACAAATGGCAGCAGTAATCACATAGATAAATCTACCTACCTAATTTGAAGGTCAGACAGGAAATTACTTTTTTTGGAAGAATCAATGGTGGCATTACACTTTTCTAATTAATCCCAACATGGAAATGATTCAATTTATTGGAGAAATCTGAATCTGAGGTGAACAAGTAAATGCATGCTGTTACAGCAAAGTGCTTCCCTCACCTCCTCCTGTTTCCAGTTCTAGGAGTTGGGCAGGGAGAGTGTGTCCTTATTTATTTTCCTGTGGTTGGCTTCCCCAGCTGGGCCTTCCAAGATTTTACCTAGTAAAATCTAAAAAAAAAAAAAAAAAAAAAAATCTGCATGGCATCCTTCCCAGCATTGTCCTGAACTCATTGCAATACTTCCATGAATGAAAATTTTATTTTCCTTCAGGGAGAAGAATAATAACAACATGCAAAAGTATAATGTAAAACTAATTTTTTTCCTTTATTGAAAATACATCTACAATGCTTCTCAGTCCACACTGGGTGCATGTGATATGCAGAGCCTGTGATGGGCTGGCAAGAGGGTCATCCCAGAGGACCTGCTTTCCATAAGAGATGGTTAGTATAAAAAAGATCACATTGTGTAACAGAGTTAATTTGACATGATTAATTTTTACTCTACTGGTGTCATGACAGCCATGTACATTAACTTTTGTAGTGTATTTCCCAAATAGAGACTTGACATTAAATGGTTACTCCACCACAGCCTAATGTTAACTTTTGTACACATGTACGTAATGCTCGCGATCTATATAAAAATATCTCTAATTGTATATCAGAGGATGTATGTCTAGATTTTCAATCTGTTAGCATAATTAAGTCCATTCCTCACCATTTTCAGTCAGAAACTCAAACACAGCTGGTATTGTCTGACAGCTCCCACTTCACATAATGACTGGATATTCCTTAGAGGGTAAAAAAATAATCTCCTCTAAACCTGGTAGCTGCCTTGCCTGAAACTAATACCCCTAGTGTTTTTTTTTGTTTTTTTTTTTTTTGTCTTGGAACCACACTGACATGACTTCATACTGATTCATCTTCTATGGTTTTTCCCAGGGATGCAAACCAAACCAAACCAAACCCCACTTCAGCTGAAGGTTTTAAATGATTTGGTGAATGGAGTTCCAACACAAAGAAATATCTTGTTTTTCTCATTCTGAGAACTTCTGATGATAGTCAAAAACTTTTTCAAATAAGAGACCACCCTCCCGGTTCATGGACCTCTAGTGGAGAGAGAGCTCATTCATTTGACTTCTTTAAAACGTATAAGAAGTGACCTTATATTTTGATTTGCGGACTTCTTTAAGGAATGATTTTTGAACTGAAAAGAAAAAGTGTTTCAGGTTAAAAAAAAAAAAGAAACTCTCCTTTTAAAAAAAACCTTCCTTAAAGATGACTTATAATCTTGGTGTTTTAAAATCCTCTCTTTATAATGTCAACCATGCTCCGTTCTTTCCTGGCGATCTTTAGTGTTCCATAGTAAGACCGTGAGCACCCTTGCTAAGTTGCTAGTCTTACGTTTTATTTTCTAAAAGTCTATGGTCAGTTGAGGAGTGGTGGGAGATATCCTTCCCAGAGTAGTCCCTTTAGTTTGTGAAGAGCAGGAAAGAAGGGAATACTTCCCCTGTTGGGAAGAACTAAGCAGAGTTTCGTGAACAATTCCACTCCTGGAAGGGCCTCCAGCCAGGTGATTTGTGTAACTGACATTTTGGACACAGGACCTGGTAAACCACACAGCCATCCTGCCCCCACTTAGAAATGTTCATTCCCAATAAATGTCTATTCTGAAAGTCCCATGCTCCATGGAATGATACTTGCTACAGGATGTTCTTTGGGGAAATGGAGGGCAGGCTCTTTTATGGTGCCACAGGATGTTTGGGTGAGAATCGACCATAAAGGCATCTAAGGAACTCGCTCATTTTACAGATGGGAACACTGAGGCCTAGAGATGAGATGTAACTTGCCCATGGCCACATGGAAATTTCACTTTCTGCGCCTCCTCACAGCTGTGCTGGGTGTGTATTTGTATTGTCCTGCTACTAATAAAATAAGGACACAAATCATAAGAAAAAGGAAAAAAAAATCCTTGTAATGTCCAACCGATAACCCACTGCTGATCAAGTTGTTTTGTTTTGATACTAAAACTGAATTGAATTCTGAAGGATTTTTAAATTCTGAAAGTTGATTTAAAACCATGTTTTTAGCCTAGTATTTGTTTTGACTCTTTAATTTGTAAGAGCTATCACATTTACAGGATTGTGTGCCACATAAACTTGTAAGATCTGATCAAGACTATTTTTGATCTCAGTACCTTATTAGATAAGACTAACATGAAATGACTTAAAATTTTCAAACATGGGATGAAAACTATACATTTTGGCCACTGCAAAATCCCCCCTTGTTTTTGGATGAATACTTCCCAATCCTATCAGGGCAGGGAGGAAAAGGGAGGTAAAGGGCTGACTGGAGAGAATGAGTTGAAATGAGATGGAAACATTGTATAATGGTTTTCAAACACCTGGTGCTCAAGGAAGCATTTCTTTGTGTTAGTCTACATCTTGGTCTCACTATCAATGGATTTCTCAATTTCGCTTTCCTGGGCAATCAGCTGATATGGTTTCTTCATTTCATTCTCTTCAATCACTGAGTTACCCATTTCGACGTCCCGGTTCTTCAGTTCATGTCGTGACAAGTGTTCAACAATGCCGGCTCCCAGGGAGTCTCCCAGAACGTTGGTGGTGGTACGAAGACGGTCCCTGGGGAAGGGAAGGGTGGAAGGAAGAGCGAGGCTCCTGTGAACATCACGGGATTTCAGCTCATGTTTTGAAGCAGCTGGCTCAGTCACTGGGGGCATCTCTTAAAATTCTGCTTGGTGTAGCCACCCACTGCGTCATTCCATAATAGACACATAACATTCAAAATCGTAGTTACTAATATATATCCTTATAATTAATAACTTATATAACTTATAACTAAGGATATATATTAGTATTAATTTTCAGTTACTAATTAGAGTACCAACAGTAGGAATGACCCTCCCCTTTCTCCTTTTATTTAAAATTTTTCTTTGGTTCTCTTTCCTACCACTCACTTTGCTTTTACCAGAAGGTCTCAGAAGTGTGATCTAGAGACCCCTGGGTGCCCCTGAGGCAAAACCAATTTTCATAATAATGCTAAGATGTTATTTGCCCTTTTCCCTCTCATTTTCTCGTGAATGTCTGTCTAGTGGAGTTTTTCGAACAAACAACACAACACCAAAGATAACACAACAGATTGAATGCAGAAGCAGTTAGTCTTGTATTAAGCTAGACATTAAGGAGATTTGCAAAAATGTAAAATGGTATCATTCTTTTCCCTAAACTTTTGGTTTGGAAAATATTTTTCCATAAAAATGTTATATATGTTAACATGTAATGAATGGATTATTGTAACCTTTAAATGAATTTAACATTTAAAAAATGCCTAAGTTTTTCTAACATGATAAATATTGATAGATATGACCCACACAGATAAAAGCTTTGGGGGTCGTCAATTTTTAAGTGTAAAGGGGTTGTGAGACTAAAAAGTTTGAGAACCACAGCTTTATACTCTAAAAGTCTTCATATGAGTCAAGTAGTGACTGTGGGCCAGACAGTGAGCTGAATGCTTTCCATGTATCAATGCATTTAATCCTCACAGCACCACCGGGAGGTAGACAACATTATTATCTTCATTCTGCAGAGAAGGAAAGTAGGGTGGCTGGGTAACCTGGCCGGTGTCACACAGGGGCAGGACACAAACCCGGATCCAAGTGACCGTGGAACTCATGCTCTCAATTAATTATCTCCCTCCCACTTATTTTGCCTTGAGAACACTGAACTTTTTGTGGTCATTAGATCTACCTCATGGAGTCTATGTAGACTCCAACACCTACTGTGTCCTTCTAGGCTGTCGCCTTGGGCATCCTGGGGAGCAATTGTAAATGGAGGGAAAAGAAAAGAGGCAGAGAGTGTTAGCTGGAAGGGTGAGGGGAAAAGGGCAGAGGGGTGGGCCCTAGAGGTTAGGGTCTGAGGGTGCTTTTCTTGAAACTTTCCCCAGAGCCAAAAATCAATTCCACTTAATGACGCCAGCTCTCTTCCCACTGTCTGCACAGCTGCCCCACTCGCTGTTGGGGTCAGATGGGAACATCTGCACTGTATTACGCCATTGGAATGGGAAGCACAAGAAGAAAGCCTGTGCCAGCCTGGGAGGCCCGCTCTTCGGTCCCAGCCGCCATGGGGATGTGTTGTGCAATTCAGAAATGGCTTTGCTGATTTATGTTGGCTTTGTAGACAACGGGTTTCCCAATCCCCGAATGGTTTTATAGAGTGAGAAGCGTAGCAGCCAGATGTGCCCCGCAGGCTGATAAGGGAGAGTGTGCGTGGCGCCTGGGGCTTGGTGGCCAGATAACGGCAGGGATCAGGCAGGGAGGACAATTTAATTACAGGCCAAGCCTCCCCTCTTCATGGAGCCCTTTGGCAGGGGCAGAAGGCTGCCTGGTGCCCTAGGATGACAGAGGAGAGCCCCACGACAGCAAGCCGAATGTAGTCCGAGCGTACTCACAGGAACCAGTCCACTGCGATGATGAGCGTGATGTCGTCGGTGGGCAGGCCCACAGATGTCAGCACGATGACCATGGTGACCAGGCCCGCCTGAGGAATCCCAGCTGCCCCGATACTGGCAGCCGTGGCTGTGATACTGTTAGAAGAAGTCCCCAAACAGAAAACATTTGTTTAAATCTGCCCAGATAGAGAGCAGACCCTGTAAAACATGCACAGGGGAGATGTCTGACTTGCCAGGTTAACATAAGAAGATGTGCTTTAGAAAACTGTAAGTGAGATGGTATAAAACCCATTGAGATAATAATCATATTAACTAATATTTATCAAATGCCTATTACGTGCCTCCTGATTTGTTAAGCATGGCTTACCTCATTTGTTTCTCTCAACAACCCTTAGGAAGTTGGTCCTGTTCTTACAGCTGTTTCTAAATGAGGAAACTTGTGCCTATATACGTTTTCACGTACCTGGAAGTATTTTGTAAGGTCTAAAATACTGTACAGTTACAATTTGTTTCTAATAATTCCCCTATCCAAGCAGAGGATTGTAAAGATACTGAACTTGTATGGTTACTGTGGTCAGAAAATTTATTAATTCAAAAACAAAATGATTTATGAACAAGGCTCTCTAGCATTAGCAATATATATATATATTTTTTGCGGTGCGCGGGCCTCTCACTGTTGTGGAGCACAGGCTCCAGACGCACAGGCTCAGCGGCCATGGCTCACAGGCCCAGCTGCTCCGCGGCATGTGGGATCTTCCCAGACCAGGGCACGAACCCGCGTCCCTTGCATCGGCAGGCGGACTCTCAACCACTGCTCCACCAGGGAAGCCCTAGTAATACTTTTTATGGAGGCAGTATGAACCTCATTTGTAAGGCACATAACCTGTCTGGGACTCAGTTTGTTAAATATCTATCTATTTGATAGGCTTATGTGAGAATGTGAAAATGTTTTTTGAATAATAAAGTATTACCTAGATATAAAGTGGTATTCATAAAGTAATAAGTCTGTGGAAGAGACTTCATGGTTCCCCCGCATTGTTCCCCTTGTATAGTACTAGAATGTTTAGCTGGTATATGGCCGCCCACATTGAAACTATATTTCCCAGCCTCCCTTGGAGCTTAAACTAAGTTCTGGCCAATAAGACATATAGGTGAAAGTGATCAAGCAAATTGCAGGTTGTGCCATTCCTCCTCCTCCCACTGGCTAAAATTTGGAGGTGATGTTGAGCCATCCTGGACCACCTGGATGAGGGTGATACCCCGGGGATGATAGAACCACAAGTTTTAGTCCCTTACACTGTAGAACACCTACCAGCCTGGAGGGCTTTGTGGAGCGGAGCTGCTCCACATGAGAGAGAAGTACAGTTCTATCTTGTTGAAGTCACTGTAATTATTATTATTATTAACTCTGACACACGCAACTGAAACTTTTTCATAACTCAGGGCTTTTCAACCAGTATGTCAAGGTATGCCCGAGAATAGGTTATAGTGAACTGAGATATTGAGCTCCCAGCCCCAGTTTAGCTAGACTGGGCCTGGGGCTCCCAGAACCTCCAGGTCCGTCACCTCTGGCCATGATCAGCCCCATCTTTTTTATCCCAATGCATTCTACAACTGTTATCATTTCCCAATAGTACAAAATATGTATACAGAGTCTGACATAAATTATTTCTAAATAAACATATATAGACATACACACACAAATGTGAGGGAATTGAAAGAGATTTAAAAAGACTACAGTGACATAAAAACCAAATACAAGCCATAAACCTGGATTTGATCTTAGTCTGGGGAAAAAGCTATACAAGATATTTTGAAACAACTGGGGAAATGTGAATATAGGCTGGATATCCCAGAAGTGTTTTTAAGAATCTTACTATTGTGGTTATGTAGGAAACTATCTTTATTCTTAGGTGATGCATGCTGAACTATGTACAATGAAGTGTCATGAAGGCGGGGTGGAGGTGGGAAAGAAGCAAAAATGGCAAAATGTGAACAATTGTTGGTTCTAGGTAGAAGATGTGTGTTGTAATATTCTTTCAACTTTCCTATGTATAAGACAGTGTAAGACAATTTATAATAAAAATGTGAAAAAACAGATTTATTTTGATTTCCAAGCTAAATTGTTAATAATAATTAAAACACACACACACACACACACACACACACACACTAAAGAGTAGGGTCTGATCTGGATTGTGAGATTTTGTCTCCATCATACTCATTGGTCTGTTGTGCACAATGACTTTCATTAAGCAAAAAGAAGGGACGATATTCACATGTGCACCTGGATATGCCTGGACTGTCTCCAGAAGGATACAAAAGAAACTAGCAAGCAACAGTGGTTGCCTCTGGAGAAGGAAACTAAGAGATTAGCGGAAGGTAGGAGAGGGAAAATTACCTTTCACTAGACAGCTCAAATAATAGTTAAAAAATAGGGCTTCCCTGGTGGCGCAGTGGTTGAGGGTCCGCCTGCCAATGCAGGGGACACGGGTTCGCGCCCCGGTCCGGGAAGATCCCACATACCGCGGAGTGGCTAGGTCCGTGAGCCATGGCCACTGAGCCTGCGCGTCTGGAGCCTGTGCTCCACAACGGGAGAGGCCACAACAGTGAGAGGCCCGTGTACCGCAAAAAAAAAAAAAAAAAAAAAAAAGTTAAAAAATAGTCCACAAAAGGAAAATTCTCAACCTATTTGTCAGTGTGCTCTGTCATATATACTGCCTAAAAATTAACCCAAGAGAAAATGTTAATTCTGTTTTTCAAATGTATTTTTATTTTCTAATTTTTTCAATAAAAGCTAATAAATAATAAAAGGTAAAATTTCAATGCCTTTTATTGAAGTTTAACATTTTTTAAAAAGAGAAATATCCATACTATGTATTCTACAGATTTTAAAAAGAAAGAGCTGGATATGTTTATAGATGGTATACGGATGAGTAAATCAGTCAAGTGGCAAGCAGTATGTATGGTATGATTCCATTAATTAAAAAAAAAGTGTGTATGGTATGTCTGTGCATTGGAAAAGGTCTTTGTACACCAAACAGTAACCCTGGTCACCTATAGAAAGATGAGGAGTCATGGTGGCAGACAAGTTTCACTTTTTACTTTATACATTTCTGTATTATTAGAAATTCATTATTAATAAATATGCACATCTGTGGTTAAAGAAAATAAAAATCTCTAAATATCAAAAATAACACTATTCCTATGAAGAGTCCCCTCTCCCAGTTTCTTCACTCAAGCCCTGATCACCGGCTCATCATTTAAAGTCGTTCTTAAGAAAAGGTCGTATAGAATGTTCCTTGTACCTGATTGTAATAATCTGTCCAAAGTTCAGGTCGAAGTTGTTAACTTGAGCAATGAAAATGGCAGCCAAAGCCTCATAGAGGGCAGTCCCATCCATGTTAATGGTGGCCCCTACTGGGAGCACGAATCTGGTGACACGTTTGTCCACGCCATTGTTCTCTTCCAGGCACTTGAAGGTGATGGGTAGGGTGGCAGAGCTGAGCACAGTAAAACAGGACATGTCAGCTGACCATCCTGACAGTTCAGACTGTGCCTGTCCGTTTTGGTATTTTGGACAGAGAGTTCCTTCCTTTCCCATATCCTAAGTGAAAGGGAACTAAGTCAGCACTAGTATGAATAGGGGAACAGGGCTAGGGACAGAGGGTTCCCTCGCTGGGTCATTTGGCAGCTCCCCCGCTTCTGGGTTCCTCTGTGATGCATCACTTGTGATTACTCCCCACCCCCCAACAAGAGCCTGTGCCAACGCTCGGCCATCTCTCCCTTAGGCAAACGGCAACTGGATGAGGAAGATGAGAACGGGCAGGAAAGGATAGCTGATTTCCATTTTGTCTCCTGAAAGGGTATATAGCCAGCTAGTCTTTGAATCCCAACTAGGTCTGACTAGCATTGGAGTAAAAAAGCCAATTCCTATGTCTGGACATTTAAAACCTGGAAAAACACACCCCCACCCCTCAGTCTGAAGGTTCTGGTTCAAAGTAAAGTTTGAGATACATTTTCTGATAGAAATAAGCCACGGATATATGCGTACCTGGAGGAGGTTCCCAGAGCCGTGATGAGTGCTTGCAGCAACCCGCCGATGAAGACCCAGGGGTTTTTCCGTGTTACCAAGAAGTAGAGGAGGGGAAGGACAATGACCGCATGGATGAGTAAGCCCACGATGACTGTCACTGTGTACATGGCAAGCTGCCCGCCAATGACTCCCATGTCTTCCATCTCAACAATTTTCCCTGCAATCAGGAAGAGGATGCCCAGAGGGGCGTACCTATGTAGAAGCAACACACGCACAGTTGGAAGTCTGATTTCCAACAAGCTATTCCACAGAAATTACCAAGTGATAAGAAAAAGTCAGAGAGTTGACTTCCAAACTTTTCTGCGCAGAATACTATGAGGACTTGCAGAAACTGTGAACTTCTTTCTTTTCTTTTTTAAAATATAAATTTAAATATAACTAGTGCATAATTAGGCTTTCCTCTCAGAATTTCTCTAGGTCACTATTCTTTTTTTCTCCTAAACCAGGAAAAAAAGGTAGGTTCAGAGGTTTTGCAACTCACCTCTTTTTTTCCTAAATAACTGTCATTTCACCACACCTGGGTCACTTTGGGGGTCCTCAGATGCCCCCCCCCCCCAATCCTGCTGTCTCCTGCTCCCTTGCTAAGTACTCTGAACAGTCAGAATCCACCGAACCAATATCCAGACTTCTGGGAGCATTTCCCACATCGGAGCCTGACTCCCAAGCTAAAGCAAGATGCACACGGTGGCATTTCAGTGTTTTAGATTTGCAGACAGCTCTCTTAATCAAGGACAACTTTTATTAGTTTTTCCCATATTACACACTACTTACAATATTACTTAGTATTAATCTTTTTTTATTTAAATAAATGTACTCTAAGAGGAAATTGTATGTTACAATGCAAATGAAAAACTAGCACCATTTGCCGTAAGTAGAAGGCAATCATAAAATAAATTCAGAGCTATCAAATTTAATAACATGCATGTTTGTACTACCACCATCAGGTTATGGGTGTTCTAGTTAAGTAATTATTACCCACAGGCTGCTACTGCCATTTGTGATCTTTCGCCTGTAGACTCGAAAGAATGAACAACGGAGACGTGAAATGTCTTGTACACATTGAATCAAGGCCCCACTCTCTTTGTCCGATGTGTGCTATAAACTACAACCCAACTCACATTACCCAAAACAGAGAAGCTGATCACCCTTCAGGAGAAGGGTCTGCTGGGAACTGTGGAGGACTTATTTCATATTGAAAAATACAATGGTTCTTTTAAAAGTCCTTTAAAAATACAGGCCAGGAAATTATAAGAGTACCTGTTTTCAGAAATGTAATAACTCAATGTTGAATGTGCAGGCAAATGTACAGCTAGAAAAGCTACATGTGAGGTTCATTCAGCAGCCTTGAATAGGCTTCTTTCATAAAAGAGGTGAAAGGTGGAGGCATTTTAATAATATGAAGATAAATGTCCACTTTCAGCTCTGCCAAGATTTCCAAGGAGGGCCCCCAGCATTTCAGTGGGGACTCCTGGGGAGATGACATTCTGATCATCTTTGTGCTCCCAAGTTCATATCCATCTTGAACAAACTCCTGAAAAATGGATTTCTCTGGGCTTTGGGGGCAATAAAGACAAAGAATATTTTTAATCATGATGGTGAGGGCTTTTCTTAGAAATGGATGTTTTCCTGCCTCAGGTGCCAAGAGGGAGTCTGGATTTAAAACAAAGGAAAAAGGGAAAGCAACCCTCACAGGAGGCTTAAACCAATCACAGGGTTCTCTCCCTGCTGGGGAGAGTTTACTTTCTAAGGTCAATGTTCCTCTGTGGATTTACTCTTTTCCTTTGTCTCCTGCTCTCAACTTTCTTTGAAGGAAGCTGTGTTATAAATTGTGGCTTGTCCTTCTATAATACTTCCCATGAGTCCTTCAGGCTTGACACAGAGTGGCCATTTACACTTCTTTCTTAGGACTGAAATGGAGGAGAGGAGAGCTCGGTTTTTCTGATGGTCTAGGGGCTTTTCCCTCTCCTGGGAATGCTCTCCTCTCAGTACTTTGTATGGCTAGCTGATCACCCACCTCCTCAGACACCTTTCCAACCCATCCAAGGCAAATTTTAAGTCTCTGCCCCAGTCACTTTTTATCACATCACATCATATTACGTGAAAGAAAACCTCATGTTTTATTTTATTATTTTATTTTTCCATAGCACTTGTGACTAAAGCACATGGATGATTTGTTTGTTGAAGAATGTAAGGTCCACACAAGGTCCTACTGTATAGCACAGGGAACTATATTCAATATCTTGTCATAAACTGTAATGGAAAAGATGTTTAAAAAAGAGAATGAAAGATCCAGGACATCCTTGTCTGTCTTCTTCATTGCTATATCCATAGTACCTGGCATTAAATGCTTAGTATACAGGAGACAATCAATAAATAGGAGACAATCAATAGGAGAATGAATAACTAATTAGTTATCAAATGGAGGCATGAGGAATGGTATCCCATCAGTGCTGGAGGAAGAGAGTTGACACCTTTCAAAAACAAGGAAGCAAACTTATGCAGACAGGCTTGCAGATATGTTCAAGGCCACTACCAGCCCAGAAAGTTACTGATTTTCTTGTGCTTACCCGAATGAGATCATTGCAATTGGCCATCCTGCCTGGTGGCATCTTCCTCAGTACAGAACACAAGTTGATGGCAATAAGCATCTTCTAGGTAACATACATAGCAAATGGAAATACATACCACATTATCACCGCTACCAATCTCATGATGGCTTCGTTAAGAGAATCAAAGAACTCTCTCAGGGCCTGGCCTTGCTCCTTCATGTTTCCAATCACAAATCCGAAGCACATGGAGAAGACAACTAGTCCCAGGGCATTGACCCCATTCACAGACCCTGGCACTGGGACTAACTCCTCTGTGATCCTCGTCAGAGTCTCCATGGCCTCTGACACATTATTTATCACGGCACCCACAAGTGTTTCATTGGACTGGATGGGCACTTTAAAGCTTCTCTTCTCATAGTTGGTTTTAAACTTAAAAAGAAAAGGCACAACAGGGATTAAAGGTAATTTTTGCTTTCTTCTTTTGTACTTTTTGCTCGGATTTTCTATAATGATATACATTACCCCAAATTCAGAGAAAAGCATTATACAAAGTATCTATCTACCCTGTCTGTCTATCTATCTATTTATCTTCTATCTATTTACTTATCATCTATCTAATCTGTGACAAACCTCTACTACTTCCTCGGCACAGACAAACACACACACACACTCAAATACACAGCAAACCATAATAGGAAAGAGGTTGAAGGTGGAGTAAACAGATACATGTGCTTCTGCTTTTTTCTGAAACCCTAATCAAATGACTATAAATTCAAATATTCACAATAATCCCTTTACCCTTTATGGGTTCATGTTAGGGGATCATGGACAAATCACCTAACACCCCTTTGCTCATGTTCCACAGCTGTGAAACAGGGATAACTGTGCTGGTCTACCTCACAGTGTTGTTGTAATGATCAAATTAAACAGAATATATGAGAACATCTGGTACATTTTAAAGCACTATACTAATGTTGGCTAGTGGTGCTCAATAACAAAGCCCTTCAGGGACTAGACTTAGTTGGAGACTTCGGTGAATATTAAACAATTTAAAATTCCCCAAACAACATTCTTCAAAGTATTCCTGATAGTATTAGTTCTTAAGAATACTTGCGTGAATAATAGTTGAGGTTGACAACCCAGTTCTCAAGTCTATAGAAGAGTCTCCTCTTATTCAAGAGATGGTCTTTTCCCCATAGCTTCTGCATAGATGCCCCAGACAGAAAATGCTGAGTGTATTACTGTGGCCATTTGAAACAATTAAGCCCATCTCTCTATGAGTTTAACGAGAGCAGAATTTCTGGCCTTCACATTGACGGGAGTAAAGCACTGGAGAGAGTAATAATCTATGGATGTTGACTGGATCTAGAGTCTAGGTGAAGAAAGCACAGCTGTACGTGAAGTGCTGGGCCATTTCTCTACCAAGAGTAAATAGGAGACTTTTTTGTCCAGTGGGAAAGCACTATTCCCAAACAAGGACATGGCCAGCTGTCAATACTGTAGACATATTCCCTAAGCAATCAATGGCACTGCTTGTAATTTTAACAAAGAAACTGACACCTTTCTGTCAGTCAGCTCTCAAATCTCTATTCTACTGGGGTGCTTATGCATTTTATGGATTGTCTAGGGTGACTTTTCAATCCCAATTAGCCTTTCCTACGCCTCCAACTCTTTCCCCTTAGACACAGTTTGCAGCCTACACAGAAATTGCAACCTCATTTGCATTCTGATCTAAGACAAATAGATCTGGGATGATACATTTGCTTCCCTTTCAAAATCCTGTAAATGCAATCCAAAACCAAATACAATAAATCTTCATGACTCAGCACTTTTCCCAGCGTTGCTAGAAATCAGCATTTTTGATGTCAACTAGTGCCAGCTGACTAACTGGAATAGTCAGCTCCGTGGTGCTGGGGTTGGCTGGTTGGGTTAAAAGGGGTTTATTATTTATGATTACAGTTGTTTTGAATAAAGAGAGTTAGATTTTGCCCTCGTGGGTTTTTTTTTTTTTTAATAAAGAAGGAATTCTGTTTGAATTTTGCAGTGCGCACATGCATTACCTATTAAAAATGGTCAATACAAATTTTAAAAAGGGAAAAAAGCAAAGAGTATAAAACTTGGTCCTCCATGAGTTTGAAGTTTGATTTTGTTTGTTTTACAGATCCCAAGCACAAGGGTTAGGGAATTATAACAAGGGTGAAGCGACACCATCTGGAGAAATGTTTGGGAGCTATTATTTAACAACTAGAATGTCTAATTGTTTCCCTTTTAATATCTTGGGCAACAAAGCTTTTTTGTTCAGGCGATGTTAGAATGAACTGTACTAATTTTATCCCCTAATAGTAAAATGTATTTGTGTCTTCAACACAGAGAGCCAAGAGTTGCTTGGATTTGGGGCTAAAGGGAACTGGATTTCACTATGGCCTCCTGCTAGGTGTCTCATCAGCCTGGATACCCCTTCCCAGGAAGCAGAACAGAATGCAGAAGCAGAAAGAGGATGGAATTTGAAATCAACACAATGAATTTGAATTCAGGTCTGCCATTTACTACTTGTGAAATCTCACACCTACTACATAACCTCCCTGACTTATCATAGATAAGTTTTCTCATCAATGAAATGAAGACAATGATACCCATCATATTTATGTGAAGAGTAAATATAACATTAGTGCTTGGTACAGAGGGGACATTCAATACATGATGGTGGCAGTGCTTTCTGATGTGGTTCTTTCTTTAGAATCTCTAAGGCCCTTAGTAGACTTTTAAAAAAAATAACCCATTGATTTTTAAAATCAAACCCAGAAACTTGAATAATCTCCCTAATCTTTAAAGCAAACTGTAAATATATCTTATACTGGAGTTTGCTTGCTTGGTGAGCTTTTGTTTATGTGCTGCGGGGGAGAGGAGAGAGAGTCTCCTGATTAGCCTTCTTAATAATTAACAGAGACTTAATGAGTCATTTGTATGCAAGACATACAGTGTCTGGCAACTAATAAAGCCTTCAGTACAGGGAAGACCACCGCCCGCCCCCAATTCCCCAGAAAACTCTAGTGCTTTCCATCCGCTTGGCAAGAGAAGTGTTTCTTACTACAGAGAAATGGGAAAAAATTAAATTAAATTAAAAAGAGAACCCTCCTCTGTTTGGTACACCAAAGAGGAATTTTAAAGGTGAATTAGTGGCTGTGTTTACCTGTTTAAAGCAAGCTTCCACCAGATTTGGAGGGAACATATTCCTGCAAAGAAAATAATGGTCACTTGAAAAATTCCTAAATAATAAATTAGTTCCTTAAATACTTTTTCATTGTGTCTAAGGTAAAGATTGCACTGAAATAAGCAGCAAATGGAAAAAGAGAAAGATTTTGGTGGATCTTATGAAATGGGACATAGGTCATCCCTCAGTGTGGCCCATGTAGTTCATATTTTTCAAGGAAGTCCCAAATTCAACTCATCTGTCCTTTTGTCTGGGATTTTTTATTCCAACATCAAACCCTGCTCCTAGGAAAAACCCAAGTGAGAAGGACCAAGTGTTCCGAATCAAATGTCGTGGTTAGACTGTTCTCCACAGAGTCCTCCCAAAGCCCCTCTGGGGGATGAGATATTGACTCTGAATTGCTAGAGCTTCTGAGGCTCTTTGGTGACCAACAGGGAGATGGCCCACAGAATTTGAACTTGAGGCCCATGTGGCAGGGTTTGTTACTGACTCAGTGCAGTGTTTGTGTTCATGGTGGGGAAGAAGAGGCAACAGTCACGCTGGGGAATCTCTAGCCAGCTGTAGGACCTTGGCTAATTCATGGCACCCATGTAGGTCTCAGCTGACTCATCTGTTAAAGAGGAGATTGGATTAAACTATCACTAGGGCTCCAAGACTAAAGACTGCGGGAGAAGGAGACATGACCCAGGCAGCTGGAGAGTCTGAGATTCCAGCAGGTGTATGTCACCAATCAGATTTTAAGGTTATAAACTCTGGTTTCTTCCTACTGCCTAGACCAGGGGTCCCCAGCCACCGGGCTGTGGAGCACGCAGTGAGCAGTGGGCCAGCCAGCAAAGCTTCACCGGCTGCTCCCCATTGCTCGCATTACCGTCCGACCATCCCCACTCCCCAGCCCCCGTCCGTGGAAAAATTGTCTTCCACGAAACGGGTCCCTGGTGCCAAAAAGTTGGGGATCTCTGGCCTAGACCATCCTGTTTCTTTGTCCTTCCCATCTATGCTCTATGGGTCTGTTTCTACAAACCCTGAGAGAAAAGTGAGTTTAGGAGATTCCAAGATAAATTGCTCGAACCAGGTGTCTGGGTGGGGACAGGTTGGTCTTACATTTGTCACTGGGGCAAGAAGGGGCAGAAACACACCAGACAGAGAATGACAAGATCCCAATTCTTTAACTAAGGAGTAGAAATCATACAGAAAGAAAATATAATAAAATGCCCCTAATCCAAACTCCCTGAGGGTAAAGTTCCTGAAAAAAAATGGTGAAAAGCCTTAATTAATTGTACGAATTAAATAAAATCATTATCATTGGGTGCCAGCTTGGTATGAAATAATACAGAGTGGCTTGTTACCTTTGGATAATTGAGATTAACTCCCTGAAAAGGGCTTTCAGGGAGGCACCGTGGGGCTGCCTTGTGCTTACGTACAGATGATACAAAGTCACTCATGGTCAGAATTGATAGGTGCGGCTGAAGAGACCCTTTGTTGCCCAAATCACTCTTGAATCTACCGGCCACAGACCCATTCCTTGAGATGGCACGTGAACTCAAGTCCCTAGGAGGAGGTTCTCTCAGATAGTGGGGAGAATCCTTTAGAGTAGGCATCTAGGATTGGTAAGCCAGTCACTCTGCAAGTATGTTGTAGAGAAGGGAGGAAAGGGCTAGGTTTGGGGAGGACAGCCTGGGTGGGCTACTTGCTGGAGGAATGCTAAGCAGGTGGGGCATTGAGAGGTCCATGCTGGGATATCTTCCATTTGCCTTTCGCCATCCACTCTCCATCCTGCTCTGTGCCTGGGAGGCTGACCCCTCACCTTCTGGCTTCCTGTTGGGTTTGTCCAGTGTGAGGCGCTGACAGATCACAGGGCAGTGGGAGGAGAGAAGTGGATGTATATATTCTTCCGGCTCTCTCTCTGGCAGGTTGGGCAACAGCTTCCTCCCTCCAAATTAGAGCTGTAGCCCCTATCCTGAGGGCCCTTTCCCTCAGGACACAGCCCGTCCTGACTTCCAGTAATGGCTCCCTTCTCTTCCTCAGGGCCACAGGTGGTAACAAAACAGCTTCCTATTGCTGTTAGCCCTCCAGTGTCTCACCATCACTTGTAGGTTCCCTTTACCCTGCCCACCTTTTCAAACCCTGTTCAGTGATCCTTTTGGGCTTGCAATACGCTTCCTGCCAGCAACTGACCGATGCAAAGGCAAGTGTGGAGAGAGAGCAGGCAGGGAGGTGCCAGGCTCAAACTTGGGCTTACTTCTCAGTTCTGTGTCCAACATATTCTATCCTCAAGTCTGTTTCAAGTATTAGATAAGCTAATTTGTAATCAGTGTACGGTTTGTGTATAAAACAATGGTAAAGAAGCCATCCTTTAGTCTTTTATTATTGATCTGCCAAATCCTTTCTTCATAAATAGTACAAAAGGAAAACCTTGGGACAGGTATGATCAGATGATCTCTAAAGCCACGTTTGGAAATAAATTGTCGTGTACAATGGATGATGATACAGATCACAAGTTCCAAATTAAAAGAGTCCAATGAACAGGCTATACTTGAAAAAAAAAAAAAAGTAGCCTTAAAGAGCAAGACTTGAGAAAAGTAGGTCAAGAATTATTGAAAGACATTATGCTAAGTGAGATAAATCAGACAGAGAGAGACAAATACTATATGATTATCACTTTTATGTGGAATCTAAAAAATACAACTAATTAGTGATTATAACAAAAAAAGAAGCAGACTCACAGATATAGAGAACAAACTAGTGGTTACCAGTGGGGAGAGGGAAGGAGGGGGCAACACAGGGGTAGGGGAGTAAGAGGTACAAACTATTAGGAATAAAATAAGCCACAAGGATATATTGTACAATGCAGGGAATAAAGCGAATATTTTATAATAACTATAAATGGAGGATAACCTGTAAAATTTGTGAATCACTCTATTGTACACCTGTAACATATGTAATTGTACAGCAATATACTTCAGTAAAAAAATCACACACACAAAAGAACTATTAATATTGCAAGGCGAGCTGCACAGTTGAGAGGATGACTGAGTGCTCAGATTCTGAATTCTAAAAGCAGGGCTCTTAAATCCTTATCTTCTCCTTGCTCTTCTCACCTCTTTCACATGAGATCAGAAAACGGACACTTACTTCAATTTCTGTTAGAAAGAGGTAAAGATGTGACCTTCATTTCAAGCCCAGTGGGACTGGTTCAGTCAGATACCTCTTCTAGGGTTTGATCAGCTCCCCCAAGAAGAGGGGTTGGGTGGTCAAAATATACCCAAAAGGATGGGCTTGCAAGGACGTACCTGATCAAGTCCAGGAAGGCGTCTGCAGCTGTCACTTGTACAATTTTGCCTTCTCTGTGCATGTTTTCCTTTGTGCCCTTCCCAGGATGGATGATGATGACAATGATTATGCCAATCACCACGGCAATGATGGTCGTAGTCATGTAATAGACTACAGCTCGCATCCCCATCTTCCCTGACGCCTTCCTATCTAGGGCCGCCATTCCTGGGGAAGGCAAACAGAAGGAGATTTTCAGCAAATCAGTTCAGGGAATTTTCCAGTGGAAGGTCACGGGAAGAGCATTTCCTTCACCACTCCCCTACCCTCTCCCACCCAGCAATGGGATTTTATACATGTTACGAGAACTTGGCACCAAATTTAATCAGGCCATCAACAAAAGGTGAAGGGAAAAAGCCATGGAATGGCTAGGCATCAGCTGTGTCAGCAAACACGTGATCACCTATTTTCTGCCCCAAGAATTGATATCATGTGGCTCTCTGATGGTTTGAAGGGGCAATCAAATTCTTTCCTAGGTTGCTACTAGTTGGGGAAGCTATGAGTGTTAATTAGTGAGTAGTGTGTGTGTGTGCGTGTGTGTGTGTGTTTCAAGAGATACCTTAAAAGATTTCTGGCAGAATAATCTAAGCATATCTCAAGTTTTGAGCACTGTGCAGACTCACACAGATTAACTGCCATTAAGTTGTTTTATAAGAATTATTATTTTATGTGTGTACTTGGGAGTCTTTTTTTTTTGGATATATTTATGTAAAATTTCAGCTATTATTCTAATCACCTACTGATTTATCTTCAATTTACATTTAAAGTAGGCCAAAGTTGTCGAATAGCTTCTCTGTTGTTTCATTTTATCTCATCTCATCACAATTTTTAAAAAAGAATCATTTTGTTGGGGTTCTTCTCATTTTTGCACTCTGCCTTCCTCCACCTTGTCCCATAGGCCTGGAGTATCTTATCTCATGTGAAACATTCTTTCCCTCATTTTTAGGACATCTTCAAAATCTACCTCAGGCAAGGCATTATCCCCTGTGAGAGAGGAGGTATGACTTTGAAGGTTTCCCTAACTGCTCTAGCCAATGGAACACATCTCCATACCTCTTGGGATGGAAAAAAATTGGAAATGACCCAAAACTCTCAAGAGATTAAGTCATCTTAATAATAATATGGGCTCTTCTGTTTCATTAACCATTTCCTCACTTCTCTTCCTTCTTTCTCCTCCCCAAACCCGCTAAAACACTAAAATCCAATTATAGCATCATCCAATTATAGTTAATCAAACTATTTTCTTTACTATTTAAAATCATGATTCTATAAATGTATTAAAAGTTTATATTGTATTTCAATGATCAGTATCAGATTCTAATAGTGGTTCAACATGTAGGTAGTGACCCTGTTCATACCAATGTATTGATATTTAGAGTAAGGTAAAGTATTGAAAAAAATAGTGTCCATGATTGCCAGATACCTCGCTGGGTTTGCCCCAAAATCTTGATACAATGGTAATGAGCTCTATGGGAACTGAAGCCATGACCTTCAACTTATAATTTCATGTGTATTTGAATCATATCATTCATAATTTTCATAATAAGCACTTAGTACCTGCTACGTTCTTATTTTTAACAATTTATAAGGCAGATTAAAAAACAAATAAGTAACTTTCTAAGGTCTTAGTTAACACCAAGTAAAGTGAAGGGGGAACTTGAACCCAGATCTTGTGTAACTGAATTTAACGTACTTTCTCCCCCTGAGAAAACCAACTACAGTTCCCACAAACAAGGAGGACAATTTTGACTTTAATGCATGAACTTAGCTTCTTTTATCCTTGCCCTGGGTTTCTTGAAACCCAGGATTAATACCCACTTATGGGGGAGGCGCCACTTCAACACTTCACCATCATTAAAAATGGGCTAATCTGTTCTCAGTCCAAGTGGTCCCATCCCCCCAGGTTCATTCTCAGGTCTCCATCATATCTCAAAACATCTTGGCTTTCCTGTGCTTGAAATCATTTCTCCCAGAAGGGGCCCACTCTCTTTCCCACCATTGCCTGAGCTTGTCACCACTGAAGCCTGCAATTCTTCGGTGGGCGAGTGGTGTGGGCACAAAAGGCCGGATATCTCTGCTAGGGGTACCAGGCGGCAGTATTTTCTTCCTCCGAGATGCTTTCTTTCCCTCTCGCCTTCTATTCTGTGGTGCTGTTCCGTTCTCTCGCCAACTCTTCTCTGCCGCTCCTGCCCACTATTCCCGACCTATAGCTATTCAGAGAGAGTGCTAAGTGGTCAAGGCAGAGCACTGGAAACCAACGTGGCAGACAAAGGAGGAGGCTTAAATCTCCCTCCCTCCCACCATGGGGGAGGGATGGGGAAAATTATACCAGAATCCACAGCTACAGGGCCATCGGCTCTAGGAAACAACGTTTATAGGTGTTTTTTTTTTTTTTTAAGAAAATGAAAACCAATAAGAAAGTATTTTCTCCATATGCTCTAATTCTGAAATAGATGAAGACAAACATTGAGGCATTTTTTAGCAATGAGCCCAGAAGGAGAATCAACAGTCAAATGAGAGGCCTCACCAACCTCTGCATATTGACCTTGTTCCTCTGAAAGAGAATAAAGCAGCAGCTCCAGATTGTTTCAGCGGAAGAAGGAATGTGTGGGAGTATCTTCATTAACTGATTCTCCATGTAGGTCCTTCCCCTAAAAGGGGTCTGGTGTCTCACAGCAGGGCTGCCTGCCCACTTCTGCTCAGGGTACCCCAGCATTCCCTCTCCTCCTTCCAATTCTAACCACTCCCCTTTTCTCTGAGGCAGGCTTGTAAAACTAAAGGGGCCACTAGAAGCAAAGCCACACACTCATCAGGGCAACGGCAGGATGGATGTGGACAATCTGTCATAACACTGGGCCTGAAAGAGAATAGCCTTGATGCTGGTGGAGTCAGGAAAATGGAGGAAGAGCTCTGGAAGGCGAAACCCCACATAAGCAAGCTGTCATTCTTCCTGTCTCTTACCCAGACTCTGTGACCATCTTCTTTCCCCAGCCTCCTGAAATTCCAGATAAAGCTCTACACTAGAGATGACACGCGTCTGGGCACAAGGGCAAAGTACTAAATCACTTTGTAGAAAAGGGAACTCTGGTAGGAAGTGCCCTAAATGTTTGAGAAGGGAAAAGTTTGCACTGAGCCTTGTCACTTTAAAATATATGGAAGAAAAGGGCACTGTGGTGAGGGGGAAAGAGGTCCCTAGGTACTTGCGGGAGTATGTTATGACAACTATGTGTTCATCTAAATACGTATTTGAGAAACACATTCCAGAGCAAGTAGTAAAGATAATGATCTTGACTGGTCCCTTTTGCTTCATTTGATCTGGGCTTGGCTAAACCAGCCCCATTCAAGACGTCCTGACATCTTTATTATGAAAACAATCAGTCATCAGAATTGAGATCCTCTTGAAACTCAGAGAAATACTATATTGTCGATTGCTACAAATTCTGAGAGTTCTTCCAATTACAATGACATGTTTGTAAGTTTATATGTTTTGTAAATATTCAGTTAACTTTTGTGCTGGTTCACTAACTCACCAAATTCGCCCTCTGATCAATGGCGCATATGCATCTAATTTCATGACAACTGTATGTTGTAGATATTGTTGACACCATTTTAAAGATAAAGAGACGAGGCCAGAGATGTTAAGTAACTTGCCCAGTGTTGCACAGCTAGCAAACAGCAGTGGCAGGATTTTAACCCATTATCTCAAGGGAGTACCCTTTCCACTATACCTCAATTCTAATGGACAAGCTAGGAGTCACCCACATTTCATTTGCTTGTTATCCGTGCTAACTTTCTTGCTTTTGAGTTCAATATTGAAATGAGCCACCTGACTGGAAGAAAATTTCACGAAGGGAGGTAACTGTGGAAAAACTCTGACATTCCCCACCTTGAGGGGAAGTGAGTAACACTGGTCACCAGAAGGACTAGCCAGAGAGCTGATCAATCAGTTCAAATTCCTCTCTATTCCCAGAAAAACAGCCCAGAGCATGTTCTAATGGAGGGTGGAGGGTCATGGATATTTGCTGACTGTGGGCACATGGGTCTTACTTTCTTTTCTAAAAATCAACCTGTCAATAACTGGTCATCAAGAAACTAATCAATCATTCATTCCTGCAAATCTATTATATGTTTACTAATGAGTATGGCATCTAAGAAAGATTGAACAAGACATTTCCTAGAATGTAAAAGACTTAGACTTTTCTTCAAAATACCTGGGTATTTTAGGCAGCAGTCACTCTGAAGAGAGAGGAAAGGAAGAGAAGAGAGTTTCTTGATACAAATGGGTCAATATGCATTTACCTCTTTATTTATGAAGACAGTCTTTAGGTAATCAGTTCAGCACAACAGATATGCACCAAATTCACATTTTTGGGGTGGGGTGGGGAGGGAATGTTTCCTAAAGATGTGTATGGAACTCTCTAAGTCTATTGTAAATTAGATTTCTTCTGGTATAATATTGGTATGACTTCTCAGATAAATGAAATATGTATTCAGTCAAGTATTAAAGGGTAACATAAATAATGTCAAGTTCCCAAGGCTCTATTATTTGCATGGATTTTATTCTCCCATCAGCTAAAAATCTGTCTTATACATTAATGTGTCTCAGTCTATTCCCCCAATAACTCCTATTTCTGGTTTGAAATGTGAAATCTAAAGAAGAAGCGGTCTGTTATGAATTGTCTTTCTACTCGTCCTCGTGGTGTTTCATTGTTCTTCTAGGGCCACTGGATCAGCCCAGAAAGGATGGAAAAGGGGGGATGGCAACTGCTGATTCAAGAATATTGTTCTGTTTCAGTTATTTTATTTTACGTATACTCCTTCTCCACCATGGGCTTCTCAAACACTCATCTAATGAAAGCCACCTGTTCTCAACCCTCCTAGAATTTCAAGATGGGCAAACTTACAAGGAAATCAAGGATGAGCTCTAGTATGTACCGTATTCATTTGAATAAAAGGTAATGATTTTTTAATAAGCAAGTTAAGCTCTAGAAATACAATATACTTCATATTTACAGACTGAAAAATGAGCTCTTGTGTCCTAAAGCAGCTGCCCATTGCTGGAGCAAGGGCATACTGGAACCTTCAGCAATGGACAGTGAACAGGAGAGGCACAAAGCTCCGAGGAAAGGCGATGAGGGGGAGGGAGTGAGTGTGAAACAAATCACTTTAAATCTCTGCCTAAAACTATGTGAAGGTTTTTTTTCACTGAAATATTGTCTTCTGGCTTCTTTATAGACTAGATTGGAAAAAAAAAAGTTCTATGATTCTAGGGGTTCTGGAACAGAAGGCAAATCTTTAAAAGTAAGGTTAGAAACTGTGTCATAAGGGGCTTCCCTGGTGGTGCAGTGGTTAAGAATCTGCCTGCCAATGCAGCGGACATGAGTTTGAGCCCTGGTCCAGGAAGATCCCATATGCCGCGGAGCAACTAATCCCGTGCACCACAACTACTGAGTCTGTGCTCTAGAGCCCGTGTGCTGCAACTATTGAAGCCCGTGTGCCTAGAGCCCATGCTCCGCAACGAGAAGCCACCACAATGAGAAGCCTGCGGCACCACAACGAAGAATAGCCCCCGCTCACCGCAACTAGAGAAAGCCCGGGCGCAGCAACGAAAACCCAATGCACCCCAAAAATAAAATAAATAAATTTTAAAAAAACACCAAAAAAAAAGAATTCTTAAAAACAAACTATCATAATTTTGCATCACAATGAATACGCTGGTTATAGCCTCAGAATTTCATCGAAGAGACAATACTTCAAACTACTTGAGGCCAACCTCAGGCATTTTTAGAAGCACATTCTTCTTTTTTTTTAAATCTGGCTCCTTAATTAATTAATTTATTTATTTATTTTTGGCTGTGTTGGGTCTTAGTTTCTGTGCAAGGGCTTTCTCCAGTTGCGGCAAGCAGGGGCCACTCTTCATCGCGGTGCACGGGCCTCTCACTATCGCGGCCTCTCTTGTTGCGGAGCACGGGCTCCAGACGTGCAGGCTCAGTAGTTGTGGCTCACGGGCCTAGTTGCTCCGCGGCATGTGGGATCTTCCCAGACCAGGGCTCGAACCCGTGTCCTCTGAATTAGCAGGCAGATTCTCAACCACTGAGCCACCAGGGAAGCCCCATAGAAGCACATTCTTCTTAAAAAATGGTGGCACAGTGATTAAGAGTTCTGGGCCTGAAGTTAGAATACCTGGATTCCACTTCTAGCTCTGGTACCATGTGACCTCTGTAAGCCTCAGCTTCCTCATCTATAGAATGGGAATAAGGAAAGCTCTCTCACAGGGTTTTCATGGCATTAAAGGGACTTCTGTACAGAAAGCACTTAGCATAGTGCTTGGCACATAGTAAGCATTCAAGAAATGTTAGCTGTTATTATTATTAATTAATCAGATAAATAATAAGCTACTCTCTAAGTGTTATTTGACCTCTCTGAGCCTCCATTTCACCTAGACAAGAAGATAATAATACCTACATTGCAAGTGTAGGGAAAACTTACATAAAGAATCTGTACAAAATACGCCCTTGATAAATGTTAGTTATGATTATTATATGACTCCCTCTACTAGAATTTTAGTGCTAAGAGAGCAGAACCATATGTCTTATTCATTGATGTAGCCTCCTTGCCCAAAACAGTGTCTGCACAGGAAGGCGCCCAATAAATGTTTGTTGAATAGTCATTCTTACCACCACTGTGGCTGTTATGCCCGAAGGAGGCCACACACTTTTTAAAAAAGCATTTAGATTAGGCTCCTGTTCAAATGACGAGCACTAAAGTTGCTCTTGTTTTAAAGCACTCTGAAATGCGGACTCACCAATTATTATTATTATTATTATTATTTTTGTCGGTATGCGGGCCTCTCACTGCTGTGGCCTCTCCCGTTGCGGAGCACAGGCTCCACACGCGCAGGCTCAGCGGCCATGGCTCACGGGCCCAGCCGCTCCGCGGCATGTGGGATCCTCCCGGACCGGGACACGAACCCATGTCCCCCGCATCGGCAGGCGGACTCTCAACCACTGCACCACCAGGGAAGCCCGGACTCACCAATTTTGATTGCTCTTCCTGCCAATTAATCCAAAATAGTGAGGTTCCTTCTATCTTGAAGAAGGAGAGACAGACCTTGTGGGGAGTGACCCGGTATCACCTGGAGCTTTATCTCCAGAGCTGGGAGGTCATCAGAGCAGGGCAGGAGGGGCAGGAGGCTGGCACACCTCCATGCAGAGAAGGGAATGGAAGAGGGGGTGGGGTCTAACACGTGCTTAAGTGGGTCATGGCTAGTATTTTTATCCATTAATGAAAGAGGATAGAAAACAAGAGAGTGCATACATGGGGTAAAGGTATTGTTTTGTGAAACTTTTTTCAGCTCTGTGTGTGTATGTCCGAGTGTAGCCAGGTCACAGTGTAAAATACATTTGTATCCTCTTTGTAGGTTCTGGTAAAAAAAAAAAAAGAAATAAAAGGTTTGCAAACACTAGTATCTACCCCCTTTCAGTTAATAGTAGAGGCTTTAACAAGGAGCCACGAGCTATGGGCTTCCCCGCCTCTCACCTTGCTTCTGATGCCTTCGGGCTGCCCACCCACCATACCCAAGACCTCATCCCATCTCGCTAGCAGAGACCAAGGAGAGGACGGTGCTGATTTCTGGAATCTGGTCAACTCATTTGAACAAAAATTCTACAGATATTGTAACAAGGGAAAAAGTTTTAGAAAAGGTTTGTTTCATGGAATATTGAGCAAAGAAAATTCTTTTACTTTAATCCGTGATTCTTTTACTTTAATCAGTGATTCTTAGTGAAGAGAGTTAAACCATCTCCACAAAAAGCTGAGAATGATTTTGTGGAATTCACAGTCAATTAAATCACAAGTATTCTCACATGGGTTTTCACCCTGGCCAAATTTTCCTTCCCGTTATGGCTGTTCAGTCTCACAGAACTTGACATTTCATTCACCTATAACACCACTTAGTTTTATGAAGTTATACTGCATGAGAATGACAAGGAAGCTTCCTTACAAATTTACCACTTGTGATGGCATTTGTCAGGCAAGCTGATTTTTTAACTTGACCCTTACAACTTGTCAACGAGTCTTTTTTTGAGCTCTAGTGTGCATTAGTAGAACGCAGTGTGGAAAGGTAAAAGGGAAACTTTCTCTTTCAAAAGAGTTAAATAGAAAAACTAGCAGAGCAGACACTAGTATCATTGGCAGAAAAAGTCCTATCATAAATCACCTTTTATTCTCAGTCTGGTAGGACTGAGCAAACGATCCCTTTTCCCTGGCCATAGACATCCTTGAAAATGAACTTTCACAGAAGGAAGCAGTGAGGGGAAGCAGAGGCCCAGCTTCAACGGCTGCTACCTCTCATGTCCAAGAGCTTCTGGGTCCTTCCCCTTAACCTTTGGCGGGGGGTGGGCAGGGAGGGGGACTGCTTCTCCGGGGTACCAGCTGGTGAAGCCCTCTGAGTGGTCAAGCTTTGCTCTTCTTTACACTGGCCTTAACCATCCAATAGCCTCATCACAACCTGACACAGCCCTGCCATGAATGGTTCCAGTAACGCGGAAACCTACCACACAGACCACCCCCCCCCCCCAGCAAGGTCTCAGGAAACTCTCAGAAGGGCCAGCTCTGAGTTTCACGTCTCCCAGCCCATCGCTGCTGGCGCGAGCCCCACGGAGAGGTGACCGTTCACCCCACACACTAGCCCATCCTTCGCTCACGGTATTGGAATGTGCCACACAATATGCTTTTTTTGAAGAGGAACCAGGGAGTCGTTCATCTTCTTTATGTGCGCTAAGCAGAGCAAGAGTGAGAGGCGAGTGGGACCCACGATGAGCTGGGGAGTAGTGATTAGTAACAGCTGACAGCCTCAGACCGAGACCCTTTCTTTGGTTACCTCATTGTGTAGCAGCTGAGCACAAAGGAATGACTGTCTTCTCGCCAAGACTTAGAAGCCCAGGACCACAGAAAATAGCAGCTAAAAGAAAAAGTGTGGGTTGGGTGGTTAGGGCAAGGGCCGATTAGACGACTCTTTGTTATACCTGTGAAGCCTGGCTTTGAAAAGAGACCCCTGTGATGTGGAAAGTCACACCCACAGGCAGTGGACCTTCAACCAGCCCCCGCCAGCAGCACTGATGTGAATGGGGAAAGTAGGTGATTTCACTCACAACAGAAAGAACATGCAGAGAACAGCAAATTGCTCTGGTTTAATGAGAGGAAGTTCTTTGAGGGCCAGAGCTCCAGCCCCCTCTGCCTTTGCAAAAGAATCACGATTTACAACCAACCACCGGATGAGTTGTTCGCAATTTCCGTAACAGCCCTCTTTACTTGGGGTTGTTTAACTCGCCACGGAAAAGACCTTTATGTTCTGGGCCTTGTGCAACTTTCTTAAGAAGGTGGTGATCAAAACACATTTTCTAAAATAGCTAGTGAGAAGCAGCTGCATAGCACAGGGAGATCAACCCTAGAGGGGTGGGATAGGGAGGGTGGGAGGGAGACGCAAGAGGGAGGGGATATGGGGATATATGTACGCATATGGCTGATTTACTTTGTTATACAGCAAAAACTAACACACCACTGTAATGCAATTATACTCCAATAAAGATGTTTAAAAAAAAAAGCACATTTCTAGCTGGCAGGATGCTGAATGGGACTGAGTTCTACCACTGGGCCAGACTTGTCCCAAGTTAATCAAAGGGCATCACGAGTTGACTGCAGAACATGTCAGACTCAAGGGGTGCTCTTTCGTCCCATGGAAGGCCTGTTCCTCGCAGGAAAAAAAAGAATTGAAAGCCTCATAGAAACTGAAAGCGACATATGGACATTAAAACCCAAATCCATCTGGCCCAGATTCCCAGAACAGTTGAAGCAGGAGCGTGACTCCAGGCCTTGAGGAGGCTGGGAAGCAGCAGAGATTCCTGGGGCCAAAAGTGTCATACAAACTGTGTGACCCAAGGTCCACCCCACCCCTCCAAATCCTTGCCATCAAAAGATTCTGGAACCATAACCCAACCTGAAAACTTTGAAATGAACTGAGGTTAAGTTCTGTTGCCTGAAACTGAAATTAAGATATTTTTAAAAGGTATATTTCTTAAATTAAAAAAAAAAGAAAGAAATAGTTGAGAGTAAAACATGTTCACCTCAGCTATTTTCTGAATTAAATCCAGAATATAGAATCTTATATACTACATAAAAGAATAAATTTTTAAAAATTCAAGTCCACATAGTATGAGTGTGTTTCGTGTTTGGTAATTGCAATCATTGTTGCTTTTGTTGTGGTCATCCATTTACAATGCTTGGTGTCAGTATATTTATCTCTTGTAAAAATAATATACAGTGTGTGTGAGTGAAAAAAAAAAAATTCAAGTCCATGTTTTGACCAGTTAAGAGAGTGTACAAAATTAAGTCTTTGGGCATAGAGTTGGGGTTGAGAAGAGGAAGCTAGTGGAGATAAGAGAGTTGAGGAATGACAGATAAAAAAGGGGAGAGAGAAAATAGAAGAAAGGGAGACTTAAAGCAGAGAAGTATGGGATGGGGAAACAGTTCAGAAGGTGCTTTTATCTCAGTCAGCATATTTCTTGGGCTATGGCCAACACACCTCCTTTCAGTTCTAATTAGTTTTCTCAGCATTTAAAAGTTCATCAATTGTTCTTATCTAATCTATAAAGGAATAGTTGCACCCAGGGAGTGGGAGATTATGCCCCTAACTACCTGACCCTAACAATAAAGCAGTGTCACTTCACAGAATGAAAAAGACTGTAAACTCTAGAGTTGGTTGGCTTCCCTCATCTCTGCCTTACATAAGTCAGAGAACATTCCCTCCTTGGAACAGGAAAAGCTGCATTTTTGCCCCCAGGGCCAAGGGCGACAACGGAATTGAATTATTCCTGATATATTCCACTAGAAGTGCTGCAACACTTTACAGCTTTTTTCCTTCTACACAAAGGAGTTAGTTTTGCAGCATCAGTTTCATATTTTGATATTTTTTCCCATGGGGTATTTAGGAATTCCAAAAAATTCTCCAAAGAAAACTACAGGCAGCCCCTTACATCGAATTTCGCTTATCCTGAGTAGACTTCAAGGAGCTGGAGGATGTCAAAGAAAAGATGTGGAAATGACATTTGGTTGATTTTGAGACAGATGGTGCATGCGTTGGATTGGTAATATTATTCTTTTACTTGGAATTTAGGGAGAGGGTGGGTAACGATACAGTCACCAGTGCTTGGAAAAAAACACAACTAGTGGATGGGCACATTGAGTAAAATTTGGTAACACAGAATGGCAAAGAGAGGGGGAGGGAGAGAGAGACAGAATATGAACTGGGGACATTGTCTTTAACAAGGAATATGGGATAAAAGATTTATAAATAAGGTAAAGAAAAGCAGGTACAAAACACTGATTTCAAATGACTAATTCAAATGACTATGACTGCCCCATCACAAATAATGGAAAGTGGCAGTAAGGAAGTGAAGTTATATTAAGGGTAACTTACTCCTTTTGGAAGTGGCTATACTAATTGCTTTCATAATTAAAAATTTCTCACTTATGTGTTCACTCACATTTCATTAAGGACCTTCTCAATGCTCTGGCCAAAGACATGATCATTAAGGCCCTCATGTATTTAGTAAGAAGTGAGACTTAAAAACATATTATTATGAAACAGCCCTGAACAAATGAAATGCATAAAATTATCCAGCAGAATGATTTGAGATGGAATTGGGAGGAACATAGTGAAATTTGTTGGCATATACTGGAAGGAAATGATTGTAATAAACTGAAGCGTTTGCTTGATTTGAATCCTGGCTCCCTTACTTATTAGCTTGTGACTGGTCAAGATATGCAACCTCTCTGTGTCTCAGTAAATGAGGGATAATAATAGATTTACTTCATAGGATTGTTCTGAGAATTAAATAAATTCAGCATGTGATGCCTTAGAACAACATCTGGCACATATCTTAGCCATGATGATGGTCATTTTTTTTTGTTTGTTTTTAAAAAATATTTTAGGTCTGAAAGACTCCTTGGAACACTACTGTAAAATGTGAGATCTCAGTAAATAAAATTAGACCTTATATTTCTAGGCACATGCTAAGTGCTTTATCTGATTTAATCCTCTCAAATGACTTGCGTGGTTGGGACTTAACAGTGGTCAATAACCATTTACAGATTAGGAAACGGGGAGGTGACACCACGCGTGCTCAGATCACACAGCTAGTAAGCGGCTATTGTTGGCATTTCAACTCAAATCTTTCTACCCCCAGAACTGCCCTGGAGATTCTTTGCAAAATAAAGTCTTCTTTGCACTGGACTTGTATCAACTGTTGATTTGCATTTGATTCGTCTAATGAGGAATTCTGACAAAAATCTGTTAAATTCGTATTTGAAAGGATGCCTTATATCATAGTAAAAAAGTCTTGGTGCATGTGCTGAAAAGTAAAGCGGTGATGATGAGTGGCTACTGTCAAAACAGTGGGCAGCCTGCACTAGAATTAGTCCGATACCTTGTTGAACTGGAGAGTCCTAACATGCCAGCTTTATTCAGAAGTTGATATACTAACAGATATCCTAAATCAAAGAGAAAAAAAGAAACCTCAGCCATGGGTAACTGCACACTGCAAAGGCCTTTGGGTAATTCCTGGAACTCCCAGGTCTCTTGGTGAAGCTGCAGTATTCCCTCCACCCCATACCTTTCAGAGTGGCAGTTATCAAACTTCCTCTGACCCCATCCATGATGGCACTCACCACCTCCTAGGCTAACCCTTCATTGTTGGGCAGCTTTGATTTTTAAAAACCGGTGCTTAAAAAGAACTGAAATCTGGTTCTTTATATTGCCCCTGAGATACATTTTTGCTTCTGGAGGAACACAGAGCAAGTCCGGTCCACATTTATCAAAGAGACCTCGGTCTTCTTTTCTCCAGACTAAATACACATCATTTCTCCAACTGATCCTCATGTATCACTGTTTCCAGAGGTTCATCAACCTGTAATCCTTCCCACTGCCTACCAGTTGGGGCCCTCATGCTCTGATCCAAACCTTCTTTTCTCAGCTTCATTTCCTACGAGGGCCGATTCTACCGTATTCTTCTGGGCAACCTAGACTACTCAGTATTCCCTAGACACGACTTGAGTTTTCCTGTCTCTGCATCTTTGCTTTTAAGGCTTCTTCTGCTCTTGTCCTCATTTCCTGTGGAAATCCTCCCGCCGGTCCAGCTCCTGAATTCCCAGAGCACTCTTTTTGTGCTTCTTGGCTTCAGAGCTGGCTTTGTTTTACAGTCATGTCTGTACCTGTTGGGCTCTCCATTAATAGTTTCAACTCCTTGAGGCTAGAGACTGGTAATGTCTCTTCACATCTTTATTCTTCGCACCGGTTAGCACATCACCTGCCCCAAATAGATGTCCAATAAATTTGTCTTGGATTGGATTCAACACCCTTTTAGTAGATATGCTGCTTTGTCAAAGGTTCTCCCGAATGTGCTCGGCACTAAGCAAATACTCCCAAGGCACTGGGACCACTGCAGAATACAGTGAACTATTCATAATTCTACCGGGGAAGCACACGACTATATTCATTCATTTTTAGCCACCACATCCTACTGTTGGTTCACATCAAGCTTTTAGTCACATTAATGGCTGCCAAGCTCAGTCGCTTTCCACCCTGTGATTGAATCTTTTGAATCTAAAAGCAGAAATGTGCATTTATCCCCTGCTCAACTTCATTTTGTTGGTTTCTATGCAGCACTGCAGCCCACTGAAGTCATTTTGACTCGTGCTCAGAGGCATATGTGGTTGAAGCCATTCTTTGGGGGCTTATATCATCTCAAAACACAGTGTAGGTGTCTTCTAGGTCTTTAAGTTGTTGATAAAAAAGAAAAAAAAAAGGAACAGGACAGGGTTTTTTTTAATAAGTGCACTAGGGTACTTTACCAGGTATCTTTCCAGGTTGCCGTGGAGCCTTAAACACTCTTTAGATCTAAATGTTCAGTCAGTTTCAAGTCCACACCACCATTTCATTAGGTTCTAGTTTATTGTCAGAGGTATTATAGAAGACTCTAAAATTTCAGAATAACCAAAATAAATTGTATGAGGAATTCCACAGCCAAATATTATTATAGGAAGGGAGTAGTTTTAAAACATAAAAAGATTCCTTGTAGTACAGGGAACTGTCACAAGATGTTTTGTGAGAATACAGTAAGCCTGACTTTGTAATTTTAGGAAATAACTCTCTTTTCCTAAAAGAACCAGTAGTATCAATCTAGAAAATTATACACTGATAAATATTTTTCTCTATTAAACGGGACTGTAATGTCATTGGGTAGATACGTAAATACGTCAAGGATTAATACAAACATAAGTTTTTCAGGACTTCCCTGGTGGTATAGTGGTTAAGAGTCTGCATGCCAGTGCAGGGGACATGGGTTCGAGCTCTGGTCCAGGAGGATCCCACATGCTGCGGAGCAACTGAGCCCATGCGCCACAACTACTGAGCCCATGTGCTGAAACTGCTGAGCCCGAGTGCTGCAACTACTGAAGCCCATGCACCTAGAGCCCGTGCTCTGCAACAAAAGAAGCCACCACAATGAGAAACCTGCACACCGCAACGAAGAGTAGTGCCCACTCGCCACAACTAGAGAGAAAGCCCTAGTGTAGCAACGAATACCCAACGCAGCCAAAAATAAATAAAATTTTAAAAGAAAACAAAAAAAGTAAGTTATTCATATGAGAAAGAAATAGCATAATAATTATTTTAGGCTTCAGGAAAGTTCACTGGATTACTCATTGGCAAACAATTCTGAATGTGTTACATTGATGATTAAAAGTCCATTATTTAAGTGTATGCCTTTAATTCATCTTTACTTTTACTCCTTCCACTAGTAACATATCAGTTTGTGGTTTTCCAGGTTGTAGACCTTCGGTTCTAAACATACCTGATGGTCTGTATTTATTGCTATATGTCCAATGGCTATCACAGTAGGGACCCTATAGATATTTTGTTGAATGAATGATGAGTGACAAAGCCTGCAAATTCAGCAGGTAGGAATAACTAAGCAACTCTACTCAATCCACAAATCAATGAGTTATTTATGTAATATCTACTATAACTCGTCACTGTAACCAGGGCTGAGATGCAAATGCCCAAACAGTAGTTCCTATTCTCAAGGAGTTCTTTCGTTGAGTAGACAAGTCATACTCTCACCAAATAATCAAATGATCAACCACACGTGACATAAAAAGTTAAGTGCACAAGTATGGGAGAATTGTGGAGAATATTTAGCTCATGTGGAGAAAAGACTTTATCATAGGCAGTAAAATTAAGGCAACAAATGAACTTTAGCATTATAAATCGATCCAGTACAAATCTAGTGGCCACACAGCATGACACTACAGAGAGGGGGCTTTTGTGACAAATAGATCTGAGTTTGAACACAGGTTTGGCCACTTGCTGCCAGGGACACCTTGGGAAGTCTCCTCATCTGAAAATGGGGATAATAATAATGATCTTGCAGAAGGAATAACAAGTATGTGTGTTCAATGCCCAGCATGTCTTTTATACTCAGTAACTGCTAGCAATTAATATGCAGGTGAAGTTTTAAAAGTCACTGACCAATAAAAGAATAAATCTGCAGTCAAGATCATCACTTCACCATTTTAAGGTAGAAGAGGGTAAACACGATCTGAATGGCAATACCAGTGTTCTCATATATTTTCAGCTTCAGATGTAAATCACACATTATTTACCCAATCTTTGAGGAATTACCATGTGCCAGGCTCTGTCCCAGACTAAGTAAACCATGTAGCACTGTCTCTAATTTGCATACATCTTAATGCTATGGAAACTTGATTGTAGAGAACATAATCCCACGGGAGAATCTGCAAACACCCTTGGAAACCAAGTCTGTTATCAAAAAGCCAAAATTAAATGCTTAAAACTGGGGCTAGGTCACGGCGAAGGAAAGTGAGTCCAAGGAACCAAGAGGCTCAGTAATGTACAAAGTGACACCACTAGTTAGCGGTGAGGCTAGGGCAAAACAAAAGCTTCACCACGAACTTTGCAGAGTACTTTAAAGCTTTGTGTTAGCACACACAATTTGAAACCGGTTAAGTTTACAACAAATAACGTTTTCCCAATCCTGGAAGGTCATGAGCTTTTTTGGCAAATGGGATTTTTATTCTAACGTAGAAAGTAAAGTGACTTGAATTGTTTACTCAGGGTCATCTACAAGCAGTTTCCTTGCTCAGAAACATTGACAAGCTGCAGCGAGCATGTCTTAGGAAGTAGCAAATCAGCTGAAAGGAGGTGGAGTCACACACAACACGATCTCTGAAACTGGCTTCCAATTAGTGACAGGCCAGGCATGGTCACTGATGAGACCCACGCCAAGGCTGAGGAAATAATCCTCTCTGGGCAGACGCGAGATGCACAAGCAAGGAAGGGCCTTTCACCGAATACTCTCCAGCAAGGAGGCCAAAGGGCCTTTGAACAACTGGATGTTTACAGTATCAAAGCAGAATCCAAAAGTGGCTGTAATCACTAACATTAGTCCCGTGCCTGCAATTCACACAGAGCACCCTCACAGCCACGATCTCAGCTGAGCTCACCTCAGGGTCCCCCCCACGTGGCATGGACAACAAATATTTCTATTACTATCACTACTGTTATTTCCACTCCATTGGTAAGCCTTGAGTGCCAAAGCAAAGACTTCCCCCCTAGCTAAACAGTGCTGAAAAACTAGTCTGGTGTGAAAACTAGTCTGAGAGTTCCAAAGTTTGTGTTCTTAAGAACCCAACAGGGATTACCTCGGATACATGCAGCCGGAGGGAGCATCCTCTTCTTTGATCCTATACTCTGCACGGCTCAGTTGGCCCCTCTTCAACTTTTCAGAATTAAACATCTCATCTCTCCACAGAGCAAGGACATCCAGAGCCCGGAGTCCCTGTTTAACTCTGTGACTTCCTTCTCCAACACCTAACACAGCTGCCTGGAGGAGCTCGATACCGAATGAATTAAAAACCTCACCTAGACAGTAGCCACGGTGCATGACTCAGAGCACAAAAGCAGTGAGGACACGGAAGGGAATGAAGCAGAAAAACATATGGTAGATGCTGTCAGGACCTATTTACCGAGTATCCAGTGAAAGCACAGAGTTAGACGAGGTTTGACAGGGAAAAAAAACAAGTCGTAGAGCCCGTGCTCCCTGAGAAGTGTATCGACAGTCTTGCTGAGGCCGCAGCACACGAAAATGCCTCATGAGGGCTTGTGGAATAACTTCCAGATGAGGAGAGATGTAAAATATTTCAAGTAGGGAGATAAACGTGTAAAGAAGGTGAACAGAATAACCATTCACTGGGAATCAGCACACAGGATACACAAGCATCCTCCTTAATCCTCCACCGAGTGTTTGGAAGCATGAGAACATTTCCACTGGCTTATCCAATGCACTGAGGGTTTTCTGTCTGCACAAAGTTTTCTTTACGCTCCTGGAGGGGCATAGGAACCGCTTCTGAGGAAGATTCTGACATTGAAGCCGATTAAGAAGGAAACAGGAACATTTTGCTTTTTTCTTGGCGAACCATCCTTGGCTCATTTGAAAGAAATTTATTGAGCACTTATTGTATGCCAGGCCCAGAGCTACAGACAGAGCTACAACCCAGGGCTGGTCTTCATGCTCACAGGCTGCCAGGCAGAGCAGTGCTGGGGGAGCCACGTTCTGGCAGAAGAAAAGAGGAGCCCTGTGGAAGGGGGGCTGGGGAACTGTGATAACCTGTAAGAAGGGGTCCTGGCAACGCTTGACTTTGCTGTCAGGACAACTGGAAAAGCACATTTAGAAAGAAGGAGCAATTTTAGTGCCAAATCAGATCTGCCTGTGCATGTTTACCAGATTGGACTCTGACAGCCAAGGATTTAGCAGTGATGTCGTCAGAGCTAATAAAATAGGTTAAGAGAGCACATGAGGGCTAAGTGCGGAGTCAGGTTAGGTATTTCTGTGAACGCTGGAGCACATCGAAGGCATACAAGCTGTTGAAATTCTAATTCGGAGACATGAAATAACCCAAAATTTGAAAACTAGTACCCCTCCCCATGCTGCCAACCACCTAGCATCTGTTCAAATCTATTATAAACCATTTCCTCGGGGAGGATGTGAAAGAATTGCATGTTGCTGCCGAGAAGTGTGCTAGCGGTGGATGCCGCTTCCACGCTGTAAATTTATGTGTGAACTTGTTCATTAGGTAATGCCATTACTGACCACAGACACGCTGCAAAATGGACGAGGAGTTCAGTCACAGAGCACATGTGAGGTCAATGCCCCTAAGACATCATAAAACAACTTAGGAAGTACATCTTAGAAAATGCATTAAAAAGCAAACTGGCAAATTAATCTCACATCTCACATTTGGTTTGTGAAGCTGTAGCTATGCTCTCCAGTGGAAGCATTTCAATTTTCAGCACCCTCTCCTTAACCATTTCAAAGCCTGCAATTTTACGGTAGCCGAGTCAGTTGTTCTCATCTGACTTTTCAAGGTTTTGACTTTATATGGTTTACTGGTACCTAAAAATTGTTCTTGGTGAAATTTTCTTCCACTGGGCATTTACCTCCTAGAGTCACTATGGGAGGAGAATAATAAAGTCATGTGATACGGCAGCATTAGTAACACACAGCTGTATTGGGTTACTTTCATTTTACTAAACATTTTAGGCCAGTTCTTGCTCCCTGGATAACTCTGGGAATCCTCCACAGGCACGCAGAAGACGTGAATCTAGCTCTTTGTGTCTGTAACTGTACACCTGCTATTGATGCAAAGGATGAAAAGAAAAACACCCAAAACACATTGTTCTATTTTTAAGCTGTTGTACTCAGTTCCTGGGGAAGGAAAGATGCCCTTTCTCCCCTTGAAAATTACTGAGAGCCAGCTATTCTGCTGTAGTGTAAATTCAATTTCCAAACGTTGAAGACAGATGATCTTAAGCACCGAGGGAGAAAGTATGGTGTGTGTGTGTATGTGTGTGTGTGTGTGTGTGTGTGTGTTTGTCTGTAGATGTGCACACATACCAGTTGGAGCTGGGGATGCCAAAATAAATCTTTCCTCACATCCGGAAATGCCTATCAGGGAAGCAAACTAGCTGGCAATCAGAAACTCCCATGTAATGCTCACTGTTTTAAACGGCACACGCTCTCATGTCCTAGGGCAGAATTGCATGCCACGGCTTTAGAAGGCACTCCACCAAATATTAACCGAAAGATTGAATCAGTGAATCTTTCCAGAAAAAGCATGTTAAAGCTCTCTTTGCCTGTTAAAAAAAAAAAAGAAAACAAACACACCAACTGCATAAATTGGCAGTAGGGTGCAATATTTCTCTAAGTCAGGAGTCCAAATGTTGGCTGTTCTGGTCTGATGCTACTCAAGGACACAGCGGAATAGTTTCAGGAGGAGCTGGGTCACCTTGGAACTTTGATGCTTCTTCCCTCCTGTATTAACCTCTCTGAAAAATGGTATGCAGGGTATAACACTTTTTTACATCCAAAAGGAGACTTTCATGACTTTTTCTAAAATAACTGAAGACTCTCTGGGAATCTCAAAAAATGATTGTTGACAGCCCCCAGGGATGAAGTGTCAAACAAAATGGTCCCTCGCTTTCCTGAAACGTACAGTTGGCTGGAGGAGGTGGAAAATGACAATGGGGCCACCTGGTGACACAGCACGGGTAGGAAAGGTTTCCTGGAGGAAGTGACATTAAAGTAAGAACGGAAGGGAAAGGAGGGGTTTCAGGTAAAGAGTCAAGGCAGACGTGGGGGGAAGACAGTGAGAAATGAGATGGAAAGAGACACGCAGGAGCCATGCTCAGAGTTCTGACCTTTATTTCAAAAGCAAAGTGGGGGGCTTCCCTGGTGGCGCAGTGGTTGAGAGTCCGCCTGCCGTTGCAAGGGACACGGGTTCGTGACCCGGTCCGGGAAGCTCCCACATGCTGTGGAGCGGCTGGGCCCGTGAGCCATGGCCGCTGAGCCTGCACGTCCGGCGCCTGTACTCCGCAATGGGAGAGGCCACAACAGTGAGAGGCCCGCGTATCGCAAAAAAAAAAAAAAAAAAAAAAAAAAGCAAAGTGGGGAATTTTAGCAAGATCATACAGTCTTCATGTAAAAAAGCAGGTCAGAAAATGGCAAGTCCCCATAGGGAGTGGGGGGAAGGCGGGGAGACTAGCGATGGTGTTGCGACTGCAGATTAGGTTTGAGACGGTGTGGTCTGGACTTGGTGGAGGGGTGGTCACAGTCAGAAGTCAGAGTTAAGGAGGTAAGAATCAACAAGCCTGGGGGTGGGGAGGAGTGGGAGAAGGGTCGAAGTTTCTGATTTAGCCCCTCCTTTCTACATTTCCTTTGATTGAAAAACAACAACAAATTTTCAATAGTTTCCTACTGTTTCTAAATCTAAAATAGCTGAATTCTCCTCCAGGTTTATGTCCTTTCACCAGGAATACATTTATTCTACATGCACTCACCATCTTCATAATAATGAACCAGCTCTGTAAAATCTTAGCAACTTGAAAGGGACCAAGTGGGTCCTTTTCAGGCGGGGAAGCAGGCTCAGAATGATGAAGGCTTTACTGCGTCTTTAAGTTTATTGTGCAGATAATTCTAGTTTGCATACACCTGGGAACACATCCAATAGCTCTCTCCCATCTTGAAACAAAAGAAGAATTTTTGAATCTAAAGAAGTAGCAATCACATTGTCAAAGCTGGCCTAACTCAGGAGCCTTTGGCCAGCTGAGTTTTACCAGCTCCTGAAAGCTGTGGATCCTATGGCTCTTCAAGGCCTCTTTCCAATACAGACTTCTACTGCTTGTATCTATCTGTGACTCTCTTGACTAAAAAACCATGGTCTGAGGGACAGAGGAAGATGTTAAGCAACACTAGGGAGATGTAATCAGCAAAATCCAGAACATGAAAAACTAATTTTACGTGACAAACAATCTGGTCTCTTCAATAAACTGCAAAAGAAAAGGATGGGAAAGAGAGACATAGAGACAGAGAAATAGAGACAGAGACAGAGAGACAGAGGAAGAACCTATAGATTACAAGATTTAAGGGATGTGCAAAACAAATACAATTTATGAATGTGGCTTGATTCAAACCGACACACTGTAAAAAGAGAGGCAGAAAAGAAATGGGGAGTTTTGAAACCAATTGGATGATATTAAGAGGTCAGTGTTAATCTTTAAACAAATGATAATGGACATTATGGTTATGTTTAGGGAAAATAAATTTTCTCTTTTTAGGCATAAATGACTCCTACAGAAACCACACTTTCCCTCAGACTATAGAAAGTCCCTAGCCTGTATCCAGGAAAGATGATTTTCACTTTCATCCCAGAGCTAGAGGTCAGGGTAGAAACAGTGGACAAGTTTCCCCAACAGTGAATCTACTTTCCCCACTTGCTTCCTAAGAGTTGGATACTCCAGATAAAAGCGGTAAGGTAGACGGACATTCCCAAACTCTACTTTCACATCTGCCTAGCAATTTAATCCTGAAAGTGAACTGAAAGTGAAATCAGTGTTCCTAAAAGCTTGAGTCAGATTTTAAATATAGTAAAATAATCCATGGTGAGTCATTTTATAAGTTATTATTTTTGGAAAACACACACTTATTCTCAATAGAGAAGGCACATCTCCCTCAAGGGTTGGGGAGTGGGGAAAAATGAGTTTAGAGCCCCCCCCCTTTTTTTTTTGCGGTACGCGGGCCTCTCACTGTCGTGGCCTCTCCCTTTAAGGAGCACAGGCTCCGGACGCGCAGGCTCAGCGGCCATGGCTCACGGGCCCAGCCACTCCGCGGCATGTGGGATCTTCCCGGACCGGGGCACAAACCCGCGTCCCCTGCATCGGCAGGCGGACTCTCAACCACTGCGCCACCAGGGAAGTCCTAGGGCCGTTTTAAACAACACAAGGCTCCTCCTGCTCCTCCCCATACCAGTAAAACAAAAACAAGAGATTAAATTAATTACTATTAATCACTAGGAAGAGTGATGTTTCTCTCTCAAGTAGGTTGGGGCTGGAAAAATGTTGAGAACTGTTGATCTGGACTTCTCTTTTGGGTATTTTCTCAAAGTGAAGTCTACTTTGATCTTTCAACACAGTCAGGAATTGTTCTACAACAAATCTGTTGGAATGAAGTTCCTGAAAGAGATAGGAATACCTTTCTTTTTAACAGACAAATAAGCTGCAGAAAGGCCAGAGCCTTGTTGTTTATGCCACTTTTCTCTCGTGATCCTGTCAACCAACAGAAGTTAGGATTGTGTTTTTAGTTTGGGAAGCCTAAAAATAGGAATTTAAACCAACTGTCCATTCTTCATGATAGAGAAAACGAAATCCTGAGAGAACCTTTTACCCCTGAGGCAATCAGATAAATGTATTCAGCTAGGATGGACTGTGACTCTCATAATTCAACATACATAAGGAATATAATAACTGTACTGTACTATTAGGACTGCTCATTATACTGATATGTAGCACACAAAAAGTGTATCTGTGGTGTTTTCTTAAAACAGTTTTTGTTTTCCTATTTTTTTCTTTTATTGAAATCTTAGCAACTCTTGAACCATAGGTCATTAATGCAGTTGGAGTCAAGAGAGATCAAATCCTGCTCTTTTCTCCACTGAGTCTTTTCACAAGGTCTGTGGTTAGAAAGAAAAACAGAGCGATTCACTATCTCTAAAGACCAGTCACACAGGGGGTCTGCTCATGCTTAAGAAGTGCTTTCTAAGCCTCTCTCCTGGTGAGGCTGCACTTTTTGAAAGTGGATTTTGACTGTACATGTGGGAAGTTGGGATCAGTAGCTCAGTGTCACAAGAAAGCCAAGGGGTTTTATCTACAAGAACACTGTGATTGTGAACAAAGCCCATCAAAGCCATAAATACCTTCCAAGGGCAATCGAAGGTTGTAAGAGCCAAACTCTCAATCTACACAGAGGAGACAGCATGAAGTGTGGTACAGACTGCATTTGGAGGTTGTCCAAAGAGCTGATGAACTATGGGGGCAAAAATGGTAGATTGAATTTAAGAACTGTGTTCCAACTTATATTAGTCATCAGTAAGAAAAGGTTTATTGACACAAATCTCAAATTTCCTTGAGAAGTTCCCAAGTTAGAATTTTGAAACCTAAGTTTGTTGTTCAGAGTGGCACAGTCCTGGCTGTAGATAAAATAATCGAACATAAAAACCTTAAAGATTTCCTTTTGACGTTCAGACAGTGCAATCATTTTTAAAAATTTAATAATGGAAAGGTATTTGGCAGAATAAAATACAATTTCTTGCACACTTATGTGGTTGATCCTCAAAAAAAAAAAGGAGAAAAAAAAAAAAAGAAAAAGAGCCAAATGGTAAGTTTAATGCTGATTAATGCTTTAATTAAAAGAAAATTCTAAGTGATCACATAGAAATGCAGAGAATGCTCACTACAAACTCACAGCACCCAGAGCCCATTTTAGCCTTCTCCACATAAGGGTTGGGATAAATTAAAAACAAGGAATAAAAAAGCCATGAAGTTACTCTGATAAATTTCGATAAAAGAAACTGATCTCTTTTAAAGAATAATGTTGGAATGGCTACCTTTTCTCAAAAAATGATTTCAGTTGTAAAAATAAAATAAAATGGATGATCAGAGTCTGGATATTTAAGGAAACAGCCTTGCAGTCAGAATTTCACCAAAATCTGACTTTTTCTAGTGTTGACAAAAATCTCTTTCCATGAAAGAATCATGGATTCTGTCTTAACTTTTATATGTACTCTTTGGTGTAAGTAAATCAATAAGTAGATTGGCAGGAATGTGCCAAGTAAAATTAATTAAATTTCCTTATTACAGCTGCTCTTTCTCTTTCTTTCTCTTTCTCTTTTCTGAGCAAAGTTTGGAACCATTTTGAATGCCAAAGGAAATACTCTACTCAACAAAAGATATATTTGAATTTGAGTGTATCTTGATTGAATGTCAAAAATGAACACTTATTTGGAGGATGGAGTATGCTTTGCTCCAGAGAAATTCATGGCAGCTAATTTTGCCTTTTGTATATTGAAAATAATTAAATTATTTCATTCAAGTCCTTGTAATAAGTTGCATTATGAGTGGCATGTGGCTGAGAATAGAAATTGGTTACCAGTGAGTGTTAGTTGAGTACCACAGGACTCGTAAAGTATTTTAAGTGGAAAATGGTCAAATCAGATTCTTACTTGAAACTACAAAAGAAGAACTACGTATTTCCAATAGGGTAATTAATGAAAACCTAAAACTTAGTTATGCAGAATCATGCAACTTTCTCTGCACCGCCTGTGTGTACGAGGTGGGCAGAGTCTAATTCCATTGCAACTCTCACAAATATGTATTTTATAATGATATGGTGTCATATGGAACCTATATTTTATTAAAATAGATGCATTTTGGCAGGTAACACCAGGGCTGTGAACAGAAATGATTTCAACAAGAAACATCCCAAGGGACCAATTCTACCTCTGACCCTTACATCCCAATACTGTAGCACAATAAACACGGGTGGATGTAATGTACTTTTAAATTCCTGCCCACGCCTCTGCTTCCTTCATATAGCACTATTTGTACTCCACCGAGGCAGGAACTTTTGTATTTACAAAGCTTCAAGAAATCTTTTTTTTTTTTTCCTCAAAAATACCCCTTTGAGCATTATTTGGGAGGACTCTTGAAATACTGAAATAGAAAGTTTTCCAAGACTTGGGAACCACTTAGAATTTTCTCCTTTAAGAGACCACAAATATGAGACCACAAATTGTTTTCCTACTAATATCCAAATCCCATTTCCCAGCCGGGAGGTTAAATTGTCATTGTCAACGTGTACACACAGTTGCACAGCACCGTGCCAATGTGGCGCCTTTGGGGGAGCTTGGTTGCAAAGCTTAATCAGAATGGAGACACGCTGTCTGCCTTCATGCAGCTTGCACTTGGAGAGGACACTGGCCCAGAGCCACTGACAGCAGATCACAGGGCTGGAGGATAAAGCCGACCCACATACCACAGTGTGGTTTGTCCAATGATGGAGGGGGCAGACATGACTGAACAATGTCTAATATTTAGACTTACAAAAAGCTTGGGATATTTTGTTTATTTTTTAAGGGTTTTAAGCTCATGCCCCTTGTGTGGATTTCAACACAGAAAGGATAATGTGAAACAGCAGCATAAACAGAGGAAACCAACTGTTAGTGAAAAAAAGCCAGCCCTTGTTATCAAGAATAGTGCTTGTAATAGTCTATCAGTGTTCTTTAAAATTCCAGACTTCCCTTGGTCAGACCAATAATCCATCCTGTCTCTGGCAGCAGCACCAATGCTGCCCTGCATGACATCAACTTCAAAAGACCCAACTACCTTTAGTTTTCCCTTAGTGATATAGTTTTGTTTCTTTAAAGAGTGGTCAGTGGCTTACATTTTGCTTACACCAAAGGGTCTTTGGGATTTTCTTGAATACACACAAATGAATGATTTATAATTAGCCTGTACATTACTTATACATTTGTAAGAGGATATCACCATCAATGCAAGAGGTTGCTTGTGCTATAGTCCTCTTCAGGCATACAAATGAGCAATAATCAGTACCACAATAAACTAGCTCACCAAGCAGAGGTACAAGTCACAGCTGGCAATTCAAGAAATGAGATGGAAGCTGAATGAAACAACCCCCAAATTACTGAGAATGGTCAGTTGGCAAGCTTCGCTTTGGCTTACTGATGGTCAAAAGGCAGTAGAAGCCATTCTACAAAGACACAGTCCAAAATTTGGATTGGAGGTCTTACGAGTGCTTTAAAAAGTGGAGGGTCCTAAAAGAATGGAACTTTAGGGGCTCTTCTGGAATTATCTAAGTGCAGACACCTAAGGAAGCAAACCCTTTCCTTCTGAGTTGAAAATAACTGACCCGGAATTATAGCTCATAATGCAGAGAATTATAATGAATACATAGGGCTTCCCTGGTGGCGCAGTGGTTGAGAGTCCGCCTGCCAATGCAGGGGACACGGGTTCGTGCCCTGGTGCGGGAAGATCCCACATGCCACGGAGCGGCTGGGCCCGTGAGCCATGGCCGCTGAGCCTGAGCGTCCGGAGCCTGAGCGTCCGGAGCCTGTGGTCCGCAATGGGAGAGGCCACAACAGTGAGAGGCCCGCGTACCACACACACACAAAAAAGAATATATAATTCAGTAGTATTGTAAAAGATCTGAACAGAACTTTCAGCAACGGGGGACATTCTGTAAGTTAAGATGTACCAGGCCACTGAAGCAGCTCATAAAGCCCACTTCATACCAGTGAGATTTGTACCAGCACTCCAGTCTTAGCATCCACATTCCTTGGAGGAAACTCGAGTATGTAATCCAGAGGTCCTCTTGCTTCGGTCTGTCTCTTCCCACACCCCTGCCCTGACCCCCAACTACCTCCTCAGGGAAACCACAGGGGCCTCTGAGGAATGTCTTGATTTGGAGAGATTATCTGATCACTGCCCTCAAGACTTAACATTCTGGATACCTCAAGCATCTATACTATACATTTACAAAAGTGAATTCCTGGCACAGGGAGAAAGCTATCTGATTTAACCAGTGTATGATGCCCTTTGAAAGCTATGTGTAAAAACTCTAGCTATGGTAGGTTAGATTAATAAGCAAACAAGCATTTAGAATGCCCCTTTCAAAAGAACTGACATTAAAATATCACATCTACCTTATATTTGAAAATGTCTAATTGTGTTAAAGATCATATAACATAAAATTTACCAACTTAACCATTTTTAAAGGTACAGTTCAGTGGTGTTAAGTATATTCACATTGTTGTGTCACCTGTCTTATTTTTTAATTAAGCTGATTTTTATTCACTACAGCTGAAGAAAGCAACACATTATATTCTAACATAACAAAAAGTTATAATTGATGAGTCTACATACATTTCAAAGGATTTCAACAATTATGTTAGTATAACCAAAGATGTAACATTTGAATTTTATCTTTTTTGAAACATAAAATGCACAGTTGTAATACCCAGACTACATATCTTATGACTTTGAAAATTTTAGCTAAAACATACATCTTTTACATGTAAAAGCAAAGAAAAAAAAAAGACATGATAAGTGTTGGTGAGAATGTGGAAAAATTAGAACCGTTATATGCTGCCGGTGGGGATGTAAATTACAATTACAAGTGCGATTACAAAACAGTCTGGCAGTTCTTCAAAAGGTTAAGTAGAGCTACTGTATGACCTAGAAATTCCACTCCAAGGTATATACCCAAGAGAAATGAAAACATAGGCCCGTGAAAGTCCACAGCAGCATTATTCATAAGAGCGCCCTGCCTGCAATGTAAAAAATCCCCCAAGTCCACCAACAGATGAATGGATAAATAAAATATGGGATGGCCAAATAACGAAATACTATTTGGCCATAAAAGGGAATGAAATACTAACACATGCCACAACAGGGATGAACCTTGAAAACATGAACCTTGAAAGAGACCAGTAACAAAGGACCATGTATTGTATGATTCCATTTATATGAAATGTCCAGAATAGACAGATCTATAAAGAAAGGAAGAAGACTGATGTTTGCCTAGGGCTAGAGGAATGGGGTAATTTGGGGGTGATGGCTAGGAAGTGTGGAGTTTTTTGGGGGTTAGTAATAATGTTCTAAAATTTATTGTGATGATGGATGCACAACTCTGTGAATACATTAAAAGCCATTGAATGATACACTTAATATGGGTAAACTGTATGCATGTGAATTATATTTCAATAAAACTGTTAAAAAAAATAAAAACCATCTTGAAAATAAGATAAACCTAAGTCTACCAATACCAAGAAATAATTTTAGGGACTTCATATAAATAAAAGCCCCTCTCTTTCTATTGTAAAATAGATTTCTATCATTCCAAGGAACAAGGAACAAGGGGAAGTTAGTGGTAGAGGGCAAAGTCTGGCAACAAGGGTGTCTCTAGCAGTTGAAAGTCTGATACACACTCTGCTATATATCCAAACATGCTTATGTGATTTAGACAGCACTTTTCAGGCCCTTGACCTTACTTGGTAGGTGTTAAGTTAGTGTTCAGGTATTTATTTAATGGGAAATTATATACTGACATTAGCCATCTTTCCATAGAATATCTGTTTTCTGCTAAAATCAAATAATGATGCCACGTGTCCAACTCAGAGGGAAAAAAATGAATAAAGTCAATAGATTGAATTCTTTCAATTTTAAAATTTTTCCCTATAAATTTTTCATAAGTGTTTCTTGCCTCTACTCATGTGAATACTGGCAAAAAAAGGTGCTAAAAATTATGAAATATAATGTCTAAGTGATATTAGGAATTTTGAAATTGTCAATCATGCTTAGATTTAATAGCTTATACTATTCATGGAAATATGCTTATAGTTTTGTTCTCATACTAAGAGTTTTGTTCTCATACTAAAATTTTAAAATACAGCAAGATTCCAGTATAGAAGCTACTAATGTTTCCATCTTTTTAATAAAATAAATACTTACTGTGTAGGTAGGGTATGCTGATATTAAGGATTTTATGGTACGTATCAATTTAGGAAAATTTTGCAACATTCTTTAGGAAAGTTAGTTTTAAAATAATGAAACTTCAGCTCTTAACACAAACTCCTTTGAGAACAGTGCATTCAAATTACAGGTTAAGGAGACATGATCTAGTTGAGAAACCTTAAAGTACAGAAAGAAATTCTGGAAAAGCTGCAAATTAAAAAGAGTAGAGGCAACAGTCAGACTGTAGTACTTTTCAGAGTCAGAAGAACTTTGGAAAAAACAAACATGCAAAGCTATGTGTGCACATACACATACTCATATTGTGCTATAATGAAAAACTGTGTTCCCAAATTTCATAGCGTCAACATTTTATTGGATTATTTCCTACTAGATAGAGATGCATCATGCTCTCTGGAAGCATTGGTAATTAATGTAAAGCACTGGTAGAGAAGTTTATACCACAAACAGAAAGAAAGTAAAGAGCTTGGTTGGCAACACTTTCTTTAAGTGACTGACAGCTCTTGGTGTGTATGTGTGTGGGGTGTGTAGAACATTTCTTTAATGTAGAGCATTAAAGAAACATGAAACAAGTTAAAATCATCTTAAAATATTATTCCCGTCTTATGTGTTCTTTGCCTTTAGAAACATAATGATGTATCTCGTATTTGCTTCAAAATAATCCAGTGGTGGGAAGGAGTATAGGTGGGGGAGAGCGTCCGGGGGTATTATAGATGAGACAAGATTGTGTGTGTGTGTGTGTGTGTGTGTGACAGGTCCTGGTAATATAAATGTCTTCTCAACAGGCTGGATCTAGGAGGCCTACAATCATCTTGCCATCATGATCTTCTTACAGAACTCTTTCTAAATGATTAGCCAGGAGCTTCTTCTGACTTGTTTATTTGTCTCCAGCACCACAGAGCTCAGACACTGGCCTCCCTTCATCCAGTGCCCTGTGAGAGGAAACCCCCTTGGTAATTCAGGGGAAGTTTCTTCCCTCTGAGGAAAACTCAGATGGAAACTCAAGTAATTGTTTAAAAAATTAAATAGAAAGACAGCAAAACCTATTTCCCCATATGAGGGAGTCCAGGAAATGGACATTTGAAAGCAGTACTAACTGATAATGTAGATATTGCTGGGTTAGCAAAACAAGTGCAATTACGGGTAGTGCGCTGGCCTCCAGCCTGGGGAGCTGGGGTTATTACAAAGATATCCATGAAGAAGCTAAAAAGAAGATTATCTTGCCTAGAGAAGTAAATCTGCACAAACATAAGGCTTAAGAACCTAGATTCTACCCAGACTCAAAATCGGCTGGATCATTCCAGCAGATCAATCCTTCAGCAGAGAATACCGTCACCCCAAAGCCTTCTTTCTGCTTGTCTTGAAATACCCACTAAACACGGAACAGAGGGAAGATGGCGTACTGTCCCCTGCAGACATACAACCCATGGCATTGCCACAGAAAGCCTTGTCTGGCTACAGAACTCTTTCTGCTGGTAGAAACCCCAGCATCTTTTTACTTGGTTTTATGGGACACACAGAAGTCTTTTGTAATGGAATGCAGGTTCCTAGTCATTCCCAAGGTGAGCAGTTCTCCTAGCAGAAGTCCATTCAAATCAAAGTCAATAGACTGGGTGTCTGTGTGTGTCCTTAAGCACAAATCTCCAGTCAGAATTCATCAGGATTCATCATTGCTCTACTGAAAATCATTATCATATCAGCAGAAGAAAAGCATCTCTTTCCAACACAGCCCACAGACCTGTAGTTCCACAGTAGTTTGAAAGAAATCACCAAATTGGTAATATAGGGAGAAAAAATCTTATTTTTCTTAGAGAATAATTTAATTTTAAAAGAAGTTATAAATTTTTCTCTCTTGTTAATTTTATTAAAGAAACTTTCAAAAATGTCTTACAAACCAGAACCGATCAAAACCACAGGCTACCTTGAAGCTGCTGAAATTCACAGATAAAAATTCCCAGGAATTCCCTGGCAGTCCAGTGGTTAAGTCTCTGTGCTTTCACTGCTGAGGGCCTGGGTTTAATCCCTTGTTGGGTAACTAAGATCCCACAAGCCGTGTGGCCAAAAAAAAAAAAAAAAAAAAAAATCCCAACTCATAGAACCTCAAGCCTTCTGGAAAGTCAAATCTCACACAAAGCCTTGAGCCTGGGGCTTCAGACCTTTCAATCCGAGAACTGTTCCATTTTTACCACAAAAGTTTTTCCATAAACATTCAATTCTGAGGGGTTAGGTTACCACAGGCTGAACCCCTCTGAGCCAGTGGTTTGTTGCAGCTGATAGGACAGCTGACCCAACCCCAGCTGGTATTAGCAGAGGATTGGTTCCTGGTGACTCTCTCTACCCAGTCACGTGACACCTGGAGCGCTGGGTTCAATTTTGGGAAAACAATAGGATTCAGGAGAGGGCAACCCAGTTGGTAAGGGGCCTAGAAGGACTGGGCACATGAGAAGAACTGGGAGAGAAATTCTAGGCTGTGCTCAGATGCCCTCCTGAAACTGGTTGAAGAACTGTGCTCCATGGGGCACAATTAGCACCACTAGGTGGATCTCACAGGAGATAAGTGCAACTCAAGTTCAGACCACCTAAGCATGAAACTTTCAGGAGGCAGCTGATGGCCACCTTCCGGGGTGCTGGAGAGGGGACTCCCGTTCTGGGCATTGGGATGCACAGCATCACCTCTCTCTGCCTTCCAGTTTAGACAGCCTCAGTCTCCTGTCTCTCCTCCTGAAAGCTGAGTGGCTCTGCTCTGAAAGGGAAAGTTTCTGTGGCTGAAACCCTGTCAGGTGCCTCTTCCCTCTGACTTCCCATCTGTGAGGCTATGTTCCCCGGGGTTACTTTTGCTGGGAATGTCACGGGCCACCCCCCTCTGGCTCTTACCGCGTTTAATGGTGAGCCAGGTGTGAGGAAAGCAACAACAGCTGCTGACTGGGGAGCCTGAAAACTGGAGACTCAGGAAGAGGGATGGCCTGATACTCAGTCCCTACTTTGTCCTCCACTGGGCTCTTCTTCCCTGGGTCACTGTTCCCGTGACGCTGCAATCGTGAGTCTATCTCCCAACCAGACTCTGAACTCCTTGAGGTCAGGGGCCTTGTCTTCCTCATTTGGGACCCTCAGGTCCTAGAAAAGTGGCTGGTATGTAAACAAGCTCAACAAGTGCTTAGTCAATGAAATTGTCTGTGACAGAAAGGTAGACATTTTCTGGGACAGCTACACTTAAATAAATTTGTCTATGCTTTACCAAAACCCAAATCCACTAAAAATAAATAAAAAACATTTAATTTCCCAGATTTCCTTTCTATAGGATGCAAAAAAGCCTGGTGATCTCTTTAGCCCTCAGATGGGTCTTCCCATTAGATCTTACAACCTCTCCCTCTAGATGGATGTTATTTAGCCTCCCTTCCCATGTTTGTAAACAGATGGAGATAGAAAATAAAGCGGGGCCAACGGTTGGCTTCAAATGAGCTGGGCTGAAGCTGCTTTCTCGGTGCCTTGTTTCCAGGCTGCCATGAAGTGTGTTCGAATGTTGAGATAGACTCTGTTTGTCTAAGTTTTGATTAGCTGGGAAGGCTCTGCTTTCGGCATGTAAGCGGCACGTGGAATTTGCTGCCCTGTGTATTCCAGGGTGCCACACACTGAGGCTAAGTTTCTCAGGAAAGTCTGGGCAGTTTTATAACCAATGATAATATTTAGAATTATGCAGCTGTGATAAGGTCATCCCATCCCTCACTGCAGGGCAAAAACCAATCCCTTCCAGTGGAGAAGAAGGAATTTTCCCATGTTGTTACTCCATTACTCATGGTTTCTTTAATTTACCTTTAATAGGAAACTGATAGCTGTAAGGATCACAGACATATGAGACGTGAGAATCTGGAGGCTTAGTTACATGCCCCTGAACTGAAGCTCTCTTCTTCTATAATTTTCACTTATACAGTGTGGACCAGGACAGCTCTCACTGCTGCTACTCTGACTGCCAATAGCTACCATTAATTGAGCACATACTGTGTGCCAGGCATAAATCCTCAGAACAACAGACCCACGACATAGGCACCATTAACACCTTCGTTTACAGAGAATGAAAAGGAAGCCCAAAGAAACTCCTCCCCACCCGAGATGGATACTTTTTTTCCCTCCTTCAATGAAATGTATGTGTGGGGGAAGAAAGGAAAGAAATCTACAGTCCCTTTTTTTGTACATAAATGCCTGGGGTATTTCACAAAGGCCTCAGCTATATCCCTGAGCCATGACAATGAAGAGTTTAAAATATTAAATTTTTCTTGTGTGATTTTGGCTTTCATTTTTGCAAGGCCTTCACAAACCTTTCACATGTCCAAATACTAAGAATTGCCTAGCTCATTTTTTGCCCTCTTGTGTTAAAGGAAATGACAAAATTTTAGATTATTTTTATTGTAACTGTCATTTCTCTGACACTAAGGGCCATACTTTGAGGTACGCCATTTATTGTCTGTACTTTTATTTTCTCAGGTAAGAGAGCCTTTTGCTGAGTGTAGCTTGTTGGGTTCAACTACAGTTAAGTCCCACATTCCACTGAATTCATTGGTCTATAGAATTGGAAGATGTTTGTCAAAAGGGATGCATCCCCCTTCCAGAAAACTGGAGACACGGAAGATTCCTTTCGAGGTAAGTGATTGAGAAGGAATGCACACTTAGAATGAGAAAAGAAGAAAGCACTAGTTTTCTGAAAAAATTCCAAAGTAAGGAGGAGGTGATAGTTACGTCTACACAGAGCAACCTGAAATGGAGTTTAATTATTATCTGGTGAATTTAATCAGGGTTAAGTCAGCTGAGCCAACTCATAATTCTGGCATGAAATATCTAGTCTGGCTGCTTATCTTGACCAAATCAAGAGAAATTGGTGCCAACCCCCTATGTTATTGTGCGGTATGTTGGCATACAAGTATTCTTCTTGTTCAAAAAAATAGGTACTTGAGTATAAACCTAGCCATTAGGCTTTCTCCAGCTTCTCTCTGGCAGCTTCTAGAATGCTAATACACACCAGGGATGTTTGGAAGGATTGAAATTTCAAATTCAGAAAAAGGAGAACATGGCTTACAGGGGATCTAGTGCCACAATTCACCAACAGGGATGTTCCAACAATGAAAACCTAACTTAAATGTCTCAGAGTTTAAATGTGATTAAATGTACAGAACCTTCTAAAACAAAATGCCAAATGGAAGTAATGCAATAAGGGTTTCATGCATTTCAGCTTCTGTCTGCACAGACCCTGGGACTTTTGAACTTAAGAGCGCTGAGTTCTCGTGTTCATGTCAGGCGCAGAAAAGGTCTACATGCTAGGACACAACATGGTAATACCCAGAAGGTGGAGGAGAAGTTTTCCACAGTTATTTGTTTAGTAGACAATAAATGTGGTGTTCAGTAGCTGATTCTATGTTGAGTTAAGCTTCGATATGGAACTGCCAACAGTGAAATGAGGCAACATATGAAACCCAGAGATAGCCTGACGGGTGCACAAATCTATCAGTGCATTTCTTATAATTAATAGCACTGACACTGAAACCTGAGTTCCAATATTGGTAGCCCAAGGGTTGGATTGAGCCTGCAGATGTGCTTTGTTTGGCTGGCTCTGTTTTTGTTCTGTTAATTATGTCAATGTTTGAAAATCTAGGTTCTTCTCAATTTTTGGATTTCTGGATTCTTCTGAAAAATTGGAAGATTTGGCCCTTGTTGACACATGGCAACAATAGGCTGGAGCTGATAGTTTTCAGGTCACAATCTTGCCTCCCTTTGTCTATGCTCTTCTGCAGCGGGTCACTTTCCATTTATCATCACACTCATCCCTGTTACCTCTCCTGTCAGAGAGAAATATTTCTCTGTATCCATGACTCTATTAAGTAGGAAAACAAAAAGGAGCCTGAAAGGGCAGCTTCATATATATACATCGCCCACTTGGCCACTGGAGGCATCTGAGTTTGCTTTTCCATTCTAAAATAGTGGACCCTGACTTTGTTCTCTCCCAGCACATTCTCCAATAATGTTTCCCAACACACACAGGGATCCTCTGGGGTGTGTGTACTTTGCAGAAGTCCCCCCACCTCCTCATTCACACTAAGCATTCACACCCTGCTTTGGTTTAGAATCCTTGTACTTAAAACCATGAAAGAAATTCTTATTGAATCTGTCATTCATTCCAGTTGATCGTGAATATCTAAATTACCATGTAGCTTGGAAATTATTCCTTTGAGACCAACACCTTAAAAAGATCTTTGGCAAGCTAAATTAAGCCCCTTCTCTTAACAGTCCTGGAAAAGAGCTGACACTCTTGTAATGGTCCCTAGTGGCAGCATTCCCAACTTGCAATTAGGTTACATTTTAAAAGTTCATTTTATACTGGTTGTTTGCAGCTTATAATTCCTTTCTCTTTAACACCAATATTATAAATGTTGATAATGTCTCCAAGGTTTATGCACACTTTCTTTTTAACCATGCAGAGGGATTGCATCATAGTGGGTTTTTTTTTTCCCAGAAAATTACTCAACGAAAGCTCTTATTCCTTCAACAAAGTTGATGTATTAAGTATTAGAAAATACCAGGAAATTCCACTTCAAATAACTGTTAACTAGGATTGTTACTAAAAGGAGCTAATATTTTCTCTAGTTGTACCAAACGAGGGCTTTCCTCTTATAAAACCCACGGTAGCACAGTGGGACTTTTAGCACAATTACCAGAAAGCAGAAACCTCTAAACACTGTTCTTACCCTTGAAGAGACAGTATAAAGGAACCCAAAACACCACAGTTTGCATCCAGGAAAACTGCAGGTACTCAATTCAGACTCCAGCCAGTAGGGATGGTGGGAAGGGACTCCCTGTACCATTAAACAAAATAGTGGATGTGAGTTCTGTCCCCTAAGTGCTTCTGCAAGAACTTGTTTCCCAGGAAAATGGCAGCACATGGATAATGAGGATGTGCCCTCATGTCAGCATGAATTTAGCTTCTGTGATAAGAATCGTGACCGCTATGATTACCTCTGGTCAGCAATGGGCCAGGCCAGTTTCAAAAACAAGTGCCCCAAATCATCCTGTCTACTTGATTGTTTTATGGGCAATTCATCCTCCAATGGAAGCTTTGTGTACATGCAATCACTTGTTTGAAGACCTGAACAAGTAGAAGCCAGCAGAGATCTGCAAGGCGCTGAAAAAAAAACAAACTGACATAGTTTCTGTCCAAGTAATGGCCAGCCCTCCAAGGCACAGAGCAGTCAGAATCTTGCCCCAAGACTTTTGAGTTGTTCTATGTTGTTCTTATTACACAGAGATCTTGAAAGGCGATTATAAATATCCTTGAGAACTCCCTGTGGGGGGGAAAGATGCTCAGAGCCACAGAATGATCTGCCTAAGGGTGAGCAGTAAGCCAAGGACAGAAGAGAAAACAGGGCCAGTAATACCTGAGTTCTGGGTTTTAGCTACAAACTCAGAAACCATCCTGCTGGGGCAGTGTCTATGGACATTCCTTCTCCAAGTCAGAGATGTGCTGTGGGGAAAGAGAAGAGTGGGCAAGGAGGAATGTACAGCAACATTTTTCTAAAACTTCCTGGTTCTGTTTGTATTCTCCAATCACAGGTACCAGTGACTGTTCAACCATTTCCCATGCAGGCATAAATCGTTATTTCGTGTTCATAGAAAATAAGAATCCTATCCTGCAAAGCGTCCGTGCCTTGAAAATCCAAGTGTCAACTGACAAAATATCTGGATGGGGAAAATCTCCCACCCCCTCCCCATTCTCCCACCAGCGTAAAAGGCAATGGGGGTGGGGGACAATGGAGAAGGGAACGAAATCATGCGGGTTCACCAGGAAAAGATACAGTGTTGGTGGCAGCAGAGTTGGTGAGTGTGTTGTGGGCATTACCTCTTGATGAGGCTTCCAAGAAGGCTCCCGCTCAAGTCGTGGTGGCTCTGAGAACAAGCATTCTTGCATCAATAGCTAATAGGCTGTCCAACCAGATGTTATCTGGGTGGGATAAGAGGGTGAGAAAACAGACCTGTTGTACGCTGTTGTCAACTACATCGCTGTGGGCAGAGAAGGCTGGTTGTGTAGTGTTTAGCAGTGCGCCTCTTTTGTAGTGAGGCAGACCAGATTACGTGGCGGTTCAAATCCGTTTCCTCTTGTGATTGGTAAAATACGAGAGTTATAATCATTCATGCATTACTAAAGCCTCCTTTCCATCATTTTGAAGGGACTTTTATTTTCTAGAACAGAGCATGCATCCAGCAGAAACCTAAAGCGTTTGTTTTTCTAAGCGATCTTTTGCAATAAGCACACATGAAAAAAACAAAACAAAACAAAACAAAACTGCATAGGGTACCTGTGACAAGACTGGAGATGATTAGTGGTAACACCAGCATCTGTAACATCCTCATCAGAAGTTCCCCGGGAAAGGAGAAGTATTTGACTTCCCGGTAGCTCATTTTGTATGGTCGGAGGGTAAATCCAAGGATTGTACCTGCAGGAGAAAAAAAATAAATAAACAAAAAACAAAACAAAGAAGAAAAGTTGAGTCTTTTTCGAAACTGTAACAATCGTAGAAAAATAAGCAAGCATTTGGCTGATTATCACTCCTGTCTAATGAGACTCGGTTTATTTAAGCAGCAAATATTTGTGCCTCTTTGGAGCAAGGGGTGTGCCTATCTTTTCAATCATAGTCTGGAAGGGTCTGGCTGAGCTCAGGACTTCGAGTAGAACTTAGAGAAAAAATGTTCCTGGTCTTAGCAAATGAAAAATTTCTTTGTCTAACTTGCATGCAGGGGAACCAATTTTGACATGGCTCAGGACACAGTCATAAATATTGGGGCATATCTAAGAAACAAATCACGTATCCACACACAAGGCAATATAGAAAAAAAAAGGCTTATTATAATGAAGTTCTTTTGTAACGACAGATGTTAGAACTGCTGGCATAACCACTTATAAAGGGTAGTGTCATTTTAATTTTTACAATTAAAAAAAAACTCCTCTTGTTCACACTGTTAATCCATTTTCATCATCTCCCTGTCTACACACCACACTTTCTGTCTACATGGTCCCGATATTGCCTTGGCAACTATATAGTACAGACTTGCTAGTTGCTGGCAAAAGAAAGACTACAAAATTAGCAGAGACTTTTTCCAAAAGTTTTCCCTGAAAACTTAGGGGATAATAAGGGAAAGAGAAGGCACTTTTCCCCTTAATTTGATTCTGCTCCTGGAACTTCAAAAAATATTTAAATGATAACTCTATAGGTAAATCAAATTATGCTTGGTACCTTTGGAAATGTTCAGAAATTAACAAATGTACTGAATAATTTACTCCTTCTCCCCTTTCCCTAATAAACTTTCTTTGCCTCCACCCCCAAATTTGCTTATTCCATTATTGTAAATATTTTCAAAAATTTTACTAAACCATGTGAGTTATAGAGAAGTACTGAGTAGTCTAGAGGCTAGAGGTTGGGGGAGGAGAGAGAATACTATGTAGACACAAGTTTTTCCAAAGGAAGAAGCAAGCAGTCCTTTAAGGAAACTGAACCATCCTAACTTCTTATGAAATGAGACACAAAGTTCATTTCAATTGTTACTGCAACTCCAATTTCAATTCTTGGATTCCAACAACATGAAGTATCCATTCTTTGATTACATACCGTGATATCCCAATTACGAGTTGAATCTACATGACTAGAAAATCCAGCTGACCCTGTTTTCAAGACCTTCAGAAAAATATTTATTGCTTTTCCCAATGTAACAGTGATATGTTCGGGAGAGAGAAGTTGATTTGGAAAATGTAGAAAAGAGGAAGCAAAAGCCTGCCTTTATTGGTTCTACCATTTAAATAGCAAATAGCTAATACTGACTGAGCTCTTTCTATTTGCCAGGCATTGTTGTTAGTGCTTTACCTGTATTAGTATCAATATATTTAATCCTCACAAAACTCTCAGGGCATAGGTACTAATTTGTCACCAATTTACTGATGGAGAAATCTAATCATAGTGAAGTTAAAACATGCCCAATTTCAACAGCTTTTCCATATCAAAGTCAAATAGCCGTCCATTCAAGTGGCAGAGCTGGGATTTAAACTCAGGCAGTTTGGACTCAGATCTCACATTCTTGACTACTTTTCATACTTCCTATCTCTTCAGTAGAGCAAAGACAACTACTGTTAGTGCTTCCCTGAGCTTCTTTCCAGAATGTTCTCTTACAGAGTTAAATACATGGAGATCACGCAGACTATATTTTTCCATATATAGTCACCATAAATATCACTTTTCAGCCTCATGATAGCAGATCCAGTGATTGTATCAAAATTTACTTACTACTATTTTTGTTGTTGAAGACTTGGTTGTTTTGCAGTTTTTCCTTTTATGAAAAACACCATTATGAATATATGAAGGCTGGTTTTTACCTAGGAATATTTTGTTTAGTGTAGTTCAGGGAAAGGGAACCAGTGCATTAGAGAATCTGGTTACCAGCTGGGGGGAGGAGAGAAATAGGTGAGGGAGATTACGAGGTATAAACTTGCAGTTACAGAATAAATGAGTCATGGGTATGAAATGTACAGTGTGGGGAATATAGTCAATAATTATGTAATATCTTTGTAGAATGACAAATGGTAACTAGACTTATCATGAAGATCATTTGGAAATGTATAGAAACATGGAATCACTATATTGTACACCAGGAACTAACATAGTGTTGTAGGTCAATTATACTTCAAAAACAAACAAACAAACTCATAGAAATCCGAATTGTGTTTACAAGAGGGGGTGTGTGTGGGGAAAGGAATTGGATAAGGCAGTCAAAAGGTATAAACTTCCAGTTATAAGACAGATAAGTACTAGGGATGTAATGGACAACACGACAAATTAACACTGCTGTACGTTGTATATGAAAGTTGTTGGGAATTCCCTGGTGGTCCAGTGGTTAGGACTCCGTGTTTCCACTGCAGGGGGCATGGGTTCAATCCCTGGTCGATGGACTTTCACTAAACTTTTTGTGATAGTCATTTCATGATGTATGCAAGTCAAGTCATTATGCAGTACATCTTTGTGTGTGTGTGTGTGTGTGTGTGTTGCTTGGTGGTTTTTTTGGCCGAGCTGCAAGACTTGCGGGATCTTTGTTCCCAGACCAGGGATTGAACCCGGGCCCTCAGCAGTGAAAGCTCAGAGTCCTAACCACTGGGCTGCCAGGGAATTCCAATGCCGTACATCTTAAACTTATACAGTGCTGTATGTCAATTACACCTCAATAAAACTGGAAGAAAAAAAAATAAAGCATATGACTACCTCAATTCATGCTATCAAATTGCTTTCCCAATGGATTGGCCCAGCAGTTTAATACCTCATTACTGAATGAGAAGGCTTTATTTCCCATACCTCTAGGAATGGAATATTGTCATAAAAACTTGTTAAAAGAAACAGAATTTTTGAATGAGTAAATAGTCTGTATATTTGTTTTCTTTTGAATTTACTTAATATCTAATGATGTTGACCATTCCTCCTAATTGTATTTTCACCAGTCATTTACTAAATCCTGATAGTTTAAGAGTTTACGTATGTGTGTGTATATTTGGTATAGATTCTGTTTTTTTTTTTTTTGCGGTATGCGGGCCTCTCACTGCTGTGGCCCCTCTCGTTACGGAGCACAGGCTCTGGATGCGCAGGCCCAGCGGCCATGGCTCATGGGCCCAGCTGCTCCGCGGCATGTGGGATCCTCCCGGACCAGGGCACGAACCTGCGTCCCCTGCATCGGCAGGCGGACTCTCAACCACTGCGCCACCAGGGAAGCCCAGATTCTCTATATAATAGAGATAATTACCCTTTGCCTATGTTTAAAATAATATTTGCTATAGTTTTTTTCTAATTTGCTTGCCATATACTATTACTTAAAATATACAGGTGTTCTACAAATAATGTCTACACATCTTTTTTATTAAGTGATTTCTTCAAGAGTTATAAACTTTAATTTCCCTCACCCTCCCAAGTTTGAGAAATCTTTAATACACTTTTCCTTTTCCGATAGTTTGCTTGGTTTTAAAATCTTAAATCTTTAATCTCCCTGGAACTCTCTTTGGGATAAGGTATTTAATTTAAATTTTCAGTGTGCATTATTCAATATAACAGTATTAACAGCACATAGGAATTATAAAAAGCTCTGGTTATATCTGGTTCTTTACTACTTGTTCATATAAAGGTCAAGTTACTAAAATCTGTGCTTTATCTTATTCTAATTATGCAAGTAATAAAATAAATATTATAAAGTTTACTTCCAATCAAATGTATTTTCACTGGTATTGGTTATGTTTTGCGACTTTTATTTACATGCATTTAAACGTTTGTCATTCAATTATAACAAAAAATATGCACAGTAAGCCCAAGAAACTCATTTTGGTCTTCTGGAATTTGACCATACCAAGCTAGTAGGAATTTTAGATATCCTTCAAATAACAATTTAAGAACAAGCTTGGTTTTACAAAACCCTTTCTAAATACATTTTTAGAAATGTATTTACTCATGTACAACAATATTTTCAAGGGTGGGTAGGATCCTGCCTAGTCCAGAAATACCCATTTAAATTATAATTCAGAAAAAATTGGTAAAATAGCTGCTCTACTAATGATACAGGTTCTAGGGGCAAGAGACAAGCCAGTGTAGATGAAAGAAGGGACTATTCTTTCTAAATACTAGGTGCATTTGATCCCTTTTCCCAGAGTCCAGCCTTTGCCAACATTGACTCTACGCCCCTGTCTACAAGTACACCAGCTCTATGCAGCCTCTTTCTCTCCCTAAGTGCTCCTCGCACCTCCCCTTCCCTTCCCCCATCAAACCCCACATTTACTTCGTGCAACCAATTTTCATCTAGATGTTCGGAGGGAAAGCAAGCCAGCTCAGTGAATGAATTCTGGGCAATACATGAATGACAAAGTCTCTTAACTCTCCAATATGCCAAAAAGATGTCTAGCAGAGCAACAGAAAGACAGTCAAGGAGGCAAAGTCTCAAGAGGTGGTGAAATTTTTCATCTGTCTCCTTCCAGTCAAGCTGATCTTGCTTGGAAGTGTAGTCCTGGCATCTACCCCAGAATGTCTCTGTTTCTTTACCATCTCCAATACGGAAACCACATTTTCTAAAAGCTCTTCTTTATAGTAGGAACTGCAGAAAGGTGACATCATTTATTTATAAGAGATAGTTTTAAGTCAAGTGCTTTGAAGAGAGGAGTTGTTTAGAGTGATAGCACATTGCAAATACACTTTGAATCAGTTTTGTCCCTGACAGCTTTGGTCTATTTACTGTCTCTGGGTTTATTAAGTGAGCCATTTCTCCTCTTAGGAAAGATTATGTGGAGAAGGGCTATTTTTATTGAGTTCTTACTATGTGTTAATGGTGGTGTGATCCTCATCACAACTTTATGAGATAGGTATTATCATATCTATTTTAAAGATGAATATGCTGATGCTCAGAAGTTAGTTAACTTGCTCAAGGTTACAGAGCTAGTAAGTGGTTGACCCGGGGGCTTCCAAACAAAAGCCAGTGCTCTTTCTACTAGCTTTCTTGAAGACAGTTCTCAAATGCACCTGGCCTCTGGGTCTTCAGCATCTCTAACCCTCAAAATTGTAGAAGCACTGGAGTACTAACCTTGGATCTGCTAGAGATGTCCCAGAGGCACCTTCGGAACCTTCCACAGGTCCTCTTACTTTTTGAGGCTCCCACAATAGGGTTATTAGTATCAAGTCACTGTTTAAAATGGTTACACCAAGTCCCTTTTCATGGAATGATTTAACTAAATGTATATAGAATTTATTAATTAAAGTAGCCTGCCTTTTCCCTCCAGCACACACATTTTAATCCTTGGAAACCATCAGTAACAAAAGTGGGAAAGACATTAAATGAAAACATGCTTCAGGTTCTCATGCTGAATGACAACAGCTAACAGTCTTCAGCACATGCAAGATGCCAAGTTCTCACAAGCACAGACGCCATGGAGGCCAGGACTAGGACTACCCATATCTCACAGATGGAGAACCAGTCACTGACAAAGTAGGTAAACTGCCAAAACCACAAACCTGTATAGGTCGGAGCCATAGTCAGCGTAGAAAGGCGTCAAGCTCTTCTCAAGGGCAGCTGAGTGGCTGAGGTGGGCTTCATACCCAGCTCCAGGGCCCAGACCCTCACCCACGATGCTGTACTCATGGTCTTTCAGTAGACATGGTACGAATTTAAAGAGCCTAAGTTAGCACACAACATTTTATCTACATTTTCATTCTCTTTTGAATTAGGTTAACTAAATATAGAGCTTAAGTTGAGGAAAGATTTTGGTGATTTTACTTAATGAAGTCCACATCTAGCTTTTTTTCAGTTCATTTGTTACATGAATAAACAAAAGCCATTTTTTTCTTCAGCTTTCTGCTGGGACAGGCAGCGTTAGAGGTGAAGCCAGTGTGCTGAGGTCAGCCAGCTCTCAGAATCAAGTCAAGAGGAGATGCTCTGCATATGCAAAGATGGCTTTTCTGGGTAAGCAATTCAGGTTTCTGGTTACAGAGCCCAGCAACGAAAAGCGTCTTCCCTGAAAACAAGTTCTCACAGCCTGATACACAGACTTCTCAGAGCTCTCTCCACTCTGCCCTTACGACCAGTTAGAAGGAGAGGGGTGGAGGGAAGCCTGCTTCCCTCCAGTAAAGCAACTCACTGCCTCTGCAGAGCTGAGTTCCATGAGTGGGCACTTATTTAAGCACATTGATTGATACTCCCAGAACTAATAAAAACTTGTATGGCTACCAGATCTTTAGTGCAAAAGAACAGATCCTTTATTATTGATTACTCTGCAAAAATAACCATGAAAACCGGAAGAACTTCCTAACAGGATTTGTTAGATCCGAAGCAAACTTTGCAAAGTTGGCATCTTGGTGACATTATGTAATACATAGACGTCATGAGTAATATCAAAATTGCTCATTCTCAGCCAACAATCTCATAGTATTCTTATTTTGGTATTTTAACAAGATTTCTAGAATCTAGGAAATATCTTAACAAAAATGTTTACGGCAATCAAAATTAACTGTCCTTGTTGAATGCTACAAACAAAGATGCATTTTTTAAAAATACTTTTTCTCCCCTAATGTGGAAAGCTCAAGAAAAGAGTCCTTCAGGGGTTCACTGTTTCTCCCTGGGGAGTCTATACAACAAATACTTCTTTGGAAGATTAAATACCACTTCACTTTCTAAACTAAGACACAATGTGCACCCTGGAGCCTCAGAAAGAACACATACCTGGTTCATTTTGAAGGCCAGACATTCACAAGATAAAGCTAAAGAACTGTTTTAAGAATTTGGTTCATATCTAATCTGAAAAAATTATTGAAAATATTAAGAAGCCAGAAAATATTTAAGAGTAAAAGAATGAAGCACAATCTGAAGTAAACTTTAGACCAAATCACCCACTTAACTTTTGGTGAATGGCGTTTGAAATAGTAAAGTTTTACTAACATTCCTGCCCTATCATCTCCAAACTCTGTCATGAACAGATTGGCAGACCAAAGCCTTCTAGAATTATTATTCACAATGCAAAATTCTCCAGGAAAACAGACGATGACCCCCAAAGAGCTCAGATGTCAAAAGAGAATCTAAAAGTGATAGTGGCATTGATCTTGAGAGGAAGATCTCACATTCTGAGGCCAGCTGTAAGAAAAATACCAAAGGCCCACCCAAGGTGAGCTAACTAGCTCTTCTAGCATTTACATTGCAAACCAGTCAAAGCCCATTCAAACTCCTACCTGTGGATAGGAAAAAAAAAAAAAAAAGCTTGGCCTGTAGATCTTCAGCCAGAAAGGAGACCATGCTGTCTGCTTGAATGCAAGATGGCTCAAAGATATAATAGTATCAAATATCTTTGTTGATAGCGCACCACTGGTTTTATGTGACAAAATACTATTCTTTCCCAGCTAGGGTCTTTTCATTTTTGTAGTAAAAAACAAACACACAAACAAAAAAACTAGCACTACTTTGCCTCAAGTTTACAACACTCTAATGTATGATGTAATAAAATCACAGGAGTGGCATCCATTGCCTTTGCCATATTCTATTGGTTAAAAGCAAGGTCACAGTTTCCACCACGCCAACAACTGAGCTGCACAGGATGATTAGGGCTTTGTCTGACCTGCACAGTCTCTAGGCCTGGCCCCCAGCTGCTGTTGAACAGTTTCCCAAGCAGAGGAATTGCTTAGTTGCACCGTGAATCCAATTCCCTACTGCACTCCAAACTGATTTCTCTCATGATTTGGGAAACTGGTTCTTGACTGAACTGTGATTTCTCATATGCTTAGTTTTCTAGATTCACAAACCAGGAGTGATAGCTCTCGATTCCTAATTCTCTCACTAGACAGGATTTTTTGAGTATGAAAGACAGCAGGCGTGATGCTGTAGAAAGATCGTAGTCTGGGAGTCAGAGATGAGGGTTCTGGGCCTGATGCTGCCAGTAAATTACACTAGTAGATACTTCACTTAAATGACTGAATCTTCATAGCAAACCTACAGGACTTAATATCACCATCTTATAGATGAAGAAACTGAGCCCTAGAAAAGATAAGCCATCTGTCCAGGATTACATGGCCAGTAACTGATGTTGGCAAAATGGAGTTTCAAACTTAGATCTGCCTATTTCCACAGCTAATATCTTCAAGTCACATAATCTCTTTGCCCTCCCTGCCTGCTTCTTAATCTGAATAATGGGAGAAATAGATCAGAAAGGCAGTATCTATGATCTTCTTGAACTTTAATATTCTCTGCTACATATTCTAAGCAATATCTTAGCTGCATTATATGCATTCATCTTGTTTCTTCTAATGAATTCTAAAGTCCTTGATAATGCATACGAAAGCTTGTAGTAAGTCATAAAATGCTTTATCAATTTGGCCATTACGGTTATTATGGCAGGTACTCAATAATTATTTGAGAGATCAAATAAAAGTTTCTATTTCAGAACCTGGCTAGATTGTGGCCCAATTTGGAGAAGTTAAAAGCCTGTCTCAGGCCAGCCTGATGAAGCTGCTGGATGTAAAGTTCCATTAACTCATTTTTATAAAGAAGCCAAGGGCAAAATGGAGAATTTACCTGCCCAAGAGGTCTGCTGGTCCCTGGCCTTTTGTTTCAGCCCAAACTTCCAGGCATTTCCTGGTGAGAAGCTACTCTGTGTTTGAGTCAACCTTTTAACCCTCCCCCACTCCTCTGTTCCCACATCCTTCAGAGGCCCTGGCTTGGCTCATTCTTTTGTCCTTTGGTATTTCCTGTTGCTGGAGGTGGGAAATACCTGTTCCAGCCTTGTTCCACCAGTGGTGCCCAGATAACCAGCCGTGGGTGACTGATGACCAGGCAGCGTACAGATGCAGACTCAAATCTGCATGGCATGCAGCACTGAGAGACAACTGAATCGGAAGAACCTTGGAGTTCTGAAAAGCCTGGTGCTTTCTTCTTAAAACTGCACTAACATAGACTATGTGAAATGGTAATATAATTTATAAATAATCCTACGGGTCTTTAAATGTCCAATTCACTGTCATTTAAAAAAATCTACTTTAGAAATAGTAACTGAAATCACCAGAATCTGTTGCCTTCCTTTCTGCTTAACATATATAGTTGTGAGGAGAAACTGGAAATGAAATATATTTTAAAATTTCCAAGTTCTCCCTGTGCCTTTGCTTGTCTGTCATATGCTTGCCAGCTCACACAAACTTCAAAGTCCACTCATCTCTACCTGTGGCAGCAGCCCCATTGGGGCAAACTCTTTTAAATCTCACAATTTGGAAGAATAAATGACTACAACCTCTATGGGATATAAATTAGCTATACAAAATCACAAATGGGTATACCCTTAGTCTCAGCAATTTCACTTTTAAGGATGTATCCCACAGATATACTTTACCAGGGTGAAATAACTTTTATCCCAGATTATTCATTATACCATTTGAAAAATGATATCAAAGGGTTGGAAACAACCTAAGTGTCCCATCAATGGGGAATTGTTTAAATAAAGTATGATTCACCCATACAATGCAGCCTCGAGAGAATGAGGTGGTTCTTTATGTGCTAGTAAGGAATGACATCCAATGGATACTGTAAAGTGAAAAAAGCGAAGTATGAAGTGAGCTATATATACTACGGTACAACTTGTAAAAGGCAAAAAAATAAATAAATAAATAAAATAAATATGAACTTATTTTTATGCTGATAAAATAACTCTAAAGTCACAGAAGAAACTGATAACAAAGCAAATTGGACCCTGGGGGATCTGGGTGCGTGTGACACTTTCATTTCATTTCATTTTTGTTCTTTTTGATTTGGGGCAATGTAGATTTATTTATTTCATAAGTAAAATAACAAAATAAATGCACACACAAAAATGGCCCACAATTAAAAACAAAATCTGACTGAATTCCGTTTTACATCTTTTCTGCTAAATGCCTGAATCTTTCTAAAAACTCACTCTGGGTCTGGGTTGGTTGGTCCTCAATCTGCTTTAATTTGCTTTAACAATGAGTTTCCTTAATTTGGGTCATGGAGAGGGGGGACACTAGTGTGCTCAGTTTTATAGTTGAGTGGATCACTTTCTGACCAAAAGGCTTTTTTTCTGGAGACAAGGAAGTGAATCTGAAAAAACTTTGAATTCAGTCGTTATAGGCTCATGTGCTGCTTCACCCAATTAGCCAGAGTTACAAGTATACCAGAGCTGAAAACTCACATTGTAAACCACTCAGCAAAGGTATGCTCTTTCCTCATCTGTCATGTTGTGTAGAGCATCCCGATGCTAGAACTTAAAAAGCCCTGGCAAGTTTACTGAGTCGCAGCTTTATGCACAGGACTACTTTATTTGCCTTAAAAAAGCAAATCTAAGACAAAAGTACATAAATAAGAAAAAAAAAGAAAACAACTTGGGTCATAGGCAGTCTCTTCAAAGACTCATAATTTCCTTCTTGATGCCTTTACCTTCACATTCATCAACACGCTGAAGATAGCAGCAAGCACATGGATCCCTGGGGTTTTGCCTTCCTTGCTTTAAAAATGGAATTTCCAGTGATGCAATGTGTCTAAAAGAAGAGGCCATCTTTTCAGGGCGAGAAGGGCAGTAATTGTCCATCTCTACTCTCATTAGGGACAAATGAGCTTCATCTTACAAGATTTTGAATAGAAAGTCTCTCACTAATAGCCCACTGTTTTCTCTCTGAGAAGCAACAGCAGTTTGTGACCTGGAATCATTGCTGGAGAACTGGAGAAATCTCTTTGGGGACAAGAAGAATGAATTTGTCCTCTCAGGAGACAGGGACTCGGTCTTGAAATTCAAAACTTAAGTGTACCTTTCAACTCGCTGCTCCTAAATTTACCTTCAACTCTTTGATAAGATACACAGAGGAAAAAAAGGAGTGCCTTTCCCCAACGTTGACTTAATTCAGCCAGGGTATATCTTCCTTTATCTAGCCTTGGGGGTTTTATTCTTCTCTTTTTGGTTTCAAAACCACTTGAGTGCATTTTTTTTTTTTTTTTTTTTGGGCTGCGTTGGTTCTTCGTTGCTGTGCACCGGCTTTTCTCTAGTTGCAGGGAGCGGGGGCCACTCTTTGTTGCGGTGCACAGGCTTCTCATTGTGGTGGCTTCTCTTGTTGCAGAGCACGGGCTCTAGGCATGTGGGCTTCAGTAGTTGTGGCACATGGGCTCAGTAGTTGTGGCTCGCTGGCTCTAGAGCGCAGGCTCAGTAGTTGTGGCTCATGGGCTTAGTTGTTCCACGGCATGTGGGATCTTCCCGGACCAGGGCTCAAACCCGTGTCCCCTGCATTGGCAGGTGGATTCTTAACCACTGTGCCACCAGGGAAGCCCTTAAGTGCATTTTTGATTGGGTCTAGTGATGGGAATATTCTTGGTCTAGGGAATAAGCTCTGGGCCATTTTGATAGCCCTGAAGCTTGACATAAAACTCATACTTTTTATCCTCGGTGAGCACAATGGCTAAACTGTGTGCCCTGAAGTGCTCTGTGTGTTTCCACATCTCACAGCAGTGATACAGCTCACCTAGCTGTCAGACCAAATACTTGGTGAATGATGGCACCCCAGTGTTCCATAAATATCAAGAACTCTTAACACGTGGAATGTATAGCTTGGAAAAGATGGTGCTTAAATTCCAGTTGCCTCTTCCAAATAGCGTAGGCTCTTCACAATCTTGTTTACTCTATAGCGAAAACAAAGGACTGCAATTTTTGTCCCCTGACTTATACAGAAGATAGAAGGGCAGGAGTGGCTCTGCAGAGGTGTGCCTCAGTTGTGTCCTCAAACATTGCTTAGGAAACATTGGCCACCACACCCAGAGTCAAGAACTTGACAGTCAAGAATTCAAAGCAAGAGAAGGCAGCTGCTTCATACATTTGAGAGACTGGCTAGAATGAGTTGGGAGATCATGAGTTCATGAATAAGGTCCTTGCAATGGTACAGCATCATGGGCTGAAAAGAAAACCCTCATGTATCTTATTCTGTATTTTCAGCTTTAGAGGAAGACAAATTAGACTTTAAATGATAGAATTTTGGAGTTGGAGGCAGACATAAGTCCAAATGTATTTTGCTGATGAGGAAATATGAGGTCCAGAGATTTGTCTTAAATCATAAAGGGAGCTGACGGCAGAGCTGTGTCTGTAAGCAGGACCTTTAGACTCTCAGCGCTTTCTCAGCTGTGTGCCAGACATTCACAGATACTAATCAGAAGGGGGGATGAACTGGCCATGGACTTACATTGCTATAGAGGGCAATGGGAAAGCACTCTGTAAACTGTAACACAGCAACAATGGAAGGTATTATTATTGCAGGTAATTGTCCTGAACACACATATTTATTGATTACCTACTTGAAAAAGAAACAAATTTGAAATTGCCTGCTCAGTTTTCTCATCATCTGAATTAACAGGAAGAAAATAGAGCAAAATAAAATCCAAAGACAAACTTAGAACATTAAGCCTTCTACCCTCTACTTCAAAATAACCTTTACCAACTCTGTTAGAAACCAGCAACATTTTCTCCAAGTTTCCAGAACCCCTCATCTTGCTTGGCTCCACTCTGATGGGGGCGACAATTAATGAACAGTAGACACCAAAATGCTGGAGAAAAGGAGAAACCAGGGAGGTGGTGAACTCTGATGGGTCCTGAGTGGTACGAACAAAAATGCACTATTGAGTATGTTACAACATTTCTTGAAACCATTTTCTCAGCAACTTCCCATTTTCCTGAGACATCACTCCCTCCATTGAGCAGTCTGTGTTGTGATAACAGCTGCCTGGGGATTACTTTCTGCTTGGCTCAAGAGGCCAGGTAGGTAAGGGACAGATAATGATGGTGTCACTTACACTGTGGCTTTCATCTCGGCCTCTCAAAGCCCTTTACAACTATTAAGTCTCTTCCTACGACTCTCTTGGCTCCCTCCTCTAGCTAAGGAAATAGAAGACACTTCCAGACCTAAAGCAGGTGACCATCTTCTCCCCTTCCCACGCCCGGTCCTCCCTCATCCTTGGCTCTCAGTCCTCTGGCCGAGCAGCGTCATCAAACCCGCGTGTATTTTCACTTGACGCCCTAGCACAGATGGAAGCCAAAGACGAAGGGTTGACAGTTTCTTTGGATACTTTGCCTGCCAAGCATTTAAGGAAATTATTTAAGGTTACATGGTCGTAAGTGGCAGAACTGGGATAGAATCTTGGCAGAGAGGTGTTATAATTATTCCATTTTACACATGAAGAAACAGAGAATCAGTTCCAGAAATGGGACATAAACCCAAGCTTCTGACTCCAGAATCCGTGGCTCTGACCTACTCCCCTATTCAGCCCTGGACTCTATCCCCAGGACAGGAGGCAGCTCTCTGGAATGATTTTGGAGAAGGTGGGAGGGAGGGCTGGGATCCAATGCAAGTCAGCTATTTGCTATTGCTATATTGCTATAGCTATTTGCTATTGCTGTCCCCAACAATTTTTCTGTAGTTCTGCTCCCTGGGGAAGACAATGAAGCAGAGAAAAAGAAAAAAAAATCAGACTCTAGTCCTTACACCCTACCCCTATGTCACTTCTCCAGAGCAGGGCATTATGAATCCACTGATTCCTAGCTTACCCTCCAGCCCAGCCCTCTGCCCAGGGAGTCTCCGTGAGTGACAGTGACTAGCTGGGCTCTGGTAACACCAGGGGAGGGCCTGCCTCAGGAGTCATCCTCCCCCAGCTTCTGGAAGCTCCTTCTCTTCTTCTCTTTTCCAGGAAGTGTTGAAGAAACTGGAAATCTGAACCCAGAAATCTGTTCACCATTCTTGGGATTCTTGTTGTTCAACCTGGGTGGAGATGCCCTTCTCTTAGTAAGCTGAAAGGTGTCAGCATGGGGGCCACTAACTCAAGCAGTTGGCTAGTTTGGTCCAGGCAGCAGCCGATAGTTCACCGCATTAATGAACCTGTTTGGCTGAACTAACTGACTCGGCTGGATATTGTATTACATGTCCAAGGCTCAGAATACCATTACAGCATTTCTGGGAGATTATTGCTTCTAGTTATAAAGAAGGGCCCTAGAGTTAATACTGCTCTCAGAATAGACTCACTTACAGAGTAGCTTATGCAGTAGGATAACCCGATGCATTGATGGTTATTCGTTTACCTTCAAAGACAGAGCCTGTCTTCGTTCAGTCTGGAGATGGTAAGGCTACCTTCCAAATCTTTATTTATGGTGAGCCTCTTGCACTGTATCTCCACTGCAGTGGCAGCCCGCATCTCAAACTCAACATGTCCGAAACTGTCATTATTACTTCCCCCGTCTTCTTCCTGTGTTCCACCATGACTGATGGTACCAACGCCACTCGGTCACCCAATCCAGAAATCAGACCATCGACCTGCAATTCACCTTCTCTGTCAACTCACATGCAATCAGCCACCAGGAATCAGGAGTGACCCTTGTTCTGAATTCTCAATTCAATCTCTCCTTTCCACCCCTCCTGTTGATGTGTCAGTGCACATCCTTAGCTAATTGGTGTAATAAAACAAGAATGAACATTTCCTGAGAGGAGGGACCAAGCATCCAGAACACTGTGGTGGGTAAAAGTATGAACTTGGAGCCAAAATGGTGGATTTGAATCCCGGTCAAAATGCATCAACTGTGGGATAAGTATCTGAGCTTCGGTTTCCTCATTTATAAAATGAGAATAAAAATACCTCCCTCCCTGGCTTGTTGTGAGGATTAAATAAAGCTAACATACTAACAACACTTACAACACTGCTTGGCACCACATAAGTGTCCACAATATATATTATACATGTAATGATAGATGAGGAAACTGAGACTTCAGAACAGGTAAACACCTTCTTTAGGATCACACGGTGATTAAGCACGGCCGGCATATGAATCCAGATCTATCCTTCATCAAAAGCCACACTTTAAAAATGTTACCACATGGCACATCTATGGTTCCACATGTGGTTGTTAATAAGAAAGTAGAACGTCTAAAGTACCAACACAGAAAGACACCATATATGATATAGAACTGTATATACAATATGATCTCATTTCAAAAAATGTTACGCATTTCTCTATTACTACCTCTGAACCCCATATATTCCTTTGTCATCTCATTTTTTATCCATCTTTCCTACTAAACGACCTGAGGGCAGAGATGCCACATTGTATAACATAGAGCCAGATACACAACATCCAATATTTGTTAAATTGCTGAATAGCATTGAATCTTTTTAAAAAAAGTATTTATTTAGCAGATAATAGATGAGTGACATTCTGTGACTTGAACATGACAAAGGATTTTTCTTTCTTTCAGGGAGATGTCTGAGGTCCCACTGACACAACTGACCACAGTATGAAGTAGAATGTGCTTCCCGGAGGAAGAAAGACAGTGACCACTCTTCTCAGTGTGTTTTTTGTCAGACAGCTGTCTGCTATAGCCCTGGAAGACACTTCATCTAATGCTTTAATGATGAACTATCTTAAAAGGACTTAGCACTTGCCACTGCCTTCTTTCAAGTTGCTAGCCTGCTCCCGTTACATGGGCTTTGCAGCCTGGCACTTTCAGACTTTGACATGGCTTAGAAATGACATTAGAAATGTCATTGCATAGAAATGACATCACATTGCACATGTGCTTCTATGCCTGTGTTTGTAGAGGAATTGGTAGTGAAATATCTACAATTCCCTACTTTTTTTGAATATATGGATTCAACATGTCTCTACACCTCCTCTGTATTTCTAGCTTCTATTTCCACACACTAAATGCACATTTATTTTATTTCAAAAAGATGAAAGAAAACAGACTGAACAAAAAATTCACCCCACTATGTAGATTTTCCCAGTCTTTTTTAGTAAAAGTGATCAAAACCTAAGAATTTGAAAACTAAGTAATTGGGACTTCCTTGGCGGTCCAGTGGTTAAGACTTCACCTTTCAGTGCAGGGGACATGGGTTTGATCCCTGGTCGGGGGACTAAGATCCCACATGCCACAGGGCAACTAAGCCTGCGTGCTCTAGAGCCCACACGCCACAACTAAAAAGAAGCCCATGCACCACAGCGAAGATCATGCATGCCACAACTAAGACCCGATGCAGCCTAAATAAATAAATAAATTTTAAAATAAATAAATATAAATAAAATTAAAAAAAGAAAACCAAGTAATAGCTATAGTTCTTTCTTGTCATTTCACCTTTGGAGAAAATAACAATTTTCTTCTTCCTTCCTAGCATCTTTCCAGTTTCTCCTTGTGCTGCAGCAAATAAATTTGAGAGTTGATGTCGTAGACATGTCCTTTTCCTACTCTTTCTTTTAGGGTTGATGTAGACATGGTACTCAGTGGCAAGCTAAGTGAGGCTTTGTTTTCACTGGGCCCTCAGTGGAAGAGGCACCAAGAGATAGCTGAAGGCTTCTTCCTTCTCTCCTAGATCTGTTTGCTACTAAGTTGTGATTCCAAGTCTTTGGTGTAGACTCAGTGGTCTGACTGTCAATGAGACCTCTTTATTTGTTTCTTTGTTAGTGCCTTCTTCTTGTTACTTCTACCTCCTCAGTTTCCATTAGTAAAGCCAACCCTGAGGGCATCCTGCCAAGTTATCTACCCCAGCTCAGCCAACTCATCACAGTTCTCACAAATCTTAGGGAAAGTCCTCTTTGGGCTAGGAAATGATCCCAGAACTCATAGAGAAAATGGACTCTTAAATCCTGCCACTATCTTCCTTCTGTCAGAGATGTTATTTCTTTGTTATCACTTAAGAACTTCCTTCTCCATTGATCTGCTTTCCATGTTCAGGTTTTATCACTTTCCATTTCTGTGTTCTTTATGTGAAACACTTCTGTCCCAGAAATGGAACTCTTGTGTTTAGAACACCATTTTGAATCAATGTTTCTGCATCTTTTCCAAACATACTTCAGTATCACTGAGCTCTATTATTATACGTATAGGGTTGCAAAATAAATGGGTACTTGTTAAATGAATGAGAGGAATGCAGCTTAATCATTTGTAGGAGAATTATACGTTTTCTGCTGAGTTTAACGGAGTAAATCATACAGCAAAATGACAAAGCTATGTGAATGCATGTAGCATTGCTTGGTAACTGGCCTCTACCAAGACATGGCAGCATTTTTCTTCCTGGCAACTCTCACAAGATGTCAGCTAGTCAGGAGAGCACTGAGGCGGGATGGCGGAGTGGTTAAGAGAATGGCCTCTGGCACTAGACAGCCTGAGTTTGACTTTCACCTCTAGCATTTACTAGCTGTGTGACTTTGGGCAAGTTGCTTGATCTTTCCGTGCTCAGTCTCCTTAACTATGAAATGAGGATCAGAGTAATCATACCTACCCACTGCCTTCATAAGCTTGTTTAAGGATTAAGTGAGCTAATATAAGCAAAACACCTAGAAAGTATCTGGAATAGTGCGTATAATTGCTCACAATTATTATTACACAGCTATTACTTGGCTTGACAACGACTGTAATTCAAAGAAAAAAACTGAGATGAGAATACTGTATTTTACATCAACTTCCAAGACAATGATACAGCACTGAAATACTTCTTCCGGGAAGATATTCAAACCTGGAGACCTAAAGAAAGCCATTACTTCTCTGGGTCAATCAGGAAACTTTCTTTTTGAACATCTCTGGAATTAATTGAACAGTCATTAATCACCAACAATTACTAAAAGGAGCCAAAGATGTTGAAATGGAATATATCTAAAGTCTTGTGACAAACTGCTCTTCTGCTATATTCCTATTTGTCTGCAACCTAAGAATCCTATTTTTGGAGATAAAGTTATAATTATATTTACATGCTACAGAATTTTCTTAGTTTTTTTTTTTTTTTTTCTTTTTCTTTTTTTTTTTTGCGGTATGCGGGCCTCTCACTGTTGTGGCCTCTCCCATTGCGGAGCGGACGCGCAGGCTCAACGGCCATGGCTCACGGGCCCAGCCGCTCCGCGGCATGTGGGATCTTCCCGGACCGGAGCACGAACCCGTGTCCCCTGCATCGCGGCTCTCAACCACTGCGCCACCAGGGAAGCCCGAATTTTCTTAGTTTTTATTGTCATTAACTCTTATATTTGATGGTGATCTTGGCAAACTCCAAGGTAGAGATTAAAGCCTTTTTTTGGTGGCAGATTAGTAGAAATTTAAGTTATAGCATTTTTTACAACATGACATTGGCTTATCTGTTTACCAGCCTAAGGATTTCCATATTGGTTCAAAAATTCCGAGTAAGTAGATTTTTCAGCTATATTTTATTTTATTTTATTTATTTATTTTTTTTGCGTTATGTGGGCCTCTCACTGTTGTGGCCTCTCCCGTTGCGGAGCACAGGCTCCGGACGCACAGGCCCAGCGGCCATGGCTCACGGGCCCAGCCGCTCCGCGGCATGTGGGATCTTCCCAGACCGGGGCACGAACCCGTGTCCCCTGCATCGGCAGGCGGACTCTCAACCACTGCGCCACCAGGGAAGCCCTCAGCTATATTTTAAAGGAAGATTAACGCTACCTACAAGTAGCAGATATAATTGCTAATTATAATGAACTATAATTTCAGATACCAATAAATCAAACAAAACAATAATGTTTTATTTGTACAGATTGCTGTCAACAATGCTAAATTAGTAAGAGACTGAAATGTTTCAAAAAAGGTTTAGCTATTTATGGCAGACCCTTAGAGGCAACGAATGCGGGATCTGTATTTACATTTCCCCTAATTTACTTTTCCCAGTCACTGGACAAGACAGTGTACAAACAGAAAAGATTCGGCCTCTATGTCTGTGTTGATATTCAGCTGCAAGTCAGCACCAGTTAGAATATAATTACTATTAGGGACCTGTGTCTCATTCTGGGTGTACCAATAGTGTACATTAGTTTTAAGTGAAAGTGACATTGCATAATGATCACATTTTGGCCAAATCTAGAGTACTTGCTTGTTTCTATTGTTACTTAACTGCTCAGGTCTTAAGATTAAATTATCCTCTTTTATCCTTACATGAGATGGAGAAACATTTGATTTATTTCCCTTCTCCACACAATCAATTGATTTGCATAATGCTTAATGAGATTCTTTCAGATTCCCACGTGTTTTCCCACATGTTGTTCCAAATGTGCCAACAGACTGTCATTTAAAGGAAAAAAAGAATCTTCAAATTCAGAGGAAAGCCTGGGCTATCCTTTTGAATACCTACAATCAGTTCATCTGATAATATTCCCAGGCAGTCAGATGCCCCCAAGAAACAAGATCTAGTTGTTTTGGTTTTTTTTTGCTTGTTATCAAATGACTTACCCACAATGACTGCAGTGACAGTAAGCAGCACAAAAGCATTGCGAAACAGGTAACTTTTAACATCTTCCTTTGTGATGTTCTGCACTTTCTTCTTGGCCAAGAGTGTGCGTTTACGGACCCCTTGCTGGAATCTCTCCATCCTGCCTCCCATCCTGGCCTCTTCTCCATTGCTTTTAGTCATGTTTTACTTCTGCAGAGTGTCTCTTCTTTGAACTTCAATGTCACGGAATCAGCCCCAGAAAGCCAGTCCTCTTTGGTGTTCAAGAACACAACTAGACGAGAGAGAAAGAGACAAGAATGACAGCCTCCAGGGGTGAGAAATCAGGGCTGCCCGACACCAGGGGAAGCTGTTGGCAAACTGCATAATCTCAGTAGGAATCAAGGGCTGGAGAGTGGCAATGCCAGATCTCAAGGCTAGAATGTGCATATTTTACTGGACCACGTGTGAGACATGTTCATAAATCCAGAATATATGAGCAGGTACTTGTGTTACATTTTTAAATATTTGTCCTTCCCTCTCCAGTGAAGCTATAAAAGGGCTCATCAGAGCTGGGTGTGACTGAGCACCCTTACCCCCACCCGATCCCCCAGAACCTAGCCACGTACTTTGCACAATGTTCACCCTCAATAAATGTCCAATTGAATTAAACGCACAGGAAACGCTCAGTAATTATACTTAATGGCTCATGTTGTATACATGGCAAAGGCATAACCAGGTCAATGAAATGAATTAAGATACTGAGATTTCACAGTCAGAGGTTGCTGTTATATATAATAAAGTAACTATTTTCTGCATTAAGAAAAAAACCACGATAATATCAACTAGTAAATATGCTTATGAAAAGAACACAAGTACCCACAGGCTCTGGGAAATACATTTGACCCTTTCACGTGGTAACTTTTTTTTTTTCATAAAATAAGCTAAGTGCACTGGGCACATTTATAAATTATCTGAAATCATAATTCATCTTCATTTTGGTCCCAAGTAGAAGTACAAAGTAGCATTTGTCTTTGTGGCAAACATGCTGGCGTCTTCTGAGGAAACTATCACCCACTTCTCAGTATTTTAAAATTTAGGATTTCTAGAATAGATGAGGAGATTAATTCAATTTTCATTCCAAACGTTACAGCGTGTGATTTCTAGTTTCTTTAAAGTGCTCCTAGGTTATTCAAATATATCTAAGTAAATCTCTCCTTGGTGGAAATCAGCTGTTTTGAAAGATCAAGGGACTCCTCCTGCTGTTTTACAAGATTTCTAATCTGTAACCTTTCCCATGATAAATCCAAGTAAAAAATCAAGTCGTGCCTGTGGACGTGTGTATCTGGCAACGCGAAAAGCCAGTGTGTGCGTCCGTGGAGGAGTAATTAGAAAGCAAGAGACTCCTCGGAAGCTTTTGGTAAATCCAAGTGCGGAAAAAAAGACTAGTCTTAACAGTTTTGACTTTTAAATAAAATTGCAGGCTGGGGTCCGTGATAATAAGACGTACCACTCGTTCAAGACTTCACAGCAGATTAAAGTTTAGGGAGAAGTAAAGAAGAGGAGACGCGAGAGACCAATTTTTTTTCTCTCCTACTAATCTCTGATTCCCTTTACCAGTCACTTTAAAACAGACCAGCTCAGCCTTGCTTCTTTTCTAGAGCTCGAACCACAGTCTGCCCCCAATCCACCCTGAACGACTCAACTCCAGATTAAGAGAGGACACGGCGTAGATAGACACCACACGCTCAATGCATTAAATTACTAACATGGACTTTATCTACCAAAATGGCTAGCTTTTACCGTCGCTACTCCTCCGCTCGGGAAACAAAATACACTGGCAGAGAAATGGAACGAGAAATGTAGCCCAGCAGGAATACAGGACGTCAGACTTACCTTTTCTGATTTTGTAACGGGTGGAAGATACCCCAGGCAATGACAAGGTGAATTCCCAGCAGGTAGAGCGGAGCAACACAACGCAGCGAGCAAGGCGTGCATGTGCTCTGAAACTGCAAATTACTATCAGGGCAACTTAAGAAAAGGGGCGGAGTCTGTGCCCGGGAAAGGGGGAGTGGGGAAAAATGAAAACACCACAGGGAAGGAAGGGGGAAACCCGAGGTTTCTGGAATATTGATTAATCTTGGCGCACCAGAAGCATGCTTGCTGGCTTTGTTTTGCTCCTTAGACCACTTTTCCAGCTTTGTCAGTTCACTTTCATTAGAAATGCAAAACCGGGACCAGGAAGAATTGAAGAATAAAGCGCACACAACACTCACAAAGCTTGAAGTCTTGATTAGAACGTTTCAAAGAAGACTTTTCTGAGGCTAAAGTTAATTATCTCACATAATGGCAGGATTCCTCCCGTTAAGGAAACACAAGAGTGTGCTCTTTTGCCTGGTTGTACAACTGTTATGTTAGAATTGGGGAAATAACTGACATTTCTTGGGAAGACCCGGAACGCAATCAAGTATAGAGAAAAAAAATACTTACTATAATTCTCTAACCTTGCCTAAACTGACTCAAAACACAAGCTGAAACATGCCTCTATTTTAGCAGTTTAAACTCTATTATAGCAAATCTAATTTAGCTCACCGTCTGTGTTGCAAAGATTCAGAAAGGTAAGAAGCCCAAAGATGCCAGGATCTTTGCTAAACTACTAAAGTAAAAAGCATTTTAAGACCAAGAGTATAAATGCACACTTGAAGTTTGGTAATTTCAAAAGATAAGTTGCTGTGCAGACAGATGCCTCAATTTTAAAGGAGGCTAAATGTCCCCCACACCCCCTCCTGCCCCGTCATTTTTAGGAACTAGAAAATTCTCAATGCCTTGAGAATATAACTTGCACTTGTAGTCCACCTTTCTTAAGAAGGAAATAGATTGTGAAATCGATTTTTAAAAATTAAAAAAAATTTTTTTTGAGCCTGACTCAACTCCAAAACTTAGAACTTGTTTAGTATGAAGGAAAATGTTTAACAGAAACAAACTCATACCAAAAATTACAGCCAGAGTTCTGTATTCCTGTTTAGTAAATCTCATATTCCCCATGCAAAATCTGCTTAATTCTTGTGTCTGTTTTCCAACAAGAAAGTATGTCTTTTTCCCTTATTAGCAAATCCAGGGAGATTCTAAAGGTATGTCTCCTGCCAAGCTTCAACTGTTGCATGTATACACTCTTTTGAACAGCTCCCGGTTGGAAAGCAACGGTGAATCATGTAAATGCTAAAATTATAAATTAGCAGCAATTATAACAAGTTTTAAACTTGCATCTTTTTAAGAGATTTTTCAGAATATCTACCTCTGCCAGTCCCACCCCTCAGCAATCTTTCTCTTCCTCTTCTCTCCTAAGTCACTTAGCATCCATATCACATAGTTTAACACATAGTTCCACTGTCTCCTACTGCACCTTTCATTTAAAAAATCCTGTTAAATTTTGGCTTCTCAACTAAATTGTAAGTTCTTTGAGGGCAAGAATGGGTGTTATACCGGATACATAGTAAACATTAAATTCAACTCCTATGAATGAATGACATAATATAAGCGTATTAAACAAAACACTTTGCAACCTTCTGTGTTAAAACAAAATCACTTATTTTTATGTTCGCGCTTCTGGCCTAGGTACATGGAGCAGATGTCATTTCTCAATGCCATGACTACATTTTAAAGCATTTATTTACTACACTAAGTCCTCTCTGAGCCATGGGTTTAAGACTAATTTGTTCACATTTCTTGTGGAAGTGACCTGTATTTCAAGAGAACTTAAAAGAGAAATCTTTATATGATTTTCAATGGAGTTTCAAGCCAAGTGGCATGTTCATTTTTTAATTCTGTTTTTTTTATAGGCAAGAAAAAGCACTAGAAAAACCACACTTTGGTTAGCATAGAGATGAGAAGGCCCTAGTGCCCCTTCTTTTTTCCTTTTTTCTAATCCCCAAAGCTTGGTTAAAAACCATTTCATTATTTTAGTTTGCACAGACATTATGGGAGTCTGGTGAACCCCGGAGAAGGGAAATAATTCATCACTGAAAGTTTTGTTGGCTGTAATAAAAACCCAATGAGAAAATGAGATGCAAAGAGTTTCAGTTCAGAGTTCATCTGAATTACAAGGTTTTAGTCTGGGGGAAATATTGGGAGCTACTTCTTTTAAGTACCACTTTCTCTTTTGGAAAGCTATAGCAATAATGCCCTCAGGACAACTTGAGTTTACTCAACACATATTTCTTCCTTTTCCTCTATTTTATAAATAAGACCCTTGAGCATTCAAACATTTTTTCCTTCTTAGAAATACTAAATAAGTGAAACAGCTAGAAATTATGAACATGTCTCTATATGTCTCTATATGTATTTCATTTAAAGCTACACTGGGTAGGAGACACAGAGCTAGGAAATCACATTAATTTTGGTATTCCAGAGTTTAAAAAAAAAAAAAAAGATGTGGCAAATGCTGCTCCTTTAAAAAAATTTTCCATGAATTTTCTTTGAACATGCTATTATAAAGTATGCTGTAGGTAAATTCATTTAGGGGGGTTGGGGGATGTCACCATAACAGGAAACAACCAAATCCAACCTATCCTTGAACTCCATTAGTTTCAAGTATGAGGGATCATGATTAACAAGTAAGTGTTGTAACATAGTACAGAACAATCACATTTCAGCAGTCAAGATAAGGGAATTCTGGAATTTGAGGAAGAATATGATTAGAAATCCTTTTAACCTTTATTGAATATTTTCCACTTTTATTTGTAATTTCATGGGAGATTTTGTCCTTCCTTGTTCAAATAGTTTACATTTTAGGATCACCATAAGGAATGTCAATTTTCCTTCTACAATTTGGACATTGTAGAATGTTAAGACAATGAAGGGGACTTGATTTAACCCCAGGGGAAGCACTAGAGGTAGCAGGAGTAGACGTAGTACTTGTGGTAGTTGGTCCTTCATTTTGTCTTAAATTTTTTCCTTCTTAGGTTTGAATGTAAAAAGCAAAACAACAAAAAAATTGATGGTGAATTCTGGTTAGGTTTTTAATGATTTGGGTTTATCTTAAACCTATGTGAAACCTGAAAAACCCAACTATAGAGGTGAACTGTAATTAACCTTTATCGTACTCACTCGTTCAACAAACCTTGAGCAAGTCCTGAGCTCCAAATACCAGCCCCTTTTCTCTAGGGGTCCACAGATACATCTGTGATTATTACACAGTGGACAGTAGGGAGGCCCCACAGAACGTTATGGGAACTCTGTGCTGGAGCCTATTTACCAGGTCTCCCTATGAGGACTCAGAGTTCCTTGGAGAACCTGTTCCTGGCTCAGCCTTGTACGCACAGAGGATCCAAAACAGCAAATGGAAAAACCTTGAATTCTCTTCCTAGGCAAGAAGGAGCCACAGGATTTAAGCACTGGAGTGATTTTAGTTTTAGGTTGATGCAAACCCTTTGAGGGAACAAGACTTTAGTTAGGAAGCCAAAGGGGCAGAGGAGCACTTAACAAACTGGGGTGGTTCACGCTCACATTAAAAAAAAAAAAAAGATTCTATTGAAGAGTACAGACAACCTCATGGTATTGAGGCCCAAGGGATAGGCTGGCATTGAGTTGAGACCACCTCCGCTAGAGGTGCTTCCTCTCCAGGTCACCTGACCCACCCACTTCACTTGTTTTACTTCCCAGCGTGTTCCTCTAGCACATTCTAATGTGACCTCTGAATGGGTTTAAGAAGTGGTCTGAGTAAGGGTAGAGGCCTAGGGAACCCCAACATAATAGGTAAGAAGACTAACAGGACCCCCCTCAATAGATCTGCAGGTGGTGAGAAATTATACCAACCATTTTATCCTAACTTAGCTAAGAGTTGGACATAATGGCAGTTTAAAGCAATGTAACACATTTTCTTCATACTAAAACTAAAGAGGGTCTGCTTTTTAATGAATATTTCACAAGTGTTATTGCTATTAATTATGACTCATATTGTGAAATGGCTCTTTTTCCAGTTCTTCAAAACGAGCCAAACCTCCGCAGGACCAGAATCTTAGTGTAGCTGGGAAAGATCGGGTAGGTTAGTGGGAATGAAAGGTTTTGGCACAGCGTGAGCAATAATGATGGTCAACATTTTTATAGGACTTAATAGTTTCAGAAACATTTTTACACACACTATCTAATTTGATCTTTGTGACAGTGCTTTGAGGAACATGCTATTATCACTAGCCCTGTATATCCAGATGTTGACATGGAGTTCCAAGGTATTGAGCAATTTGCCCAGCATTACAGTCAGTGAGTGACAACAGTTCCTAACAATTCACGGAACTTTGGTTTCTCATCTTTTTCCAAAAGAAGTCTCCGGTAGCTTTTATTAAGACAAAGAGAAAAAAGAGTAAAGAACATTAAAAGGAAGGCCTACCATCTGTTATTTCTTCTGGAAAGTCAACCCTAAACTTCTCCTGTTCTCTCTCCTCCTCCAATCCCTGACAGGGTTGATTGCCCTTCCTATGTGCTCCCAAGACTCCCTGGGTTTAAGTTTCCAGAGTGATTACCACCCTGTTCTGTAACTCCCTCTTTCTAGACTGTGGGCCCTTTGAGAGCAGAGCCTATCTTTATAACTACTGCATACCCAGTCACCAGTACAGAAGGTTGCTTGGTTAAGTAAGAGTTGCTGCATGAATAAATGGACACATCACAGCCACAAATATGAGAAATTGTATCAGTCCATCTCCAATCCTAAAACTTGGAGAAAGGACATCAGTAAACATCAAATTTAAAAAGGGGGAGAAAAACTAATGGATTCCTTTTTCAATCATTACAATATAAAAGAGATCTAAGTGGAGCTGCTCTAATGTAATGGGTGGGAGGTGGCGGTCAGAAGCTATTTCAGTGTCCCCCTCTTCTCTCCCTCAGGGGGCCCCCTCATCAATCCATGGATTCCACCCATCATCCTTGAGAACAAAGATGTGTTTTGTTTTGTTTTTTTGGCTGTGCGGCATGTGGGATCTTAGTTTCCCGACCAGGGATTGAACCTGTGCCCCCCTGAAGTGGAAGCGTGGAATCTCAACGACTGGACCACCAGGGAAGTCCCAGAACAAGGATGAATGAGGAAGTCATGTCAGCTTGTGCCAGGATTCCTTAGTACTAGGTCTAGGTTTAGAACTTATGTCCCCCCATTCCTGCCCCCATTGTGTTTTCAATCACTAGACCACAAGTTCCTCCTTTCCCAAATTTGAATGTCATCTGTAAAATGAGGTTAGGGTACGTTATTTTGCTCAAGTCGCTTTCTCTTTCAACAGTCTATGATTCTAAATCATGTCATGCCAATAATAGCCTTGCCCCATCCACTTCGGTATATTTAGTTAGTGTCACAAATTTTTATATGCACTCAGTGATTAATGGCTTCTCATTAGATTCCTCTGCCACAAATTAAATGCAAACATATAAACAGTCACCGGAGGAAGCTTACTGAAGGGCACGGGTTTTATGAAGCACAGCGATGACATGAATCTTTTATAAGTGTTTGCTGGTATAGAATCATAATTACAGCAATCAAGACAGATACACCTCTTTTGTAAGGAAAAAAAGTAATTATAATTTAAAAACGCACAGCTCAAAGTTGCCATCACAAAAACGACTATTATAGCAACTATTTCGCATTTGGACATTTTTTTGGCAGGAACTCTGGGCATTGTTTATTGTGAGTCAGAAACAGGCACTGAGAAAATATGCAAATTTTTTAAGCAAGAGAAAATGCAGCTTTGAGCTGAGAAAACAGGGTGAATGGTGCAAACTGTCTGGGTCTTGCACACAAATCAATCTTAGAGGCTGAAATAATTTTTGGTCATTGGATGCTGTGAGAGTAATTTGGGGTAAGGTCAGAATAAAGTTATTTTATGCTTTAAAATGTACATTCAAGATTTGGGCTGTACTCTGGAATCAAAGTCCATCTTCTGCTAATGCCACATCTATAGCTTGATTCTAAATTGAAAGACCAAGGAAGAAACCTCCGGAATGCTACCGATCCCATTTTCCTTGGCTGGGCAGAGGAATGGCTCTGGCCTCGTGAGGCAGCTCACCTCTGGGTCACAGAAGTGGCAAAGCCAAGCGTCCTTCCTTACCCTGCTGCCTCCTCACACAGGATCACACCTGAAGAAATGAAATTCACTTGGGGTGACAAGTTCACTCCTGTCGCTAGACCTCAGTTGTAAATGGGTGTTTCTATCAGAGTTGCATGAGTCCAGTACCAAAATCTCTTAATATCAACAGATGAAACTAGGGGAGATAATATAGCCTTGGAGAAAAATACACTGAGGCTGGGGTCTGGTGGTGGAAGCTTGGGTAAATATTGGGAGACTCCCCCCACTCCAAACAAAAGGTGAGGCAAGAACTAAGTTTCAAACTTTTTTAACCTGATAAAGTTAATTCGTATATGGGCCGATGTCACAAATCGAAACCTCAGACAGCCTGCACTGTCAAGGAAACCTAACACATTAACTCCAGTCCTCCCACTCTGCTTTAGCTAGCTTACCTTACCCTAGAAAATAGGACCTGCCAGCCTTATAAGGAGCTCTAGCCAATCATGCCCCATTTCAGCATGGCCTCTTCTAAAGCTCTACAAAGTCACTCTGGCCCCAAATCCCTCGGGACGGGTGCTCCACTGCTTGTGAGGGACTGTGCTTCCCCAGTCCACGGGTTGTTTTCACTGAATAAAGGACATCAAACTCATTTCAAAATTGCATTATTTTTGTCGTTAGAGAAACCCTTTGTTCAAATACAATCTCATGATGAAACAAACGGTGATACAGCACATCAGGGATCAGCCTAATGTCCGGGTGGGATGCCCAGAGCCACTAGATTTATACGTCCTCTGGTGTCCTCTCCCTTCTCCCCACCACCAGCATCTGGACCCTGAATGGGTTCCCAGGGCAAGATATGGAAATGACTGGATCAGGTAACTCGAAGTACTCAGGTTCTGAGAACAATGTTCTCATAATCTGGAATAACCTCAGAGGAAAAGACAAAAGGTTTAAAGTAAACTTTAAGGACCCCACAGTGCTAGTGATGTTTCAGTGAATAAATCTTATAGAGGCATGGTTTGTTTTAGTAAATTCAACCACAGGTAAGATGTATGGGAGTATGTTTTTCAGGTCTTAGGCCTCGGATGGGCGGAGGGGATGGTGGGTGGTGATGAGACGGACTGGACTGAGCAATGGGTCATAATTTTTATGTCCTTGTGACCTAGTTAAGCTCCAGGATAGATGCAGGAAATGCAACAAAGCCAAATTAATGGTTTGCCCAAAGTCAACTAAGTGAATGTCAAAGTCAGCACCAGAACCCGGTGTTCACACTCCCAGCCCTGATCATTTTCAGACAAACATACAGTGAAAGCCTGGTAAGACGTGATTCACTTATGAGACAGATATTTTCAGCTCCAATGTTATAAAGCTATTGTTGTCCAATATGGTAGCCATTAGCCGCATGTACTGGAGTGCTTGAATGTGGCTACTGCAAATTGAGTTGGGCTGTAAGTGTGAAGTATATATTGGATTTTGAAAACTTGATCCAAAAAAGTGTTAAGTATCCCATTAATAATTATTCATATTGATTACATGCTTGTAATGATAATATTTTAGATATTGGGTTAAGTAAAATATATTAAAACTACGTTAAAGACAGTTTCACCTGTTTCTTTTTTGCTCCTTTTAACGTGGCTAATAGAAAACTTAAAATCACATATGTGACTCGCATTGTCTTTCTATTGGAAAGACAGCACCGTTATAAAGTGATTACTCTTTATAGAGGCGTTCTTGGACTTGGTAGAGCTGGCAAGACCCAGTCCATTCTCTCCCAATTTATTTAAATAGATTAGCATGTGGTGAGAATATTTTGGTCTCTGCTAGAGGTTTAATGCTAATGGTCATAGTAATAATAATAAAACAGCTACCATTTATTAAGCTTTTCTATGTGCCAGGCACTGTGCCAAGTGCTTTACACTTGCCTTCTTTACTTGTCACAGCAAACCTATTGTTACTAAATTTCATCATTCCCACTTTACCAGTGAAGGAATTGAGGTCCTGAGAGGATTAGCAACCAGCCAAGGTCACAAGCTGGTTAAGTGGCTGGACTGAGATTCCACCACAGACCGCTTGCTTTCAAACTCAGGCACTCGAGTGCCACACAGTTCTGCTCTGCGAACGAACACTCCCCAGGAAACTACTGTCCTCCAAATTGCACAAATTCCCACTAGGTTTGAAGGCACTGGCGGGAAGGTGGGATACCCAGAAAAGGGCAAAATGGTTGCCGTCCTCAAGGATCTTCCAGTGCTGTAGGGAAAACGTATGCACAGTGAGATAGATGACCAAATAAGACCTGATGAAATTGAAAAATAAAACTCTCTAGACAGACAGTTTGCAGGGAAAAGGGAGGGTTGCACGGAAGAAGCAGCATTTCAGAAGGAGCTCTGCGGGTGAAGTTTTTTGCACACTTAGGAATAGCTAGGGAGAGTCTTCCAGGTGGAAGAACCCAGGAGCAAAGACGCAGCACGGACTCAAGAGCGGCTATTAAAACATGGCGCAGCCAAAAGAAAAGACCGAAGAGGTTGGGCACACCGTCTTTTAGACAAGTAGAGAGTAAGAAGGTAGAAACAGCTTGGATACCTTGCTTTCTTCTTCTTGTTTTAATTGAAGTATAGCTGATTTACAATATTGTGTTGGTTTCAGGTCCAGAGCAAAGTGATTTGGCTACACATACGTATGTGTGTGTATTCTTTTTTTGGATTCTTTTCCACTGTAGGTTATTACAAGATATTGACTATAGTTCCCTGTGCTATACAGTAAATCCTTGTAGTTTATATGTTTTATATATGGTAGTGTATATCTGTTAATCCTAAACTCTTAATTTATCCCTCCCCCACCTTTGCTTTCTTGACAAGCATTTCTTGAGTTGAAGAAAAGTCTTTGGGTGCGACTTTCAGAATCAAAAATAGCTTTGTATTAATGCAGTGTGTAAAATGCTCAAGTCTTTTCTGTAGAATCTGGCCAAATAAGCAATCACAACTACCACCACAAAATCAGCCCCTAAAACTTTCAGAGAACTACCCAATCTTCATGAACCAAAAGGAACAGGGTATGCAAATGTAACAAAGACGCCACAGGAGTGATCCCCTGGTGGCCCACGTTCTCTCATACTCCAGGATCTTTATCAGCAGAAACGAAATGCCTTCTCATCTACACCCCTTCCTCAGCCCCACCTCAAATCCACACTCGGGTCAAAATCCTCGTTTTCTTCAATTCCATTATGGGAAGGTATGTCTCGGAGACAGTGGATCCACAAAATGATAATAATTGCTAACATTTATGAGGCAGACAGAAAAGACTAGAAAAAGTAGCTTTCACCAGCATGTAGAAGAGAGGGAATAATTTTATTAGATAATCTATTGGGATCCCTCTTTTGATGTCTGTTAAGTTTTTCAAATGTAATTTTTAAGACAGAACTCACTACTCACATCCTTGGCAAGGTAGCCTTCCTCTGCTTACATTTTTTTCCACAAAATCCAATGTGACTCAGAACTACCGGTCCAGCTTTCAAATTCTTCCAGGAAATTGGAGCCATCAGGTGAGGCCTATTGTTATGGAACAGTTTGGTGATTAAAATGTAGTCCTAATCTAATTTCAGCCCAGGGTTTGTCTCCAGGTTAAAATGTGTGGGGTGGAATTAGGGAAAGGAGGATTTGCCAAAGGGCAAATTTACCCCTGGTTAACTACCCTTTGCACTAGTCTTTTACTACAAATTCAGTACCAGAGCCAGGACCGAGCAAATCTTGCTCTGGGAATACAGTCAGTATATATATATATATATATATATATATGTCAACCCTGGAGCTACGCCTCTGGCATTCCTTTTACCCACATGGCATGTCTGGTCTTCTCAACTTCTTATCACAGAGAATTCATTGCTTCCTTGCTGGCCTTTTAGAACTCTTCTCTTGGGTCTGCTGGATGAGATTGCAATCTTTATTTGATACTGGGGCTTTATGGAAGAAGGTCCATCCTTCAGGCTAGTCTTGAGTTGCTGAGAGCTGCCTGGAGATTTAAAAATGCACATTTGACTGTATGAATTAAAACTGGTGTGATCAGGGTTAAGAAGAAGGAAAAGAACAAACAAGAAAAGGGAGTAGGCAAGGGCACAAATAATCCTCAAAAGGGGAGGAAGAGGCTATGGTGCAGCTGGGATTCTGATTCTTATTAGGAAGTCAGTGTGGACTAGAGGAAGGCTCCTCTCTGACCTTTCTCTTAAGGTTGATGTGACATGTTCCGCTTCCTCACCTCTACCAACGTGGGCTCTGAAGATTTCTCCGTCTTATTCTAGTGCCCCTTCAGTGCTTATGGAGAGCTTAGATTTGTTAACATGTTTACATAAATTTCTCCCACCCTAAATTTTTTGAGGATTTAGGTCTTCAAAATGTTTTTTCTTTACAAAAGAGTAAAAATTATAAAGTAAAATGTGTTTCCCTTCTACACTTCTTCACACCCACAACCTTTGCTCCACAGTCAGCAGTGTATTTTTACCCTTTTTTTAAAAAAAATGGACATATAGTTGATTTACAATGTTGTGTTAATTTCTGCTGTACAGCAAGGTGATTCAGTTATACATATGTACACATTCTTTTTTATATTCTTTTCCATTATGATTTACCATAGGACATTGAATACAGTTCTCTGTGCTGTACCATAGGACCTTGTTGTTTATCCATTCTTTATGTATTAGTTTGCATCTGCTAACCCCAAACTCCCACTCCAAGTCTATTTACACTTCATGCAACAAATTTCTGAGTCGCTACTCCATGCACGACACTGTTTAAGGCACTGTGGGTAGAGTGGTAAAGAAAGGAGAGGAGGTCTGGACTCTCCTGGAACTTATATTCTAGTGGGGGAGACAGACCCTAAACAAAGAAATGTGCATGGCTTCAGCAAAGGGCTCTGGATCTCACTGACTGGGATAGGAAGCCACTGTAGGGCTTAGCTTAGTGCAGAGGGGTAAAGTGGCCTTTATAAAGAGTGAACTCTAAGACTTCCCTGGAGGTCCAGTGGTTAAGACTCTGTGCTTCCACTGTAGGGGGCAAGGGTTCGATCCCTGGTTGGGTCCTGCATGCCATGTGGCGTTGATCTCCGGTGGCCTCGGCCTGCAGAGGCTTGAAGCAGGATTTCAGTTCCCAGTCAGTGATTGAGGTCGGGTCTCAGGGGTGAGAGCACCGAATCCTAGCCACTAGATCAGTGGTCAGTGACAAGGCCCTGGCCCTATGCCTTTGCAGAAAAAGAGTTCCCACAAAGACAGAAAGTAGTGAAACAAGTAAAGTATTTATTAGGAAAAAAAGAAGTACAGTACGTGTGGATAGACATACGGGCGGGCTCATAGAGAGAGTCATACCCTCGTGGCAGTTTGAATCACTTTTATGGGGCATTTCTTCCAGGTTTCCTTGGGCCAATCATTTTGATTTGCCTGGTTTAAAGTCCGTATTTGGTGTATTTCAGGATTTTCCCATGTGTGTGCGTGCACTTCTTAGCCAAGATGGATTCTACCCAAGAGGCCTGTGGGTAGTGAGCGTTAGCTGGCATCAGTTAGCATCACTCCCCTTTTGACCTCCAAGGAGCCTTTCTGTGCATGTGTATTCGGGGATGTCTCCTGCCTTCGAGAATGAGGAATATGTGGTCTCTTCTATCTGGGCAGGACCCAGCCTCCTCTCTCAATTGTCCTGTTATTTCTATCTCGGAGTATCGGTCCACAGGGAACGAACTCAAACCATTTGCCCTGAGGGCCCATCTATCTCTTGCCTCAGCGTGGCCAAAAAACAAACAAACAAACAAAAATAAAAAAGTGAACTCTGGCTGCTGCATGGAGAATGGTTAGTAGGAGCGAGAGACTAGTTAGGAGGCTACTGGAAAAGCCCCAAGGAGAGATGATGGTGGCTTGGATTAAGGTGACTAGCCAGAGAGATGATGAGCAGTAGTCCTATGAGAGGATGCTTTTTGAAAGAAGAACTGTCAGGATTTGATGCTATTTGGACAAAGGGTGTGAAAGAAAGAGTAGTGAAGGATGGCACTAAAGTTTTAGGCTTGAGGAACTAGGTAAGTAGAGTTTAACTGAAATGGGGTCGAAAGCCTAAGGTTCAGGTTAGGTGTAGGTGAATGAAGAGCTTTTGGATCCTCTCACATCTCCAAATGGAGATGGCCAGGTGGCAAGGGCATTCAAGAGAGACGGAAAGCTGGAATATTTGGGACTTGCCACACAAAAGCTCCAGCTGCAAGGGCATGCCAAGAGAGTGCACAAGTGTGCATAGAGACAGAGCAGAAGATTGATAACTGAAATGGAATGGAATAACTAAAAATTAAATAGTCCAGTTTATTTTGCTTAATATCATACATGCTCAAACACTATTACAAAGGCTGAAATTATATCTAATGGAATCTCTATTATTCTGCCTCATATTGTCAGCCAAATTTTTTATAAGCATGTATTGGCTCAACAAGGATGACACCAAGGTTTTTGGCCTGAGAAACTGGAAGACTGTGGTTGTAATTTACTGATTTGGGGAGGAGTGGGAACAGACTTGTGTGGGGTGTGGGCAGGGCAGGAAATCAAAAGATAATCAAGTGGAGATGTTGAATAGGCTGTTAGACATAAAAGAAGGAATTCAAGGGAGAGGTCTGGTTGGAGATTAGATTTGGTGTTATCAACCTCTAGACAGTGTTTAAAGCTAGGGCACAGTTTAATATTAACAACACGGATTTCATCTCCACAGGGTGTTAGTGTAGCTAGAGATATATAATCAAGAATTGATCATCAAGGAATGGGCCTGAGGCGCTCCAATTCCTAGACATGGAAAAACTATGGAGGAATTGGAACGGAGACCACTTGGTAAGCAAGGAAAAAGCAGAAGTGTTGTCTAATATGCCACATTATTTTAAACATTACAGGTACTTAAAATATCAAAGAGTCAGAGACTCTTTTGAAATTTAATGCAAGCATAGAATACCTTAGGTGTTAATTACATGGCCTCTGTACTTAATTCTAAATCTCCCCAGGATTATACATACTTGCCTGCTTAGAAAATAATTATGTTATCCAAAGGATTGGGGGGTTGCTTACCCAAAGGAATATTTTGAAATTATGTTTCTAGCTGTACATTCCCAGCTAATCAGTGTGGCACATTGACCAGAGATTTTGGCTGGGTGTGATATGTGAAGCAGCAGACAGCAGGGCATGGCTTCTCAACTCCTGACTGCCATGCTGTGAGATGATCTTTAAGTCTCACTGTCATGAATTTGAAGGGTAGAGAGTGGGGTGGTCACATAAGTCAACTCCCAGAGGATGAGGTTGGAGTCTTTAATCAACCACAGGGGAGCCACATCACTTGATTGGACTTTGCATTTCTTTATTTTGTGAGGTTGTGTCAAGATCTTTCCATGGAATTCTGAACCTGGTGTTGGAGGAGTTGTCCAAAGGGTCTTCTACAGATAGAACCCAGGCATCTGTGAACTTGGATGTGAAAAATATTACAACTTTATTTTCATTAACTTTTCATTGAAATTCAGCAATTCCTTCACTTATGAGTGTAGGCAACAAACCATATTAATATTAGCAGTATCTGGACTTTGTCACCAATAGAAAGAATAGATGTTATTATATTGCCTTACAGTTGTTTCAGATATCTCAACAGTACTTCAAAATTGCAGTAGTTATTAGACCTGACACTGTATTTTTTTTATTGTGTTGGTAAAGAAGCATATATACATATAACTGTATTTCAAGATAATTGTTTCCCTTTGTAATCTTTTGCTTTATACTTACATGTTTTTTATCTTATTGTGAGAAGGGACTTAATTAGATTGCCAAAGGGGACAATGGTGCAGAAAGGTGGAGAACCCCTGCTGTCTCTCAACTTGTGTCTTGAATTTTTGCCATGTACGTCCCACTTCTTGGCACCATAACACTCCTGAAGACACTGTAATGATATTCTACTGGACATCTTGAGGCTTTGGTTAATGACATTATCATTACTTATGGTGTCTTTTCTCATCTGAGGTTTGAAATTTTAGGCAGTGAAGTATGCTATTGTTACATTTTTCTTCACGGCTTCTGGTTTTGAGTATTTCTTAAAAAGACATTACCCACTCTAAAGTTATAAAAGTACTGTACTCTTCAATGTTTTCTTCCAGCATTTTAATAGGGCTTTTATTTTGTCTTTCGTCTAGGACTTTAATCTAATTGGAATTTCTTTTTATGTCTTCTGTGATGTAAGAATCTAACTTTTTAATTTGTTCTCCTAAAATGGTAGCCAACTATTCCAACACCATTTATTGAACAGTCAACCTTTTCTTCACTTACCATATATTTTTAGCAGCTTTATTGAGAGACACAAGGTGTTAGGTTGTAAAAAGTTTTTTTATTACCCATATCCAATCCCAGGCCCAATTGTTCATTGCCCTCTCTGGAGGGCAATCAATGTCATTAGTTTCTTTTGTATCCTTACAGAGATATTTACTTATGTGTATATTTATTATTTTATATCAATTATACCTCAGTAAAAGTACTAAAAATATGAGAAATGAGGAAAAGATCGACTCTTCAAAAATAGAAATATTTATGCATATATAAGCAAATACATGTACACACACAATAATATATAATATGCATTGTTTTTCCTTATCAATATATTTTGGACATTATTCCATATCTGTATTTAAAAAGATTCTTCATTCTCTTTTACTTCAACTTAGAATTTTATTGTGTTGATATGCTCAACAAATATGTATTGAAAACATACTATGTGTGAAGTACTTTTCTTTTTTTAAAATAAATTTATTTATTTTATTTATTTATTTTTGGCTGTGTTGTGTCTTCATTGCTGCTCAACAGCTTTCTCTAGTTGCGGCGAGTGGGACCTACTCTTTGTTGCAGTGCGTGGGTTTCTCATTGCGGTGGCTTCTCTTGTTGCAGAGCACGGGCTCTAGGCACATGGGCTTCAGTAGTTGTGGTTCACGGGCTCCAGAGCACAGGCTCAGCAGTTGTGGCACACAGGCTCAGTTGCTCCACGGCATGTGGTATCGTCTCAGACCAGGGATCGAACCCGTGTCCCCTGCACTGGCAGGCGGATTCTTAACCACTGTGCCACCAGGGAAGCCCTGAAGTACTTTTCTAAGCTCTGACGTATCAGTGAACAAAACAAACACAAATCTTTTCCCTCATAGAGCTTACTTTCTAACGAGATTGATCATAGTTTATTTAACCAGTTTCCCAATAATGGATATTTAATTTTCAATCTTTTGCTATTATAAACAGTGCTCTAATAAATACCTTATGTATGTCATTTTGCACCTATGCAAATATATTGGTAGAATACAATTCTAGAAGAGGAATTTCTGGGTCAAAGGGTGCATACATTTGTAACCGATATGATCAAATTATTTTTGGTAGAGGATGAATCAATTTATACTCCCAACGATAATGTATTGACAGTGCTGGTTCCTGCATGCATTGTTCTATACAGGTGTATTTTTTTTTTGTCTATTTAATAGGCAAAAAATGACAAGTCATTTTAGAGTTATTTACATGTTTTTTCTGAAGACTGTTACTGGGTGTTTTTTCATATTTTTAAGAACGATTTCTGTTTCATATCCTTTGCCTGTTTATCTATTGAGTTGTTAGCCTTTTCTTGCTGTATAGATTGTATATATTAGGAAATGTTGGCCTTTTTTTCTGTGATTTAAGTTTCTAATATTTTGACCAGTTTGTCATTTATTTTGATATTTGATGGGTTTTGCTATACATAAATTTTGATTTTTATGTAATTGAAATGATCAATCTTTCCTTTTGTGGTTTCTGGGAAGTTGCATGGTACTTAGGATTATAAAAAGACTCCAGTGATTTCTTCTTGAATTTATATTATTTCATTTTCTTAATTTAAATATTTAATCTATCTGGAATTATCTTGCCATAAAGTAAGGACTCAATTTTTTCCCAGATGACAGCTCCAACACAATTTATTAAATACTTTTTCCTTTCTCTATTGATATTAACTATCATCTTTATAACTACTAAATTTCCACATATATTTATGTCTATGTCTTGCCTTTCTACTCTGATCCATTGATCTGTCTGCATACTCAGTGTGCCAATACCACAGTTTTAATTATTGTAGCATTATACTGTAAAGACGTTCTTTCATTACTTTTGCTTTTCACAATTGTCTTAGCTATTCTTCTTTTTTTAAAATAAATTTATTTTATTTTATTTTATTTATTTATTTTTGGCTGTGTTGGGTCTTCGTTGCTGCGCCCGGGCTTTTCTCTGGTTGCGGCGAGAGGGGGTTACTTTTCGTTGTGGTGCACAGGCTTGTCATTGCGGTGGCTTCTCGTTGCGGAGCACGGGCTCTAGGTGCGCAGTCTTCAGTAGTTGTGGCACGCAGGCTTAGTTTCTCCGTGGCATGTGGGCTTTTCCCGGATCTGGACTCGAACCTGTGTCTCCTGCATTGGCAGGCAGATTCTTAACCACTGCGCTACCAGGGAAGCCCGTCTTAGCTATTCTTGCTTGCTTATTTTTCCACATGTACTTTAGAATCAGCTTATACATTGCAATATCTCATTATTTTGTTCAGATTTCCCAGGGAGCCCAATATATAGCATTTTTTTGCTCTGTCCAGGTTACAAACAAAGTGAGAAAAAAGGTAAAGAATTAAGCATGTGGGAAATCAAATATAACCACTATTAGAGACACGGCTCAGTTGGATAGCTAAGTATACTTCCAAATGGCCTTGTAAACAGAATCTCAGGATTAGGCAGATATGTTCCTGAGCCACAGGCAACCTTGGTCTGGGGATGGCCTCTTGAGGTGGGAGCTGTCCAGGTGAGGCTCTTGAAACCATCATCCTTATGGCCTGCTCACTTCCAAGAAAAAGGAAGGAATAAAGCCAAGAAAGTCTACTTTATTCTTCCCAAATTTGCTAGAGAAGAAGGAGGAGTGAGTGACAAGTGTAAAAGAGGCCTTAAAAATCCTCTGCAGGAAAGAAAACTGAGCCCTTCCCTTCTAACAATTTGATGTTGGGTGGAGTAAATTATTATTCCACTTTTTTAGGTGAGATACATAGTACACAGAAATGTTAAGAAGAGACACAGAAACCTCCATCTTCTACTTCAGTTCACTCCTTATGCAAAGCCTTCGTGGCCTTCGACAGATATCCTCAACAATCCCCTACATTAATTACATTGTTATCTTCTCTCAGCCCAATGTAAACATGAGAGAAGTCATAAAGATAAATTTCTCCATTATGATTTTCTTCATTGACATGGTTTACAAATAATATTTAATACAGTCTCACAGTCAAATAATCCTCAATCCAACCTTGAACTGCTTCCATTTGGAATTCTGACATTGAGTTCAATTTTTTTCAGTTTCAGGATAGCATCATCTATCTTTCTTGGCATCTACCACATAGCTTCTTTCTGTCTGACTCTTATCTCAAATTAATTAACCCCGAAGTGATGTCAACTTCCATGCCCAGTTCCCTCTACAAGGTGTGTTTTTCATATCCTTGATGCTATCTATGGAATTATTGCTGTGGACCCTAAAACTGAAGGAGAAATACCCTCAAATCATCTCTGATTTTCTGAAGTTGAAGTTAGAATCACCTACCTTATATCCATTCTACTCCTATCGCCTGGGATCTGGCTGCACTAAAACTGATCCAACATGGTGGATCAAACATGCCTTTTCAATGATCACTTAGGTCTTCCTAAGCCACATATTCCTCTGGGTAGTAAATCCATCTTAGCCCTCCAATGCCGGCACCCCACCCCTGAGACACATGACTCTGTGGAATTCCAGGGCAGGGACAGTATACCCAAACATATGTTCTGAAACAAAGTAATGTTTACTTTTAAATAGATATGTTAATATGGTAGGTCCCCATAGGAAGAGAAAGAATAATCTTAAATGTACATCATTATTGGAATCAAAAGAGAAGAATGTGCTGATGAAAAAGAATTCAGCTTTATTGCATAACCTGCTAAACAGCTAATGCAAGTCATGATTACAAGTTTTTATGGTGTTTCTCTCTGTGTTTGGTGGGTTTTTGGTTTGTTTTTATTTTTTTTTAGTTTTAAACATCGTTCTCTGTCTTAGTGCTAGTGAGTTCAAGCACACTCCACTGAAGAGCATGTTGTTAATGTTCATCATGGCATCTGTATTTTGGGAGGTCCATGGAACTTAATTAGAAAGAAAGTTGGCTTTAATTTCTCCTTTTAGTCCCTCCACTTGAAAAAATAAAGCCTGGTTGTTTGAAGACCTATTTCAGAAAATCATTCTTCAGTTTCCTCTTGATTTGTGTTTATTGCTTAAAGTTTTCCCAGGGGAGGGCTGAAAGTAACCTTAGAACAGTTCAGGCGTTCTCTTCTATTCCTTTTCTATCGCAGGGCTCCAGATAAGAGCCCTGAAGAAGGGAACACATTCAGCCCTTACAGCAGGATGTCAGTGCTTTATAATAACCTCTTCCACAGCCCCAAGCTCTCAGCACTATTCACTTTGTACTATACCCTTAACACAGCACAAAGGAAGACTTTGAACGTCCCTGGACCCCACATCCCTGCTGAGACCCCGGGATCCAGGATACTGCACAGCAGTCTTCAAAAAGCCCCCTAATTTTATTTCTGTCTCTGATTTCTGGGCCAGAGTCTTCTGCTTGAACAAGGGGAAGAACAGCTGTGTAAATAAATACAGATGACTACAACTGGCTGCATGCTTTCCCCAATTGCCTGCTACACTTCCATAGGCTCTCTGTTGATTGTGTGTAGGATAGATAAGGACATGGACCCAAAGTGTGGGACTATATGGTATTCTTTTTTTTTTTAAATTAATTAATTAATTATTTTTTTTGCTGCACTGGATCTTCGTTGCTGTGCACGGTCTTTCTCTAGTTGCGGCGAGTGGGAGCTACTCTTCCTTGCAGTGTGCGGGCTTCTCATTGCAGTGGCTTCTCTTGTTGCAGAGCAAGGGCTCTAGGCATGCGGGCTTCAGTAGTTGTGGCACTCAGCCTCAGTAGTTGTGGCTCTCGGGGTCTAGAGCTCAGGTTCAGTAGTTGTGGCGCACAGGCTTAGTTGCTCCGTGGCATGTGGGATCTTCCTGGAGCAGGGCTCGAACCCGTGTCCCCTGCATTGGCAGGCGGATTCTTAACCACTGTGCCACCAGGGATGTCCACTATATGATATTCTTCAGAGAGAAAATTGTCTGGTATTAAGCAACTGGGAGAGTGTTCTATATAAAATAGGGATGCAGGGCTGCTGGCTCCCCAGAAACAGTTAAATGTATCATATGATTGTAGTTAGGAACTTCCAAAAAAGCCTGTTTTCCTAAAACCAATTGATCATTCATTCAACAAACATTTATCGAGTGTCTACTACATATGAAACATTTTTCTAAGTACTCATGGGGACACTTGGCAAACCTTGGTGAGGTCTGTCTATGCCTTTAAGGCAGTGAATCAGAGCAAAGGGGTAAGTAGTGATTAAAGGTATAGTTTCTGAAAGCAACCGGTGTAGGTTTGAGTTCTAACTCCATTACCTACTAGCCCTGTGGCCTTAGGCACATTGCAAACCCTTTCCGAGCTTCAGTTTCCTCATCTCTAATACTATTTTCCTCATGATATCATTGTGAGGATTAAATGATGTGATGCACAGTGTCTGCTACATGATAAACTTTCAATATAAAGATTAGCTATCATAGTAGATAGGATATGGACTAAGCTACTGTAACAGGAGACCCCCAAATCCAGTAGCACAGCATAATAGAAACTGATTTTCTCTGTTCATAGCCAAGAGGTCTAGAATATCTCTGCCATTTTCAAAATGTAGTTTCATCTCTAAGGCCAAGATGGTTGTTCCAGCCCTTATCACATCCTCACCAGCAGGAAAGGAAAAAAGCAAGGTGGGTGTTGGGGGGACATGTTTATTCCTTTTAAGGGAATAACCTAGAAGTGGCACATTCTGTTTCTGGTTACATCCCATGTGCCAGAACTTAGTCATATGACTGTGTCAAGCTACATTAGAAAGGCGGGAATTGTAGCGTCTAGCTGGCAGCGTTGCTCAGCGAAAGCTCATAGCTTCTGCTGTGCAAAATGGTTGGCCACGAACAATCTCAGCCACAACTATCACTGTTACCTAGCCATAGGACCAATGACAATCATGCTGTGGGAGCCTCAGAAGATCACAGGACACATGGGGTAAGAAAAAAAGACATTTTCAATGGAGGGAGAGAGAGCTCAGAGGTATTTAAGAGGGGGCATGATCAGAACATATTGAGAAGTTCAGATTATCTGGAGTGTAGCATGTAATAGCAGCATCTTGTGGGAAGCGAAGCCAGAGCAAAGGTTAGCAGCAGTCCATGAAGGGCCTGAGATATTTGGACTGTACTTCTCAGGCAGTGAAGAGATAGTACAGCTTTTTTTTTTAGCAGGGGAGGGGAAGATAGGGGATGTAGTTTAAGAACATATATCTGACAGGGGTGAATAGGCAAGGAGGTGAATGACCAATTGGGGAAGTCATTCCAATAAACCAGCAATGAGATTTTGAGGGCCTGAACTGGGCCAAGGTGGTGGTGGGATTGGTCAGATGGAGCCAGGTGGGAGGCACATTTGGAAATAGAATCAACAGGATATCATAACTGATTGAGCATGGGTATGAGGAAAATGGGTCAAGAATGACTCAAATTTTTCATGCTTGGTTTTAGTCAGGATGATGATGCCATTAACAAGGACAGGGAAGTTGGGAAGAAGGGAGATAACAGCTAGGATGGGGTAGTGTTTTGTGAGCCAGGAAAGGAAAAAACTTTGTGGTACCCTTATAGTTGAATTTATGTTTTTGGATAATTGTTTGATGTCTGCTCTAGACATTAACGCATATGACTATAAACTCATTTGTAGGTGCATAACAAACCATCACAAACTTTGTGGCATAAAACAAAAAATTATTTATTATTATTGTCCTTCATGGTTCTGAAGGATGACTGGGCTCAGCTAGGTGATTATCACTCAGGATCTCTCAATCAATTATAGCCAGACAAGGGCTGGAGTTGGAATCATCTCAAAAACTCGCATGTCTGATGGCTGACGGTGGCTATCCACTGAGACTTCAGCTGGGACTATTGGCCAGAGCACCTCCATGTGAGTGTAACCTCTCCACGTGGCCTGGGTCCTTCACAGCATGGTGACTGGGTTCCAAGGACACACATCCTAGAGAAAGTTAAGGAGAAGCTGAACAGTATTTCTGCTAATGACGGAGTCACACAGTGGCATTTCTCTGCATTCAATTCAGTAGAAGTGAATTTCTAAGACCAGTTCATGTTAAGGACTTGATGGGAGGACTGTTGAATTTGTGGGCATGTTTTGGACCATCACACTCTGTGAGGACAGGGACCTGACCCGTCTTTTTTTAAACCATTATATTGTTCATGCTTAGGGAAAAAGTCACATATTGGGTGGTCAATGAAAGTTTGTTGAACAAGTAAATGAAGAGAAAAATTAATGTTTCAGTGCCACAGATGATCCCGGGTAAGGATGAGGGAATGTTGGTTCTTACTGTTTATTACTAGCTAGCCACCTGTGTGGCCATAACTTCTACATGGGGAACTTAATTTTTTAGCAGCTGCCACTAATACAACTGGGAGAGTGAGAACATCACAATCCCTTTTTATTGGGCCACTGGCTTTTGAGTATGGCACAAATGGATCTGAGAGGTGTTAAAAATAAAATGAAGCTTATTTAAAAATTTTTAAGTTTATTTGAGCAAAAATTGATTCAAATCAGGCAGCATCCAATCTAGCAGATAGAAAGGAACTTCAATTAGCTGTACAAAAGACTTTTACAGGCAAAAGGCAGTAGGAAGAAATTATATGAGGCAAAAAGCAGGTTGGTTATTGCAAAGTTACTTTCCTTTAGGGGATGACAGGAGTCTATGAGCCAGATTACTCAACTGGTGCTACATCAGGTGATTCCTGGTTGACTGGTTTAAGATTCCACTTCTGGGAGAGCTGAGACTATAATTAAGTCTCAGTTTGGTGACATGGGTAAACCTGTGTTCAGCAGTTAATGTTTCGGTATTTTATCTTTTTTGGAAATGATCTAGATAGTCAATGAATACCCATCATTTAATTTATCTCACTGTAACTTTAAGGTTTCAAGTTACCAAAAGATTTTGGAAACTATTTTCAAGTAGACTTATGAAACAGAGCAGGACCCTGTGGGGGCCTCTCAGGCACAAATCCTTTCCATGTTCCCCATTTCTCATTTGTAGGAAAAAGGCTTCCGCCTCCTAGACCTTCCTGAATACCAAAGAGCAGATTCAACAGTTGTTAATCAGGGAAGTAAGGGAATGCAGAAACAAAGGAGGAGCAGTCAAGAAACAATACTGCAGGAAATTCCCTGGCGGTCCAGTGGTTAGGACTCTGCGCTTTCACTGCCAAGGGTATGAGTTCAATCCCAGGTTGGGGAACTAAAATCCCACAAGCTGCTCAGCCAAAGGAAAAAAATATTAATAGAATTATAGTGATGGGCAAGGTCCAGGTTCCTCCTCAATAGATATACATAACAATACCTTTGAGTTCTTCTAGAACTAAGGTACCCCACCCAGGTTGAGGATGGTAACTTCAGGCTAAGCCCAAAATTCCTGGAGCACCATCCTGTTACCACACCAGCAAATAATTAGAAGAAAGTCACAAACCCTGCAGCCTTCACCCCAAATTTTGCCTGTAAAAACTTCTCCCCCAGAACCATGGAGGAGCTTGGGGTTTTTGAGAATGAGCCACCCATTTTCCTTGCTTAGCCTTACAATAAACCTTTCTCTGCTCCAAACTCTGACATTTCGGTTAGTTTGGCCTCACTGTGCATCAGGCACAAGAACTTGCATTTGATTAGGTAGAATAAAAGTATTATACTTAATGCTGATAACTCTAAAGACATGCCTGTTTTAATTAAACTAACAAACTTAAACTTGCTTTTATTTACTGAAGATTATCCTAGATCACATGAACTTGAAAAACATTTGAATTAGTTTCTACACTTCTGAGAGTATACTTGATTTATATAAATGCTTGCTTATCTTTAAGCCTATTAAATAGAGCTCTTTACAAATTAATTTTGGCAATACCTTCCCCTGGTAGAAAAATTTCACACATCTATAAATACATACATAGACATACATAAACTTACAGACTCAGAGATCTTATAGCTGTTGTTTTGAAATTTTAAGCATGAGATGGGTATGATAATACAAAACTCACTAGTTTAAAAAAGAACAATTAGATCTAAACTGTGTTTCTGGCAGATGGAATAAGTTAAGATTACCTGTTTTTTACTAATTTCTGTGAAAGAGATTTTTAGTTTTTTATTGGCTTAATTTGCAAAATACCCTTTCCTCTTTTTTTCTCCTTCTGATAAGAATTACCCTGGTTCCTGGAGAAGACCAGTAGAATACTTACATATCAAAAGACACAGAGAAAGAATGCAAGTTCCACCAGGAGGGACTTTTGTTTCCTAAGTTCAAATTTTTTACAATATCTGCAAGTCTTTTAAGATGAATAGGGGAGGTTTGGGGATTGATAAAAAGGATAGATGGGCTTTGAATTGTTTCTAGAGTCACACTTCTGTTCTTATAAAGACTCAATTTGTAAAATAAGTGCTGTTGTTTTCAATTCCTTAAAGAATTGGGTTGCAATCTGAATGATATGGAGGCTGCCCCACCCATTCAACTAGTCATCTTCAATTTGCTTCTTTGTATCAAGGAGAAGATCTTCAACTAAGATGAAAAACAAAAGACTCCTATGTTCCAAATTTAGAGCTGTGTCTAGATTTAGTGTTTTTGGAATGTTTTAGTAAATCCTTCCACAAAGGCTTCAGAAAGTTTTTCTTTCCCTCAGAGTACATAGTTTGATTTTACCTTAGGGGAGAAAGCCTCAGAAAAAGTTCCTATCAGGCGCTCAATATCAGCTTCCAACATGGCCAGCTTCTGAACATAGAGATCATTAAAAAAAAAAAAAAAAAAAAAAAAGCGAGCGAGAGAGAGAAAGAAAAACATCCTTTCAAATATCTTGTCAGGTTTCACCTGGTAAAAAGAGCAAATATTCCTGGCTGTATTAAATGACTCCATGAATACAGAGGAGTTACTGAAGAGGGTGCAAAAGATACTACATTTCCAAGATCTAGAGCTGTTAATGAAAGTTCGTGTGCCCAACACACAGTGAGGCCAAACAAACTGAAACATCAGAGTTTGGAACAGAGAAAGGTTTATTGCAAGGTCATGCAAGGAGACAGGTGGCTCATGCCCTAAAAGCCCCGAACTTCCCAAAGGGTTTCGGCAAAGCACTTTTAAAACCAGGTGAAGGACGGGGGGGTCACAGGGTATGTGATCAGCTTGTGCACTGTTCTCTGATTGGCTGATGGTGAGGTATCAGGGCAGTATCACAGGAGTTAACATTATCAGCCCTTAGGCTCCAGGAAGCCTGGGGCCATGTGCTCATGGTCGTCAAGTAGTTAACATCTTCCATTTGTTGGGGGTGGCTGTTCACATCTGCAAAACAACTCAGGAAATGTGCATCAAATTCTATTATCTAGGTACTTCAGAGGAGCTAAAGCATAGGATATGGAGGAAGGCCTGTCCCAGGAAGGCCCCATGGGGTCCTGCTGGGTTACACTTCCCCCCTTTTCTTTGATACTCCTCAATCTCTAGGAGAACAAATTCTGAACAAGAAAAGGAATAAAGGTTCAGAAAGGAGGTTAATCATAAACTTGACAGAGGTACCCACATTCCGGCAGACACTGATTTGAGAATGGCTGGTGGTGTCTGAGTCTGACACAGCTACTCCATTTTTACTTCCAAATGCATTTCTCTCCTCAACGGCCAAAGCAGATGTCACCATTAGTGATTTTAATGCTTTTCTAGATATGAGAAGATGCAAGAATTTGGGCTCCTAAAATCTTCGGAAAATATCTAACTATATGAAGGCCTGTTCTGCCCGCTTTTCCCGGAGCACAGAGTGCCTCATTCCTGATCTCCACCCTGAACTCCTTTCAGGGGGTGTTGAAGGTCAGCAGCTGCAGAGGATAGGTAGATGGCAAATGCCAATTTTCAGCCAGCAGGGCCCGTTCATGGTCATAAATTTGACCATGGTTTTGGGGGGCATTTCATGACCATTTTGAGCTAGGAATGCTCATTCCCAGGTCTGATGAAGATCTCACTGATAGGCCACTCAATATGCTATCACTGGACTAGGCCTTATTAACAGCACAAAAATCTCCAGACCACCTATCTTATTAGTCTCTTACTGTCCAGGAAAAGATTCCCTCTTGTTGGTTCTTCCCATATCTAGAATTACATTATTACAATAATTGATCTCATATGGAACTACATATTATCATTTTATCAGAGGCTCAGTCACACATTTGTTAATGCAAGAAACAACAACAAAAAAAGACAATATAGGTTATAAGTTGTCGCAAATGTCTCCTAGTTTTGGCCAGACTCAGGAGGGGATGTGTTAATTTCTTCTTTCCGGCAACCATTCACAGGTGGGCTGGGTCAGGATGTTCCTTGTGAGCTGAACAAAGGTATTTTAGTTTAACATTCAAGCATGGGGGCAGGGTTCCTGAGATGGGCCATTACACATACTTTAAGCTATAGGCAACACACCTTTAGTGATTAACTTGTAGAAGAGCAATAGAATACAAAGGTTAAAGTAAAAGAAACAGATGTAATATGGAGTCAGATTTGTTCTTCCCTATTACAATTCCCAATGGTCAATGCCCATTCCACAGTCTTGTGGGGAAAGAGGCAACAACCACTCTTGGCTACTTCCTGCTGTACCAGGGTGATGAAGGGTGATTGTGGAATGGAATTGACCAGTCTTGGGCATGGAATATTCTTTAGAATCTTTAGTAAATAGAATAATTCTCTTCCTTTCTTTATCTATAATTATTTGAACCTGATGAAATCCCTTAGCCCTGTTGTTATCTAAGTTGTAATTGGACTTAGGCTTTTGGTTCCAGTTCCCATACTTATCTATTAAATTTAACTTTTTGACTGTGTCATAACTATACTTAAGGGGAAAGACTTCCTTACATCTGGAGAAACACAGGTTAAAAGCCAGTAATATTTCAGGCAAAACCAAGCAATTATAACCATATTCACCAGTTTACACAGTCCTATATACTTAATCCTTTTTACTAACAGTTTTATGGAATCAGAGTTTCCATTAGACTTTTAAAATATCTTACCTAGTTTAGCAGTATGATTTAAAAGTTATCAGAAACCTGTTTTCATCAAAACATCCTTTCTATGACTCTTCTTGAAGATGTGGCAATTTTGCAAAGCATCAGCTTAGCTGTCTATGAATGATAAAGGTCTTAAAAAGGCAAGGTTAAAGATCTGATTACAATTCTTCTTGGCAAAGAAGCTTATCCAAGTTGTTGTGACATACAACATTTTACAATAACAACCAAAATTATAACATTATACCAGGATGTATACAAATTTCAGAAATTTTGCATAATTTCTAGAATGTCTATATTAATAATATTTATTCATAATGTATAATCACTCATTTGACAATGCTTTCTGTGTAATTTAGCATACCAACCAATTCTAGTCAGTTTAATATATATATATATATATATATATTATTAATTAATATTAATATATTATTCTGAGGTGCCTCAGGGGCCCTCTGAAGCATCTCAAAGCTAGCTGAAGTCAAAAGAACTTTAATTAGAATTTGATAGGAAGTTCATCAAAACTATCAAAAAGTGTTTTTTTAAACATTTGGTCAGATAGAATCATAGGTCACTGTGAATATTTAAAAACAAATACAGATCAATGAAAGGCAAGGAAGTTCACACAATCTGTCATCAAGAGCAGCATTCTAAGTAAACTTGCTCTCTTAGCAGAGAGGAACCAAATCTAGTCCTGCACCTGTCTACTTTTAACAACAAAATTCATTTACCCAATTAAGTTTAATCTAATCTCAGCCTGACCATGCATAAAACGCCCTTTTTTTTTTTTGTGGTACATGGGCCTCTCACTGCTGTGGCCTCTCCGTTGCGGAGCACAGGCTCCGAACGCGCAGGCTCAGCGGCCATGGCGCACGGACCCAGCCGCTCCGCGGCATGTGGGATCTTCCCAGACCGGGGCACAAACCCGTGTCCCCTGCATCGGCAGGCGGACTCTCAACCACTGCGCCACCAGGGAAGCCCTAAAATGCCTTTTTTACTCAAAATGTATATCCCACTTTCCTACTGTATAGTGAAATGTTTTATTATTTTTAGTAGCTTTAATTACATATTTAAATTAGAATCCCCAACTCTTAAAAACCTCAATTTCTAGTGAAAATCAAGAGGTAAGTAATAGTTACCAAAATCTGGAGAGACTATTTTAGATACTTTTCAGAATGTAATTATTCCTATAGTTTACCTAAAAGCTCTTATCTCATTTGCATTTAATTCACTCATAAAAATTTCATCATACCAAGTTATTTTTCTTGCTGACAAATTTTCAACAGATATAACAAGATTTCATTTAACTTCTATTAAACCTAGGTGCAGTGAAAGTATTATACTTAACGTTGATGACTCTAAAGACAGATCTATGTTAATCAGATCAACAAACAAACTAACCTTAATACCAGGTATTAACTTAATAGAGTATTTCCCCTTTCACGTGAACTTAAAACTCATTTTTAAACGATTATTTATTTATTTATTTATTTATTTGGCTGCTCTGGGTCTTGGTTGTGGCACATGGGGTCTTTAGCTGTGGCATGTGGGATCTAGTTCCCTGACCAGGGATTGAACCCTCTGTATTGGGAGTGTGGAATCTTAGCCAATGGACCACCAGGGAAGTCCCTTGAAACTCATTTTGTCTAGCTTCTTTTATATTTAATTAGTACATGCTTAAAGTCAATTAAACAGGGGTCTTTATAAAGTCAATTTAAAAAAATACTTATTTATTTATTTATCTTTGGCTGCATCAGTTCTTAGTTGTGGCATGTAGGATCTTTCATTACAGTGAGTGGGCTTCTCTCTAGTTTTGGCATGTGGGGTCTCTAGTTGTGGCACACAGGCTTAGTTGCCCTGTAGCATGTGGCATCTTAGTTAGATCTTAGAACCTGCGTTGCCTGCATTGGAAGGTGTATTCTTAACCCCTGGACCACCAGGGAAGTCCCTATAAATTCAATTTTGATAATACTTTCCAGAGGTAGAGATATCTCATGTAAAATGTGTACACAGACATAGGAACAAACAGTACTAGAGATCTCATAGTTGCACTTCAAAAAAAACTCAGTTATGAATCAGGTATTACAATATAAACTTACTAGCTTACAAAGAACAGTTGGAATATATTAAAATTGTTTGCTCAGATGACTAAGCCTTTACTATTTGTTCTTGATATCCCTTATGAAGCTTATGAATTAAAGTTTGGCTGAGGGAGCATTCCCAGAAGTTTTGAGGTTTTTAAAAAATGTTATTTCTGCATCCCTTTTTTTCTTCAGTTCCAAGCAACACAGATTGATTAGATAAGCTCCAGAGAGGCCAGATAGATCACTTACAACTGAAAGGCACAGGAAGAGAAATGTGAATTCCTCCTCTAACTACTTATACAAAACCCAACCATCTTAGGCTATTTTCAGGGAACTTCCTTTTTTCCAGTTCCCAAATATCCACTGCAGTTTAAACAAACAAATGACAGTAATAAATAAATACAATAAATAATACTTATCACCTGCTCACATTCATAGGCCCCTTTTTCAGCAAAACCAGGAAGAGAAAAAGGGATTTGGACTCAGGTACTGAGACACTCATTCACATACATACAAATATACTCCCAATATAAAAGCAATTGCAAAAGACCCACTTTGATATAACAGCCGAGCCATTAGGGCCTTTGCCCTCCAGATCTCAGGGAGTATTGAGGCATTTCCTTTCATTTAGGGAGCATAGCTAAAGATCTCTTAGTTTTGCAAAAGTACTGAGTAAGATGGAACAGAACTCTGATCATACATACTTAATTATTCACAGCAGGTATTATCAAATATCAAGCAAACAGCAATTCAAATTGGTCCTTCAGGGTCACGGTTCCCTAGTCCCAAAAAGGAAAAAAATACCAAACAATGCTCTGCCACAGGCAAAACCAGTGCAATAGGGAAGGATACCCTGTATTTGTCACACATGGGGCCCATTATTCACCAAAGACGTCTCAATTGGCCAATGCAACTACTAATACACATACAATCCCCAAAGCAAATAATCAGATGAGGCATAGCCCAGAAATTCCACCTCCCAGATGGAGGCTCCAGAGGGTTCTGGCTCCCGAAAAAGAATGGACCACAAGTGGCTCACCCCAAAATGATACACACAAAAACACAAACAACAACTAAGCTATGGTCACACAGGCAGAAAATCAGAGGAGGTGTAGTCTAAAATTCCACTTCTACTCCCAAATGGAGGCCTCCAAACAAATTGGCCTGGCTCTCAAAATGAACCGGTTCCCAAATCGGGTAGAGTCCAGCAACAATTCCCCTCTCCAGCAGGGTACCCCAATCAAACAAGATTTCCCTTAGAGGGAAAGTGCAAATTGAGGGTGGGTAGTTATTCCCAGTTGTACACACTGGAGCGACGTACCCTCAAGCAAACAGAGTGGCTCACTTCCCACAAGGGAAACAGCCCATATGGAGTGGAGGGAATTCCCAGGCTGCGCAAGCTGGAGCGACTCACCCAATAACACCATATGTGGACCGAAGCTCCAGGTGTTTATTAGCTCCAAACAGCCTCATGCCATGGACGGCCAGCACCTGATGGGGACAGTCCCTCTGAGATCCCCAGAGCGAAATGGGCTCCGGCAGCTGCTGGGAGCTCAGGCAAGGGGCTGCCCCAGGCTGGGGTTGACTTGCCACTGGCATGGACTCCTGGCTGGCTCGCCAAAATTGTTAACAATGTGCCTGACGCACAGTGAGGCCAAATAAACTGAAACGTTGGAGTTTGGAATAGAGAAAGGTTTATTGCAAGGCCATGCAAGGAGATGGGTGGCTTATGCCCTAAAAGCCCCGAATTCCCCAGAGGGTTTTGGCAAAGCACTTTTAAAAGCCAGGTGAGGGACAGGGGCTTGCAGGGTATGTGATCAGCTTGTGCACAATTCTCTGATTGGCTGATGGTGAGGTAGCAGGGTGCTGTCACAGGGGTTAACACTATTAGTCCTTAGGCTCCAGGAGGCCTGGGGTCATGTGCTTATGGTCGTCAAGTAGTTAGCATTTTCCATTTGTTGGGGAGGGGGAGTTTCACATCTGCAAAACAACTCAGGAAATGTGCATCATATACTATTATCTAGGTACTTCAGAGGAGCTAAAGCGTAGGATATGGGGGAAGGCCTGTCCCGGGAAGACCCCATGGGGTCCTGCTTGTTTACAGAGCCACTCCCAGATAATCAAAAAAGAGACTCAGATAACTCCCCTGAGAGTTGGCAACAGTTCATAAAACCCCAAATGAATTGCAACCCACATTTCTGTCCAGCCGTATTTTTGAGACCCCTAACCTGAGGTTTTCAAGTCAGGTTCTCAGGACACAAAACAATACAAATAGGAAGTCAGTAAGTGTCTCTGGGAAAGCATCAACAACCAATGGGTACCTGAAAGCAAATTCACCAGTCACAATTTAAAGATCTAATTCTTACTTTTTTTTTTTTTTTTTGCCTGCCAATCTAAAAGGAAGGGACAATGTGAAATTTTACCTTCTCTTTCGACGTGGCACCACAGATAGAGATCTGGGAGAGGGGAGAGCTGACTTGGGTAAGAATTCTCCCCCTTTGAAGACTTCTGCTAGTTTACCCCCTCTGCAGGTTCTGGAGCAAGTGGGCTGTCCCAGTGGGTCTTATCCTGGTCACCAGAAGCTATAGAGGAGGAAAAATAATTTTCCTTCTACCCTTTGTGGTCAGTGCTTGGCTGAGACCCCTTTCTCTCTAGGGGCACCTCATGAATGGCTAAGCTTATCTAGATTAAAAGTTCTCCACTTTGGCCAATGTAATTCAAGATTATCTTTGGTAAGTTTACCCTGCTTGTTCAACCTTAAAACAAAATTTTACTCACCTGAGACCTCACACTGGACCCAGTCCAGTTTCTAGGCTGGACCCCAGTCTGAACCTAAATGCAGTCCCATTACTAAGTCAGCCTTAGTCCAACCCAGACAGGTTTCTATGTTGAACTCCTGTCACTTTTTGGGCTCAGTCAGTTAAAAAAAAAAAAAAAAAAGCTTAAATAAAGTCTGAAAATTCATAATTCAAAAGCTGGGGAGGTAGGACCCGAGAGAGACTTGCCAACCACTTCCAGGGGCTGCAAGAAAGCAGCAAGGTCAAGGGGTTCCATGGGTACCTATGTCTGGTTGCTCTTTGCTCCTGGGGGCTCCTCATGGGGGGGATCTCCTTTGATTCCCTCTTCTGATACCAGAGTGGTTAAAAGACAAACTGAGGCATATTAAAAATTTTAAGATATTATTTGAACAAAAATGGATTTGAATCAGGCAACATGCAATCTAGCAGGAAGAAAGGAGCTCCAAGGAGTTGCACAAAATGAAAGACTTTATAGGTAGGAGGGAGCAGGAAGAAGGAAGTTGTATGAAGCAAAAAAAGCAGGTTGGTTATTGCAAAGTTACTTTCCTTTAGGAGATGACAGTTGTCTATGAGGCAGATTGTCTTACTAATGCAGATCATGATTCTTGATTGACTGGTTTAAGATTCCATTTCTGGGGGAGCTGAGACTATAATTAAAATTAAGTCTTAGTCTGGTTACATGGGGCTTAGCATAAGTGACTCCATTTTGGGCCTGTTGTCTTATTTTTAATAAAGGTAATCCTAAACCATATGTCTTCATCCTGCAAGGGATTGATTTCTGCTTTTACCCAAAGGTAAAAGGAGGGTGTAGTAGTTTCTTTCTGCTTTGGAACAGATTACCACAGACTTAGTGGCTTAAAACAACACCCTTAGCTCATTTGCTCATTGTTATGTAGGTTAGAAATCTTGGGATCTCTGCTCAGGGTCTTACAAGACTCAAATCAAGGTGTTGGTCAGACCGCATTCTCAGTTAGAGCTCGGGGTCCTCTTCCAAACTCATGTGGTTGTAGAACGTGCAGTTCCTTGTGGTTATAATGCTGGCTATGTAATGTGGTTTCCTTGCTGACTGTCCAGGGGCCACTCTCAGAGGCTAGAGACTGCCTACATTCCTTGTCAAGTGGCCCCTCCATCTTCAAAGCCAGCAACAGAGAGTTTCTCCCTCATTGAATCCCTCTCTTATGCTTCACATCTCTCTGACTTTCTCTGTCTCTGACCACCAGACCCAGATTTAAAGGGCTACTGTGATTAGGTCAGACTCATTTGGCTAATCTCCCTATTTTAAGGTCAGTTGATCTGGGAACTTGATTACGTCTGAAAATCATGTTTGAATAACTGGGAGTTCACAGCAGTAGTGTCTGAATAACGGAGAAGGTGCAGGTACACTGGGGCTAGCAATCTTGGAGGCTATTTTAGAAATCTGCCTCCCACAATGGGAAATTCCCCAAATATAGGAAGGTGTATGGGTGATTCAAATGTTGGGAAACCCAAAACCTTACAATGTCCACTGCAGGAAGAAAGAAGACAAATGCAGACATAGGAAAACTAAATGGTAAGCATCTGAGGGGAATTCCCTGGCGGTCCAGTGGTTAGGATTCTTCACTCTTACTACCCAGGGCCTGGGTTCGATTCCTGGTCAGTGAACTAAGACCCCACAAGCTGCATGGTGTGGCCAAAAAAAAAAAAAAAAAAGGAAGAAGGTAAGTTTCTAAAATTGAAATTATAAATTCTACTGGGGAGCTAAATAGAGATGGACAAAAAGAATGCGGGCCAGTACTGAAAGCCTGGCTGAGATTAGATGCAGAAAATGGCAATAGAAGCTCTTGATACGATTAATGATTTCTTAAGCAATTAACTGCAGCAGTGAGTATAAAAAGATGAAGTTGGACAACAGTGAGAGGTCCATGTACCACCACCAAAAAAAAAAAAAAAAAAAAGATGAAGTTGGAGAAATTAAATGGAGGCGTTTGCACAGCACAGGAATTAGCGAGACAAGCAGAGCACTGGTCATAGAAGCAAAGGATCATGGTAAGAGCATCATTAAAGGGAAAGGAGCTGGAGGTCTGAATTCTCTTTCTTTATCTATAAAGTGAGGGTGCAATGGATAATGGCTGACCTTTAGCACTGTAGCATCTATGATTGTATGTTGTGGCCACAGGGTCCTGCTGAGTTGGAAGGTAAGGGAATGATTCTAGTAGCATTGAAGAGTAGGAACTGAAAGTCATAATGAGGACAAAGATTGGGTTCTTTAGAATTTGATGGAATAAGAAAGTGTAAGTGTAAGAGAGTTAGGTAAAAAGTTGGTTTTATGCTACTTCCCATAGAATTTTAAACTTTATAGCAATATACTTCTTTTCCCCCTTCCCTTCTTTGTTCTATTATTGTGATAGATTTTACTTCTTCATATGTTATAAATCTCACAGCACTTTTTTGGGGTTTGTTTTTAAAGTCAATTATTACTTAAAAGACTTTAAAAATGAGAAATAAATATCTTTTATATTTATCTCCAGAGGTTTAAATTCCCATCTGAAACTATTGCCTTTTAGCCTGAAGCACTTCTTTAACAATGACAATGAATTTTCTCAGCTTCTGTTTGCCTGAAAATGTCTTTATTTCAACTTCACTTTTGAAAGTTTTTTTTTAATATAGAATTCTAGGTTGAATTTTTTTTTAACCCTTTAAACTTGAAAAAATGTTGGTCTGTTTCATCCTGGATGTATCTTTTCATCTTCCTTTAATGGAAGAGTGGATAGATTTGTTCTGTCATGTAATTAATTTACTGGCAAATTATCTTCATCATTTTGAGGCTTGTTTTTAAGCTTTATTAAAGTAAGTCTGGAGTAGATTTTACTCTAGGGTTAGTTTGGCCTTAAAACTATGGGGGTCTTTAGTGAAAAAAATATCCAGAGTATTTGGTGGAGTTTCTGTTTTTCTTTGATTGGACTTGTTTTGTATTACCCTATGCCTGCACAGACTAATATCTAGTCAAAGACTCAAGGAGATATCTATGCAGATTCCTAAAGCTACATCTCTGCATAGCTTCCCTCCTCTCTGCCCTGCAAATTTCAGTCACCTCAGCTCACTTAAACTTCATCTAATGTCTCTTGCACTCAGTGAGACAACTGTGCTGTACTTACTTTACTTTCCACTTCTGTGGTCTGGAGTCTGGCAAATATCTTGAGAGAGAAATACGGGGTCATAATAAGAATCATTTCATTTATTTCTCTTCTCTCAGGGGTTACAGTTCTCTAATGCTGGTTGTCCAACATCTAAAAATAATTGTTTCACACATATTGTTTTCTTTTCTTGGTTATTTGAGGCCTGAGCACTGGTCTGGTACTACTTAATCTGTCATTGTCAGTGGTAGAATGACCACATTAAAAAATAGTTTAAATAATATTTATCTATTATTTCCTTTTGATGTGATGGGGTAGAATGAGGCTTGTGCTTCTTCTATTATGTCAACTAGAAATTCTATGGGAAGTTATTTGATAGAGACAAAGGCATATTCAGACTTGTGTAGTGTTACTGGGGGTTGGATTAGAAGAGAATGAAACTGGAGCAGAGAGACATTTTGGACATTTTAGACACTTTATTCTGCAATAATCCAAGTAGAACACAAAGCCTGAACAAGGTCGTAAAATGTGCATAGGAAAGAGGAGTTGAAGATAACTCTGAGGTTTCTAGGTGATTAAATGATCTCAGAGAAAATAAACAGCCCTAGATATTCAAAGATAGCACAGAACTTCTTCCCTTTCATGGTGGCATATAATATTGTCATGGACTGAAAAATCTGTTAGATTGGAAATAAAAAATGTCACCTAGGTGTAAATGTATACCTCTGGAATCATCTTAGAACTGCTGCACTTCTTCTTTTATAATTCATTCTTTATTTTTCAGATTATTATTATTTTTTTATTGGAGTATAATTGCTTTACCATGTTGTGCTAGTTTCTGTCGCACAGTGAAGTGAATCAGCCATCCGCATACACACATCCCCTCCCTCTTGGACCTCCCTCCCCCCATCCCACCCAACTAGGCCATCACAGAGTACTGGGCTGAGCTCCCTGTGCTATACAGCAGGTTCCCACTAGCTATGTATTTTACACTTGGTAGTGTATTTATGTCAAACCTAATCTCCCAGTTCATCCCACCCTCCTTTCCCCCCTGTGTCCACATGTCTGTTCTGTACATCCGCCTTTCTATTCCTGCCCTGCAAATAGGTTCATCTGTACCACTTTTCTACATTCCACATATATGCGTTAATATACAATATTTGTTTTTCTCTTTCTGACTTACTTCACTCTGTAGGACAGATTCTGTGTCCACCCACATCTCTACAAATGACCCAATTTCATTTCTTTTTATGGCTGAGTAATATTTCATTATTTATATATATATATATATATATATATATATATATATATATGCCACATCTTCTTTATCCATTCATCTGTCGATGGACATTTAGGTTGTTTCCATGTCCTGGCTATTGTAAATACTGCTGCAATTCAGATTGTCTGAGGTCATCTTAACCTAAGTAGAAAACAAGAACTAAATATTCTTTAGGTAGGAATACTATGTAGGTGGGCAAATTATGTGGAGGAATGTTAAGTGTGCAGACACAAACCTTATGTAATAATACATTTAGAATTAGGCAGGTCCAGAATACCAGGTCCAGTGGGAACACCACATACCAAGTCCTGAGTATACACAGAAGCAGAGGCCACCTGGGAACCATGTAAGCTTAGGCACATTTATACACAAGTAGCACATGTACACTAGCACTGCATACCCTAAGGAATGGAGTACACTCAGGTTTTCTGATGGCTGCAGAGTGATTTAGAGGAGCTATCAGGTCAGTGGTCCACAGCTATGCATTTGAAGTCATAGATGGGAATGGGAAACAACATTACCTGTCACAAACACAGTCCTGCTGCATAGGCCTTATTTTCTAGTTGCGGTGATTGATAATTATGGGGTTTTTGTTTTTGTTTTGGCTATAACGTGTAGTATAATATCAAACACTTTTATGAAAGGATAAGAAAGGCTACACAGTGGCCACAAAATATGCTAAAAAGTAAAATTTGACACGAAGCCAGAGGGTGTTAAGCTTTAATGCATTTAAGGCAATTTCATCTTCTCCTAAATTGTGCCAAAGTTGATGGATAAATGCGCAGTAGGTGCTTTGAAGGTAGGAGTGGGGGTCGGGGAGTGGGAGAAGAGGTAAGTGTTGGATTAGGGGCTTTTAAAATAGGAGGTCAAATTTTTCTTAGTCCTCAGTTGAATACAATTAGGTGGCAGATTACAGATTGCCTTCCAATATCTATTCTCCCCTTCTTATTAATGGAGCTATAATTTTTAGGTGGGAACTGGACACTTAGAACATAGACTGTTTCCAGCCTTTCCTATGGCTTGGTTTGGCTATGTGATAAAGTTTTGTTTAAAGAAATCTAAATGGAAGGGCTGTAGGACACTTTTTGAAATTTTTAAAAGGAAGGAGAAGGTGGCCCTATAGCTTTGCCCTGCTTCCTTCTGATGTCAGGCTGGAATGTGCACTTGACGGCTGGAGCACCAGCTGCCAACTTGGACCAATGCTTCTCAGAAGCTTGCCTATCTGCCTGCTTTCCTCCATGTACAGGCTTTTATGAGTATCTCTGGAGTGCCCTGCCCTGGGGATATGCGCTGGTGATTGTGTCTGTGGCTCTGCCAGTACACCTCCGTGTGTCTGTGAGTGTGTGCACAAGCATGTTCCTGCAAGGGGTGGACATCAGAAGTGCATGTTCTGAAAGAAAGTGAGCAGCATACTTCTAGTGCTTCAGAAAGAACCGTGTGGCTGTCCAAGCTGCAAACTGGGGGAAATCAGAGAGAGGTACATTTCAAATTGGCCCTTTTTATGCCATTCCCCAAACTCCAGATCATTCTTGGAAAACTGGGCAGAGCTGACCCAGAGAAGGAGATGGGCAAGGGACTCTGGGGTCCACCTCTGGCCTTCCTGGCCTCCTCCATAATATCCCTTGTGCTATCATGTGAAATGCTGAGCACAGGGACTGGATGATTTCACTGAGTTAAGAAGTCTGAGGTGGGTTTTTACTTTCTAATGGAAAATACAGCTCAGAGCAGGGGACTTCCCTTCTGAGGGAAAGTTTTTGGGCGATGGCCAAGGTAGGCGTTTGGGTAGTTGGTACTACAAGGCAAGCAGCTCCTGTCTCCCTACTCCAGGTCCTGAGTTGGGACAGTTCTTATGGGTGAAAGCAGGACCTGAACTAGATCTTGGGGAGGAGGCTGGGAGGAGTTGGGAATGGGGTGCAGGCAGCAGGATGGCTCAGCCTCTCATTTGCCCATGAGCTTTTTCTGAGGTATCTTCTCTTTTCCTCCTTTGGAAATTCTGGTGATGTAGCTGCCATTTCCCTGGGAGCAATATTTTTACAAGAGCTTTTTTTTTTTTCTTAAATAAATTTATTTATTTTATTTTTGGCTGCGTTGGGTCTTCGTTGCTGTGCGGGCTCTCTCTAGTTGCGGTGAGCCGGGGCTACTCTTCGTTGTGGTGCGTGGGCTTTTCATCACGGTGGCTTCTCTTGTTGCGGAGCACAGGCTCTAGGCGCAGGCTTCAGTAGTTGAGACCCATGAGCTTAGTTGCTCCGCGGCATGTGGATCTTCCCAGACCAGGGCTTGAACCTGTGTCCCTTGCATTGGCAGGTGGATTCTTAACCACTGCGCCACCAGGGAAGCCCTACGAGAGCTTTTATTGCATCTTTAAATAAATAAACTAAACAAACAAGAGAAATCGTTATTCATTGTGGAACGCTTGAAAAATATTGAGCATCCTTAGGAAGTAAAAGCTATGCCTGCTTCCACTGGCTGTGGACAACTACCTTAGATGGTATTTCCTTTTAAGAAAAAGGTTAAGTAGTTGGAATAAGCCATAAAGTTGTGCATCTGCTTTTTAAAACATAGCGCTATAATGAAAACATTTTTCTGAAACTTCTAGCTCTGCTTTTACTTGTTGTGTTAGCTTGGGTGAGTCACTTAACCTCTATAAACCTCAGTATCTTCATCTGTAAAATGGAGATCAATAACAGTACCTCCTTCACAAGATTGCTGCCAGGACTCAATAAGATAATATATGAAAAACTCTTAGCTAGTGCCTGGCATGTGGTAAGCACTCATTAACTGTTGGTAATATGAATATTTTTCAAGTTATGCATGAATTCATTATATCATCAACATATGATTTTTCAATGAGTGCATATGCTGGCATTGTATAACTGTATCATAATTTATTTAACTATTCCCCTATTTTGGACATTTATATTGGGTAAACTTTTTGCTGTTATAAATAATTTGTAATGAAAAATGCCTGAAGATATAACTTTGTCCACCTTTATAAGAAGGTAAACTCCTGGAAGGGGAAGGAATCATTGGGGGGAAAGGAGAACATCAGTGGAGGGAGAGTTTTCCTCGTCCATCTCAGCCCAGATGCTTCATAACCTCTTGTGACCGTCTCTGATACAAGGCCTTTGAGAAAGCACAGCAGCTTCTAAGGGAGCTTAGGCTGAAGGAGAAAGGATGACACTTTGGGAGATTTCTGTCTTCACTCCTTTTGTTTCAGATTCTCAAAGGGTTGGGACTCACTGAACTGGGAAGACCTGAGGTCTAATTCCAGCTAAATGGCTGACTGTGCGTTTGGGCAAGTTGTTCAATTTTCCTGGACTTCTCCTTAGGTAAAATGAGGAGTTGGGCTTCGCATCAAAGCTTGCATTCTACAGACCAAAGACTCTGACGAGTTCATATCCAGTATCAACCTACCCCACTTCCTATTTCAAGTGGAGACTCTAGTTCATGAAATCTCCAATTCATTCATTCATTCAAGAAGCATTTTTCCAGCACCTACCAGTCATTTATCACAGAGGTGAATTACATGGTCCCCCGTCCTCGAGAACTCCCAGTCTAGTGGATAAACAGAACAAGGAAAAAATTATATTGATACACTCTGATAAGTGCCATAATAGAGGCTATCACTAAATCCCATGGAAGACAGGAGAAGGAGATACCTGTTAAGTTTTTTATGGTGCTGGGTGAGTGGGACAGATTAGAAGCAGGTCACCTAGGAAACAAGGCTAGCTCTCCTCAAACCCCTGATCCTGAGGATTAATGAAATCTCTCTCTCCATGAGACCCTTGTCTGTCTTAACCTATCTCCATAAAGCAAATATTGTTGAGAGCTTCAAGATGGGAGAGAGGGTGCTGACCATAAGGATGAACAAGACGTTGGCCTCATCCTCCCAGACACTGATGCGGAAGGGCAGCCTAGAAGTAACTGAGGCTGTAGGAGGTGGGAGTGATTTCCGCAGTCTTCTATGGGAGAGCTGGGAAGGGAGGGATTTAACTCCTGAGAGATCTGGAGAAAGTGATCTTTCTGGCTTGGTGGAAAGAACTCTGGGTTTGGAGCTGGAAGGGGAAGCTCCAGAGTCTAGGATGGGTTGCCTGAAAGCTGTGCGTATCAGTAAACAGCCCCAGGAACACTCACTTGGAGATAAATGCATGCAGAGCTGGAGTACGGCCCTTTCTCCCTTCCTCCAGTTTCCACACCCTAAAGGTGTGAAGGTACTTCTCCCTGAAGGAGTATAGATGAAGTACTGAGTATGGAGGCATTTGGCACATGCCAGAGCATTACCATAGTTCAGGAAGAAGGAGGATGTGAGCTGGGATCTGAAAGAGTGGACGTCTCCAGTAGGCTTTTTCAAGAAGGTTCTGGCACTCACCAGGCAGCTGTGGCTCTCTGGCAGAGGACATCGTGCAGCAGCAGTTGCTGGAACTGGGCCTGATGCAGCGGTGGTGGTGGCGAAAGCACTCAGAGGAAACGGAAATGGAGCAAAGGGGACGGGGAGCTGGGGGCGGGGAGGGCAGGGCAGCTGACCACACCTCAGTCTGACTGTCCCAAGTGCCAGCAGGGAAAGGTCGATAGGTCAGGGCAGGGGTGGGGATGGGTGGCTGCTCAGGAAGGGCCGGCCACCGAGCACCACGGAGACAGGACATGGAGCGGCCATCGCTGTCCCACCTCTGCCCCTCGTTGCTCTATTCTAAAGGGAAAAGCTGTGATGAAAGGCCTTTAAGAAAAGTAGGGCAGAGGAAAGATGACCTAAGCAGGGGTTGCCCGGACACTAGTGAACGGACAGCTGGGTTGAGTGTCCGGCCTGGGCAGGAGGGAGAAGTGCCCTGAGAAGCGCTGCGCTTTGTTTCGCGTTCAAACAGGATGCTCAAGATCCAGTGGGACCCGCCCTGCCAGCCCTCCTCCCTGCCTCCCCAAGTCCCCGCAGACAGAGAGGAGAGAGAAGGGTGTAGGGGTATAGTGTGCATTGAAAAAAAAAAAAACGCAGAAGGTGAGAAAGTGGGCTCAGAGAGGAAAAAGGCAGGATTATATCCTCGGGTGCCTTTGCGAGGATCCAGGACTGGAGGGGGATACTGCAAACAAAGCAGCGCAATGAATATTATCCCCACCCACCCACCCCGGCGTGGGGAAGCCCCACTCTGTGTGTGGAGCTGAAATAGGCGGCCTTTTTAAAAGGAAGAGAAACAAATTTGCAGCATCTTGGGGCGTGTCATCTTGGAGTGTTCTTCCTGTGCATGCTCTCCGCGGTAGCAGATTTCCGTCCCAGTCCGCTCCCTCCAGGGTAGTGTGGATGCCTGGTTAGGTCACTGGGGTAGGCGGCAGAGAGGCAGCATAGCTACAGGTTCAAAATGTGGACTCTGGCACCACACTCTCTGGTTTTGTAACCTGGCTCTGCCACTGGGACTCACTTTCCTCATTTGTAAAATGGGATAATAGTAGTATCAACTGTAGGATTGTTCTTAGATCGGTTTATACATGGGAAGCACTGAGAAGACTGCCTGGCACCTGGTAAGAGCTCTGCAGTGTTGGCTTTCATTGTTGTTGTAATTAAATATCTGTGTTTAGAAGATATTCTATAAATGTTAACTGCTGTCAGAAAGATCAAAATATCAAATGCTTCGTGAGCCTTCATGTGTCCATGATGCTATGCTCTATGCTTTTTTTTTTTTTTTTTTTTTTTGCGATACGGGGGCCTCTCACTGTTGTGGCCTCTCCCGTTGCGGAGCACAGGCTCTGGACACGCAAGCCCAGCGGCCATGGCTCACGGGCCCAGCCGCTCCACGGCATGTGGGATCTTCCCAGACCGGGGCACAAACCCGTGTCCCCTGCATCGGCAGGCGGACTCTCAACCACTGCGCCACCAGGGAAGCCCTCTACGCTTATTTTTGGTGCTGGATTGAGCATATGTTTTCTGCCCAGGAACTTACTTTCCCCGGTGGACACACTGATTTAGACATACACAAAGAACTGAAGAATAAAATGGGAGTAAGGCACGAAAAAATAGTGTATCAGAAAAGAAACATCTGAGCATAAGAAGTCAACCCAAATTTGTGCTGTTTTAACAAAGTAGTAATCTCATTTCTTAACGGTAGGGTTTTAAAGTTGGTTAATAGGTCAGTTTGTAGCTGTTAAGCTGTCATATACCTACCTGGAAGGAAGTCTCTGTTGGACTATCCCAAGGATCATTCTTATCCTGGGGAACATTTTCCATAATAATATTTTATTAATCATTATAATAAATAATAAATGTTTCATGTTGTCTTGGTGAATAGTTTTATGTAATAATTTTTATTGTCATGGTAAATAATTAAAATATGTAATGTATGCTGTTTTAATAAATATATTTATAACAATGTTTTATTTCTATAATAAGATATTGAGAGATATACCAGTTATTATGTCATTTCATCATCCCAAGAATCCTGTGTTACAAAATATTTGTTATCTCATTTGACAGGTTAGAAAAGTGAGACATAGATTGAAGTTGCCCAAGTCCACACAGTTAATAAACTGTAGAGCTTGTATTTAAGCCTAGGACTATTTGAATCCAAACTTATTCTTAATGACAGGTAATTCAAAGCTAATAATTTGGATAATCAGAAAGATCTCAAAGGAAAGAGAGCTATGGACTGAAACTAACATGATTAAATAAAATGGGGAGAGATGGAAATTTCTGAATGTACCTTCATAAAACTAGCTATTTGAGTCTGAATTGGAGAAACCATGGCTTACTAACAGTTTATGTGGAATACACTTAGGTTTACTTTTTTTTTTTTTAATTTGAGTTTCATATAAGTCAACAAATTATAACATGGCTACCGATGAAAGCTAATTGCTGTGGTTGCAGCAACAGAAGTAATATTTGCCAAAATACAACCATATAGGAATTAGTAAATAGAACACTAAGAGAGCATTCATGACAGTGAAGGGTCTGGAAAATATATTGGTTTCTAAAAATCTCAACAATGAGGAATCATAGTGGTTTTTTTTTTTTCTAGAAATCAGTAACAGTTATAATAAAAATACCTAATTCTTTTAAAATTCTTATATATATATATTATTTATTTGGCTGTGCTGGGTCTTAGTTGCAGCATGCAGGCTCTTAGTTGCAGCATGTGGGATCTAGTTCCCTGACCAGGGATCGAACCCAGGCCCCCTGCATTGGCAGCGTGGAGTTTTAGCCACTGGACCACCAGGCAAGTCCCAATAGTACCTAATTCTGATAAAACAGTTCCTTTGACCCAGGCATATTTATACATATTAACTCTTTTACTCCTTACAACAACTTCATAAGTAGTCCTATTATTATTCCCATTTTATGGATGAGGAAAATTTGTTAGCAGCATAGAAAACTAATAGTAGCCCTCTACCTTGTGCTTTTAGCTTCTGCCATGGTCATGTGAAAGACGCATGTGCAGTGAACAGAGTTTTTACTTTAACATATGGTTAAATCTGAAAGAGGACTAATGATAGCCAAGTCATATCTCTTTTCCCAACCCTTTCTGGATGCAATATAATTAACCCCTCCTTTTCAAGAATAGCATGTAGATACAATGGCATACTACTCAGCCATAAAAAATAATGAAATAATGCCATTTATAGCAACATGGATGGACCTAGAGATTATCATACTAAGTGAAGTAAGCCAGACAGAGAAAGACAAATACCATATGATATCACTTACATGTGGAATCTAAAACGTGCCACAAGGGACTTCCCTGGTGCCTCCCTTGCAATGCAGGGGACACAAGTTCAATCCCTGGTCAGGGAACTAAAATCCCACATGGTGCAGGCAACTAAGCCCACGCACTACAATGAAGATCCTGCGTGTCACAACTAAGACCCAACTCAGTCAAATAAATAAATAAATATTTTTAAAAATGACACAGATGAACTTATCTACAAAACAGAAACAGACTCACAGGCATAGAGAACAGACTTGTGGTTGCCAAAGGGGAGGGGAAGTAGAGGAGGGATGGATTGGGAGTTGGGGATTAGCAGATGCTAACTGTTATATATAGAATGGATAAACATTCTACTGTATAGCCCAGAGAACTATATTCAATATCCCATGATAAACCATAATGGAAAAGAATATGAGAAAGAATGTATATATATGCATAACTGAATCACTTTGCTGTACAGTAGAAATTAATACAGCACTGTAAATCAACTATATTTCAATAAAATAAATTTTAAAAAATAGTTTACCTTAAAAAAAAAAGAATAGCATGTAGAGCATTAGTTGTTGAAAAGAAGTGCATCCACACTTGAGCTAACTCCTTATTTTCTTTGACAAGTGGATGCCTCTGATGGCTATTTGGTCTACCAGCCAGTTGTGCCCAGGTATGTGCCATAGCCAGGGAGGCTCACAAAGCCATGAGATTGTCCATCAGTGGGAAACACAGGAAATTGCAGGTAAGGTGTATACGAATTATGTGCTGGATTTAAAGGCTGAACAGTCCCAACACAGGTAGATATACAGAAAATAGTATGAACTCTAGCTGTGATAGTTTTGTCATTTGTTACTTGGCATCTCTATTTAAAAATTTTGCAATTTGTACTTTCAGCAGCAACAAGCTAAAAAACAAAAACAACATCACCACAAAACCAAGCCAAAAACCTGAAAGAGCACATTTAATGAAAAATAAAGTACTGAATGTTCATTTATCAAGATAGTTGATGACAAATATAAAATTTACATAAAATGTTCGTTGACATCAGGGGTTTTAGTGATATCACTAAACATATAAAAAACAAAAACACATGTCTGCTGAAGAAGCAAAGCACCTACTTCAATGTTAGATGTTATTTTAACTGGATTATGCCCAAAGCAAACAATTAAACATGTGCAGCTGTGGAAAGGTATGTTAACACATCACTCTTTGAAGTGTGACTTTTCATTTAAATCAGATATCTGTTCTTCTAAATTAATTTCAATCATTTTCAGTTTCAAGATTTCCTGTGCACTTACAAAGCAATGTTAGAGTGTTGGCTCCATTAGCAATAAGAATTTGGTGAACAGTTAAATAATTCCAGTTTTATGTCAGGATCATCAGATATTTCAAACAGGAAATCACCTAATTCCGGTTAATGATTCAATTCTTTTTCCATCTGACAATTCATGAAATCAAAGTAAAACTTCCAGAGGTTCATCTGTTGAAGGTGAAACACTTGATATCATTGTGAGTATTGTAATAAATTCCGTTAAAAATCCAACACTGAAGATGAAATTATTTGTTGCTGTGGTGATATTATGAATATAAATTTTAGCAGAGCATAGCACCATGGTAAAAACTGTGCTCTACTCATGCTCTCTGTGGAGCAGAAATGTACTTGGAATTGATTTTGGTGCACACACAACTCCTAATTGCATCCAAACAAATTTCAATATGTTAGTAATTGAAATAGAAGCTGATAGTGGTTAAATTTGAACACAGAGTAACTGAATTACAATTTTTTTGTGTGTGTATGTGTGATGAAGCTGACCTTAAAAAGCAAACAAACACTGCAGCATGACAGTATGTACTTTCTCTTCATCATGCATCATCATTTGAATCTTATAAATGTTTGAGCTTTTTGAAGAATTGCTTGGAAAATCAACTTAAATGTCAACCATGGGGAATTCAACCATTTAAATCCTCCAAATTTTTTTTATTTTTAAAATTTTTTTGGTGGTACTTGGGCCTCTCACTGTTGTGGCCTCTCCCGTTGCGGAGCACAGGCTCCGGACGCGCAGGCTCAGCGGCCATGGCTCACGGGCCCAGCTGTTCTGCGGCATGTGGGATCTTCCCGGACCGGGGCACAAACCCGTGTCCCCTGCTTCGGCAGGCGGACTCTCAACCACTGCGCCACCAGGGAAGCCCAATCCTCCAAATTTTGATTGCATTTTGTTCAAAATCATTTGGAAATATTTAATCAAATTATTCAATAAAAGGAACAACCACACCTTTAGCTTTTAAAGTTTATAGTAAACAGCAATGATTAAAAACAAAGTTTGTAAACAGGGAGATATTAATATTTATCCTTACAAAAGCAAGGAAAGAAGTGAACAAATTAGTTAATAAGTGCTCAAACAGTGGAATAGCTCAACATGTGGAAAAAAATCTTTTGAAAAGATTTTATTTTTAATTTGATAAGTTTTTATTCTATTCTGGAATGCACTGAAATTAAGAAGACCTGTGATTTTCATAATCTAAATTAGATTAAATATTTAGAAGAATTATAAAAAGAACACCCTTTAGAAGGAATTTATTTTGTAAAAGATATTTGCTGAAGAAAGTACTCTGGGATAAAAAAAGTACCTGTGAAATATTTGGTTTGAAATATTTACAGATCTCAATTTAAAAATTAAAACTTGAAAATAAGCTCTGTTTGGCAGACTTTGCTCAGAGCTGCCTGTGGAGTGCTCAGCACCAGTAGAGAGTGTAGTTTCTTGAATAAAAATATTACAATCAGGGACTTCTCTGGTGGTCCAGTGGTTGAGAACCTGCCTTCCATTGCAGGGGACACGGGTTCGATCCCTGGTCAAGGAACTAAGATCCCACATGCCACGGGACAACTAAGCCCGTGTGCCACAAGTACTGAGCCAGTGCACTCTAGAGCCCGAGCGCCATAACTAGAGAGAAGCCCACTTGCCACAACGAAGAGCCCACGTGCCGCAACTAAGACCCAACGAAGCCAAATAAGTAAATATTAAAAAAAATACTACAGCCAAAGAGATCAATGAAGCTATCATGAATTTCAAATTTATTAACCATAAAATTCAAGTATGAAGAATGCTGCAGGCAATTTTATAAGAAAAGTAAAAATAATAAATCCTTATTTTAAAATTCTTTACAAAAACACCCATGACATGGTATTATAGACAGATAAAGCTAAGAAATTGATTAAATACATAAATATGTACCAAGGGTAATTATTTCACCTTTATTATTTTTAATGTTTAGATAATTATTATAAGGACTTGAAAAGTTTTGTCTTAATATACTCAGATACATTATTTTAACATTTTAAGAAAGAATTTTATTTTTGAAAATAATTTTTAATGAAGTAATGTATAAATTCTCCAATAATATAACACAATTTTGTTGGTCACTTAATCAATGTTTCAAAATATTATGTAATTTTAATTTCTTGTCTTAAGTTTTTATTTTGATGCAATTTCAAACTTACAGAAAAGTTGCAAGCCTATTACAAGTGTCTCCAGTATTCCTTCACCAGTTTCCATTTTTCTCCAATTACTTTATTTTATTTATTGATTCATTTTGGGTGCATGGGTCTTAGTTGTAGCACGCAGAGTCTCCTTTGTGGCATGCAGGATCTTTAGTTGTGGCATGTGGACTTCTTAGTTGAGGCATGCATGTGGAATCTAGTTCCCCTGACCGGGGTTTGAACCCAGGCCCCCTGCATCGGGAGTGTGGACTCTTACCCAGTGGAGCACCAGGGAAGTCCCTTGCTCCATTTACTTTAGCATTTTCCCTTCTCTCTTACTCTCTCTCATATCAACATACTTATGTGTATAAAATATTTTTTTCTGAACCATTTCAGTGTAAGTTCAAGACATCATGTCCCTTTTCTACTAAATCATTTCATGTGAATTTTCTGAAAATAAGGATATTGAATTTAGGAAAATTAACATTACTATAACACTATTATCTAACCCATAGTTCACATTCAAATTTCATCTTCAAATTTCATCTCTTGGATCAATAATATCTCTCATAGCTACTTTTTTCTGGTGCAGGATCCAATCCAGTTATCATTGTAGCAGTAGTTGTCAGGTCTTTTTGGCATCCTTTAAGCTGAAAGAGTTCTTCAGTTTTACTTTGTCTTACTTAACCTTGACATTTCTTAAGAGAACAAGCCAGTTGTTTTGTAGAATGCTTCTCAATCTGGGTGTGATTAATTTTAGGCCATGCATTTTTGGCAGGGATAAAGTGATATGTCCTTCTCAGTGCATCACATCTGGAGGCACACGGTGTCAATTTGCCCCAATGTTAATGATGTTGACATAGATCAGTTGGATGAGGTGGTGTCCACCAGCTCTCTCCCTTGAAATGTGGAGATACATTTTGTGAGAATTACTTGGACATCATGTAATTTTTACCCACTATATTTAATGCCAGTTGATTTTATCAGTTGTCCCAGATATGACCAATGGGAACTCCTTCAAGCTGGCTCCATGTTCTTTTGATATGATCTCTTATTCTTTATGTATTTCTTTAATTTTCAGCACAAGGTATTATAGGGGCATCTTGTGCTCTTACTTCTCCAAGCCTGGAATCAGCCTTTTCTCTAAGCAGCCCCGGCTTTTTAGTAAAGAATGGTATTTATAAACCAAGATCTGAGAACTAGGTGTGCTGATTGTTATAATACATGTGTGTCATTGCTTAGAGGCCTTCTCAGTGGTAGTGCTAACACACACACACACACACACACACGAACATATACAAATGTCTCTCTCTCTCTGTATGTATGTATACAGAACCATGAATTTATGCTGATACTTCCAGTTCAATCCAATCCCACAGATACATTCTAGTCTTCTCCCTCACCATATCTACAATATGTAATTACTCACTTGCCCATGCTTAGCATACACAAAAAATAGCTTCAGAATTGCTCAGCCATACCACTGTGAAAAGCAAATTTTCTAGAGTTTAATATATATTAACAGTTTTACAAGGTAACAATTACATACAGTGAAGTATAGAATCTTAAGTGTACAATGAGATGGGATTTTTCAAATGGCTATACCAGTGTATCATATACCCTTATCAAGATAAAGAGCATTTCTATTATTCCAGTGAATTCCTTCTTGCCCCTTTAAGTCCCTCCTGCAGCATACATACTCAAAGGTTGATTTTTTTCTTTCTGATTTTTTAAAACCACCTTAATTTACTTTTACTTAATTTATCTATTGATTGATTTGCCTGGGCCACGCAGCTTTCAGGATTGAACGAGTCCTAACCACTGGACTGCCAGGGAATTCCCAGTTTTACCTGGGAATTTACCTGTCTTAGAACTTCATACACAGGTCATGAAGATATTCTTGTAGATCCTCTAGAAGTTTTGCAGTTTTAGGGTTTATTGCTAGGTCTATGATCTGTAACAAATTAAGTTTTGTGAATGGTGAGATAGGAGTCAAGGATCATTTCTCCCTCATACATATAGTTTGTTTCAGTACCATATGTTGAAAAGACATTCCATTTGTTCTCATTTTATTGTTTGGTGCCCATGCTGAATATTAATTTGTAAGTATATTTATGGACTCTATTTTTTCCATTGATATTTCTCTAGCTTTATGCTATTATCCCACTGTCTTGATTATTGTAGCTTTACAGTAAGTCTTGATATGAGGTAGTGTAGGTCCTCCAACTTTGTCATCTTTTTAAAGATTGTTTTGGGGGAATTCCCTGGTGATCCAGTGATTAAGATTCAGCCCTTTCACTGCTGAGGGCCTGGGTTCAATTTTTGGCTGGGGAACTAAGATCCCACAAGGTGTGGCCAAACAAAAACAAAACAGGAAAAAAAGAGAGATTGTTTTGTTTATACTAGTTCCTTTTTCATTTTCCATATATATTTAGAATTATCTTATCAGAGTCCATAAAAATACCTGTAGGAATTATAACTCAGATTATTGTGAATCTATAGATCCATTTGTGGAGAATTAACATTTTTAACAATATTAATTTTTCCAGTTCATGAACATGACATATTCCTCCATTTATTTAGGTCTTTAATTTTTATCTCAGCATTTTTTTTTTTTCCTGTACGTGGGCCTCTCACTGTTGTGGCCTCTCCCGTTGTGGAGCACAGGCACAGCGGCCATGGCTCATGGGCCCAGCCACTCCGCGGCATGTGGGATCCTCCCGGACTGGGGCACGAACCCGTGTCCCCTGGATTGGCAGGTGGACTCCCAACCACTGCGCCACCAGGGAAACCCTATCTCAGCATATTTTGTAGTTTTGAGTATAGAGGTCTTGCATGTTTTTGCTAAACGTGTTTCTAAATATTTTATGTTTTTGGATGCAGTTGTAAATTGAACTGTTTTTACACTTCATTTTCAGTTGTTTGCTGCTAGTGTGTAGAAATGTTACATTATAGATTTTTTTAAGTTGATTTTTTTTAATCCTATGATTTTGATGAAATCACTTATTAGTTCTATTATAGTTTTGTTAGATTCTTAAGGATTTCCAACTTAACATTTATATTGTCTGTGATTGGAGACAGTTTTGGTTTTTTTTTTCTTCTTTTCAAATCTTTTTGCTTTTTATTTCACTTACTTGACTTATTGCAGTGGCTGGATGAGTATATAGTTTTTTTTGGGTTTTTTTTGATGATTTACACTTTATTACACATTTTCCCCTAAAGAATTTGAATATGCTTTGTACTGTTTTTAGAGAATTCTGAGAATCTTTATGTGAATTAGCTATTGGTAGATATTTTTATATTATACCTACTTTTATTCAGTGAGAAAAAGACACCGACAATTTAAAAAATCCAAGTTATATAGATACACATCTTTAGTTCTCATTTATCTTTCTTTTTAGTTATTTTAGCATGATTTTGCTGCCTTGATATTGAGGCAGATTCCATTCTCCACCCCCCTAACCCCCCCAACCCCACAACTAGTTCTATTTCCAAGTTAAGTATGGTCACGTGACTAAATTTTCTCTAAAAATATGTGAATGGAAGTGATGTGTGCCACTTCTTGACCTAGTCTAGGGTATGTCCCACTACAGTTTCTTCTGCCTGTTAGCCAGATGCAGTCTTAATGTGACAGTGACCTGACTTTAATCATGTGATAAAGACTGGGCACTACAGTTTCTTCTTTATATCTTTGGATATAGAATATCTTTTTTTGGTAGATTCCAGTCTTTTTTTAATCCATGGTTGTTCATCAGTTAGTTGTGATTTTGGTGTGCTTGTGAGAGGAGGTGAGCTCAAGGTCCTCCTACTCTGCCATCTCATCTCCCTCCCAGGCTCAAGACCAGGCACTAAGGAATGGTGGAGGAACATGAAGGAAGGATCCTGGGTTTCTGAATGACCATATGGAGGAAAGCAGCCTTTTGACCTGGACTGCTCCTTTCAGACTATCAGATGAGAGAAATACACTTTTGTCTTCTTAAAACTACTCAACTATTGTTAATTCTCTTTATTTCAGCAGCCTAGCCTAAATAACAGTTAGAGAAGGAATAGGTCCAGATGGTTTCTCAAGTTCACAGGTTCAAGTTAGTCCATTTAGAGTATATAGTTTTTTGATAGAACTTGTGTAAAATTGATATTATTACCTCCATTGTTTCTGATGAGTAGTCTAGCATCATTCATATCATTGTTCTCTTTTTAGTAATATGTCTCTTTTTTTCTTAATGCTTTCAAGATTTTTTTTTATCTTTGATTTTCAGCTGTTTGATTATGATGTGCCTACGTGTATTTTTCTTTGTGTTTATCCTGCTGGGAGTTTGCTGAGCTTTTGGGATCTGTGTGCTGTTTTTCATAAAATTTAGTAACATTTGGCCATTATTTCTAAGTAGTTTTTCTTCTGTTCTTTATATTCCCTTCTTCTGGAATCTAATTGCAAGTATGTTGGTCTTGTTGACATTGTCTTATACATTTCTGAGGTTTTGTTCACTTTTTTCAATCTTTCTCTCTCTCTCTCTCTCTCTCTCTTTTTATTTTTTTGACCATGCTGTGTGGCTTGTGAGATCTTAGTTCCCTGACCAGGGATTGAACCTGGGCCCCGACAGTGAAAGCTCCAAGTCCTAACCACTGGACCGCCAGGGAATTCCCTTTTTTTTTTCTTTTTATATTGGATACTTCCTATGGACCTATTTTCAAGTTCTTTGACCCTTTCTTCAAACTCCATACTGTGATTCTTCAAACCAATAAGACTGGGACGTTCTGCTTAAGTTCTAGCTGACTTCTGTCTGTGTGGACTAAAAATACCCTCAGGCAAAAAAGCTATATAAACACAAATTTTATCCAACTTAGTTCTCTTTCAAAGATTGTCCAGTTTCTACTGCTTTTGATTGATCTCCAGAGCTTTCAAATGGCTGTTTAAAAATATTTTTTTGCAGCATTATCTGCAGAAAATACAAGTTATTTTGTCAATATCAGATATGGAAATGGTAATACAAATATTATTCTCAAATTTACCTAAAAAAGGAAAAATATGTCATATATATATATATATATATATATATATATATATATATATATATATATAACTGCAAAACAATCAGTAGAATAGAAAGTTGTAAAAATAAATAAATTTAAAAAATTTTAGTAAATATTTGGGGGAGTTCCCTGGCAGTCCAGTAGTTAAGACTTGGTGCTTTCACTGCTGTGGCTCCGGGTTCAATCCCTGGTTGGGGAACTAAGATCCTCAAGCCACACGGCACAGCCAAAAAACAGAAGAAAAAAAAATTGGGTTACAGCTGACAAACTTACCTTAAAATATTCCATGTGTTAACTCGAGCCTATTTGTGCATCACTAGAACGTAGCACATGCCACATGCAGTTCACCTCTTGAGTCAACAGCCCCTGAGTGGCTCTATTTGCTATTTAATGAACGGGGTGTATGGTTGGGTATTTGAGCATGTGGTAGCATCAAATTGTGCTATCAAGGTTTCTAAAGGCATGCCCTCCATTTCTGTACTTATCTCATGGCAATTCAGCCACAAACATCTTACAGACTGGCACCAGTCCATGAAATGTACTATGCAGAGCACTGATACACAAAACCTCCCCCAGCTCTCTGGGCGGGATTTCCCCCTTGCCTCACTTCCAGTTTTATTTTTCACCCTTTCTGCTCTGCTCTGTCCTCAGGAGGCTGACATGTATCTCTTGCCTTCTAGCTTCCTGTTGCATCTGACCAATGGAGACAACCAGAAGGAGATGGAAGGGCAGAATAGTCAGGTTGATGTGTTTAGTCCTGTAGCCCTTTCTTAATGGGTCACTGGAGATTGGTTGTGTTTCTGTCCCTCTACTAAAGGCCAGAGATCCAGTCAGGTAGCCATCTCATTACAGCTACCTTCTTTCGATTCTGGTATCTACTCTGTTCCCCTGTCCTCCAGGCCTTTGTTATTAGCATGATATTGCATTTTCCTGCCCACACAACTTCGTTGACTATCCTCAAATGATGTGTGTGCCACTTCTTTGCTGTCAGGACTCTGACTAAGACCCCCTCAGGTAAGATGTGTGTGGGTTGCAGTAGTAAGCAATTTGCAAAGATCCAGGGAGCCTTCTAGGAGGATTAGATTGGAGACTCAAATACCCTCTGTTTTATGGACAATATTAATAGATCATCTCTGATGAATTGAGACGGCTTAGACTGAGGGTCAGCTGGTGGTTAGGGACATTCAGTATGAGGGAGGGAACCAAGGACAAGAAAAGGGCTGGCTTGGAGCATAGCACATGGCCAAGGCAGCAGGTTCCTCCTGATGCAGTCTCCCTGGCACTGTGGACATACCTCTGAACAACAGCCATGTCTATTTAGAACAAGCTAGGTAACTAGTCATGTTGTGTAGTGAGTACTGCTTATCTTAATATGTCTTTCTATTTTTCCATACTCTACCTTGAGAAACACCTGCCAGACCAGTGGCATAGCCATGGACTGGTATCCAGGTCCCCTTCTTCAAGGCATTGGTGGCCAGCACAGATATCATGAGACACCATGGTTCCCACAGCAATGAGGAAGAATTGTATCACATTATCAAACCACCCACTTTTCATAGATACTCCCTTAGCAGCAACTGCTGCAAATCCTGACATCCATCAGTGGATGGACTCATCATAGATTCCAGTTTTCTTCCATCATGAGGATGGTAAAAACAGGACTGACCCCTTGGACTGAGTAAGACTCCTTGGGTTTTTTTTTCCCTTGGCATTGGAGGTGAGACAACCCTGAAGAGAGAGGCAATGCTTTTTCACAATAGAGGAGTAAGATGCACAGTTACTTAATTTGAATATTTTTAAAAGATATCCGTATTTTATATCACATGTTGATAAAGAGGGGCATATCAATCACAAGAAGAGCTAAGAGGCATATTTAAAACTGCAGGCTGCAGAGACAACAATAGCACTAGAACTATGTTATGTTCTCTATGTTATGTCCGTGTTATGTTCTCTATAAGTATTGGTGCTTTTAGAGCAGAAAATTTGGTTGAGAACACATTTACTAAGTGGATAAAATCCTCATTTCATTTGTATAAGTCTTCTTCCTAAAGAAGGTAGAATTTTAGAATGTCTTATTTTTTATGGTATCAACTTGGGCTTGGTTAGATGATGAGACCAATGATGAGGATGTTTGTGGGGAGAGAGGAACACAGAGAACCAAATTTAACTGGTTAAATTTACCAGAGGTTACTGTTTTTGTGATCTGTTTTTATTCTGTTGGGGCCAGTGTGTTGATTTTGAAGTCTTTATCTGCCCTTGGAGATTTCAATGATGAGCACATTTTAAGGACTCTTAAAAAAACCCACCCTCAATAGCTCTTTAAATGCAATCACCTGTTGGCAAGTGATAAGACATAATTCATAATGAAACATTTGTTGTTTGGAATTAGTCCATATCCATCAAGCAAAAGCTTGTCTAGTAGTCAGTTGCCTTTTCCAGAGGTCCTGTTAGGGAGACTTGCTGTATGTATTCTTTTTCTTTTTTAAAAAAATTTGTTTTTATTTTTGGCTGTGTTTGGTCTTTGTTTCTGTGTGCGGGCTTGCTCTAGTTGCGGCGAGCAGGGGCTATTCTTCGTTGCAGTGCACGGACTTCTCATCATCATGGTTCCTCTTGTTGCAGAGCATGGGCTCTAGGAGCACGGGCTTCAGTAGTTGTGGCACATGGGCTCAGTAGTTGTGGCTCACAGGCTCTAGAGCGCAGGCTCAGTAGTTGTGGAGCACAGGCTTAGTTGCTCTGCGGCATGTGGGATCTTCCTGGACCAGGGCTCGAACCCGTGTCCCCTGCATTGGCAGGCAGATTCTTAACCACTGTGCCACCAGGGAAGCCCTGTATGTATTCTTTTAATATGATTCATATCAAGGGTTAAATTCTGTGATCCTTGCTGGGGTCATATGTTCAAGCTTATGCTGGGTTCAGTATTTTTCTTTCTTCACCTACCATCAGAGGATACAAGGCCCTGGACTTTTCTCTGTCCAATATCAGGACTAACCTTGTCTTTCTTCCTTCATTCCTATTGTTCTTCTTTTCTATTTCCTATCACTTTACTCATGCACTGCCTGCCTGGGTGAGGAGGCAATGGAAGAATTCCACTTAATGTCTTTATGTGAAAATTTTAGGTGACAAGCAAAGAGTGTATAGTCTGGCAGGGAAGATATCTAATTAGAGATGACCATGTTTGAGATGGATGCTCAAATTAAGGTGAGCACACAGTGTTATGGGGTGTATGGGAGAAAGGTCATCTTGAGAAGACCTTAGAAAGTTTTCTTTCTTTTATTTTTGGCCCGAGGTGCAGCTTGTGGGATCTAGTTCCCTGACCAGGGATTGAACCTGGGCCCTTCCCCAGAGTCCACTGGACTGCTAGGGAATTCCCAGAGAAAGTTTTCTAGATTAGAAGATATTTAGGGATTTCCCTGGTGGTCCGGTGGGTAAGACTCCATGCTTCCAATGCAGGGGGCCCGGTTTCAATCCCTGGTCAGGGAAGTAGATCCCATATGCATGCCACAACTAAGAAGTCTGCATGATGCAATCAAAAAAAAAAAAAGATCCCACATGCTGCAACTAAGACCTGGTGCAGCCAAAAATAAAAAAATTAAAAAAAAATTTTTTTAAAAAAGAGAAGAAGATATGTAAAGAAGTACAGAAGCATGAGCTGAAAGATAAACAGAGCCTAAATCATGAAATAATTTGAATGACATATTAAGGAATTCAGTCTTTAATCTGAATTATGGGGAGCCATAGAATATTTTTAAGTGGCATGTTAAGGTTTATGTCTTTGAAAGCTCTCTCTAGTAGTGTTATGGAAGATGAACTGTAGATAGAAGATCTAATAGGACATAATGGAAGCAGAATGGGTGAGAAATTGTAAGGGCCTGGAAGTGGGGGCAATGAATTTGTATAAGAGGAGACAGAGACAAGAGACATTTCAGGACTTAGACTCCACAGGACTTGGGTGGCTTAGAATAGGATGGGCAGATGAAATAGGGATTGGGGTTTTAGGGGTGATGGATAGTAGTGTCACTGATCAAAAGAAGGAGTATAAGAATAGAAGCAAGTTAGTTGGGGGGAGTGGGTAAGAGATTCTGAGTTTAGTTTTGAACATATTGGATTTGAGGTGTCTATGGGGAGATAATATTACATGTGTAAGCATGGAATAAGAAGAAAGATTTTTGTTTTTTTTCTTTTTACAACTGGTAATATTCAGTAATTTTCAGCCCAGTATATTTTTTCAATCATATTCCCACTGTTATAATTTTCTTCTTTCTTGATATTTGGCCACTCATAGATATATTTCTGACTCATTTGCATTTATATTCTGAGTTATTTTTGTATCATCACTATTTTTGACTAGAAATATATTTTACCTTGAAATATGTAATTAAAGTTTAATTTATTTGCATTATTGTTTGATATTTCAGTGCAAAACATTTTTTACATACATATCTCATATTTCTATGTACAACACTGATACAAGTAGGTTTCATCAGATGAGGAAACTGAGGCTTAGAGGTACCAGGCAAGTACTTAGGCTTGTGCAGAGAGAGTTCCAAAAAATAAGGCTAGAGAAAGTGGGCCTGCAATGGGGCCTGCAGAGTAAGCATAACCAGAAGAAAGTGTCAGAGCTGGGATAAGAAGAAGAGAAAGGAAGTTGATGTGGGAGAGTTGGAGGGGTTCCCTAGCAAGCATCAGGAGTAGCAGAATATTGCCCCGGGCTTGACTTCTACCTGTGTGGGACGGTGTGCCCCTGGGTCCGTTTCAAGAACCTCTAGGCTATTCACATTCAATCCCACGTATTAACAGAACTTCTAGTTTGTCCTTGGCACAAAGTTAGGAACTGGGGATATAAAGATTAACTAAGAGAGTCCTTCTCCCCCCGGGGCTGGGAGTGACATATGTATAAACAACTGACTATACACAACCATTAAGTTCTAAAATAGAGTGAAGAATAATATACTTTGGGAATAGGGAAGAGAGTAGCTAATATTGTCTAAGAGTTCAGCAAAGGGAAGGAGAAGAAAGGAGTTAATTTGAGCTGAAACTTGAAAAGGCTGGGGGGATATTTACTTGGTAGGAAAGGAGGGCAAGGATGTTCCAAATGCTGGGAAGAACAAAGGTGAAAGCTTGGAAGTATAGATGTGTATGGAGTGGGTATAAGTTGGTGTAAAACATACTATCAAGACTAGACCCCCTCAAGGAAGGAGATGCAGGTGGAAAGGTGGACATCTTATCACCATCTCTATGGAAACTTTTCAAAGGCAGGCCAGGGAGGATGGACAAGGCGGGGAACTCAGACCACCTCTTTCAGTGGTAGAATCAGCTAGATTTCTGACCCCTGAGCAGCCCATGGCTCTTCAATGATCTCTATGTCCACAGATCCTAGGAGGAGTGAGAAGATTGAATACAACTGAATCTCCTCTCTTCCTCCTTACCTAGGAGTATGGACAAGTTTTCAGGCAACTCATTTTCTACAGGTTGTTAGGTCACAGGCACCATGACCTTGATGTTTCTTGTGGCTTGGAGGGTCCCAGCTCCTTGCAGTAAAAATATTCATGAAAAATTGAGTAGAAGTCAAGTGTTTGTCAACTGTGGGAGGGAGGGCTGCATGAAAAAGACAGGACTCAAGTTCACCTTGAGGTGTAGTCAGGATGAGCAGGTCCACCTGGCAGAGAAGAGAGTCTGTGCTCAGGCACAGGTATGGAAATTAATGAGACACATGTTGGTGGGAAATTGTGACAACTGGTTTCCAATGAACAGAGCACTTATGTTCAGGACAAGGCTCATGTCAGCAAGGCTATTTATAAAGCATTTATATCCCACGTGGAAGGACACTGCAAGCTTCTGAGCACTGGATAGGGAAAGTGATATTTTAGGAAGATTATTTTGATGAATGGGAAGCTTGGCGTCTCTCATTATATAAGTATTCTCAACTCCTGGGTTCTTATGAAGTGGAGCCTTTGTATCATTTTCATGCCAAGCAAATTCATTTGACACCAATCAACCTCTTCTTCATGACTGAAGGTTCTGGAGTTTAGGGTAAGCATAGGAATGAGTTAAGGAAAAATTGTCCGAAGCCTGCATGCAGTCAGTAGCTGAAATCAGCAGGCATTTTATCATCCCTGTGCCATGTGTAGTGGTTTTTCCCGAGTATTTTTTATCTGTGTTTGCTTCAATCTCAGGGGACAATCTGTTCAGTCACCAAAAGGGATACCTTCAAAGAGTTTTCTTGGATAAGGTCCACTCATGTGGTCAGCTGTGACCTCATCTTACTGCTCCAGGGGCCCTGGTTTGGGACTTGATATCTTGAGTTCCTGCTTGAATAGGGAAGCAGAGAGGCCATTCTTTTTCATGCTTCTCATTTTGGAACATGTCAGAAACCACCATTAGCTTGTTAAGTGTTTTTCCCCAAAATTTTTTTTTCATTTTTAAATAATTTAGCCCATTGGCCTGCTTATTGTCAAGAGCTGGTAGAGACAGCCAACAGCTCATATTCTTTTCACAAATAAACACAAAGTGGGAGGTTTGGGGAGGTGCAGGGGTGGGGAGAGTAGGGCTTTTCACTTTGCTGGCACAAGAGTTGGAAGTGTAAGGAAAGAATAGAAATACTCATTCAAATTTTCCTAAACTAAATTGAGAACTTGATGTTTCTACCAGTGACCATAATACTCATCTCACAGAAATGTTCACACTTCTCTTTCTTAGCTGTCTTTTCAAATTTGAAACTGTTGGAGCAGGCTCTGTATTCCTTTATTTTATTCATTCTTGAGAGTGAGGCTCCCTGGCAGACTCCCGAAACCCCTTGGAGGAGAAGCCACGTGTCATGGCACATTTCTGCTGCCCGGTGCAGCCAGAAGTGGAGGCAAATTCAGTCCCCTCCACTACTGAATTCACATCCTTCTCCTAGAGCACAAGGGCTGGGGCAGATTCAGTTTGAAGAGCAGCTGAGCCGATGGATGGATGGGAGCAGTGTGAAGGGACTGGGGGCAGGTCTTTTGTTGCATCCCCAGGAAGTGAGGCTGTGCGCGGGACCGGACCTGCTTCCAGAACAGGCCCCCACTGCCTGAAACAACTCATTCCCTGAAGAGCCTCTGACTCATGCCTCTAATAGAACTATTATGGTTTCTTGGCTGCAAAGTTGTCCTTTTGAAACGTAGGGTTTTTTTTTCTTTTTGCAATTCGAATTCTGAGTCATCTATATAGATTAATTCCCCTGCTTCCTGCTCTCATGGTATTTTCGAAGCTTTCTTCACAGTATCCCTTTACTCAACTAGATTTTAATCTCTATGCATGCAAAGGAATGGGTGTCTGCTCTATTTACGACTGTGTGTCCAGTGTCTGGAATGCTAAATGGAGCGTGGAGGCACATGATAATTTGTTGAATGAATGAATGAATGAATGATGTGTTTTTCCACTGTAGCCCTACCAAGCAAGAATGGTTTTTAAGAGGCATCAGACCTCCTAAAGCTGTAGCAGGTGGACAATTAAGTAACATGACCCAGAATTTCCCTAGGTTTTTATTTGGGGCACAATTCAGCAAGCATGGTCATCTGGTTTCTATGCTACAGTACAGTACAAGTAAATTGGAGACACATAGGTGGGCTGCTGCTGGAGAAAGGTGACTCGGATAGAAAAAAGAGGAACAACGTAAAGTGTGACAAAAGGCAGGCTTAACTTTAGCGAAGTGTAGGAGCATGAGGCTACTGAATTCAGGGGCAAGTCAAGCTCACAAGCACTGAGTTCACCCCTCTATTGTACTGAAATGTAACCATTGGGTTGGCAGTGAGAATTTTCAGTTATCTGGAAAGTTTACGGTGTGAACTGGTTTATTTCCAAATGATGCTGGGCCACGGAGGTATTAGCATGTCTTGGTATGTCAATTGTTTCTTTTAATCCTTTAGAAAATCCACCACTTATCTTTGACGTGCATAGTAATAATCATATCCTGTTCTGTTTCTACTTCACAAAACATAAGACAAGATGTTCTTCTATCTCCATAGCTTCCTTCTGAGCAGGAGGAGAATCTTCTACTAATTCTAATTCATAAAGAGCCTTTATGCACATCTGTATTGGAAATTTCCCTCAATCAAAAACAAAAACAAACAAACAAAGGAAAAGTCAAGAGAAGAAAGCAATGACAAGAAGTGATGCTGAGGGTACAGTGATGCTAAAAAGCACAATTCTGATTTTTACACACCTAATGAAGGAATAGAATAGATTTCACAGGAGAGAAAAATAGAGACATGCAACTGGGGAGAAGCTGAGGATGTTTTCTTAAGGCAATGGAGGGACAGGTTTTTGCCAACAGAACATGTGATTCTTCTGAACACCTTTTTATGTTCATATCACACTGAACAATATTTGATTCAGATTTCTAGGTAAGGAGGAAAACATTGTATGACTCAGGCCATAAAAGATGTCCCAATTCCAGAATTTAATATTTGAGGCACAAATATTGGGTGTCTCCTCATCTGTGCTAATTCTAAGCAGGCACCAGGTTGTCTACTGTGTGAGATGCCACTTATTTAACACCTGAAGGGAACATATGCTAAGCACTAAATATGTAATGTGAAATAACAAGAAATGGTTACACGCAAATTATGATTGGTAAACAACTTAAAGGAAAAAGTGAAATGAATGAAAAAGGAGAGATGAACTCTTCAACACTCAGCTTATATTGACGGTGAAAAGATTACAAAGAAAACCAGGTTTTCCATATTCTTTTCTAATCTTTGTCAACTGGAATGCATGTTTTACATAATTACAACCATAGTGTATGTGTATTTGTATTCATTTTTTTTACGACTAAGTTTTCCATGGAAGCTACTACTGGAAAAAAACTGCTTATTGTTTTGGGGAAAAAAATAATTAGTTCATCTCACCCCATAAGCTAATTTAATCTGCAGATTGACTAGACAATAAAATGCAAAAGTGAAACTTCTGTTAGAAAATAAAATGGAATAAAAAGTAAATGATACAAAACACTAATTTGAAAATATACATGCACCCTAATGTTCATAGCAGCCCTATTTACAACAGCCAAGACACAGAAGCAACCCAAATGCCCACCAACAGACGAATGGATAAAGAAGATGTGGTATAAACACAATAGAATATTACTCAGCCGTAAAAAAGAATAAAATTCTGCCATTTGCAGCAATGTGTATGGACCTAGAGAATATTATGCTTAGTGAAATAAATCAGAGAGAGAAAGACAAATACTGTATGATATCACTTATATGTGGAATCTAGAAAATAATACAAATGAACGTATATGCAAAAGAGGAACAGACTCACAGATACAGAAAACAAACTTGTGGTTACCAAAGGCAAGAGAGAAAGGGGAGAGGGACAAATTAGGGGTATGGGATTAACAGATACAAATTCTATATGTAAAATAGATAAGCAACAAGGATATATTATATACTACAGGGAGTTATAGCGATTGTCTTGTAATAACTTATAATGGACTATAATCTGTAGAAATACTGAATAGCTATGTTGTATACCTGAAACTAATATAATATTGCAAATCAACTATACTTTAATAAAAAGTAAATCATACCATTGGGAAAAAATCCAAATACAAAATACTTAGAAATAAAATGTATAGGTCCTATATGAAGAAAACTAAAAACTGTTTTGGGGGAACTAAAGGAAGACTTGATTAAATACAAAAACCAGGTCATGTTAGTGGATAGAAGGCTTAATATAGTAAAGTTGTCAACTTCCCCCAAATATCTATAGCACTAACATATTTAATCAAAATGCCAATAGGATTTCTCTTTGAATTAGGCAAAAATGCTTCTAAAGTTCACATGGAACAATTAACATAGGTGAAAATTGAAGAAAATGATGAAAAGGAAGGGAATAAAAAGGCTCTGTTGTATCAGAAGAGTAAGATATAATACTATAACAAATAAAATTGTATGGAACTGGTCCAGAAATAGACAAAACAGATAAATGGAAACATAATAGAAATGGACCCAAGTATATATATATTTGAACTTAATATATGATAAAAAAAAAGACTAGCTAAGCATTTGAAAAAAAGAAAGTTAGACTACTAGTCCATACCTTACAATAAAATATATTCCTGCAGGATTAAAGTCTTAACAGTAAAAGAGAACATTAATAAAATACAAAAAGAAATATAAGTAAAAATATATCATCTTGAGGTGAGGAAGGCACCAAAGCACAAATCATAGAGGAAAGGTTTGAAATTGAAACAATCTAGGTAGGGAGAAAATATATTTTAATTTCAAATATATACATATATATTTAAATATATATATATTTAAAAGGTGAGTGACAGAATATGTGATAAAGTGACAGATGTAGAGTTATCTTTCTTAATATATAAAGAGACATTAAAGCTCAACTAAAAAATGGCATTACTATTACAAAAAAATTTTTTTTGTTTTTTCATTTTCATTCAGTTAAAATATTTTCTAATTTCTATTGTGATTTATTGTTTTACCCATGGGCTTAGAAATATAATGTTAATTCCAAACATTTGGGTATTTTTCAGATATAAAATCTTCCTTTATTGGTTTCTAATTATTTCTATTATAGTCACAGATATTATTCTGTATGATTTTAGTACAGTTCATTTTATTGAGATTTATTTTATGGCCTAGTGTACGGTGTATCTTTTTAAACATTCCACATGCACTAAAAAGAGTATGTATTCAGCAATTGCTGGATATAGTGTTCTATAGATATTAGTTAGGTCAAGTGGGTTTGTATTGTTTTCAGCTCATTATATTCTTACTGATTTTTGTTTAATTATTCAATCAATATTTCTATTTTACTCTGAGGCAAAATGTATTTATCTGGTTGCTTAGAGCTGCTTTAAAGAGATTTGGGGCTCATCACTAATTCTTTTACACTGATTATGCCATTTCAAATTCCCTAACTCTTTGTTTTTTGCGGTACGCGGGCCTCTCACCGTTGTGGCCTCTCCCGCTGCGGAGCACAGGCTCCGGACGCGCAGGCCCAGTGGCCATGGCCCACGGGCCCAGCCGCTCCGTGGCATGTGGGATCTTCCTAGACCAGGGCACAAACCCGTGTACCCTGCATCGGCAGGCAGAATCTCAACCACTGCGCCACCAGGGAAGCCCCTAACTCTTTGTTTTGATTCCTTGCTTTCATGACTGGATTTCACCATCAAGTATCAATAGTTTCTTTGAAAGTGTGACTTAAAGGAGCCTGAGATTTTTCATGTTTTTAATTTTCTACCTGTGGTTTTTATACTTAACAACTTGTCTATTTTTGGATCGTTTCATTTCTTCACATGTTGGTACATATTATTCCAATGTCTTCCAGAATTAAATATTCTGTGGACAAGTCTGAGATCATCTTGAATTTTTGCCCTTATTTATAAATTTCTTTCCTGTCTGGATGTCTTCCTTTATTTATTTTTAAACTTACATATTTTGATATGAAATATAGTACATATATAAATACCTTTATTCTTGAAGTTTAATAGTTTAGCCAAACTATGTCACAATGTTATGTTGTATCAATTTTACCAGGTATGTACTATGCTCCTTCAAGTTCACAGACTCTGATCCATCTTTATTTCAGGGTAATTCTATCTGATTATATATCTCTGAATATCATTTTTTTTTCTTCAAGGAAATAAATATATTTAGGTTGAACTGTCTTTGTCCCCTATGTCTATTATATTGGCTTCATTCATTTCATTTCTTTCATTTTTCTTATGTATTTACTCTTTTTATTTCAAGATGTCCCTCCATACCATTAATTTAAAATTTGGCCATATCTTTTTTATCCCTTGTTGGACCTAGATTACTTATCAGTATAAATGGTGAGGGTTTTTTTGTATTCTTAATATGCTTTCTTCATTCTCCATCTCCTTTTCCATTGTCATGTTGTTATATCACCTTGCTTTTGCACTCTTAAGTTATTGAAGTAATATTCTTATTAAAGTTCTTTTATAGTACACATTCTAAGAGACTTTGCTTCTGTTTCTTGAGTTCTATTCCACTCCGACTCGTTCATATTTTTTGCGTGCTATATTCCTATATCTTCTTTTCCTCAAAACTATATATACTTTCTATTTAATTTCTTTTAATCTTGTTTATGCTTGGGAATCTTTTATCCAAACTTTTATTTTCTGTAATATAACATGAGCCTTGACACTTTTGCCACTTATAGCAGATGCTTTTAATACCCCAGCCCCTATTACCTTTACTCACCTGAGTATACATGAAGCTGCAGACAGTTCCTGGCATGCTGACAGCTTCTCAAGCACCTGCATTTCTCCTCTTTACTGCCTGAAGCCCTTCTTTGGTATTATGGGAGTTTACTTGGTTGTGTGCAAGCACACTCCAGAAGTATGACTGGAATTATGCTCCTGGGGGAAACCCTTAACTGACAGGGGATGAGAGTCAGTGACTAAATGCTCATTAGAGAGTTTCAACCACAGAGAATATACTGGGCAGGTGAACATGATAACTCAGCCATTAGAGATAAGCTGGTTTCTGTCCTCAGCCTCCATCGTGCTTGCACAATGAGTCCATGAACAGTGTAGCAATGGTGTCAAGCATGGAGACTCTATATGGGGTCCAACAAATTGAGCTGTTTCTCACCAAGGCTGATCTAGTAATTGCCATTACTCAATGTCCAACGTGTTGGCACAGAAAACGGTGTTGAGCACTTGGTTTGATATAATCATTCAAGGAGACTAACCAGTTATCTGGTGGCAAGTTGATTACATTGGACCCCTTCTATGCTGGAAGAAAAGTAATTCTTCCTTGTTGAGATTGGTAAGTATTCCAAGTAGTAGTTTGCCATCTCTGCCACAAAGTCTTGGCCAGCACCACTAACTGAAGGTAGAATTTCCGATTTACTATTATAAGATCCTGCTTAATGTTGCCTTGGATCAAGGGACCCAGGTATTTACTTTACCATAAGGAGGTGTAACAATGGGCAATGACCATAGAATCCATTGTTCCTGCCAAATATTGCATCACTTGGAAGCTGCCAGCATGATAAGAAGTTGGAATGCCATCTTAAAGATACAGATAAAGTTCTTGCTTGGAGAATAACACATTTAAAGGTAAAGGTATTTTACATAGTGCTGTGTCTCCAATAGACTATAATACAGTGCTTTGTCTTTGTTAGTGAAAACACAGGGGTGGAACCAATGCATAGAAGTTGAGCTGACTCTTCTCACCCTCACCCTCACTGTCGCAATTAGGGAATTTTTGTTTTCTATTCCTAAAACTTTAGGATCTTTAGAATTAAAGATCCTGGTCCCTGGGGGGACATTTCTACTAGGGGATACAATTAGGGTTCCATTGCACCTAAAGTTATGACTGTTGCTGGACCATTTCTGGAATCTCATGTCAATAGACGATCAGGCTAGAAAAAGTTAATGTACTTGTGGAGGTAATAAACCCTGATAATATGAGAATCTAACATTTTTCTTACAACAATGGGCATAGTTTGGAACTCAGTGGATCCACTGGGGAGCCTCTGATAATTCTGCACCTGATAGAAAGGCAATTTCTGCAGCTAAGAACTGACGATGTCAAGGCAATCAGGGATTCAGACACCCCAGAGATGGCCTCACAGGAGAGCAACCTAGGTAGCAAAAGTTCTGGCTGAGTGTGAGACAAAATCAGAAGGAGTGAGAAGGGAAGGAGAAAATAAAATCAGTTACTTGAGTTTAGCTGAAGCCAAAGGGACTTCTACTTCCCTCCATTAGTCCTTTTAGCTAAAGCAGCAGGGACTTCAACTTTCACCTTTAAGTATCATTAAAAGCATGGAATCAGAGTGGGGCATGAGCAGATCTGGGAACCACTTAGGGTGATGGTAGAAGATGTTGCTGATGGCATTCCCTATATCCCTTTGGCCTTCCTGAGTTTACCTGCCACTGTGTGGGGGAGTTGATACCTTCAATGCCTTAGTATCTCTGTTCTCCAGTGGGACAATTCTGAGGTGCATTCCACATGATTTCTCAGAAGGTTCCAGAATACTGAGCCTCAGTTGCCCATAGCAGTAACCTGATCAATACCACTTCTCCTCCTTATGGGCCTTTCTTACTTCCCTCTTCTCAATTCCTCACTTCCTTACTTGTGCTTCCTGGAATCACTTTCTATATAAGCCACTTGCATAAAAGTGCTTATCTCACTAAAATGTCTACTTTTGGGGAAAACCCAAACTAACACATCTCTTATATGAGACAAGTTTGTGGTTTCCCTCTAAACTACACTTTGATTCTTCGGTATTATTTTTAATCCACATTTCTGTTGGCTCTGAAAGGAAGGGCATGAGTCTTCTCTCTTTTTTATTGATCAGTATAGCTAACAGTTTGTCAATTTTGTGGATCTTTTCAAAGAAGCAACTTTTGCTTTCATTGATTTTCTCTATTGTTTTCCCTGTTATCCATTTCACTTATTTCTACTGTAGTCTTTATTATTTCCTTCCTTGGCTAGTTTTGGGTTTAATATGCTCCTTTGTTACTTTTTCACCCTGCTAGCCCTCAAGGTACAAATTTAAGTTATTGATTTGAGATTTTTCTTATTTTTTAATGTAGGTATTTATAGGTATAAATTTCCCTCTGAGTACTGTTTTCACTGCATTCTATAAGTTTTAGTATGTTATATTTTTGTTTTCATTCATCTTAAGGTATTTAAAATTTTTCTTTGTGATTTCTTTTTTGACACATTAGTTGTTTAGGAGTGCATCACTTAATTTCCACGTATTTTTGAATTTTCCAGTTTTTCTTCTACTATTGGTTTCTAGCTTCATTCCATTGTGGTGGGAGATGATACTTTAATTTTAAAGTATTTTGATCTTTTAAAAAATGTTCTGAGTCTTTTTTTGTGACCCAGTAATGGTCTGTCCTTAAGAGTGTTCCATGAGCACTTGAGAAAAATTTATATTCTCCTGTTGTTGGGTAGAGTGTTCCAAAGATATTTATGTCTAGTTAGTTTGTAGAGTTGTTCAAGTCCTCTATTTCCTTGGTGATCTTCTGTCTAGATGTTCTATTATTGAAAGTCATGTATTGAAGTCTCCAACTATTATTGTACAACTGTCTATTTCTTCCTCTGATTCTGTCAGTGTTTGCTTCATATATTTTTGTGTTCTGTTGTTTGATGTATATGTTTATAATTATTATAACTTTTTTTTGTTTTGGTCATGCCATGCGGTTTGTGGAATCTTAGTTTCCTGACCAGAGATTGAACCCTGGCCCCGGCGTTGAAAATGCCAGAGTCCTAACCACTGGACAACCAGGGAATTCCCTTATTATAACTTCTTGATGGATTGACTCTTTTATCATATATAATGCCTGTCTTTGTCTCTTACAAGAGTTTCGACTTAAAGTCTACTATGTCTGATGTTAGAGTAGCCTCCCCAGCTGTCTTTTGGGTACTGTTTGCATGAAATATCTGTTTTCATCCTTTCTTTTTCAAACTTTTTGTGTCTTTCCATTGAAAATGAGTCTCTTGTAGACAGCGTATAGTTTTCATGTTATTCTGTCCATTCTTCCAATCTCTGCCTTTTAAAAAAATAATTTATTTATTTATTTATTTATTTATGGCTGTGTTGGGTCTTCGTTTCTGTGTGAGGGCTTTCTCTAGTTGTGGCAAGTGGGGGCCACTCTTCATCGTGGTGCGCGGGCCTCTCACTATCGCGGCTTCTCTTGTTGCGGAGCACAGGCTACAGATGCGCAGGCTCAGTAATTGTGGCTCACAGGCCTAGTTGCTCTGTAGCATGTGAGATCTTCCCAGACCAGGGCTCGAACCCATGTCCCCTGCATTGGCAGGCAGATTCTCAACCACTGCGCCACCAGGGAAGCCCCCAATCTCTGCCTTTTGATTAGAGAGTTTAATCCATTTATAGTTAATGTAATTACTGATAAGGAAGGATTTACTTCTGCCATCTTACTATTTATTTTCTATGTGTTTTACACCTTTTTTTTCTTTCATTTCCTCCATTGCTGCCTACTTTTGTGTTAAGTTGATTTTTTTGTAGTGAACTGCTTTGATTCCTTCTCAGTTCTTTTTGTGTATCTCTTTCTAGATATTTTCTGTATGATTACCATGGTGATTACATTTAATAGCTTAAATTTATAGCAGTCTACTTTGAATTGATACCAACTTAGCTTCAATACCATACAGAAGCTCTGCTTCTAAATATCTCCACTCCCCTCTCCTTTATGATGATAGTGTCTGAGATTTTTCTAAGAAATAACCTTCAGAAAAGAAGAAAACAATAGGAGACACTTGGCCACTAGCAAGTGGCAAAAACAGTATGTGTTGGCATCTTGTTTCTGCATTTATATAGCACTTGTGCATGTCTCCTTGACTCTCTCTACTTGTCTCAAATTTGTCTTCTAGAGTTTTCTTGGGATTGTTGCAGCTCAGTTGCTAGCCTTTTATCTTGCTATTGGCTCCCTATGCATTTGATACTTTCCACAAAGTGTTCCAAGCCTGGGACACTGTTTTATATTTCTGTCCCATAATCTGCCTTCCTTGCCCTGGACTAGCTTCCTGGTTCCCCAGACAGGCTCCTGAGAGTTGAGGTCATGTTGGCCTATGGGAGACCGTCCTCTATTTTCAATAAATACTGGGTGAAGGTGGTCAAAAGGTACAGACTTCCAGTAATAAAATTAATTAATTCTGAGGAAGTAAGATACAGCATGATGACTATAGTTAACAATATTATATTGTTTATTTGAATGTGGCTAAGAGAGTAGATCTTAAATCTTTTTATCATAAGAAAAAAAACTGTAACTATGTGAGATGATGAATTAACTGAGATTATTGTGATAATCATTTCATTATCGACACATATATCAAATTATGTTGAACCCTTAAACTTAATGTTATATGTCAGTTACAGCTTAATAAAATGGAAATTTTAAATTAAAGAAAAGGTTAGGTAATGTTCCTCTGACTTAGTTTACCCAGGTAGCAGCAGCAAAAGTCTAGTGGTATGATTTGGATACTGTCCCTGATCACAAGGTCACAGGTGAAAAATCCTTCCCACAGTGATATCCTTAAAGAAAGATATTCCTCTTCAGCTCAAACAAGCTAGAGTGGCTTCTACGGTGTACAACTAAGAACGTTGACTGATAGAACCTCCATGATGCTGGATAAGTGACGTTTTGCTATATATTTGGCTTACGTTATTACAAGGAATTAAGACCAGGTAAATCAAAACAATAACAATAAATGTTAGGATAACCTGTGTAGAACCAAGTCCTGAGTGCTGCATGGAACATTCAAAATAGGAATTTCTTTCTTTCTACTAAGAGTCTGAAAACTCAGAGGTGGCCTGATCACTATACCCAGAAAGGAGTTTTTTGGGCACAAGACCAAGAGAAGTTTTTCTTATTAAATCATTTCTGCCCTTAAAATTTTGGCTCCTTGTAGCCCAGATCGATTTTTTCGTTTGTCAGTAATGTGCCAAGTCTATTACACAAAAGGTAAAATACAGCAAAACCAAATTGAAGTAGAATGGCTCTCCTTAGCAAACAACGTTTACTTTCTGCTAAATTCTGACTATTTCCTAAGAGCTCAGAGCTCCAGGGAGAAACCAGAGTGGATTTTATTAAATCTTTGATTATGGAACATTAACCTTGAAAACTAGAGTGCAATCTTCTTATTTTGCAGTTGGAGAGATAGTCTCAGTGAGGTAAACAACTTACACGAGGTTTCACAATTCTTTCAAGGCCAAAGAGCAGTAGAAAGTGACACCCCAAAATGTGACTGTGGGAATTCAGGACATGCCACCCCAAAATACACCATTTTGCTATACCGATTATTTTGAGATGTAGGCTTTTGAAAGACAGTAAATGCAGGAAGAGGCTTTCCCCAATTTCCCCTTATCTGCCAGAAGGTAGATCCTCCAAAAGGAACTCAATTGTCATCAGTCCCCTTCCCAGAGTTCCACCAACTGGGGAAGATTAAAACTTTTATCACAGGAGAGGAGCCTTGAAGTTGACACCACACACAGACACACTTTGCCACAAACGATCATAACTCCCATCTATTCTTCTAAGGGTCCGTTCATCTTTTACCCAAATCATTTGCTCTCCCATAAGAGGTCTACATCCCTCTCCCCTTTCCCTGTTAAGATGGTATTTCATCCTGAATTCTAAAGCCACCTCTTTGAGTTACTCATTTTCCCTGGGTATCTCCCGTGAATATGAGTATACATGTCAATAAACTTCTGTTTGTTTTTCTCTTGTTAATCTGTCTTTTATTACAGGGGTCTCAGCTAGGAACTCAGAAGGGTCGAGGGAAATTGATTTTTCCTCTCTTACAAGGCAGATCTAGATTAGAAAAATCCGGGTACACCATTCTTTCCACAGGTGCATCTTCTGTTCTAAGTGTAACAAGTGCTGTCCTGTCCAGCACGGGAGACATTTACCCATGGCAAGTCCTTTGCCTGTGGGTCCCAAATGAGGAATTTTACCGATGAAGTGGATTGACAAAGAGATGGAATTTAAAATGGCATTTATCCTTGGGAGGGAGGAAAATATACTGTACCGGATCAGGTTTTCTGCCTGGAAATGGCCCCCACGTTGCAGGAAGTTTCTTTCCCTTGCTCCCTTCTCCCCTGAACTCCACATTCAGTGGCATTTATTTTTTCCCCAGGTCCTTTCAGTTTCTGCTTAATGAGACCGGTGGTTGCTGAGAGTTTGATCGACACTTGGTATGTACAGCTTGTATTCATCTTCCTGAGAAAAGGCATTGCACAAAAAAGGATTGCCAATGGCAACCATGGTGGCATTTCTGAGAGCCCCAGCAGCATTCCCAGCAGCTCCATTCCCCACCCCAGTGGAAGGAAATGCCACTGTCTGACCAGCGGATGGAGGGAGGCGTGACTTCTACAGTAATTAAAATATTCCTATGCAGGGAGACCTTGAGTTCTTTTCTTGTCACCCATCAGACCTCATTACTTTTTACCCACATACAGTCCTCCTGATTTCCAGGATACCTAAGCCAAGTCTAGGCTGGAGGGAAATACTTTTGGAATAAAATCAAATCAGTTGCAAATGAGTTACAACATCTCAATTGCCTTAATAGATCAAACAAAAACTTCACTGTGTGTTCCAGACACCCGGACTGATCCACTCCGTAAAGTTCCCCCAGCTACAAAAATGCAGATCTTTGGCCGGCCTATAGCAAGGTCCCAAGCAATGCCCTTGGGGGCTTAGCCAGGACACAGGGACTTGGAATGGAGCTTGCTGAGCGTGTGGCCTGGCCAGGATGGTGTAACTAGCAAGCAAGCTGGAACACGCTCTCCAGCTTCAGGCCAGGGAATAGCTATGTCAGGCCAGGAGTAAAGAAAATAGATTTCACTTACTCTGTACCCTGTGTACTGCCTGGGGAGAGAGTGGGCAAGTGAAACAGTTTTTGTGTGTGTGTTGGTAGCACTTTGGTAGCTCCAGCAAGTCTCTGCCCAGGCCCTCCCTTCACTTCATCCCAGCTTCCCTCCCTGTCTTCTCTTCAGAATAAATGTGCATACCGTAGGCAAAGATCTCCTTGTTTCAAGTGAGCTTCATTTTAATATAGCTACATGGTCCTTCAAATTCAAACTTTAAAAACAGGTAGATTGAGGTGAGATTTATAGAACAACCCTTCAAATAGAAAAAGTTTTATTGGTAACTGGTTTACCAACTGACATAAAATAAACTGCACGTACTTAAAGTTTAGGTGTAGGTATATGCCCATGGAATCATCACCACAATCAAGATAAAGAGTATATTCATCAACTCTAAGAGTTCCCTTTTGCTCCTTTGTAATTCATCCCTCTCCCCTCTTCCTGCCCACCCATCTCCACACTCCCCTGGCAATCACAGATCTGCTTTCTTTCATATTAGATTCATTTTCATCTTCTAGAAATTTATATAAGCCATACATATATACTTTTTTGGGGTCTGGCTTCTTTCACTTAGCACAATTATTATGAGATTTATCTATATGGAGTGGACTTTATTAGTTTGTATATTGAAAGAATTGTTCAATTTTATCTAAGTTGTTAAATTTATTGGCATAAAGTTGCTCATAATATTTCCTTTTTATTCTTTTAATGTCTGTAGAATTTAAGGTGCAGTCACCTCTGTCATTCCTAATATTATTGATTTTTGTTTTCTCTGTTTTTTTTCCCCCTGATTATTCTGCTGAGACATTCTTCAATTTTATTGATCTCAGGCAAGCAACTTTTGGTTTCATTGATTTCTCTATTGGTTTTCTATTTTCTGTTCATTAATTTTTGCTCTGATATTTATTACTTCCTTTCTTCTGCTTTATTTTAATTCCTTGGTTTAATTTGCTTTTCTATTTTAAATTTCTTAAGGTGGAAGCTGAAGTCATAGAGTTGAGAACTTTCTTCTTTCTAATATGGGTAGCTACTGCTATACATTTATCTCTAAGTACTGCTTTAGCTGTATCTCACACTTGTTTTTTTTTTTGGCGGTATGCAGGCCACTCACTGTTGTGGCCTCTCCCGTTGCAGAGCACAGGCTCCGGATGCGCAGGATCAGCGGCCATGGCTCACGGGCCTAGCCGCTCTGTGGCATGTGGGATCTTCCTGGACCAGGGCACAAACCCGTGTCCCCTGCATCAGCAGGTGGACTCTCAACCACTGCGCCACCAGGGAAGCCCTATCTCACACATTTTGATGTCATGTTTTCTTTTCTTCTTTTTCATTTAAAAATATCTTTTAATTTTTCCTTGATTTCTTTTTGACCCATGGATTATTTAGAAGTGTATTACATATACATATTAAATATATACAATTATTGTCAATTATACCTAACTAAAGCTGTCAAAAATATGTATTAATTAGTTTTCAAATATTTCTGGATTTTCCAGCTATCTTGCTGTTATTGATTTCTAATTTGTTTCATTTTGGGCAGAGAAATGCTTTGTATGATATGAATCCTCTTAAATTGACTGAGATTTTTTTATTGCTCAGAATATGGTCTATGTTCTGTATGTATTTGAAAATAATGTATTCTCTTGCTGTAGAGAGTGTTCTAGAAATATCAGATAGGTCAAGTTGATAGATAAGTGTTGTTCAAGATGTCTGTATTTTAACTGATTTTCTGTCTACTTTTTCTAACAATTATTGAGAGATAGACATTGAAATCTTACAGATTTGGTTAATTTCTCCTGAAGTTCTGTCAGTTTTTGTTTCATACATTTTTGAAGCTCTGTTATTAGATACTTACATTTTTGTCATGTCCTCCAGAACAACTGGTTTATCATTATGTGATGAGCTTCCCTATCCTTGGCAATAGTCTTTACTCTGAAACTACTGTCTGATATTAAAATTGTCACACTAGTTTTATTTTGGTTAGCTTCCTATACCTGCTGTAACAAATTACCACAAACCTAGTGGGTTAAAACAATACAAATTTACCTTAAAGTTCTGGAGGTCAGATGTCCAAAATCAGTCTCACTGGGCTGAAGTCAACGTGTTATCAGAATTGGTTCTTTCTGGAGGCTCTAGGGGAGAATCCTTTTTGTTGCTTTTTCTAGCTTTTCTAGCTCATGGCCCCTTCCTCCATCTTTAAAGCCAACAGCATAGTGTCATTACATCCCCTTAATTATCTCTGCTTCCATTGGCACATGACTTTTTCTGACTCTGACTCTCCTGCCTTTCTCTTATTTGCTGAGTAAACTTTATTAGTTTGTATCTTTCAAAGAATTGGTCCATTATACCTAAGTTGTTAAATTTATTGTGATTACACTGGATCCACCTGGATAATCTCCCCGTCTCAAGATCCTTAATTTAATCACACCTGTAAGATTCCTTTTGCCATGTAAAGTAACATATTCCCAGTTTCCAGGGATTAGGACATGGATATCTTTGGGGGGCCATTATTTAGCCTGTCATACCATACCATTCTTTTACTTTTAACCTATTTTTTCTTACATTTAAAGTAGGTTTATTGTACCTTTAATGTGACTATGGATACAGTTGAGTTTAAATCTTCTCTTTGCTTTGTGTTTGTTATTTGTCTCATCTATTCTTTGTTCTCTTTTTCTTCTTTTTGTCCTTAATCTATTTGGGCTGCTAAAAAAAAATACTACAGACTGGGTAGTTTATAAACAACAGAAATTTATTTCTCACAGTTCTGGAGGCTGGAAGTCTGAAATCAGAATGTTGAGTTAAGGCCCTCTTCCCAGTTGCAGACTTCTTATTGTATCCTCACATAGTAGAAGTGGATGGGGATATCTCTGGAGTTTCTTTTATAAGAGCACTAATCCCATTCATGAAGACTCTGCCCTTGTGACCTAATCACCTCCCAAAGACTCCGCCTCCCAATATCATCAACTTGGGCATTGGGATTTCGACATAGCAAACATTTTTTTTTTTTTTTTTTTTGCCGCACAGCATGCAGGAACTTAGTTCCCCAACCAGGGATCAAACCTCTGCCCCCAGCAGTGGAAGTGTGGAGCCCTAACCACTGGACTGCCAGGGAATTCCCTATAGCAAACATCTTTAACTTATCACAATATACCTTCATGTGATATTATGCCACTTCATAAGCAATGTTAGAATACTTCCATTTCTTCTTTCTGACCTTGTGCTATCATTGTTTGTTGTTCTTTATCTGTTTCTTACTTTTACATACATTATAAACTTTACAACACATTTTTTTGAAGTCAATTGTCATTTAAAGAGATTTAAATAATAAGGAAAAATATTCACATATATTTACCTAGTTACACTTTCTGGTGTTCTTTATATCCATGTGTATATTGAGATTTCTGTCACATACAATTTTCTATCTGCCTGAATCACTTCATTTGATATTTCTTTTAGTGAAGGTCTGCTGGTAATATACTCTTCCAGTTTTTATATCTCTGAAAACAACTTTATTTTACATTTTTAAAAAAGCTTTTTTTTTCTGGGTATAGAATTCTATTTGAGTACTTTAAATATGTTGCTGTAGATCCTTTTGACTTGCATTCTTTTCACTAGAAGTCTGCTATAATTCTTAACTTTGTTTTTTTGCACATAATGACTGTATTAATAGGCTGTAAAGGTCACACAATGACCTTCCTCCATGCTTTCAAGATTTTCTCTTTACCATTGGTTTCATGCAATATCATTATGATGCACTTTAGTTAGTTTTCTTCATGTTTCATGTACTTGGATTTTGTTGAATTTCTTAGATCTATGAGCTTACAGTTTTCATTAAATTTCTAACAATTATTTTTATTATTATTAATCATTATTATTTCCTCTTCCTAACTCAGGAACTCTAATTACACATATATTAGGCCACCTGAAGTTGTCCTACATCTCACTGATGCTCTGTTCATCTTTTTTTTTTCAGTCTTTTTTCTATTATAGTGTCATTTTGAATAGTTTCTATTATAGTGTCATTAGTTTACTGATATAACAGTATGATCCTTTTGGGTCTTGCTTTAAGTTTTATTAGGCAGGACTAGGACAGCTTTTAGTCTGTGGCTAATTTTCCCCCATTATCAAGGTAAAACTTTTTTGTGTACATGCTCCCTGAAAACCATGAGGTTTTATCCTCTGGTTTATGGAAACAGGACTGAGGTTTTGTTTTGCTTTTTTGACATTGTCGGATCTTTGGGTACTGTTTCCTCTAATCTCATTGGGTATTTCACCTCTGCCTTGAGACATTTCCTCACACACAAATATTGCTCAGTACTCACAACAGACTTGGTGAACCATCTGCAGATCCCAAGAGCTCTCTGTGAAGCCTTGTTCTTTCCAATACTCTCCCCTGTAAACTTTAGCCACTTTGGTCTCTTTGACTCACAGCTCCTTCTCTTCAACTTGGGGACAATGCTGGCTCCACCTAAATTTTTCATTCCTGTCCCACATTTTGGAAACTTTCTCTAGGCAATAAGCCATGAAAACTATAGGACTCGCTTCATTTGTTTCTCATCTTTTACCGTTTGTTGTCCTTGTTTAATGTCCTGAAAACCATTGTTTCATATATTTTGTGGGGGGTTTTTAGTTGTTTCAAGTTGGAAGGTAATTTCAGTCCATGTTACTTCATCTTAGCTCCCAGTGGCAGTTTTATAATCTTTCATTTAGTTTTTGTTTTAAACTCAGTGTTTTTTTAAGTAGAAACTCCACTATGATATTTTCAGTGTTTGTGTATTTCCTTCATTAAGAGACTTGGTAGAGGATGATGGCTAGAATCTGTGAACAAAAGTAAAGATGCCATTTCCCAAAATGCAGTACCTCTGAAATAAGAATGGAAGTCATTTAGAAACTAGTCCTGTTTATAAAAATTAATGTTCTCACCTACACTTATCTACCTATTATGTAAATGTTGAGAGAGTTTTCCAATTTTCATGTTTCTGTGTGCCTTATGAGCAGAGATACTAACTGACCTTGGTTTTTAACTATCTTCTCAAATGTCTATATAGCAAACAGCTTGGAAGATAGAGATAGAATCTTCTTCTAGAACAGAAGACTGGTTTGCCTACAGTTTGATACAAAAAAAATGTCTTCCACTGGAGACAAGGCTAGGCAGGTTTGCTTGTTGGCCATTATAAAAGATTCAGGTTCCCTAAGCTTTCCTGTAAAGCAGCCCACCCCATGTGCAGGTGTCACTTGGCCCTCTCCTCATTGCCATGTGGGAATTTGGGCTTGGGGAACCGGCGCAAATAATCTGATGTTTCTGCTGTTTGCCATGTCATGAATAATAAAATCCTTTGTTTCCACAAATTGTCTGATGTTTCTGCTGTTTGCCATGTCATGAATAATAAAATCCTTTGTTTCCACAAATAGTCTGATGTTTCTGCTGTTTGCCATGTCATGAGTAATAAAATCCTTTGTTTCTGACCTAGGAATCTTGTGTCTTCTGCCAGCATCCATGAAACTGTGTCAGACTATCTTGCTTGCTTGTAAGAGGGTAAAATATCAGATCCTTCATAGTTTTTGACAGTAAACTTGGATACAATTACCTACGCCACAGGCATTTTGACTATGCTTCCTTATTCCAACAAGATCCCAACTTATAGAAAGTGGCATAGATGGGGAGACATGGCAGGACTCAGAGTGAGTGGCAACTGTAGTAGGACCATATCCTGTGATTCCTGACGACGTAAAGCAATGTACAAACACCAGGTGGTGTTACTGTACTGTATTTAAAAGGGATTTGGGGAATATTCAATCTGGAGAAGCAAAGATGTTGTAAGGCAAGATAGCCATACTCAACTATTTAAAGAGATTTGAAACAAAAGGTAGAAATATGCGTTATGGGGGACTTGCAAGACCTATTCATCTTTCTAGTCCCATATGGGTGCTGCACATAAAATCAGATGTGACCCACAGGTAGTGGGAAAGGAACAACTGCCAAGGATAAATCTCATGTGCATATCACCAATGACCTTTCTGCCTTGGATAGGAAAACCAAAAATACAGAAGTATAAAGGTCATAATCCCTCAGCTCGGCCATATGGCCCAAGGGGAGTATCTAGGGGTTGTCTTTGTGCCCTGTACATAACCCCTCTGGCCTTAACATTGTAGTATCAGACCTCTCACACCCTAGGGCTTTCTTTCAGCAGGTGAGCAGTGCCTGGGGATTAGTCTCATGTCCCCCACCCAGTAGTCCTCAACCAAAGACTGATGAAAGTTGTGTATAAATCCTTCAGCTCCCTCACCTCTTGGATTTGGTAACTTCCAGGCACATCTTCTGAATCCTTGTTCCAAAATGGTTCTATACTTGAGTTATTCACAGCTCCATCATGCACTGTTCATTCACTGCCTTCTCTTTCCTGTCTCACTTCCCTTCTCTTCTTCCAGTGTTTCCTGGGGTCAACCTCACTCCCTCCCCCCCCCGCAAAACGTCTTATACTCGAATCCTTATATCAGGATCTGCAACCAAACTAAGCAGGTAAAGGGAAGGAGATAGGAACAGAATGAAACATTACATTTGATATACTGTCCCATTAAAATCGGAGTATCAAAAAGAAAGTTGAGAATCCCCCCAGTGAGGCTCTGGAGCTAAAGTGTAAGGCAGTTACTGGCAAGAAGAATGGGTTTTTAAAACGTTCCTTAGGACAGTGATGAGTCCTTTGAAGGAAAAAATTGCCCTGAAAATGCGTGCTCAGGAACATAAAACAGATGTCTTTAAAAGCCTATCAGTGAGGCTGGGAGCCCAGAGGGCTTTGATGGTTCCAGCCTTGTGCCTTATTTGCTGGCAAGCTATTTCAGATTTGCCAGAGCTCCTGGGGTTACCATAGTATTTGTAAACAAAACTCTGTGGTCAACAGACTCCGGAGTGGTACAACAATGCAAAGGGAAGTTTAAGGGAGGCAGGGCATTCTTGCTGGGAAAGTCTTGGAAAATGACATCTTAAAAAGGTCACAGAACACAAAGCAATGCAACTGGCTGCCTTACTGACTGGGATCAGCCACTCACTTGACTCAATTCCCTCCCTCGCTGCTGCTCCCAGCACCCCACAGATGTTCCCTGCAGATGTTTTACCGCTCCTCCATAAAGACAAGAAGGAAGTCAAAATCATACGAGAAAATGTCCCAGGTGCCACAGGGATATCGCCAGAGGACACCCTCCTCTGGGTTCTCTGAAAATCAAGGTCATCGAGCCTTCTGCAGAGCAGTTCAGAACTGCCTGCTCTTCTCTATCCTCTAAAAGACATTGATTCCACAAATAGCTATCGCACATCTACAAAATGCTGAGCTTGGTGCCAGATACTGAGGGTTGTAAAGATGATTAAGATACTGCTCTTGTCCTCAGGAGGTCACTGTCTGGGAGCATTTGGGGTGGGCAAGCAACACTGGGCCTAGTGAAAGAGGTCAGCAGAGGAAGGAGTGGGGAACTGAAGATGGCTGGGTCCTCCTTGAAGGGCAGGAGGGGCTAACCATCACAGTATTTCCTGAGCCAGGCACCATTCTAAGTGCATACATACATTAACTAATAAGCAAATGCATGAGACCAGTACTATGACTCTCCCTAGATGGATAAACTGAGAAGTTAAGTAACTTGCTTAAGGTCACAGAACCAGGAGTCAAGGCCTCAGAGTATCATCTTAATGACCGCACAGTGCTGCAGGGGGCCATCTCCGGTAGGCTGCTCCAGGGTTAAGACTATGAGAAATAGGTATGGATTAGTGAGCTTTAACCTGTCTTATAGGTGCTCCAGCAGAGCGTAGACTAAAGTTCCCAGTGTGAGACTAGAATCCAGGGTTTCCCAGGAAGAAGCATCCAGAGACATTAGAGTTCCAATAAACAAAATGATCACAAAGTTTCTATTTTAGGTAACTGCTTCTAGAACATGTTTAGAAATCCTTCTTCTCCCAAAGATGATGACTAGGGTTCAGGCAGGTACCAGAGGTGTATGCATTAAAATGCAAATGAGACAGGATCCTAAAGAGCCATGATTTTAGTCCACCAGGCTTCTCAGAGCCAAATCATTTTCTTTATCTTGAAAATGGAGAGATTTGAGGGTTTGGGAACAGAGCGCCTTAAACAAGACCTGGCATGCTAGGGCTGGCCTGAGGCAGAGCTGAGAAGAAGCAGTTTTGCAGAAGGAAACATGCCTAGAAAGTTGAGCATATATTTAATCCAGAATGAATGTTTTGACACTGGAGAGATTGGGTGACTCCAGGCAAGGGGAGCCTTGCTAAGAGCAAGTATTATAGAATTGACTGAGGAAAAAATGGGCTTCTCGCAGGTTAGGTGGTGAGGAATGTGACTTGTGGGCTTCAAGTTCAACAAGGAGTCCTGGATCAGGGTGAGAAAGTGTCTTCTTCAGGACCAAGATGGGACTAAAGGAATGACCTTAGCCTTGGCCAGAGGCATGGAAATCAGCTATGCTGGCCAGTGGGACAGTAGCTTTGAGGGTCAGGACCTCCAGTAGGGGCCTGTGGCCTGGCAGAAAGAAGGAAGATGGGGAGTGCCCGGGTGGCACTGTTAAAGCGTCTTTAAACTGAAGCCAAGCTACTGAGTAATGTGTCACGGCCCTCAACCCTTCTCACCATGAAATTTCCTCACACTGCAGCCATTTGTTTGGGATCTTGAGCTGACAGTGTGTGCTGGTCTTAAAAAGGGCAGATCCAGAGGAGAGAGGAAGAGAGGAAAATTAGCCCTCAACATGCTCATCAGTGGGGAATCCCTTCTAATCACTTTCCTTCCCTCCTTTCATTAAAAAAAAAGTAATAAATACATATAGTTTAAAGGATCAGAGAGGTCTATATGATTTGTTAGAAAAGCAGCAAATTGTATAACATGACTGCCCTGGGAGGGGCTTTGGGGGTCTAACTAAAATATAGAGTTTCACCCAATCCTATTAATTTCAGCTACCCTGTTCAGCACCTACTCCTAGAGGTGACTTTGCTGTAAATTTCTCAACGTTTTGAGGTTTTCTTGGTGCAGATCACACTAGTTCTCAGCTTTCTGGCGTAGGGAACACATTCATGTATTTTCTACTTTCTGAAATTTTGCTCTGAGTGCCTCCTCTCATGGAAACCAGCCTTTTAGATTTATACCTTAAGAAAATAATTCCTTTACTGGCATTTTTAGTAGTGTTTTGGGAGGGAAGGAAAGTAGAAGGCTGTGTTCAATCTGTGGATTTTACCAGAACTAACCTCTCTCATTTTTAAAAAAAATTCTCTTTAGTTGGTGACGATGACAACAGTAGGAACCAATATAAGTGGGATGTGTGTTCAGTTGACCATCTGTCTAGTTGGTCAATCAGTCTGTCAGTCGGTTGGTCAGTCTGTCCATCAGTGTCTTAGGAAGGGCCAGCTCCCCATGCTCAGGGATTCCTCATCTATGTTAGTCACAACCAACATTAAGTGCACCAACGTTCACATTATAAGGGTCCCAGAAGGAGAAGAAAGAAAGAAAGGGCCTGAGAAAATATTTGAAGAGATAATAGCTGAAAACTTCCCTAATCTGGGAAAGGAAACAGTCTCCCAAGTCCAGGAAGGGCAGAGAGTCCCATACCAGATAAACCCAAGGAGGAACACACTGAGACACATATTAATCAGATTGACAAAAATTAAAGACAAGGAGAAAATATGTTAGTCACAACAGTTTTAGTTGATCTCGGTTTCTAAAGAGATACTAAAGCAGATGGGAGGTGGGAGTGCAGAAATAAGATTACCTCTTCATCTTTCAGGAACAAATAGTGAATTCCCAGCCCCTCTTGTATTTTGAAGGAAGCTTTTACCTAATGCTTTCTGAATCCATACCTTAAAATTTTTATTGTCAAAGGAGCAAGCCACGGGATCTCCAGGATGCAGAGTAAAAGGAGTAAAGCTCCTTGTTGGATAGATGTCTCCAGCTCAGGGCAGAAGCCCAATAACAGCCTTCCCACACTGATAAACTGACTATCACCTAGGGAAAAGCCAGTGAGAAGTGACAAGAAATTAGCAACTTTTTCTTCAGTACACTGGAGAAGGCAGAAATTCTAGTTTGTGTGCTAACAGGAACTCAGGAAAAGAAGTAAATGCCCCTAACCTTCACATTTTCTACAACCAATGGCTACTTGTTTGGGGATACAAATAAACTCAAGCAAGGACTACATTATGTGCCCTGAGAGGTTCTCATTCATAGTGGACCCTGGGTGTGCACACTCTGTGGCCTGGGATCCAAGATGGCAACAGGGAGGGAGATGAGAGGATGGCTGTCTCAGGAAAACCTACCTAGCTTCCCAGGTGTGTTGACAGTTGGTGGGCCGTTGCACATATCCACAGTGCCAGGGCAGGAGAGCTTTTCCTGGAGGCAGTGGCACATGTGAGTTGACTCACAGCTTAACAGGAGTGGAGTCTGAGGAAGCAGCCCTAGGGATGCAGCTTCTCTGGATACTTGTCTCAGCATGTCATGCCATGTGCCCCACTTTACAGCTTTTGCTGCCAAGACATGGAATGACTCAGGATTGTCCCTTCTCAGAATTAGTCAGTCCTCCTCAATGGCCACCAGGAAGTTCAAGCAAGAGTGTTCAGGGCAGGCTTGGGAGCTGGAGCTGGCATTACCTAGGACTTATCTCCATTCTCTGAGGCCATTCCAGAGGTTTGGAGAAAATTTGTCCATGGAGTAGCAGGCTTGGAAATCAACTGAGGATGCTAGTTAAAAGTGAAAAGCCCAGGGCTCCCCACAGATTTCCCAAATTAAAATTTCTTGAGTTTTAGAGTAGACATGCCTAGCCAACTTCACTTTCAGAAAACAAGGTTCTCCCTTCCTTCACTGTTGTTGTGAATATAAATTGGTCCAGCCACTGTGGAAAACAGTATGGAGATTCTTTACAAAACTAAAAATAGAGTTACCATATGATCCAGCAATCCCACTCCTGGGCATATATCTGGAAAAGATGAAAACTAATTCGAAAAGATACATGCACCCCAGTGTTCACAGCAGCATTATTTACAATAGCCAAAACATGGAAGCAACTTAAATGTCCATCGACAGATGAATGGATAAAGAAGATGTGGTACATATATACAATGGAATACTACTCAGCCATAAAAAAGAATGAAATAATGCCATTTGCAGCAACATGGATGGACCTAGAGATTATCATACTAAGTGAAGTCAGACAAAGACAAATATTAATTGATATCACTTACATGTAGAATCAATAATAATACAAAATGAACTTATTTACAAAACAGACTCACAGACATAGAAAACAAACTTATGGTTACCAAAGGGAAGCTGGGGGGAGGGATAAATTAGGAATTTGGGATTAATGGATACACACTACTGTATGTAAAATAAACGACAAGGATTTACTATATAGCACAGGGAACTATATTCAATATCTTAGAGTAACCTATAATAAAAAAGAATTGAAAAAGAATACCTATATCTCTATCTATCATCTATCTATCTATCTATCTATCTATCTATCTATCATCTATCACCAAATCACTTTGTTGTACACATGAAACTAACACAATATTGTAAATCAACTATACTTCAATTAAAAAAAAAGGTTCTCAGTTAATTTTTATACACATTAAACATTTGAGAAACTTTTTGGGCAGTGTTTCCCAACTTCCAGATGATAAGATTCACATACTTTCTAGCCTTTTCCCCTAAGATTTGATTTAGAGTGTCTGAGACGGAGTGTGGGAATTTGTATTTTCAGCAGGTACCCCAGGTGAGCCTTATCCCTAGGCTAAGGGGCGTGTGAGTACTGAGGGGTTGGCCCAGGGCTTCTCTACCTGACTTCCCTTGGAATTACCTGAGAAGTTTAAAAAAGTATGTACACCTAGTCTACTTCTGATGATTTCGATTTAGTTGGTTCTTATCCAGATAATTATTGTGCAGATATCTGGACTAGAAGAACCACCTATGCCTTCCTTCAAGCAGATCTGATTCTCATGGATTGGAGAGGGTAGTTTTTTGTTTGTTTGTTTGCGGTACGTGGGCCTCTCACTGTTGTGGCCTCTCCCGTTGTGGAGCACAGGCTCCGGATGCGCAGGCTCAGCGGCCATGGTTCACGGGCCCAGCCGCTCCGCGGCATGTGGGATCTTCCCGGACCGGGGCACGAACCCGCTCATCAGCAGGTGGACTCTCAACCACTGCGCCACCAGGGAAGCCCGAGAGGGTAGTTTTGATCGCTGAGCAGGAAGTATTTGGAAAGAGCCTCTTTTCTTTGCCAGAGCAGGAATAAACTTGAGAAACAATGATGGCAGTTTTGCGTCAATTTAAATTGCCATAGCACTTTTGCGTGATTTATCTAATTTGATTGTCACAATGTGGGGTTGTGATGTGGATACTTTCATACTGTCACTTTATGGATGAAGAGCTTGAGGCTCAGAGAGGCTCAGTTACCTGCCCAAGGTCCCACAGCCTGTCTGTGGGTATGTGTGGAAGCAGCATTTTGTCTCTGGTCCACTTAAACAAGCAGATGTATGCAAGAAAACGAATAATGGAGCATTTGCCCAAGGGATTGGGGAAGGACTGTTGTGCGTCTCAAGCTAGGGCTTGGAGAGGGAAGAGGAGGAAACAGTTCTGATGCTAACGTGATTGCTTTTATTTGCTCCTGCTGCTGCCAGTAGCCCTGGGCTGGATGTTTCCTTTGAAGTCTCCAGGATGAACATGACCTAAACCAGCCTACACTCGGCCTCTGCCAGACGGAGGCCACACTCCGCAGCCCTTGACTGAGGACAGGGTGAGTCGGGGCCACACAGCACATTTTTCTTTATACGAGACCTGCTGACCTTTTGGGGACTGATTCTTGACGTCACCAGTACCAGCGAGTGTGGCCAAGTGGACCCACCCACCCAGACCAAAACAGCAGCGACATAATAACCACTGACATTTCGCAACTTTCCCGAGGCTCCAGGAAGGGGGCAAGCTGTGGAAGAGGGGCATTCTTTTCCCCATGGCTCTTCACTGGTGCCCACACCAAACGACTGCTAGACTGGGACTTATTGCGCAGCAACAGGGACTCTGGACATGGACCAAGGGACAAGGAGACCCTCTAACCCACAGGGCTGGGGCTGGGTCACACCCTCCCTGCCTTGTGCTCTCATTCACAGGAGAACAAAGCCATCCATCCCAGCCCGGGAGGTCCTGGGGAGCGCAGAAGGTGCAGAGAAAAGGGATGCGGGCCTCAACACCCTTCACCAGGCCCAGGGCTGGCATCTGAGTGCTGTTTGCTTGCTGCTGTAACGAAGGAGACAACAAGAGTAAGGGTGAAGTGTGAGTGGAACCGTGGGGTGATCCAAGCGGGGCTGGCTCCCTGGAAGGCTCGATTGTAATTGGCCTGCGTTTCTTTCGCTGCCAGCTTATTTGGATCCAAAAATGGCATGGAATTGCTGGCATTAGAACTCCCTTTACCACACACGGGGAAATAATCCCAAACAGTCAGAGCAAGACGTGGGGCTGAGGTTTGGCTAGGTTAGGGGGTGGAAGGCACAGAAGGGTGCAGGGCAGTGAAAGGATTCTGTGTCAGGAGGAGACCATCATGCTTTCTAATCTCGTTCATCAGTGAAGTCACAGGTCCCCACGTGGGCCCTGGCAAGGCAAGAATGAGGTGCAGAGGAGGGAGGGAGGGTGAGAGGGCAAGAAACAAACTATAGTTAGGAAACGGACCCTGGGGAGAGAGGGATGCGGCTCAACTTCTACGCTTCCGGGGTGTGCCTCCATGTGTACACACACACACACACACACACACACACAGACACACACACACCCCTCTTTGCCAGCTCCCAGCCTACAAATTACCCATGGATTCATTTTTAGATTGTCATCTTAACCATCCTCTATTAAAATATAATCATCATTAAGAAGTGTTTTTGTGTGTTTTTGCCTTTGAGTCCCTTTCCTTAAACCACGTTAATGTGTTTGTACCACATTTAATAGATAATTTCACGTTTACTTATTTTTCCCTCTTAGTCACACTTTTGACCTATAATTGAGCATAAACGGCTTCATGGCTGAGAAAGTGCTGCTGGATTTCTTTCCTCCTCCCCACCTCTGAAGAAATGCTCCTTTGCACGTACCAGGTGCTTCGTAAATGCCTGATGGGTGATGTCCTCGTAGGAAGGAAGGAGCCACGGCTTTCCTGGGCAGTGGCAGAGAGTAGCTGCGTTTGGCTAGGGGCCCAGCAGCAGTTCTGCCTGTGTGAGCCTTGCCTTGGGTTCCGGAAGGTTCAGTCTGCATGACAGCCACCTGGTCCCACAAAGCTTGGCGTCTTCTCTCATCCTGAACTTCCCCATCTGGTCCAGCTGTAGCTCGGAACCCTGCAGGAGGACTGCCCTTGGGATATATTTTCCAGGCCCAAGTTCCAGGTGACACTGTGTTCTCAGGCGGTACTTCTGGTACTTTTGCTAAACTGACTTCCTTGTGTAGGGCCCAATGAAGGCGTCTGTAGCCCTCTACTCTGAGCCAAGAAAAGTCATGTTATAGCAAAGATCCCATGAAACCAGAATACCCACCTGCATGCTTTGAAGAGCATTTCAGAAAGTTCTCTGAGCCTTCCGAGCTTGCCATCTGTGGGAACATTTTTTTCCCCACCAGCCCCACCCAAGTGATTAATGAGATTCCCTGCTCACCAGAACTGCATTCCAGTGTCCCCTCATCTCCTAGGGGAGAGGGAACACACACCTGGCTGTGGTCGCACCTACCTGGAGTTTACACCGGTAAGAATTCCTAAGGAAACCTAACAATATGGTAAAGGAAAAGAGAGGCTCAGGCTATTAGGTTCTTACAGACTTACCACTGAAATGCTTTGCCATCTCGGCCTTAGTCTATCAAGCACGAACCCAGGAGAGGGCCGAGACCCTGTGTCAGTACCTCTAGGAAACACAGAAAGGCTTAAGGGGTTTGGGTTCTGGGACATGATAAATCCCAACGGTGATGGGAGAAGGCCGAGTCTTCCTAGCCAGAGCTTGGCCCTGAGCTTGGCCGTGTTAGCGTAGCCAGATGGCATAGGAGTCCAATAGGCACTTGGTCCTTCCCCCCGGTAGGCCTGTGAGGCCCTTCTTAGAAGAAAGATGCTGCTGCCTGGCCTTGGGGATTCTGGTGTCTTGTAGAGGCTGGGGATCTTCCCACCTAGAGGTTGTGTTCCCTGGAGCCAAACTCCCAAAGGCTAGAACTGGGATAATATAGAGGACTGGGGTGGGAATTTTTGCTGGGACATTCAGGGTTATAAAACTCCCAGAGAGCTGAAGGGTCTCGCTTCTTTTTTTTTTTTTTTTGGCTGCGCCCTGCGGCTTGTGTGATCTCAGTTCCCCGACAAGGGATTGAACCTGGCCGCAGCAGTGAAAGCCTGGAATCCTAACCACTAGGCCACCAGGGAACTCCCGGGTCTTACTTCTTTTCTATGATGTTTAATATGTTACCACAGCCTTAATCTATCGCAGTTCTTCTAAACTTTGGAGTACTTAAGAATAACCAGGAGCTTGTCAAAGAGGCAGAATCCCTGACTCCTGTTTCCAGACATCCTGGCTGAGGCCCAGCTGAGGTCCACCTGGGAATCAGACGCAGAGTCTACAGACTACGCTGTGGGGAAGCCAATACTGGTCAATTCCAAGGGCAGATGCTGCTCCTCAGTGACTTTCGTCCCCCTTACCACCCTCACCATCCCCGTCTGGGGAATATTCATTGTGTAATCGTCCAGGTTCAACTCACTGCGAAGTCAGCACATTCCTCACTAGACCACATGAGTTTCCAAGGACCCCAGCGACGGCAAGATATATGTGCGGCATGTGACTCTTGAACGCCTTAAATATGGTAGTGAGACTAAGGAACTGAAGATTTCGTTTTGTTGCATCTTAATTAATTTGAATTTAAATTTAAATAGCTACATGAGACCAGTGTCTACATTGCGGGGTAAGGCGGAGCCAGATGGGGGAAGCACCTGATCCGCTCCTGGTCCCAGATCAGATCACTTTTCATCAACCCCACTGGAAAACACCAAGTCTAAGAGCTGGTAGCATCTGGACATACACCTAGAAGCTCTTGGACAATTCATGAGAATCGACCACCTCTCGCACCCCTCCCTGTACCCAGCATGGTACCGACCTCTGCAATCACTGACCTGCTTCCACTCACGGAGGCCCTATCCCGAGAAGGGTATGCTGCCTTTTCCAGTAATCCTGGGAGAGCAAGGATGGGACTTTGTGCCACTGAAAATGGGCAAAATTGAGGGTGATAATGAAGCCAAACCTTGGGGCTATTGGAGCTGCCTTGTCTGACAGAGCCCAGCAATAGGGTGCAGAGGTGAAGAATCTGGGCTCTGAAGATGGGCAGCCTGGGTTGAATCTTGCCTCTGCTACTCGTCCTCTTCTGCATAACCCTGAGCAAATTACTTACCTTCTCTAAACTTTAGTTTCTTTATCTGTAGAATGGGGATGAGTACAAATTTCGAGCTTTGTGGGGTGGTAAAAAGTTAGCAGTTCTCAAACTCTTTGGTCTTCTGATTAATGAGGACCCTGCCACCCCAAATAATTTTTGGGTTTTGTGGGTTAAATCTATCAATGTATGCTATACTAGAAATTAAAAATAAGGACATTAAAACATTAATTTACTTAAATATAACAAGCATTAAGCCATTACATATTAATATAACATATTTTTGTGAAAATTAGCATGCTTTCCAAAACAAAAAGCAATTAGTAAAAAGTGTGACCTTGTTTTACATTTTTGTAGGTCTCTTTTGTGTCTGGTTACTAGATGCCAGCTAAGTTCCCATCTCTGCTTCTGCATTCCATCTACTATAATATGTTGTCTTGGTTAAAGTATATGATGAAAATCTGACCTCACTCAGGTATTTAACTGGAAAAGAAAGGAGTATTTTCGTAGTCTTTTCAGATCATTGTGGATATTTTTCTTTGATGCTACATAAAACTTGAAAAGTGAGAGTTTATTAAAGATTAGTTGCAATGTGGAATCTGAAACCATATCAATAAACTTTTCATATTTTGTACACTAAAATCTATTGTTCTACCATGCATTTTTAACATATCTTTTACCTATGGATAGTTTTGTTACATCATGCACTAGTCATCTGAGAAATATTGGTTCATAAGTTGTGCTGATTTCCAAATGTTATCATAGTTATTATGCAATATCAAGCTATCATATCTGTTAATATCACCACTAAATAATCAGAAAAAGGTTTTAAATATTGGAAATCTTTTAGAACAATAGTGTTTGTAGTGCTCTGGTGGCCTACTTGCCACAGAATAAAACAAGATGGAAGATGGCAATTAATGGCATCAATTTTTCAATCTCTCTCTGATTGTTGTCTAGTACTTAGTTTTAGTATGTTTTGTATGTGAACATTTGGAAAAATCCCATGGAAAAAGTGTCTATTCTTTATAACTCAGGATATTGAATTGCCTTCTTTGTAATTCCTATACAGTCCAGAATTGAAGGACTGTAGAGAAATAATCATACAGGATAAACAGATTAATTATAGAGGATATCTTAGCATATTGTTAGAATGTTTTTAACTTCCATGTAGACAAAGTAGGGTCAGGAGCCAGGTGGGTACTGATGCCCAAAACTTTAGGCTAATTTGAGGATTATTTCACTTATCTAGTACTGCATAACAAATCACCTCAAAACAGAGTGGCTTAATGGAAGAGAATCACTTATCATTTCTTGTGATTTCTATAGGTTAGAAATTTGGGATTAGCTTAGCTGGGCAGTTCTGGCTAGGGGACTGCGTGAAGTTGCAGTCAGTTGCTGGCTCTTAGCAGGAGGCCTCAGTTCCTCAACATGTGGACATCTCCATAAAGCTCCTTGAATGTCTTAATACTTGGGGGCTGGCTTCCCCCAGAGCAAGTGATCCAAGTGAGGGCAAGTTGGAAGCCACATGGCTTTTATGACATAGCCTCAGACATCACACATGTCATTTCTGCGATATCTTATTGGTTATACAGGTCAGCCCTTTCAAAGAGAAAAATACTCCACAAGGTTATGAGTACCAGTAGGAGAGGATTACTGGGGGCCATTTTGGAGGCTGATTACCACAGATAACTGTTTTAGGTATAAGATTGCTTTTCTACCTGCAGAGCCTTTATCTAGTCTCCATTATCTAGGAACTTACGGAACACCTACTCACAGGCATGGAGCCCCACACAACTTAGCATCTGAACAGGGGACCCACTTCATAGTGAAGGAGGTATGGGAGTGGGACATGATAATGGGATCTATTTTTGTATCACATACTGCATCATCCAGACATCCAGAAGCAGCTGGTATCTTGGAAAGGTGAAAGAGGCATCTAAAATTGCAGCTGATGCTCCAGCTCAGAGGCAACACTCTGTGTTGACGGGGTACCATCCTCCAGCATGTAGTGTATGTATTAAGTCATAGGCCTCTATGATGCTGCATCACCAGTAGGAAGAACAAATGGATCTGGAAACCAAGGGGTGGAAACAGGAGTGCTTCACTGGTAGATATTTGTGCTTCCTATTTCTATAAATCTGATCTCTGTAAGGTTGAAGATCCTGGTCCCCAAAGGCGTCTCTTGTCAGGGAACAAAGCAAGGTTCTCATTGAACTACAAGTTACAGTTGTGTTCAGGTTCCAGCCGGCAAGAAGAGAGCCACCATACTGACATGGGTAATTGACTGTTAGTCTGGGTCCTCTGAGAAGCAGACACCAAGATGGGGTTAAACATGGAGGGATTTTATTGGAGCAAAAGCCTAGGAAAGAAAGTGAATCATGTGAGGCTGGGAGAGTGGTCAGACTGTGAGGCAAATCTGACCCTAGATGAACTAGAGGGAACGAAGTTTGGGTGGGATAGCCCTAGACAGCTGTGCAGTCCTAGGAAGTTTCAACAAGGCCACTGGAGAGCCCTTGACCCAAAGTCAGCCATCAGAGGAATCCCACATCTCCCAGGAAGGGCCCACCGTATTGTCACTGCAGGGCTCCGTCATTGACAGGAGCAGCCTGTGGGAAGCACAGCCTGATTTCAGAGCCAGCAGCCAAGACCCTCAGATAGCTACACTCTCTGTAGTTGGAGTTCTGCTACATGCATTCTCATGGTTCCTACGTTGACTTCTCAGCAGGCTGATTTTACACAAGAAGGAAAGGAGCAGCACATTTCTAGCCTCCTAGAACTTCCCTGCCTCATTATTACAGTGAATGTGTGAATATGTGTGTATAAATATATCTCTGTATAGGATTATAGAACCAGCAAGAAAAATATACAAGGATACAAATTAACTTGTGAACATGGTATGGCAAATAATGTTGATTTGTTGACCCCAAACCATTCCCAATCCCCTTTTCCCTAGCTGCTTTCCAGCCAGGGATGACCATGTGACACAGTTCTGGCTTAAAAAAGAAGCCTACATTGAACCCCAAAAGAAATATGAAGAAACGATGAGTAGAGAAACAAATAAGCATTGACTTAACAACAGTAAGAGCTAATTCTACTGTCTCCCTTCCTCTGCTTCTTGACTGGGATGTGAACTTGAAGCATGAAGCTGCAGCAGCCATTTTGAGGCCATGAAGGAAAGGTCTAAAGAATTGCCAGTAGCAGAGTATCTCCAGAAATTTTTATTATGACAAGAAAACTAAATACCTTTTGTTTTATTCACAATAAATGTGTATCTTGTCATACACATAGGACATCTTTGGGTATGTATGTGCATGTGGGGGAAGAGGTAAGTCGAAACACAGAAAAGCAAGTATAAGGCCACTTAAAAAATCATGTACAGGGCTTCCCTGGTGGCACAGTGGTTGAGAGTCCACCTGCTGATGCAGGGGACACGGGTTCGTGCCCCAGTCCAGGAAGATCCCACATGCCGCGGAGCGGCTGGGCCGGTGAGCCATGGCCACTGAGCCTGCGTGTCCGGAGCCTGTGCTTCGCAACGGGAGAGGCCACAACAGTGAGAGGCCTGCGTACCACAAAAAAAAAAAAAAAAAAATGTACATAATCAAACGTGTAATCATTTACATGCATAGCTCTGTATATGTTTTCATATATGTAAAAACAAATGAAATGATTAACTATTAAAAATGTAATAAAATTGTCCATTTAATCTGTTTTAAACTTTATTGGCATAATATTACTTACATATTTAAAATTTTAAAGTTCTCATCTTTTGTGTGGGTGGAAGGGGGCTGGGCAGAGGTGAAATGGCAGGCAATGGAGGTGGGTCCCCAGCCACCAGACCCAGAAATCTCCCAGTAGACAATCACCAGCAGGTGGCACCAAACCGCAACAGGGACTGAGATGAATTTAGAATTTGATTCTGTAAGGGGATCCAGAACTCCTTGCCCCTCTGTCTCTCCTTCTCCTTCTTCTCCTTTCCTCCTCCTCCTCTTTCTATTTTCTTCCTTTTATTATACTGTTTGTTTTCATTACACTATTCCTCCACCTCCCTCTATTGGCTTGAAAAGTATACCTTATATTTCAAAGATTTTACTGGTTACAGTATATATTTTTTTCTCATGCATACTTCACTAATTTTTTGTTTTCCCTCCCCCAAACACAAGAACATAAAATACCTCCTCTTATTTTCCATGTTATTGTTCCTCAAATTATAATCTATTGTTCCTCAGTAGTATTAAACTTGCTTTTGGCTCTTCCAAAAGCAATAGTTCTTATTATTGCTGTTGTTTTAAGTCAATGATTATTTATTTCTCTGCTCATCATTTCTTCCTACTTCTTTAAGGGTTCAGTTTTGGCTTCTTTCTGAAACACATCAAAGTAGTAATTTTTTCAGCCATGGATGTCCGTGAAAAAAAAATTTTAGCCTTATTTTTGAAAATACCTTTATTTCACCCTCATTCTGGAAAAATAGTTTAGTTAGATATAAGAGAAACTGTTTTATTGTTGCTAATGATAATTCTAAGGTCAGCCTAATTGTCATTTCTTTTTAGGTTATCTCTCTTTTCAGGAGATTTTAAGAGTTTCTTTTTTGTTTAAATGTTTGACTCCAATGTATGTAGCTGCATGGCTTTTTTGTTTGTTTTCTCTTCTTTTATATTACTTGGTTATATTAATAACCTTCTTAAATTCTGAAAAATTCCCAACCATTATTTCTTCTTTTTTTTATTAGTTTCTGCTTTATAACAAAGTGAATCAGTCATACATATACATCTGTTCCCACATCCCTTCCCTCATGCATCTCCCTCCCTCCCACCCTCCCCATCCCACGCCTCCAGGCGGTCACAAAGCACCGAGCTGATCTCCCTGTGCTCTGCGGCTGCTTCCCACTATCTATCTACCTTACGTTTGGTAGTGTATATATGTCCATGCCTCTCTTTCGTTTTGTCACAGCTTACCCTTCCCCCTCCCCATATCCTCAAGTCCATCAACCATTATTTCTTTGAGTTGCTTCCAACCCCCTTCCCTCCATTCTCTTCTGGACTTTATATTTGATTTAGATTTAAAACTCCAAATATATCAGTCAACTCCACTCCCCCTACCCCACACTCCATATCTCTTAAACTATCTTTGATATTTTCTATCTTCTTATCTTTCCATGTTTCAATCTGGATGATTTTGTCAAATCAGTTCACTAGTTCTTTTTAAGTGTGTTTAATCTGCTATTTAATTTGATTAAAAAATTTTAATGACGATACTTTTCAATTCTAGAAGTTCTGTTTGATTATTCTTCAGATTCTTCACTTAAATGTTTAAAAGTTCTATCTTCTTAACTTTTCCTATACCTTCTTAATCCCCTCAATTTCAAGTTACTTATTTTGCCATGTCTTACAGGTTTTTCTATTATTTCTAGTTCTTGGGCAGATTATTCTTCCATGTGTTGTATCAGCTAATGTTCTTCCTTGGTACTTTTTCATCACATCGTTGGTAATTTTTTTACTGTGAGCTTGTACTTTTCTTCTGGAGAGGGTCCCATGTACCCTGGATTGTGGATAATTCCCTGCAAAGTAGTTTTGTAGTTACTACTCTACAGGTTCTCATCGCTTCTACTGGTCATGAACCAGCGATTATGTTAATTTCTTGCTTGGGATTTTTATAACATGTAGATAGCTTAAAGTCATACCCCATATCCAGACTGGGTTTGGAACTATTCACAGGATGCATATTTTTTCCCACCCAGAGCCCAGAAAAGACGGCTCTTACTTCCTTGTTCCTTCTCTGGGCAGTAGGCAGAGTTCTTTTAGTTCTCCTTTCGAGTCCGGGAAGGATTTTTGAGAGTCCCAGTTTCAAGCAAAAGTCTCAGTTCCAGCCCAAACTGCCTCTAGGCCAAATTTACTGTGGGACCTGTATCCAGGCCTGGTTCTTTCCTGGTCCCTCATGTGTCAGCTGGAGCTTACATCTCTGGTTTTGAATTTCCTTTTTGTTTCTGGCACCTGGGAACTGTCTTGGCTTTCTTTCAGGCTATGGATTTTAAAGTTGTAAAATATTTATCCAGCATTTACATGCATTTGTAGTGGGAGGGAGCCTTTGTTAAGTCAGACTGCCGTACTGTCAGCATTGGAAGCCTTTCGTGCCCATATTTTGGTCATGCGTTTCTCCCTTAAGTTAATCTAGGCAACCCTCACTGACCTCATAGCCCAAGGAACTTCAGACAAGCCAGGAGCATAAAGTTGTCTACCTGAGTTTCCTTTTCGATTTCATTTGCATCATTTCTCAGAAACAATCAGAGAAGGATGGCTCAGGAGGGACCTTGCAATCCTCCAGTCTCACATGCTCGTTAATCAGATGAGGTCTCACTGGGACCCTGGATTCCGGATTTTGGATTCTCCATCTGGAGCAAATTCACTAGGAAGGAGCCAAGTGTAGAAAAAGGAACACTGGACTTGGCATCAGAAAATTGAGATTTGCAGCCCAGGTTTGCCACTTACCAGCTGTTTGATCTTGGACAAGTCACTTAGCCCTTTTAGACCCAGTGTGTTATCTATAAAATGAAAGCAGAGTGCACAGAGTTTTGATTTAGTAAGTGTGAAAGTTCCTGGTATGTCATAGACTTTAAATAACTGGTTTCTTTCTTCCTTATGATTAAGATTCTTCATGTCCCCTCTTGGAAACGTGGAAACATCTCTTTACAGTTGTTCATTCTTACAGAATCTGCCTGGAAATGGCTCATAAAATACCTGGACATCTATCAAACTGAAAGGTGTAAATTGGGGAACAGGAGGTTATTTTCCTGTTTCTCTTTTCCCATTAAATATAGAACCTTTGTTCCCAAAGTCTAAGGTAAATCTGCCTTAAAGAGGCTCTACAATTGTCAGTGAAGCCATTGACATCTTACAAGGTTTTTTATTCTGGCTTCACATTCATTGGCCCATGGCTTTCTTTTGTTTTCTTTTTAAATAATTATTTATTTATTTGGCTGTGCTGGGTCTTCGTTGAGGTATGCGGGATCTTTGTTGTGGCATGCAGGATCTAGTTCCTCGACCAGGGATTGAACCTGGGCCCCCTGCATTGGGAGTGTGGAGTCTCAACCACTGTACCAGCAGGGAAGTCCTGGCTCATGTATTTCTTGTGATGATCACAGAGTGGTTGCTGGTGAGTTAGACCAGGGGTTGCTGGCAAACTTATTCTGTAAAGGGTCAGGCGGCAAATATTTTAGGATTGAGGTCCACCAATGGTCCCTTGTCACACGTTCTTCTTTGTTTTGATTACAACCCTTTAAAAATGTAAGAAACATTCTTAGTTCGTGGACTGTACAAAAACAGACCATGGGCTGGATTTGTCCCTCAGGTCTGGTCATAGTTTATGGAACTCTGCTCTGGACTGATGCAGCCTTCTGACCACGTCCATGAAGACTCTCTTGACGTAAGCAACTCTTGCTCAATTAGGGGCGCTTAGCCTAATTCCCCTACCGAGTGCACACAAAAATGACAGCCTCCTTTTGTCCCACACCCCATCTGCTCCTGACCTTTCAGCCTAGTTGTCCTTGTCTAAAGGAAAGAGGGGGGCCCTTAGCACATGGGCAGTCATTGAGTTTCCATCCATCCAATGACTTTCACCTTTTAATCAGAAAGTGATTTCCTAGCTGGCTAAATTAACGTTTCCCAACATTTTCCATGTCATGGAACACTTGGAAAATGATAGTTTGTACAGCTCAAGGGTGGGGCCGGGGGAGGTGGACAGAAGACGGTTGAACGGATGTAACTGCTCATGTCCAGAGGCATCCAGGCTTAGGAACTCCATCTGCCCCAGGAGGTCTGATGGGATCAATGTCTCAGCAAAACTGTTAGGACTATAGCTCAACAGTTATGGGCATGGTAAGCACTGGAGTCAGACAGCCCTGTATCAAATCCTAGCTTTGTTTCTTGCTAACTATATGACCTTGCGCAAGCTTTGTAACCTCCTCTGTCTTAATTTCCTCCTCTGTAAAGTGAGGAAAATAATAAAAGTACCTATCTTATAATGTCTATTTTACATATAAAAACGTGCAGGTGATATATGCATGTAACCCCCTTAGCAAGCTGCTTGGTTATTAATCCTACGGAGTAGAATGCATTCTTTCCATTTTTCTTTTTTAATTTATTTTTTGGCTGTGTTGGGTCTTCGTTGCTGCACGCGGGCTTTCTCTAGCCGCAGCAAGTGGGGACTACTCCTCGTTGCGGTGCCCAGGCTTCTCATTGCGGTGGCTTCTCTTGTTGTGGAGCACAGGCTCCAGGCGCATGGGCTTAGTTGCTCCATGGCATGTGGGATCTTCACGGAGCAGGGATTGAACCCATGTCCCCTGCATTGGCAGGCAGATTCTTAACCACTGTGCCACCAGGGAAGTCCTATTCTTTTCTTTTTAATCAACAGAAATTTTGCATTAAATGAATTTCCTTTATTGAAGAAAGTCTTTACGAATTAATTATAACTTCTAGCCCAAACTTTAGACCAATATTTTTATTACAGAGATTTTTTTCCAGTCTTTCTTGTATGTTGAAGCTTTTGTGGCCTGCATTTTCTGTGCCTCTATTTTTGTTGTTCAAACACACAATGCCGAGGGGTTCCTGCCAGAGATACCCAAAAGTCACTCTGATGAGTAAGAATCTGAATTCTTTCAGGTCAGTGTCCCTGTTTTCTAGACAATATACTAGAGGAGCTTATATGTTCCAGAAATTCATGTGTTTGGGATGCACAGAGTGCCCTTAGCGCTAGCAATCGAGTCACTGATAACCACATTTGCTAATGGATCTGCAGCTGAACCAGCTGTGGATAATCCACATTCGGCCATGCCTAGAGCATGTGTCCTCTATCTGCCAGGCAGCCAGCTCTTCCAGGGTCCCGTGACACAGTGCAGGCAATGGTAGTATGAAAGTAACAACGTCAGGCTCTGAAGGATCACCTTACCAGGGAAAACCACAGGAATCCGGTCAGGCAGAAAGTAATCAGGAAAATTGCCTTTTGGCAAAGTGACATGGGTCAACTCTCTTGGCCTCCAAAAGAACATTCTGTGATCTGTGGTTATGGGATGGCTGGTTTGCAATGAGCCTGAAGTACAATTTTGCTTTACTATAGTCATCTGTTCATGCCTAGTACTTCATGGGGGTGAAGAAGAAGTGGGAGACAGTTTCTTCACCTAAGATCCTAAAATTGGCTAATAGGCCAGACTTTACATATCTATAACACTTAAAGATAAAAGTGAAAAGTCTTAGGAGTCAAGAACCGCAGGCTATAGGTCCTGAAAATTGCTCTAACCAAGCAACAAAAAGAATCTATGATAAAGATGGTCTGTGAAACTCTAAATACTATATTCTCTTTTAAAGAAACAGTCACAAAGACATGACCATGTTAAACGGTGTGGGAAATACTCCAGTGAAAAATATGGTGTGGCTTTGTTTAACCCTGAGTTTCAAAAACGTAGTTGACCTTAATACCTCTCTTTCCCCCCGCCCCACAGTGATCTGAAGTTCTTTGTTTCTTTGGTTGAAAGCAGCAGAAGCCAATTCCAGCTAAAAAGAGCAGAAGTTCATTTTCTGGAGGAATATTGGTAGCGTATAGAATTGTCAGCAAGGCTGGAGAACCGAGCTGTCTCCTCATGTGGTTGGCCTGAGAGCTGACGTGATTCAGCCTCACTACTTAAAACTAGATCATTGTGAGGACTGGAGGTGGCCTTAGATATCAGTCAGGGGGACCTTGTGATTTCACAGAGGAGGAAGCTGAAATTGACAGGGGGAAGTAGCTTAGCCCAGGTCACCTGGCCAGGCATGGGAGAGTGAGATAACTGCTATTTTCACTACCCTACCTACTCTTCTTCACTCGGATCTTTTATTTGAGGGGGTAGGAGGTATTCCTTTAAAGCACAGCACCCCCATTACTCATGAAGAGGAGGAGCCTACATCCTGAGTGGTTGCTTGGCAACGGTGAGCTTTTCACTCGACCTATTTATTTCTACCTCCACCTAACTCAGTGGGAAATCTTATAATTACAAAGTAGCTAAATGTATGTTTTAATTTATTTCCTACTTATTTCCAAAAAAGGAATGGTTTTGAAATGATTTTGGCTTAACCCATCCCTATGAAAGCAATGCTATTGGTGTTTCTTTTGAAAGTATATAGTTTCTCATGGTTATGATTCATCTGAGGTTAGAGATTCGACAGTCCTTGTTTCTCTCTTTTCTTCCCTCCCCACTACTCCTAATCTGGAGAAAAACTACTCATCTTCAAGACTCACCTTCTCTATGAAATGTATTCTACTGTTCTCTTACTCTCCTCATTTAGAATTTCCAGATAAAATACAGGACTCCCAGTTGAATTTGAATTTCAGATAAATCATGAATAATGTTTTAGTATAAGTATATCTCAAATATTGCATGAGACATACTTATACTAAAAAAGCATTTGTTGTTTGTCTGAAATTCAGTTTAACCGGGGATTCTATATTTTCATTTGCTAAATCGGGCAAGCTAACCCCACCCTCAGTAAAATTGTTTCCCCTGTCTTTGGCCTCCCTTCGCTAATACCACAGACAAAGCTCTCAGCACTGTGCCTAGATCAAAGTCAGCACTCAGTGACTGGTAACCACCTTTGTTGTTACTCTATCCTGTAACCACCTTTGTAGTTACTCTATCCTGCAGGTACAATTGCTGTAGTGTTTGTAACAGTCTAATACTTTACTACCCTTATGTGTTTCACCTTTGCCATCTCCATCAGTCTGCTAATCTGATGTCAGGAAGAATCATGTTCTTATATCTTAGCAACATAGTTGGTGCTTGATAAAAGTTGAATGGAAAAAAAAAAAAGAAAGAAAAAAGATACTGGAACCATAAATAGCTAATATAGGAAGTAATCTAAGGAGAAAGCTGGAGCTTCATATCAAATGAATCCTATTTTTCAGTCCGTCTGGCATTTGATAGCCTTGGGTTCAAAATCCCATGTTTACCACTTAATACTTACATATCCTGGATACATTTTTTGTCATCCCCAAGATTCAGCTTCCTTGTCTGTGAAATGGGACAATACATTTTTCTCACACCATGAGACAGAGATTGCTGCTGTCTAGACCAAATGGAGAAGGACCAGAGTCTGGTGCCCCTGGTGGCTTTCAGGGGTCCCCACATGGCATTCCCTCACCCACCTTTAAGCCCATTCACCACGTCTATACAGTGGGAGGTGGGAGCAGAATGATCCTGAGAGAGTAAAACAGAACCTACCTTTTAAAGCACCCCTGGTTTTTCCTTTACCCATTTTAGGAGAAATCCTTGTGCATTACATACTTTCCTTCCTCCTCTCTCTTTCCCTCTTTCTCCTCCTTCCTCTCACACTTGCGTTTCTTTTTAATTTTTTCCTTTTCTGAGCAGTAACAGGACTCAAGTTCCACAGTCTCATTTTTGGTATCAAAGCAGTGTTTATTTCTCCTTTTCCCTGCCTGTGTGAGAAAAGAAAGTCCAGAGGGCTGGAGTCTGTTTCCCTCATGGGGGGAGGGGAGCCCTCTCTCAGCATGTGGGTTTGTCATCAGGGTACCTTTCCTGCCTTCCAAAGCATTTTGAACAGAATGTCAACTTTCCTTGATGACTCAGAATGATCATTATAGGCGGTGGCCTTGGAGAGTTGTAGGACCCTGAGATTTTGACTAAAATGAATTTAGAACAGGAGGAGAAAGAAAATTTCCTCGGTTAACTAAGAAGTGATTTATTGTAGTTTAATCAAAGACTTTTAGCTCCCTTGGCTAATGGAAGAATGTTTTAACCAAGAGGAGGTTTTAGGCAGGTAATTCAGTAGCTCAGAGAGACAGACTTGGTCAGGACACAATCAGTATCATTCAGTAGCAACCCCAGTTTGTAAAGAGATGATTGTGATCTGGGTGCTGTATTTAGCCTTGAATCTCCCACCAACACAGAAAGTTCAATGCAGAGGGAAGTGGTTAAGAGCTGCTAGTTCTCAGGATACTCTTTCGGCCCAAATCTCAGCTTTGCCTCTCACCATCTGAAAGATCTTAGGAAAGATCCTTAACTGAATCTATAAGATTAGAATAATAACAGTACCTACCACATAGGGTTGTTGTGAGAATTGCATGAGATAATGCACATAAGCAAGCATGGTACAGAAGCATTTATTAAATATTAACTCTCATGATTCTCATTTCATAAATAAAGAAAACTTAGTAACTAGCGGCGCCAAGGTTGGACTTCAAATCCCATTTTTTTCCCATTTTAGTACAGAGCCACTGCCAAAGGAGAGAAGGGAAAGTGAAATGTGGAGGCATAATCAATGGGATCCCCAAATAGTATCCCTAGTTAGAAGTTTCATTAGTTGCTTAGTTAGGATGTAGATTTTTCTGCTAAAAATCAAAATATCAGTGGCATAAACACAGCAAGTTTACCTTCTTATCAAAAAACAGAGTAAACATAAGCAGTGTAAGGTGGTATGGTGGCTCCACTGTGTCAATGACCCAGACTCTTTCTTGTTGCTCTGCTATCCTCAATATGCGACTGTTTGTCCCAACTCTGGGGACAAGGTCCACATCCAAGGCAGCAGATGAGGGGAATGGAGAGCATGAGTCTTCCTTTCAAAGAAGGGCATGATCTGAGTATTGTCCATATTATGTCCATGCACATCCCATTGGCCATACCTAACTGCAAGAGGATGGCAAAAATATTCTCAGCAATCATTTGCTCAGCTATTACACTAAAGTTAAAAAGGAAGGGTGGTTATGGGGAGCTTGGGTGAAATAGTTCTTCTCAATTAGTTTATTATTTGTCCTGTTTCTAAGCTAAATTGATAATCTATTCTACTCCCATTCTAGATATGCTGCTGTTTGGAATAGTTACCACTGGGGTAAATGGTCCTGTTTATCTCACTATTAAATATCCTAGATCCTTTGATTCTCCTTTTATCACTTTTTCACTGCCTTCTATTTCCTGTCTCATTACCTGTCAGTCTAGTGGTTGAAGCATTCCTTTTTCCCATGCCTGCTTGGGCCTTCCTCTCCACCACACACTTATATGCTTGACACTTGCATTTTTTTTTTCTTAGATAGAATTATATGTAATGTGAAAGGAAACTGGTTTGAGTGAAGGCTAGCTTATCACAACTTTGGTATTAAGTCTTTGTTGTCTATTCAGTGGTGCTGCTGGCTTGCCTCCTGCTTCTCAGTCATGCTAGAAAACCTGACATCGCTGAGAAAGGAGGTGTCTCTGTATTAGAAGAAGAGAGAAAGGGGGAAAAAGACCGGTGATGGGGGAGAATTAAACAATCAGAAAACTACAGTCATCTAGGGAATTTTGCCAAGAAAACAAAAACAAAACCCCCCAAACCTATCACTTAAGAATAAAAAGATGAAGCAGATAAGAAATATAGCAGAAGCAAATATGGGAAAGACCAACAAGAATTCAGGGATAAAAAGCAGCTTTCTTAAGTTAAAAAAAAATATATATATATATATATATATATATATATATATATATATATGGTGCCTGAGTGTGGATGTCTGGAGTGCCCACTGCTAGCACATTTTGTTCTGACTTAAGGCACCATTTGGGGGTGGGGAAGAGCCTCCAGTTTGTTAAGACTGTGGTTAATTAAAGTTGGGGACTCAGAATCTGGAGTTAGTATGCAGCTCATCCTCCTGCACATTGAAAAGGAGGGCATTAGGATGCTGGTCACCCTGGACTCTGGCGAGGAGGAAAGGGGACCTGAATGCTGGTCTTCACGCAGACCATTCTAATGACTAATCCTCTTTGTAATGGTCCATTTACATGTTAGAAGATCTAAAAGGCAGGAAGCATAGAAATGGGCTTTGAATTTTCTTCCTTAGAGTTTGTTTCCAATTAATCTTTCTGAGACAAGAATCGCAATCCCACCACAAACTGTTCTGAAGCTTTCAAGAGCAGGTTTTGCTACTTCGGACAAGATGCTAACATACTAAAAAGGAAGAAAACAACTTAGTGTTTGGTTGGATATCCACCCCCAACTCCCCAACTATGAAAACAACTGCTCCATCTCAATAAAAGGGCAGTAAACAATTTTTATTTAAAATAGACTTTTGGCAGCTTTCTTAGAATCACAGGACTGGAGAGGATTGCCCAGATTTTTTAGAAATGAGGAAACTGAGGCTCAGAGAGGCCAAGCATTCTCAGAAGGTTGCTCAGCAAATGAGCGGCAGACTGGGGACTAAAACTGTCTCCCGCTCCCTCACCACACCATGCTGCCACTTCTTCACAGAATTTATCTTTAATGAAGAAAATAAGTAGCTTCCTAAGCCTGATTAGTTTTTTTTTTTTTTTAAGATTTCTGAGGAAAACGTGCATTTTCTTTATGGAGAGTGGAAAGGTTTTGTATTCAAAGAAAAACAAGGCAACACTCAGAAGTGTCCCTTCATCCTAAGTGGAGGAGATTGGGTAGTATCCCAAAGGCAATAAGAGGTTGTTTCTTGCTCCAAAGAGTCTTTCCAATCTCTCTTGCCTCTGGCCCAAAAACTCTCCTATTATTATTTCCTGAGGCAGAGCTATTTAATAGATGATTGTTTCTCCATCACACTGTAGTTAAAAAGCAAACATTACCTGAGAAGAAAACCCCCTGCAAAGATCAGCTGTTAATATTCACCAGCAGTGGCTTCAGCCTTTTCTGGGGTCATAGAATATTTCAAAATCTGCTGAAATCTATGGCTCTTTTCCATAAAAATGCACACGCAAAATTACAGTATCTTAGGGTCTTCACTGCCCCCTGAAGCCCATCTTTGGAACCAGGAGAAGGATTCCTGTCTTTAAGTAAATTAGCTTGTCCTATTAGCTGGTTTGTCTTAACTAGCCAAGTCTAATGGACATGGAACTAAGTTTCCATAGGAGAGAAAAAGAGCCCCAAAGTTGCTGCCCTGAAAGGGTGAGCAACCAAGATACAGAGTCCCGGGCAAGCTTGAGGGAAGGGGACAAAAGGGAAAAATGAAAGAGAAGTTTCTCAGGGGAGTTTGGAGAGAAGCCAAAGATAAAATCTTTGACTTCATCACCTTGTCTTGTGTTGGCCATAATTATGATTTCCAGGCTTATTTAACTTACTTAGCTGACCTCTGTAATTATTCCTAAGCCACACATCTTCCTGGAATCCTTCCCCAAGACGTACTGACTCTCAAAGGCTGCTTGGGCTCCTGAATAAGATGTCGAGTTGAGAGCAGAGTCCTTGTTTCCTGGTACCTTGCCATCTTATGCTGCTCACGGATCTTTTGGACCCCAAAAGGAGTGGGAAGTTCCTGCAATAAGCTACGGGGAGATGATACATCACCAAAACCTAGACATGATCTTGGCAAACACGCCAGGTAGGGATGTATTGATAAACATCAAAAGAGGTTGTGAATTCCAAGAAAGAAAGTGAATTGGAGTAACTCCAGTGAGTCAATTTTTTTTTTTTTAAAGATACAGTGTGATTTGTAATGCTCAGCGGGACATGGTTGAGTAATGCGTCTAGGCTCCTGTGAACAGCAGGAAGCCACAGAGAAGGACCTGAGCTCCCGGGACACATAGGTGCCATAGAGACCATAGCAGTTCCAAAGAAGTGAGCCCAGGATGGAACTTGGGTGCTGAGCAGCCATTTCAAAAACTGTGAAAAGTTGCAGCCAGTCCTGGGCTGTTTCTCAGAACTTCCCTGCCTCCATTTTGTTTAATGGCCGTGTTCTCACAGACTGGGAATTCTTATAACAAGAAAGGGAGAATGTGGGAATTCCAGTTAAAAGCAACTGGGATATAAGGTCGGTTAGTGGGAAGCCAGGTGATTGGCTGCATCTAGTCAGAATGGCCCAAGAGCATTTGAGCACAATATTCTATGATCAGTACTGCCTGATGAGTAACCAATAGCCCCATGTGGCTGTTAGCACTTGAAATGTAGCTAGTGCAACTAAGGAACTGACTTTTACATTTTATTTAATTTTAATTGATTTAATTTAAATAACTACACCTAGCTAGTGGCTCCTATCTTGGACAGCTCCAATCTGGACCTAGGGCAAGAACAAGTCAACATTGGCCCACACCCTTGAGCAGCTTCTGCTGGAGTTAAAATCTGCTTTTATCCATTTCTCCATCCATTCATTCATCAGGCATGTCTGGCCCTACAGAGCTTCTAGTAGCCTGTAGCCACTGGGGTTTCTAGAATGGAGTCAGGAAGCTCATCTCTAGCTCACCTGTTATACTCCCCTACAAACTGAGGGAGCCTCTTTTGTCTGTATCTTGATCAGGATGCTGACGACCATGGGTCAGGATACTTCTCCATTCTACCTCCATCTCACCTCTCTGGGAATGCATCAGCCTTGGTTCTCCTCCCTTGCATGTGAAGTTGCCTGTCTTTCTTTTTATCACTGGAATTAAATTATTGACATTTCTCTCTATGTCTGTTTGTAAAATGGTCATTTTGGGTGTTCTCCAAGAGTACAGGGAGGCTAGAGTGAAACCTACAAATCATTATTAAGCTTATGGTGAGAAGAACAAATTGTTTAAGTTAGAAGTGATGTTCGAGTTGATGAAGTCCAACTTCCTTGTTGCTCTGAAGAGGAAAATCATGAAACCAATGATTTGAGTAAAAAAAAGGCTACCATTCAGGTAGACTCATGGTGGGGAGTGCAAATCGAGGGACAGAGGAAATAGCCAAGGCCTGAAGCTGGAGTGTGTTTGGCTGGTCTGAGGGACAGGAAGGAGGCAGCGGAGTGAGTTAGGGGGAAGAGATGAGTCAGAGGGGGGCCAGGGGTCAGAGCCTGGAGGGCCTTTTAGGTCGTGGTATGGACTTGGATGTAGTCTTGGATTTATTCTAAGTGCAATGGGATAGCATCCTTTCCTCATGTCAGTTCCAACTCACTCATTACATTAGGAGTTACAACTTTAAATGCCTAATGAGAGGTAATGAGAGTACAGATAATGAGAGTGCAGGTAATTGAGAGTGCATGTCCTGTGGGTGGTGGTCACTGTTCAGCTCCAGGTTGTCATGGCCTTGCAGTAGTGCAAGACCAGTGCTTTTAGAGGTCACTCTTGATAAATGAAAATAGGGACATAGAAATGTTCATGTGAAAGATTTCAATTTTTAAATACTGCAAAAAATTCAAGTTAAATGTGTAAACACACATACACACACACACACAGTGCAGGCTAAAGAAAATATATCTGCAGAAAATATCCACCAGTCTGGGCGTTCTGCATTAGATAATCATGTTCAGGGAGTTTGGATTTTCAACTAAAGCGCATGTGAGAAAGAAAATTCCAAATGATGCCGAAACAAAATCACTAGAGGCTGTGGAATAACAGCCAGTGTAATTTCCACTGTATGAGCCTAATCAGGGAGGGAAAAATCTACTTTTGCAAAGTGGTCCTTCCTGTTGGGCTGTAGATAGTTGGAACAGACCATTGCTTTCTCTATAACACTGAGACAAAAATGGATAAGCTTAAAAGAAAGTGCATTAAAATAAAACATTGTGGAATCCTGCAGCCTGTGGAACAAAAACCACATTCACAGAAAGATAGACCAGATGAAAAAGCAGAGGGCTATGTACCAGATGAAGGAACAAGATAAAACCGCAGAAAAACAACTAAATGAAGTGGAGATAGGCAACCTTCCAGAAAAAGAATTCAGAATAATGATAGTGAAGATGATCCAGGACCTCAGAAAAAGAATGGAGGCAAAGATCGAGAAGATGAAAGAAATGTTTAACAATGACCTAGAAGAACGAAAGAACAAACAAACAAACAGAGATGAACAATACAATAACTGAAATGAAAACTACACTACAAGGACACAATAGCAGAATAACTGAGGCAGAAGAACAGATAAGTGACCTGGAAGACAGAATGGTGGAATTCACTGCCGTGGAACAGAATAAAGAAAAAAGAATGGGGCTTCCCTGGTGGCGCAGTAGTTGAGAGTCCGCCTGCCGATGCAGGGGACACGGGTTCGTGCCCCGGTCCGGGAAGATCCCACATGCAGCGGAGCGGCTGGGCCCATGAGCCATGGCCACTGAGCCTGCACGTCCGGAGCCTGTGCTCCGCAACGGGAGAGGCCACAACAGTGAGAGGCCCGCATACCGCAAAATAAATAAATAAATAAATAAATAAATAAATAAATAAATAAAAGAAAAAAGAATGAAAAGAAATGAAGACAGCCTAAGAGACGTCTGGGACAACATTAAACACAACAACATTCACGTTATAAGGGCCCCAGAAGGAGAAGAGAGAGAGAAAGGACCAGAGAAAATATTTGAAGAGATTATAGTTGAAAACTTCCCTAACATGGGAAAGGAAATAGCCACACAAGTCCAGGAAGCGCAGCGAGTCCCACACAGGATAAACTCAAGGAGAAACACGCAGAGACACATAGTAATCAATCTGGCAAAAATTAAAGACAAAGAAAAATTATTGAAAACAGCAAGGGAAAAATGAAAAATAACATATAAGGGAACTCCCTTAAGGTTAACAGCTGATTTCTCAGCAGAAACTCTACAAGCCAGAAGGGAGTGGAATGATATATTTAAAGTGATGAAAGGGAAGAAACTACAGCCAAGATTACTCTACCAGGCAAGGATTTCATTCAGATTTGATGCGGAAATCAAAAGCTTTACAGAAAAGCAAAAGCTAAGAGAATTCAGCACCACCAAAACAGCTCTACAGCAATTGCTAAAGGAACTTCTCTAAGTGGGAAAAACAAGAGAAGGAAAGGACCTACAAAAACAAACCCAAAACAATTAAGAAAATGGTAATAGGAACATACATATCAATAATTACCTTAAACGTGAATGGATTAATTGCTCCAACCAAAAGACACAGGCTTGCTGAATGGATACAAAAACAAGACCCATATATATATATATGCTGTCTACAAGAGACCCACTTCAGACCTAGAGATACATACAGACTGAAAGTGAGGGGATGGAAAAACATATTCCATGCAAATGGAAATCAAAAGAAAGCTGGAGTAGCTATACTCATATCAGATAAAATAGACTTTAAAATAAAGAATGTTACACGAGACAAGGAAGGACACTACATAATGATCGAGGGATCAATCCAAGAAGAAGATATAACAATTATAAATATATATGCACCCAACATAGGAGCACTTCAATACATAAGGCAACTGCTAATAGCTATAAAAGAGGAAACTGACAATAACATAATAATAGTGGGGGACTTTAACACCTCACTTACACCAATGGACACATCGTCCAAAATGAAAATAAATAAGGAAACAGGAGCTTTAAATGACACAATAGACCAGATAGATTTAATTGATATTTATAGGACATTCCATCCAAAAACAGCAGATTACACTTTCTTCTCAAGTGTGCATGGAACATTCTCCAGGATAGATCACATCTTGGGTCACAAATCAAGCCTCAGTAAATTTAAGAATATTGAAATCATATCAAGCATCTTTTCTGACCACAACATTATGAGATTAGAAATCAATGACAGGGAAAAAACCATAAAAAACACAAACACATGGAGGCTAAACAATACGTTACTAAATAACCAAGAGATCACTGAAGAAATCAAAGAGGAAATAAAAAACTACCTTGAGACAAATGACAATGAAACCATGGTGATCTAATACCTATGGGATGTAGCAAAAGCATTTCTAAGACAGAAATTTATAGCTATACAAACCTACCTCAAGAAACAAGAAAAATCTCAAGTAAACAATCTAACCTTACATCTAAAGGAACTAGAGAAAGAAGAACAAGCAAAACCCAAAGTTAGCAGAGGGAAAGAAATCATAAAGATCAGAGCAGAAATAAATGAAATAGAAACAAAGAAAACAATAGCAGAGATCAATAAAACTAAAAGCCGGTTCTTTGAGAAGATAAACAAAATTGATAAACCATTAGCCAGACTCATCAAGAAAAAGAGGGAGAGGACTCAAATCAATAAAATTAGAAATGAAAAAGGAGAAGTTACAACAGACACCGCAGAAGTACAAAGCATCCTAAGAGACTACTACAAGCAAATCCATGCCAATAAAATGGACAACCTGGAAGAAATGGACAAATTCTTAGAAAGGTATAACCTTCCAAGACTGAACCAGGAAGAAACAGAAAATATGAACAGACAAATCACAAGGAATGAAATTGAAACTGTGATTAAAAATCTTCCAACAAAGTCAGGACCAGATGGCTTCACAGGTGAATTCTATCAAATATTTAGAGAAGAGCTAACATCCATCCTTCTCAAACTCTTCCAAAAAATTGCAGAGGAAGGAACACTCACAAACTCATTCTATGAGGCCACAATCATGCTGATGCCAAAACCAGACAAAGATACTACAAAAGAAGAAAATTACAGACCAATATACTGATGAATATAGATGAAAATTCCTCAACAAAATACTAGCAAACAGAATCCAACAACACATTAAAAGGATCATACACCACGGTCAAGTGGAATTTATCCCAGGGATGCAAGGATTCTTCAATATACACAAATTAATCAATGTGATACACCATGTTAACAATTTGAAGGATAAAAACCATATGATCATATCAATAGATGCAGAGAAAGCTTTTGACAAAATTCAACACCCATTTATGATTAAAAAATCTCTCCAGAAAGTGGGCATAGAGGGAAACTACCTCAACATAATAAAGGTCATATATGACAAACCCACAGCAAACATCATTCTCAATGGTGAAAAACTGAAACCATTTCATCTAAGATCAGGAACGAGACAAGGATGTCCACTCGCACCACTATTATTCAACATACTTTTGGAAGTCCTAGCCACAGCAATCAGAGAAGAAAAAGAAATAAAAGGAATACACATTGGAAAGAAGAAGTAAAACTGTCACTGTTTGCAGATGACATGATACTATACATAGAGAATCCTAAAAATGCCACCAGAAAACTACTAGAGCTAATCAATGAATTTGGTAAAGTAGCAGGATACAAAATTAATGCACAGAAATCTCTTGCATTCCTATACACTAATGATGAAAAATCTGAAAGAGAAATTATGGGAACACTCCCATTTACCATCGCAACAAAAAGAATAAAATACCTAGGAATAAACCTACCTAGGGAAACAAAAGACCTGTATGCAGAAAACTATAAGACACTGATGAAAGAAATTAAAGATGATATCAACAGATGGAGAGATATATCATGTTCTTGGATTGGAAGAATCAATATTGTGAAAATAACTATACTACCCAAAGCAATCTACAGATTTAATCCAATCCCTATTAAATTACCAATGGCATTTTTTATGGAACTAGAACAAATCATCTTAAAATTTGTATGGAGGGAGCTTCCCTGGTGGCGCAGTGGTTGAGAGTCCGCCTGTCGATGCAGGGGACATGGGTTTGTGACCCGGTCTGGGAGAATCCCACATGCTGCGGAGTGGCTGGGCCCATGAGCCACGGCCGCTGAACCTGCAGGTCCGGAGCCTGTGCTCCTCAATGGGAGAGGCCACAACAGTGAGAGGCCCACGTACCGAAAAAAAAAAAAAAAAATTTGTATGGAAACACGAAAGACCCAGAATAGCCAAAGCAGTCTTGAGGGAGAAAAACGGAGCTGGAGGAATCAGACTCCCTGACTTCAGAATACACTACAAAGCTACAGTAATCAAGACAATATGGTACTGGCACAAAAACAGAAACATAGATCAGTGGAACAAGATAGAAAGCCCAGAGATAAACCCATGCACCTATGGTCAACTAATCTATGACAAAGGAGGCAATGATATACAATGGAGAAAAGATAGTCTCTTCATTAAGTGGTGCTGGGAAAACTGGACAGCTACATGTAAAAGAATGAAATTAGAACACTCCCTAACACCATACACAAAAATAAACTCAAAATGGATTCGAGACCTAAATGTAAGACTGGACACTATAAAACTCTTAGAGGAAAACACAGGAAGAACACACTTTGACATAAATCACAGCAAGATCTTTTCTGATCCACCTCCTAGAATAATGGAAATAAAAACAAAAATCAACAAATGGGACCTAATGAAACTTCAAAGCTTTTGCACAGCAAAGGAAACCATAAACAAGATGAAAAGACAACCCTCAGGATGGGAGAAAATATTTGCAAATGAATCAACAGACAAAGGATTAATCTCCAAAATATATAAACAGCTCATGTAGCTCAATATTACAATAGCCAGGTCATGGAAGCAACCTAAATGCCTATCGACAGATGGATGGATAAAGAAGAAGTGGTACATACATACAATGGAATATTACTCAGCCATAAAAAGGAACGAAATTGCGTCATTTGTTGAGATGTGGATGGATCTAGAGACTGTCATACAGAGTGAAGTAAGTCAGAGAGAGAAAAACAAATACCATATATTAACGCATGTATATGGAACCTAGAAAAATGGTACAGACGAACTGCTTTGCAGGGCAGAAGTTGAGACACAGATGTAGAGAACAAACGTATGGACACCAAGGGGGCAAAACCATGGTGGGGTGGGCATGGTGGTGAGCTGAATTGGGTGATTGGGATTGACATGTATACACTGATGTGTATAAAATTGGTGACTAATAAGAACCTGTAGTATAAAAAAACAAAGAAAAGAAAACAACCAATACTAAATTTTCTTTGGGTTATTTGTATGGAAATATGTTAATATAAATGTTTCAGACATTACATGAAATTTCTAAAAATCTTTAAAAAAACTGAATTGTAGTGATGCTTGCACAACTTTGTAAATTTACTAAAAAGCATTGAATTGTATGCTTAAACTAGATGAATTTTATGATACGTAAAGTATATTTCAATAAAGCTGCTTTTGAAAATGCAAAAGAAAAAAAAAAGCAACAGGGCTGGTACTGAAGTTCTTAGGGGAAAAGACACCTATTGAGAAGATCAAGTGATATGATGTCTAAAGGATTATTAAATAACAGTAACTTATAAAAAAAAATTGCAGAGCTATGGGCACAAATAAATCCAAAGGAATCAAATTCCAGAGAGGGTGAATCCTTCCCAGGAGAGAAGAGATGGGGGCCTCTAGAGACATTTGTAAGTGTGAAAGTGGCAGGAGGGACATGCACAGAGTGGCTCTGGGGCAAGTAAAAGCTAGGAGATTTTCTAACAGACACATAGGCTGCCATGATAGGCTGCAATTTGTGGGAACCCCAGCTTCAGGACTAATTCTCTCCATTTGTCAATGCTACTGCGTGGGATCTTGCTGAATGTGTGACAGTGCCAGAGGCTGAGGGCTGGGGTAGAAAGGTAGAGAGGGAATTCTATAATCTCAGCCCAGAGAAAATCAAGGGCTCTGGTCCGGAGCCCTATACCATCTCCACTGGGAAAGACTGTTGTGTTGAGGGTGGAACTCCCCTCCCCCACTCCCTGTCCTTCCCTGTAAATTTAGCACAGAAATTACTTTTAGATGTTGTACCCTATCGTTTCAAACCCAAAACCCAAGCAACTCTCCTATATTTTTATGTGGCCATGATTAGAGCTTTAGAGCTTTACAAGAATATTTCTGTTTTTTGCTGTTGCTAAGATTTTGAACAGGGTTTTTTTTTTTTTTTTGTATCATAATCTAACCTATCCTGATTGACACATTTTTTTTAACTTACCATCAACTAGTATTTTTTACTAAATATTTTTAATAATTTTTTTTTACTGTCAACTGAATTTAAACTATCCCTTTCACCTGATCATTATTTACCTCTACTTAGATACAAATATGGTCATAAGAATAAGACTCTCCTTCTAACTGGCAAGAGTGATAACCTGTGTCTACACAGGTTTCTCATCAAATAACATCACATCGCACATTCAGCTCATCTTAGGGCTCACGCTAGCCTTTTAGAACTCAAAGGCAGTTACAGCTTTATGTGCTTGTTTGCAATGTCTTTTGCAGCCTCCATATAATACACTCTTAAGAGTCATGTGAATTTCATTCCCTGAATTCTACTCCTTTTCCATCCAGGTCTTAAGACATTAGGAGAGCAGTCAATCAGTACATTCAGATTTACTTGTACAATTAATTTTTAATTATGTAATATGAGAGGGTGTAGGAGGAGGTTATGCATTACCCCATACACAATGGAATATTATTCAGCCTTAAAAAAAGAAGCAGGGAGGAAGATGGCGGAAGAGTAAGACGCGGAGATCACCTTCCTCCCCACAGATACATCAGAAATTCATCTACACGTGGAACAACTCCAACAGAACACCTACTGAACGCTGACAGAAGACCTCAGACCCCCCAAAAGGCAAGAAACTCCCCACATACCTGGGTAGGTCAAAAGAAAAAAAGAATAAACAGAGACAATAGGATATGGACGGGACCTGCACCAGTGGGAGGGAGCCGTGAAGGAGGGAAGGTTTCTACACACTACAGGCCCCTTCGCGGGCGGAGACTGCAGGTGGCGGAGGGGGAAAGCTTCGGAGTAGCGGAGGAGAGCACAGCAACAGGGGTGTGGAGGGCAAAGCAGAGAGATTTTGGCACAGAGGATCGGTGCCCTCAGGCACACACCAGCCCGAGAGACTTGTCTGCTCGGCCGCCAGGGCGGGCGGGGCTGGGAGCTGAGGCTCGGGTATCGGCTTTCAGTCGGAGCGCAGGGAGAGGACTGGGGCTGGCGGCAGGAAGAGACCCTGAAGGGGTTAGTGCTAGCCCGGAGGGAGTCCGGGGAAAGGGTCTGGAGCTACCGGAGAGGCAAGAGACTTTTTTCCCTTTTGTTGCCTGGTGCGCGAGGAGAGGGCATTCCCCTCCCTCCCCTCTGCCTGAGTGAGCCAGAGCCCCCGAATCAGCGGCTCCTTTAAACCCGTCCTGTCTGAGCGAAGAACGGACGCCCTCCGGCGACCTACGCGCAGAGGCGGGGCCAGGTCCAAGGCTGAGACCCGGGAGCTGTGAGAGCAGAGACAGGGAAATCTCTCTGTGCAGCCTCCGAGGCAGCGGATTAAAGCTCCACGGTCCATTTGATGTGCCCTGCGTCTGTGGAGTGCATGAATGGACAGCGAATCATCCCAAATTGAGGAAGTGGACCTTGAGGACAAGATTTAAGACTTTCCCCCCCTTTTTTTCCCTCTTTTTACAACGAATTATCTCAAATTAAGGAGGTGGACTTAGCAAGATTTCAGACTTTTCGCCCTTTTCCTCTTTTTACAACGAATTATTCCAAATCGAGGAGGTGGACTTGGAGAGCAAGATTTTTGATTTTTCCCCCTGCTCTCTTTTTGTGGATGTGTATGTGTAATCTTCTGTGTAAGATTCTCTCTGTATAGCTTTGCTTCCACCATATGTCCCAGGGTTCTTTCGGTCCGTGTTTTTTTTCAATAATTACTTTTTAATTTTAATAACGCTACTATATTTCATACTTTATTCTATTTTACTTTACCTGCTCTTTCTTTTTTTCCTACCTTCCCTTCCTCCCTCCCTCCCTCCGCTCCTCCTTTCCTTCTTTCTTTTTCTTTCCTCCATCCCTCCCTCCCTCCCACCCTTCTTCTTTCCACTTTCTTTTTCTTTCCTTCCTTCCTCCCTCCCTCCCTCCTGTCTTTCTTTCTTTCTTTCCTTCCTCCCTCCCTCCCTCTCTTCTTCCATTCACTCTTCCTTTTGCTTTCATTCCTCCCTCCCTCCCTCCTTTCTTTCCTTTCTTTCCATCCTTCCTCCCTCCCTCCTTTCTTTCTTTCTTCCTTCCTTCCTTCCTTACTTCCCTTCTTCCTTTCTTTCAATCTCTCTTTCTTTCTTCTACTAATTATTTCTTTCTACTTTTTCTCACTGTTATTCTGAGCCGGGTGGATGAAAGGCTCTTGGTGCTGCAGCCAGGAGTTAGTGCTGTGCCTCTGAAGTGGGAGAGCCAACTTCAGGACACGGGTCCACAAGAGACCTCCCAGCTCCACATAATATCAAGCAGCGAAAATCTCCCAGGGATCTCCATCTCAACACCAGCACCCAGCTTCAGTCAACAACCAGCAAGCTACAGTGCTGGTCACCCTATGCCAAGCAACTAGCAAGGCAGGAACACAACCCCACCCATTAGCAGAGAGGATACCTAAAAACATAATAAGGCCACAGGCACCCCAAAACACACCACCAGACGTGGACCTGTCCACCAGAAAGACAAGATCGAGCTTCAACCACCAGAACACAGGCATTAGTCCCCCCCACCAGGAAGCCTACACAACCTACTGAAACAACCTTAGCCACGGGGGACAGACACCAAAAACAACGGGAACTACGAATCTGCAGCCTGCAAAAAGGAGACCCCAAACACAGTAACATAAGCAAAATGAGAAAGCAGAAAAACACACAGCAGGTGAAGGAGCAAGATAAAAACCTACCAGACCTAACAAATGAAGAGGTAATAGGCAGTCTACCTGAAAAAGAATTCAGAATAATGATAGTAAAGCTGATCCAAGATTCTATTTCCCAGATCCAAAATCTTGGAAATAGAATAGACAATATGCAAGAAACAGTTAACAAGGACCTAGAAGAACTAAAGATGAATCAAGCATCGATTAAAAACACAATAAATGAAATGAAAAATACTCTAGATGGGATCAATAGCAGAATAACTGAGGCAGAAGAGTGGATAAGTGAGGTGGAAGATAAAATAGTGGAAATAACTGATGCAGAGCAAAATAAAGAAAAAAGAATGAAAAGAACAGAGGACAGTCTCAGAGACCTCTGGGACAACATTAAACGCACCAACATTCGAATTATAGGGGTTCCAGAAGAAGAAGAGAAAAAGAAAGGGACTGAGAAAATATTTGAAGAGATTATAGTTGAAAACTTCCCTAATATGGGAAAGGAAATAGTTAATCAAGTCCAGGAGGCACAGAGAGTCCCATACAGAATAAATCCAAGAAGAAATACGCCAAGACACATATTAATCAAACTGTCAAAAATTAAACACAAAGAAATCATATTAAAAGCAGCAAGGGAAAAACAACAAATAACACACAAGGGAATCCCCATCAGGTTAACAGCTGATCTCTCAGCAGAAACTCTACAAGCCAGAAGGGAGTGTCAGGACATAATTAAAGTGATGAAGGAGAGGAATCTGCAACCAAGATTACTCTACCCAGCAAGGATCTCATTCAGATTTGATGGAGAAATTAAAACCTTTACAGACAAGCAAAAGCTGAGAGAGTTCAGCACCACCAAACCAGCTTTACAACAAATGCTAAAGGAACTTCTCTAGGCAAGAAACACAACAGAAGGACTATACCTACAATAACGAACCCAAAGCCATTAAGGAAATGGGAATAGGAACATACATATCAATAATTACCTTAAATGTAAATGGACTAAATGCTCCCACCAAAAGACACAGAGTGGCTGAATGGATACAAAAACAAGACCCATATATATGCTGTCTACAAGAGACCCACTTCAGACCTAGAGACACATACAGATTGAAAGTAAGGGGATGGAAAAAGATATTCCATGCAAATGGAAATCAAAAGAAAGCTGGAGTAGCAATTCTTATATCAGACAAAATAGACTTTAAAATAAAGACTATTAGAAGAGACAAAGAAGGACACTACATAACGATAAAGGGATCAATCCAAGAAGAAGATATAACAATTGTAAATATTTATGCACCCAACATAGGAGCACCTCAATACATAAGGCAAATACTAACAGCCATAAAAGGGGAAATCGACAGTAACACAATCACAGTAGGGGACTTTAACACCCCACTTTCACCAATGGACAGATCATCCAAAATGAAAATAAATAAGGAAACACAAGCTTTAAATGATACATTAAACAAGATGGACTTAATTGATATTTATAGGACATTCCACCCAAAAACAACAGAATACACATTTTTCTCAAGTGCTCATGGAACATTCTCCAGGATAGATCATATCTTGGGTCACAAATCAAGCCTTGGTAAATTTAAGAAAATTGAAATTGTATCAAGTATCTTTTCCGACCACAATGCTATGAGACTAGACATCAATTACAGGAAAAGATCTGTAAAAAATACAAACACATGGAGGCTAAACAATACACTACTCAATAATGAAGTGATCACTGAAGAAATCAAAGAAGAAATTAAGAAATACTTAGAAACAAATGACAATGGAGACACGACGACCCAAAACCTATGGGACGCAGCAAAAGCAGTTCTAAGGGGGAAGTTTATAGCAATACAATCCCACCTTAAGAAACAGGAAACATTTCGAGTAAACAACCTGACCCTGCACCTAAAGCAATTAGAGAAAGAAGAACAAAAAACCCCCAAAGTTAGCAGAAGGAAAGAAATCATAAAGATCAGATCAGAAATAAATGAAAAAGAAATGAAGGAAACGATAGCAAAGATCAACCAAACTAAAAGCTGGTTCTTTGAGAAGATAAACAAAATTGACAAACCATTAGCCAGACTCATCAAGAAAAGAAGGGAGAAGACTCAAATCAGTAGAATTAGAAATGAAAAAGGAGAAGTAACAACTGACACTGCAGAAATACAAAAGATCATGAGAGATTACTATAAGCAACTCTATGCCAATAAAATGGACAACCTGGAAGAAATGGACAAATTCTTAGAAATGCACAACCTACCAAGACTGACTCAGGAAGAAATAGAAAATATGAATAGACCAATCACAAGCACTGAAATTGAAACTGTGATTAAAAATCTTCCATCAAACAAAAGCCCAGGACCAGATGGCTTCACAGGCGAATTCTATCAAACATTTAGAGAAGAGCTAACACCCATCCTTCTCAAACTCTTCCAAACAATATCAGAGGAAGGAACACTCCCAAACTCATTCTACGAGGCCACCATCACCTTGATACCAAAACCAGGCAAGGATGTCACAAAGAAAGAAAACTACAGGCCAATATCACTGATGAACATAGATGCAAAAATCCTCAACAAAATACTAGCAAACAGAATCCAACAGCACATTAAAAGGATCATACACCATGATCAAGTGGGGTTTATTCCAGGAATGCAAGGATTCTTCAATATACGCAAATCAATCAATGTGATACACCATATTAACAAGTTGAAGGAGAAAAACCATATGATCATCTCAATAGATGCAGAGAAAGCTTTCGACAAAATTCAACACCCATTTATGATAAAAACCCTGCAGAAAGTAGGCATAGAGGGAACTTTCCTCAACATAATAAAGGCCATATATGACAAACCCACAGCCAACATTGTCCTCAACGGTGAAAAACTGAAACCATTTCCACTAAGATCAGGAACAAGACAAGGCTGCCCACTCTCACCACTCTTATTCAACATAGTTTTGGAAGTTTTAGCCACAGCAATCAGAGAAGAAAAGGAAATAAAAGGAATCCAAATTGGAAAAGAAGAAGTAAAGCTGTCACTGTTTGCAGATGACATGATACTATACATAGAGAATCCTAAAGATGCTACCGAAAAACTACTAGAGCTAATCAATGAATTTGGTAAAGTAGCAGGATACAAAATTAATGCACAGAAATCTCTGGCATTCCTGTACACTAATGATGAAAAATCTGAAAATGAAATCAAGAAAACACTCCCATTTACCATTGCAACAAAAAGAATAAAATATCTAGGAATAAACCTACCTAAGGAGACAAAAGACCTGTATGCAGAAAATTATAAGACACTGATGAAAGAAATTAAAGATGATATAAATAGATGGAGAGATATACCATGCTCCTGGATTGGAAGAATCAATATTGTGAAAATGACTCTACTACCCAAAGCAATCTACAGATTCAGTGCAATCCCTATCAAACTACCACTGGCATTTTTCACAGAACTAGAACAAAAAATTTCAAAATTTGTTTGGAAAAACAAAAGACCCCGAATAGCCAAAGCAATCTTGAGAATGAAAAACGGAGCTGGAGGAATCAGGCTGCCTGACTTCAGACTATACTACAAAGCTACAGTAATTAAGACAGTGTGGTACTGGCATAAAAACAGAAAGATAGATCAGTGGATCAGGATAGAAAGCCCAGAGATAAACCCACGCACATATGGCCAACTTATCTTTGATAAAGGAGGCAGGAATGTACAGTGGAGAAAGGACAGCCTCTTCAATAAGTGGTGCTGGGAAAACTGGACAGGGACATGTAAAAGTATGAGATTAGATCATTCCCTAACACCATACACAAAAATAAGCTCAAAATGGATTAAAGACCTAAATGTAAGGCCAGAAACTATCAAACTCTTAGAGGAAAACATAGGTAGAACAGTCTATGACATAAATCACAGCAAGATCCTTTTGGACCCACCTCCTAGAGAAATGGAACTAAAAACAAAGATAAACAAATGGGACCTAATGAAACTTCAAAGCTTTTGCACAGCAAAGGAAACCGTAAACAAGACCAAAAGACAACCCTCAGAATGGGAGAAAATATTTGCAAATGAAGCAACTGACAAAGGATTAATCTCCAAAATTTATAAACAGCTCATGCAGCTCAATAGCAAAAAAACAAACAACCCAATCCAAAAATGGGCAGAAGACTTAAATAGGCATTTCTCCAAAGAAGATATACAGACTGCCAACAAACACATGAAAGAATGCTCAACATCATTAATCATTAGAGAAATGCAAATCAAAACTACAATGAGATATCATCTCACACCAGTCAGAATGGCCATCATCAAGAAATCTAGAAACAATAAATGCTGGAGAGGGTGTGGAGAAAAGGGAACACTCTTGCACTGCTGGTGGGAATGTGAATTGGCACAGCCACTATGGAGAACAGTATGGAGGTTCCTTAAAAAACTAAAAATAGAACTACCATATGACCCAGCAATCCCACTACTAGGCATATACCCTGAGAAAACCATAATTCAAAAAGAGACATGTACCAAAATGTTCATTGCAGCTCTATTCACAATAGCCCGGAGCTGGAAACAACCTAAGTGTCCATCATCGGATGAATGGATAAAGAAGATGTGGCACATATATACAATGGAATATTACTCAGCCATAAAAAGAAACGAAACTGAGCTATTTGTAATGAGGTGGATAGACCTAGAGTCTGTCATACAGAGTGAAGTAAGTCAGAAAGAGAAAGACAAATACCGTATGCTAACACATATATATGGAATTTAAAAAAAAAAAAATGTCATGAAGAACCTAGGGGTAAAACGGGAATAAAGACACAGACCTACTTGAGAATGGACTTGAGGATATGGGGAAGGGGAAGGGTAAGCTGTGACAAAGGGAAAGAGAGGCATGGACATATATACACTACCAAACGTAAGGTAGATAGATAGTGGGAAGCAGCCGCAGAGCACAGGGAGATCATCTCGGTGCTTTGTGACCGCCTGGAGGGGTGGGATGGGGAGGGTGGGAGGGAGGGAGATGCATGAGGGAGGGGATGTGGGAACAGATGTATATGTATGACTGATTCACTTTGTTATAAAGCAGAAACTAATAAAAATAAAAAAATAAAAAAAAAAAAGAAGCAAATTTTGCTATTTGTGACAATATGGATGAACCTAGAGGACATTATGCCAAGAGAAATAAGTCAGACACAAAAAGACAAATACTGCATGATCTCACTTTTATGTGAAATCTAAAAAAGTCTAACTCATAGAAGAAGAGGGTGGAATGGTGGTTGCAGGGAGTAAAGGCAAGGGTGAGAGTGACCATGCATATAATCACGAAATCCTAGAGACTGGCCAAGCAACAAGACACAAGAAGTTTGGAACCCTGACCAGCTGGAGAGGAGTCACCATACCAGCTCCAACTTCTGTGCAACAAAAAATAAATTTTTATCTAGTGTAACCATTATTACTTTGGGTCTCCATTATAAGCATCTGATTCTATCCTAATTTAGTTGTTTTGAAAGTGAAGTTTAAGTTTTCCTGGCGGATAACTATTCTCCATGAGATATAAAGACTTATAGTTTTAAGGGAATCAATTTCCAGATGCTCAGAATGTTCAAACAACAACAATAACCAATAATAATAATATTTAGCAATTACCTATGTTCCAGTACTTTACTTATACTAAGTTATTTAACATAACTTGTTATGAACTCTTTCCTAAAATTAATCTGTCTTAGAACAAGCCTGTGGCTAAAGCTGGTTTCTTTCTCACTCCCCTCTCATGAATACATTTCTCCTGCTTTAAGGAAAAGGCGCAACTCTCCCCTATTCCAAATCTTATAGTGAGACTTTGCCTTTGAGCAGTGTTTCTCAACCTTTTTTTCATCATGGCCTCCTAAGGAGGCTTTTAGTTATTTTTTCCTAATCATCCCCCATAAAAATTTAATACCCTATGTATACTCTGTATACTTGTTCATGTACTGTATGCATATCTATTCTTTATACACAAAAAGAGTAAGATTTTTTTTTCATTCTTCAAGAACCAATTTTTGGCCCTGTCAAGAAAACATGCCCTAGAAAGTAAAAAGTTATAGGGCACCAAGGTACTATTTGAAATACTGGTGCTGGTGGGAAAAATTAAATGATTTTATGATTGCACAATAAAACTTTTGCAATGCATATGGTTTCTGTTTCTTTGCTTTAAGAAAATTCAAGGATATAATCACGTTGTCAGTTGATAAATGATTAAAATTAACTCAGAAAGATTCAAAGAACTGAACTGCATTGCTATAACAAGCCCCTTCCATTTCCATATAATTATTTATATGAAAAAGATTTCTCAGGACTTTCATATATAAAAATGGAAAATATTAATATAAATGATTCTGAACTCTGGCTCATTCTAATATTAAGTGTTATTTATCCATAGAATAACTAGAATAAGTGCTATTCATTTAGAGATGCCTTTCCAATAACACTCACTCTCTGTGTGCAATGATTTGTAATATATTTTTGTTGATTTTACTGAAATTATAGTGATAATTAGGTTCAGAAGACGTTTTTCAACTCAGATCCTTTTGGTCCTTGGAAATTTAAAAAATATTAAATATCAGATTATATATATGTGATTATATATACATAAAATGCATAAATATAAAAATATATATAAACATAAATGTATATTATAGTAGAGAAAATACGTATGATAGAATGATCAATAAAAGACTAAAAGAAAAAAGATATATTGTATTAGGATGAAATTATATGGGGGAAGTCAGATGGAAATATGAGTTCAAGAGGAAAACAAATTGCTATAAAATTTCTGACTATTAAAGAAGGACTTGGACTTCCCTGGCATTCCAGTGGTTAAGACTCCGAGCTCCCAATGCATGGGGCCCAGGTTTGATCCATGGTCAGGGAACTAGATCCCACATGCATGCTGCAACTAAGACCCGGTGCAGCTAAATAAATAAATCACATCAAATCAATCAATCAATAAATTAATTAATTAAAGGACTTGTTCAGGTTTATTTTATTTAATTATTTAATTATTAATTAATTAATTGATTGATTTTGGCCGTGCTGCTCAGCTTGTGGGATCTTAGCTCCCCGACCAGGGATCCAACCCAGCCCCCGACAGTGAAAGCACCGAGTCCTAACCATGGGGCTGCCAGGGAATTCCCTGTTCATGTATACTTTAAACAGATCAATGAACGCTGACAGGCACCAACTCATAACCTTTAGATTCCATTTAGTATGTTTAAAAGAATCACGTGACAGTTCAATTTAAAAATGTCCAAATATACAATATGCCAGAAAGTAATCTTTTGCAGCAATTTAAACTTATGATGAAAAATTTAGGTATCAACTTAGAAATGAGTGAGAAATTTTTAACCATTGCTTTGAGGGATGTCAAGGGAAAAAAGGTTGAGGATTACTGTCCTGTTACTTGAGGTTCCAGCCTGACTGAAGTTGCTTTCATCCCACTTCCAGTTGCTAGTTCTGGAAGCTGAGAGTGGGGCTGAGCTTACAGGTGAGGCATGAAATCACCCTAAGGGTGTGGGGTGAGAGGGACGGAGTTTGGGAAATCAGGTCACTGCCTGCTGTTTGGCACAGTGGCTGCATCTTCCCCCTTCCTTACTGCCTGGGGTCTAGTGGTGAATAGCAGCCCAAAGGTGGAGCAACAGAGCTCAGACTTTATACTCTGCAACCCTCTGCTCCATGTAGAGCCTCCACACACCCCCTTCCCCAGGAGGCTGCACATCACCAATTCCATGGGACTTTCTTCCCCCACTCCAGCCATTTTCAGCTCTTGCTATACTGACCTCTTTTCTCAAAAATGGGCTGCACCTCCCTGGAATCACCTGGAATGCCTGTTAAAGTGCCTTTTTTTTTTTCTTTTGGTCTTTTGATAAATCTATTGCATTGACATCTCTGAGGCTGTTACCCAGGATTCTGCATTATTAACTTTTCAGTGTAGGAATTAATTCTTTATGCCTCAGCTCCTTTGTCCAACAAAGGACGGTAAGTTCTTTGCTTGTCACAGGAATTTGAATTTGAGAGTTTGGATTAAAAACCCTAGGAAATGCAAATGTGAATCCAAATGGATTTCAGCCTGTTTTATTTCTGGATGACTGGCAGATGTTGGAGATTTCTTGGCTTTAACCTGGAAGAGCAGGAAGAAAGAAATAATGTTCAGAGCAAGATAAAATGCATTAAAAAAAAAAAAAGGAACAGGAAAAGCAAGCTCTCTTCTAATCTGATTCTTAGGACTGTGACATTGGACAAATGTTCACAAACATCCGATACTGACAAAAGAGGAGATGATTTCCAGCACTGTACCTAACTCAGAGTTGGATGCCATCTTAGCCCTGGGGTTGAATCAGGGCTTGAACTAGACCAGCACAGTCATAATCAGAGGCCAGGAATGGTTGCTCTGCTTAGGGGAAGCTTAGGAAGGAACTGGGAGTGCAATGGGGTCTGTATTTAGCAGAGTCAAGACCAACTGATTCTGTGAGGAAGCCTGAAGAAAAGGTCCCATGAAGATGGGAGCCAGGCAGATGGATCTCTTTGAAAGGGGTTTACCTAAAGAGGTGGGTAAAATAGAATGAGGGCAGACTTGGAATCTCTCTCTAATTTTCCACTTTTTAAAACAGCAACTGTCTCCAAGTTAGAATGTTCAAATTGTCTTGATCAGCTACTTAGGCCAGGTTTGAATTTCAGGTCACAGCCCTTGATTTTTCCTGAGTTCACTACATGGTGCCTTGTGGCATTGTCTATCAGAGTGATGTTTTCAATTACTTAAAGTAATTCAGGCAAGGCAAAAAGTTGCTTTATGCCAGCCCCAGCAAACTTGGCTTTTGTCATTTAGCAAGACTCACCTCTTTGTGCTATGGAGAAGAGAAAAATAACCCCAGTAAAAGCCCTACAAGATGGGACAAAAAATGGGGGGAATTTAAAAAAACTTTCCACTCTGTATTTCTAGCTTTGGGGAGTGTGATATTCTCAGAAACAACTGTCTGTCTAGACTAGAGAGGAGCTTTGAAATTTTGGGGAGAATTATAATTGCTTCTTTGATTTCACAACACTCCCTTCTCCACTACCACCTTGTTTCCATAACAATTTAGTGAATTAAAATTAAAATAATTGTTTCTTTTGAGAAATTAGGGAAGAATTTTCTGATGCTTCTGGGGGTGAAATGGAAACCCTTGTGGTTGATAGAACCAGGACCGAGAATTGCTACTCTTAGACTGGGAATATCAGAGCATGATCTAAGGAGATTTTAAGTCTTCAGCTTTGGACCTTTGTAAGGTAACCTTTTGGTTTCTAGCACAAATGAACAATTTGTTTCTAGTCATTTAACTTGTACCTCACTTGCATAGACAACGTTATTTCCATTTATTATGTTTAGTTAAACATTGTTTCAACCCACAAAAGCAAACTGGTAACTAAAGATATCTGCTACATTGTTTTATTTTTCTTGTTTGCTATTCAAATCATTCCCTTACTTAATTTAAGAAAAAAGCATCATGGTTTTCTGACACATTTGCTTGTCCTTTCCAGCCTGAATCATTTATGCATTGTTCAATCATTTACTGATTCATTTACCCAGTTGACAAATATGTACTGAGCACCGATCATGTTCTCAGAACTGGGTTGGGCATTGGGATATAAGAAGATGGGTTTCCTGCTCTCTGGAAGATTTCTATTAGAATTCTCAGCGTATTCCTCTCAGGATCACTATGCAGCTCTCCCGAAAGACAACGTTCTTTCGATTTTTGTGTCATCACTGCTTGGCAGGGGTATTTCTTGGCATGGACTTTTATTCTGGCCATTTTTCCAAGGACCGGAGGCAATGCATCTGAAAGAAAGTTAGCATCTCATTTTCTCCACAAGGGATGAGGCCTGAGGGATCTTCACAACCTCTTTTTTACCTGACTCACAGGGAGGCCACACAGAAGAGTCCTCCCAGAATGCTTGGAAGCTGATGAGCCACCTTAAACAAATGAAAGAAATCATCCTTTCATACCCGGAGGGGATAGAGGTGTTTGAGTTGGGGCCTTGACTATAGCCAAGTGAATAAGTATGTCCCTGGGTATTCAGTTACAAGCCTGGGAATTATTGAACAAGTCTCTCATTGTGAGAGGAGCTGTAAATCAAATAACATAGGCCTTCATTACATAAGGGAGATAACTCTGCATTACCAAATGGATTTGAAAGCATCCAGACTCAACTTGCAATGCGAGAAACTCTAGGTAGTCAGCCTGTTGCCGCACGTATGCGGGTCCACTCATGTATGTATCTCTGCTCTGCCAGCTGTGAGGGAAGGGACTCACTTGGCTGACTTGATGATTTTTTTTTCTTTCTTTTTCTTTTTTCAGGTGTGTAGAGTTGAGTCAGTTTTAATTTTTTGCCCATTGCCCGCTATTATCATTGTCAGTACCTGGCTCCTCCCTTGGTTTGATGTTTGTTTTTCCCTTATATTTTCACTCCCCATTCACATTCTTCTTCCTCCATAGGTATTTGCTTTTACAAATTGTATGTTGTTTGGTCTATATGTAGTTTTTTCATCTTTTCATTGTAACCGTATTCAAATACAGTGGAAAGTTGAATGAAGTGTACAGTGTACATTCCTATACCTATGACCTTGAATCAAACATTTCCTAACACTTTGTCATACTTGCTTAACTCATATAGGTGTTTGAAAGTAAGTTGTAGACATTATGACAAATCTCCCCTAAATACTTAAGCATGCTTTTCCTAAAAATAAAGACATTGTCCTACACAAAAACAATATCATGACCCTTAGTCCTGGAAGGAGAGAAGGAAGATAGATAGAGATAGAGATAGAGATAGAGATAGAGACAGAGACAGAGACGGAGATGGAGATGGAAATGGAGATGGAGTTGAAGATGAAGTTGGAGATGGAGATGGGGTTGGAGATGGAGATGGAGATAGAGATGAAGATGGAGATGGGGTTGGAGATGGAGATGGAGTTGGAGATGAATTTGGAGATGGAGATGGAGATGGGGTTGGAGATGGAGATGGAGATAGAGATGAAGATGGAAATGGAAATGGAGTTGGAGATGAAGTTGGAGGTGGAGATGGAGATGGGGTTGGAGATGGAGATGGAGTTGGAGGTGAAGTTGGAGATGGAGATGAAGTTGGAGATGGAGTTGAAGATGGAGATGGTGAGGGAGAGGAGAAGGAGAATTAGAAGAAATTCAGCCATTTTTCTCTCCAGTTTCTTGGCTGCGGGTTGCTTTTTTTTTTTTGTTTCCAAGAAGGGGTGCTCTGCCTCCCAGTACACAATATAGACACCTCAGAGGAACAAGCAAAAAACCAATAAAGGGCCTGAGCTTCATAGCTCTAAAAGTCACTTTTTGGGAAAATTAACACTTGGCGATTTTCTTTAAATGCAGCCCAACCATTCCATCACTTGGCTATTCAATCCTAACAGTAATAGCAAGGTTTGGGTTGAACTTGCTGTTGAACTGCAAAGAATTTCTCAAGGCGGTCATTTTTGTGGTGTGTGGAGCAGTGTATGATCTCTAACGCTGGAAGGTCAGGCACAGAATTAATGAGAGGTTTCATGTGTATCTAAAAGAATGTCTTTCCAAGAATTTATTACTCTCATTTTGGCATGTGCTCTCAGGCTCTTCAAATTGGTGGTCAGATTGGAAACTTCAAATTTTTCTTTTAGAACCCTGCCTGGGCTTGTGTACTTTTCTATATGTGTGTTATACTTCAATGAAAATTTTATTTAAAAAAAGAAAAAAAATAACTGCTAAAGTCTCACTTTCTCTAACATACCCATCACCCTCGACCTTTAGCATTTCCCCAGACACTTAGCACTTCGGAAGTCTTTGTTTTGGTCTCTGGAAGTGACAAACTGTAGTGTAGTGACAAGAGTTCTCAATTCACAGTATCCCTGATTCTAGAACTGGTTCTTGGGTTTTCACGTAAGAGTTGCATGTTATTGGGCAAGACCCTTAACCTTTTTATGGCTCAAATTTCTCAGCTGTTAAGACACGCATAATAACGTGTTGTCAAGATGCATGTGGAGTCATGAAAGTCAAACAAGATAATGAATACAAAAATGCTTCATTAACTATAGAAAACGTGAGATTTTTATAATTAGGGGTTTTATGTGTCTTTGTTCTTTTTCTGGACTGTTACATGATGACCTGGTTTCCCAGGTTCCTCCCTCAGCTGCCTGTGGTCCATTTTCCATGCAGCAGCAGAGGGATGCTGTGAAAACATCATGTATATCATGTTTCTCCTCAGTGCCCATGGTCGGTCCCATTTCTCTCTTTGCTTCTTGACTAGCCCCTGTCTCTCTGACTTCAATTCCTACTATTCTCTTCTTGCTCATTCTCTTCCAGACACACTAGATTTCCTGCGAGTCTTCAAACCTCCCGTTTCAATCCTGCCTCTGAGTCTTTGCAATTTATTCTGATGAGAATGTATCCACATGGCTCACTTTTTCACTTCCTTCAAGTCTTTGCATTTCATTGAGGTCTTTTTGGCCATTCTGTCATAGTTGCAACTCTGGCACTGCCTAGCCCTTCTTCCTGCTTTATATTTTTACATAGCATTTATAACTTCCTAATATACTATGTGGGTGACATTTATTTTGGTTAATATTTGTCTTTCTCCACTAGATTATAAGCTCCATCGGAGCAAGAATTTTTGTCTGTTTTATTAACTGATGGATCCCCAGCACCTAGAACATAGTTTGACATGTAGTAGGCCCTCAGTGAATATGTTGAGTATTATGTTGACTAGTATCTTGAAATATTATTCAACCAATAAATATTTGTTGAATAAATGAATGAGACTGTTTCAATCTCACAATCAGAAAAAGGATGGGAACTTACATTTCTGGACCCTTTTCCATATACACCTCATAAAAATGAGCCCTGTTGGAAAGTCTATGTGGATTCCTTACCTTCCCCAGGATCCTGACCACCTGGAAGATATTTGTATAATCTCTTTGTATGTTTTAATAATCCAGGAATGCTGTTTCTATTTCAAAAACCTGCAGAGAAGCAGTAAATGAAGGAGAGATGTTCTTTGGAGAAATACAGAGAATCAGGATCATACCAGGCAAATTTGATGCATGCTCTGGTCTACTGGATGATATTGTTTCCCTACCCATCTTTCTAGTATTTTCTTCAGCAGGATGTAATTTGGTCTTGCAGCTTCTCAAAAGGCAGAATGATGACCTCCACAGCATTTCCCAAACTGTGCGCTGGGAACACTAGTTCCAGGAAATGCTAATCTGTGCTCAAAAAACAGTAAGGTTTCTGTGGTTCTGATTACATATTAGCATGTTAAAGGCTCTGAGGAGTCACACAGCTTAAAAATAAGTAAAGAATGGGTGGCCTGTTCAATAGTAACTTATTGGAATAGGGGAAGTGCGGGCAATAGTGAATTCTACTCCAGTATATTAAAATGACACACCAATATTAAAAGACACTACCTATTTTGAGGCCATGATCTTCAGCTTTCAAACTTTCACTTCCCACAGAGCTCATGGCTATATACGTTTTGTTTTGCTATTGAGTTCTGCTCAGTACTCTGTAAGCTTACCTAAGGAAGGAAATGCACTTACGGGGTATCCATTATATCAATGACATTCTCCATGGCACTGCAGTTCTTTTCAGATTTTTAAATTTTAATTAATGAAGTACTTATTAAGCACATCTCCCTACTTAATGCAAGAATTCCATTAGACACAATAAAGATACCACGGGGAACAAGATAGGACAAGATCATGGAGCTTACATTCCAGGATAGCCAGGCAAAAACAAGTAAATCTAACAAATAATACATGTGGAGCCAAGGGTGTTAAAGGAAGAAGGGAGGAGCTAGGACAGAGAATAAGGTGTATGTGAGGGTGTTTCCTACTTGAGGTGACCAGGAGGGAAGGATGCTCTGAGGTAGGGACATTTAAAGTGAGACATGAGGATGATAAGGAGCCGGCTGTGCAAAAGGGGGAAGAAGAATGCTGGTTTTAGGCAGAACAAAGGTGTAATCATGGCTCAGTTGCAGGAAGCAACTTGCTAAAGAATTGAAAGACGATCCCATGGTTGACCCATGGTGCTCATGAGGGGCATGAGATGAGGGGAAGGGTGGCAGTCTGTGTATACATGGCAATTATTCAGGGCTCTTGAGGCCATGGTATGGTCTGTCATTGAGAGGATGATAGGATTGAATTTATGTTTTAAAGAACCTCCCTCAAAGCAGAATATACCCCAATGCACTAAAAATTTTAAGTGAACAATGGGCATTTAAAGATGTTTTTAAACATCTGAAAACTACAGATTACATATTTACTTGTCTCTCTTTCCCAAACATACAATGTCCTCTAATTCTATGTGAACCACTGGGTCTTGGTGAAATGTTTTTTTTTTTTTTCTTTGTGGTACGCAGGCCTCTCACTACCGCGGCCTCTTCCCTTGTGGAGCACAGGCTCTGGACGCGCAGGCTCAGCAGCCATGGCCCATGGGCCCAGCTGCTCCATGGCATGTGGGATCTTCCCAGACTGGGGCACGAACCCGTGTCCCCTGCATCGGCAGGCAGACTCCCAACCACTGCACCACCAGGGAAGCCCTTGGTGAAATGTTTTTATTCTACTCTGTGTTTTATACATAAGTCTCCACATCTAGGCTCTCTATATATCTGCGCTTCAGAGAATACCTATATCCTGGAGCACATGTGTGGGTTTTTAGGGCAGAGTCAACCTTCTACGGTCCTGGAGCTTGTTTTGGGGGCCTCCCATCTTCCCACTCCGAAAGCATGAATTCAAGAGATGCATTGTTTTCCAGTAGTGCTGAACATGCATTTTCTTGCTCTTCTCCATGCTTCAGTGAGTGGTTCTGGAGGTACTCATAAATTAGCATGATATTTGCAACCCTGGTAAATGGCAATTGAAAAAACTTTCCAACATCAAACAATTCATGCTATATTTATGTCAGTATAGACATGGCATACATGAAGTATGATAGAGAATTTTTTGATAGCCAGATGAATACTGAACTCCAGAATAGCAAAGGCTTGCTTTTTATAAAAATATTTAGTAAGATTTATTTAAGATCTAAAAAACTTAATTTCAGCTTTATTTAAATAATAGTTGTAATTATATTTTATATTTTTGAATTTTATTTTATTTATTTTTTTATACAGCAGCTTCTTACTAGTCATCCATTTTATACACAACAGTGTATACCTGTCAATCCCAATCACCCAATTCATCACACCATCCCCCCATCACTTTCCCCCCTTGGTGTCTATACTTTTGTTCTCTGCATACGTGTGTCAATTCCTGCACTGCAAACCAGTTCACCTGTACCATTTTTCTAGGTTCCACATATATGCATTAATATACGATATTCGTTTTTCTCTTTCTGACATACTTCACTCTGTATGACTGTCTCTAGATCCATCCACGTCTCAACAAATGAACCAATTACGTTCCTTTTTATGGCTGAGTAATATTCCATTGTATATATGTACCACTTCTTCTTTATCCATTCATCTGTTGATCGGCATTTATGTTGCTTCCATGACCTGGCTATTGTAAATAGTGCTGCAATGAACATTGGGGTGCATGCGTCTTTTTGAATTATGGTTTTCTCTGGGTATATGCCCAGTAGTGGGATTGCTAGATCATATGGTAATTCTATTTTTAGTTTTCTGGGAAACCTCCATACTGTTCTCCATAGTGGCTGTATCAATTTACATTCCCACCAACAGTGCAAAAGGGTTCCCTTTTTTCCACACTCTCTCCAGCATTTGTTGTTTGTAGATTTTCTAATGATGCCTATTCTAACTGGTGTGAGGTAATAACTCATTGTAGTTTTGATTTGCATTTCTCTAATAATTAGTGATGTTGAGCAGTTTTTCATGAGCTTCTTGGCCGTCTGTATGTCTTCTTTGGAGAAATGTCTATTTAGGTCTTCTGCTCATTTGTGGATTGGGTGGTTTTGTTTTGTTTTGTTTTGTGTTTTTGGCAGTACGCGGGCCTCTCACTCTTGTGGCCTCTCCGGTTTTGGAGCACAGGCTCTGGACGCACAGGCTCAGCGGCCATGTCTCATGGGCTCAGCCTCTCCACGGCATGTGGGATCTTCCCGGACCGGGGCACGAACCTGTGTCTCCTGAATTGGCAGGCGGACTCTCAACCACTGCACCATCAGGGAAGCCTGGGTTGTTTGTTTTTTTAATATTGAGCTGCATAAGCTGTTTATATATTATGGAGATTAATCCTTTGTCCATTGATTTGTTTGCAAATATTTTCTCCCATTCTGAGGGCTGTTTCTTCATCTTGTTTATGGTTTCCTTTGCTGTGCAAAAGCTTTTAAGTTTCATTAGGTCCCATTTGTTGATTTTTGTTTTTATTTCCATTACTCTAGGAGGTGGATCAAAAAAGATCTTGCTGTGATTTATGTCAAAGAGTGTTCTTCCTATGTTTTCCTCTAAGAGTTTTATAGTGTCCGGTCTTACATTTAGGTCTCGAATCCATTTTGAGTTTATTTTTGTGTATGGTGTTAGGCAGTGTTCTAATTTCATTCTTTTACATGTAGCTGTCCAGTTTTCCAAGCACCACTTATTGAAGAGACTGTCTTTTCTCCATTGTATATCTTTGCTTCCTTTGTCATAGATTAGTTGACCATAGGTGTGTGGGTTTACCTCTGGGCTTTCTATCTTGTTCCATTGATCTATGTTTCTGTTTTTGTGTCAGTACCATATTGTCTTGATTACTGTAGCTTTGTAGTGTATTCTGAAGTCAGGGAGTCTGATTCCTCCAGATCCGTTTTTTTCCCTTAAGACTGCTTTGGCTATTCAGGGTCTTTTGTGTTTCCATACAAATTTTAAGATGATTTGTTCTAGTTCCATAAAAAATGCCATTGGTAATTTGATAGGGATTGGATTAAATCTGTAGATTGCTTTGGGTAGTATAGTTATTTTCACAATATTGATTCTTCCAATCCAAGAATATGGTATATCTCTCCATCTGTTGGTATCATCCTTAATTTCTTTCATCAGTGTCTTATAGTTTTCTGCATACAGGTCTTTTGTCTCCCTAGGTAGGTTTATTCATAGTTATTTTATTCTATTTGTTGCAGTGGTAAATGGGAGTGTTTCCATAATTTCTCTTTCAGATTTTTCATCATTAGTGTACAGGAATGCAAGAGATTTCTGGGCATTAACTTTGTATCCTGCTACTTTACCAAATTCATTGATTAGCTCTAGTAGTTTTCTGGTGGCATCTTTAGGATTTTCTATGCATAGCATCATGTTATCTGCAAACAGTGACAGTTTTACTTCTTGTTTTCCGATTTGTATTCCATTTATTTCTTTTTCTTCTTTGATTGCCATGGCTAGGACTTCCAAAAGTATGTTGAATAATAGTGGTGAGAGTGGACATCCTTGTCTCATTCCTGATCTTAGAGGAAATGCTTTCAGTTTTTCACCATTGAGAATGATGTTTGCTGTGGGTTTGTCATATATGGCCTTTATTATGTTGAGGTAGGTTCCCTCTATGCCCACTTTCTGGAGAGTTTCTATCATAAATGGGTGTTGAATTTTGTAAAAAGCTTTTTCTACATCTATTGAGGTGATCATATCGTTTTTATTCTTCAATTTGCTAATATGGTGTATCACATTGATTGATTTTTGTATATTGAAGAATCCTTGCATCCCTGGGATAAATCCCACTTAGTCATGGTGTACGATCCTTTTAATGTGTTATTGGATTCTGTTTGCTAATATTTTGTTGAGGATTTTTGCATCTATATTCATCAGTGATATTGGTCTGTAATTTTATTCTTTTGTAGTATCTTTGTCTGGTTTTGGCATCAGCATGATTGTGGCCTCATAGAATGAGTTTGGGAGTGTTCCTTCCTCTGCAATTTTTTGGAAGAGTTTGAGAAGGATGGATGTTAACGCTTCTCTAAATATTTGATAGAATTCACCTGTGAAGCCATCTGGTCCTGGACTTTTGTTTGTTGGAAGATTTTTAATCACAGTTTCAATTTCATTACTTGTGATTGGTCTGTTCGTATTTTCTGTTTCTTCCTGGTTCAGTCTTGGAAGGTTATACCTTTCTAAGAATTTGTCCATTTCTTCCAGGTTGTCCATTTTATTGGCATAGAGTTGTTTGTAGTAGTCTCTTAGGATGCTTTGTATTTCTGCAGTGTCTGTTGTTAACTTCTCTTTTTTCATTTCTAATTTTATTGATTTGAGTCCTCTCCCTCTTTTTCTTGATGAGTCTGGCTAATGGTTTATCAATTTTGTTTATCATCTCAAAGAACCAGCTTTTAGTTTTATTGATCTTTGCTATTGTTTTCTTTGTTTCTATTTCATTTATTTCTGCTCTGATCTTTATGATTTCTTTCCTTCTGCTAACTTTGGGTTTTGTTTGTTCTTCTTTCTCTAGTTCCTTTAGGTGTAGTGTTAGATTGTTTTTTGGAGATTTTTCTTGTTCCTTGAGGTAGGCATGTATAACTATAAACTTCCCTCTTAGAACTGCTTTTGCTGCATCCCACAAGTTTTGGATCATCATGTTTTCATTCTCATTTGTCTCCAGGTATTTTCTGATTTCCTCTTTGATTTCTTCAGTGATCTCTTGGTTATTTAGTAACGTATTGTTTAGCCTCCATGTGTTTGTGTTTTTTACTTTTTTTTCCCTGTAATTCATTTCTAATCTCATAGTGCTGGGTCAGAAAAGATGCTTGATATGATTTCAATATTCTTAAATTTACTGAGGCTTGATATGTGACCCAAGATATGATCTGTCCTGGAGACTGTTCCATGTACACTTGAGAAGAAAGTGTAATCTGCTGTTTTTGGATGGAATGTCCTATAAATATCTATCAAATCTATCTGGCCTTTTGTGTCATTTAAAGCTCCTGTTTCCTTATTTATTTTCATTTTGGATGATGTGTCCATTGGTGTAAGTGAGGTGTTAAAGTCCCCCACTATTATTGTGTTACTGTCGATATCCCGTTTTATAGCTATTAGCAGTTGCCTTATGTATTGAGGTGCTCCTATGTTGGGTGCATATATATTTATAATTGCTATATCTTCTTGGATTGATCCCTCGATCATTATGTAGTGTCCTTCCTTGTCTCTTATAACATTCTTTATTTTAAAGTCTATTTTATCTGATATGAGTATAGCTACTCCAGCTTTCTTTTGATTTCCATTTGCATGGAATATCTTTTTCCATCCCCTCACTTTAAATCTGTGTGTGTACCTTGGTCTGAAGTTGGTCTCTTGTAGACAGCATATATGTGGGTCTTGTTTTTGTATCCATTCAGCAAGTCTGTGTCTTTTGGTTGGAGCATTTAATCCATTCACGTTTAAGGTAATTATCGATATGTATGTTCCTATGACAATTTTCTTAATTGTTTTGGGTTTGTTTTTGTAGGTCCTTTTCTTCTCTTGTGTTTCCCACTTAGAGAAGTTCCTTTAGCTTTTGTTGTAGAGCTGGTTTGGTGGTGCTGAATTCTTTTAGCTTTTGCTTTTCTGTAAAGCTTTTGATTTCTCCTTCGAATCTGAATGCGATCCTGCCAGGTAGAGTAATCTTGGTTGTACATTCTTCCCTTTCATCATTTAAGTATATCATGCCACTACCTTTTGGCTTGTAGAGTTTGTGATGAGAAATCAGCTGTTAACCTTAAGGGAGTTCCCTTGTATATTATTTGTCATTTTTCCCTTGCTGCTTTCAATATTTTTTCTTTGTCTTTAATTTTTGCCAAATTGATTACTATGTGTCTCAATGTGTTTCTCCTTGGATTTATGCTCTATGGGACTCGCTGCACTTCCTGGACTTGGGTGGCTATTTCCTTTCTCATGTTAGGGAAGTTTTCGACTATAATCTCTTCAAGTATTTTCTCGGGTCCTTTCTCTTTCTCTTCTCCTTCTGGGACCCCTATAATGGGAATGTTGTTGCGTTTAATGTTGTCCCAGAGGTCTCTTAGGCAGTCTTCATTTCTTTTCATTCTTTTTTCTTTATTCTGTTCCACAGCAGTGAAGTCCGCCATTCTGTCTTCCAGGTCACTTATCCGTTCTTCTGCCTCAGTTATTCTGCTATTGAGCCCTTGTAGTGTAGTTTTCGTTTCAGTTATTGTATTGTTCATCTCTGTTTGTTTGTTCTTTAATTCTTCTAGGTCATTGTTAAACATGTCTTTCGTCTTCTCAATCTTTGCCTCCATTCTTTTTCTGAGGTCCTGGATCATCTTCATTATCATTATTCTGAATTCTTTTTCTGGAAGGTTGCCTATCTCCTCTTCATTTAGCTGTTTTTCTGGGGTTTTATCTTGTTCCTTCATCTGGTACACAGTCCTCTCCCTTTCCATCTTGTCTATCTTTCTGTGAGTGTGGTTTTTGTTCCACAGGCTGCAGGATTGTAGCTCTTCTTGCTTCTGCTATCTGCCCTCTGGTGCATGAGGCTATCTAAGAGGCTTGTGCAAGTTTCTTGATGGGAGGGAGTGGTGGTGGGTAGAGTTGACTGTTGCTCTGGTGGGCAGAGCTCAGTAAAACTGTAATCTGCTTGACTGTTGATGGGTGGGGCTGGGTTCCCTCCTTGTTGGTTGTTTGGCCTGAGGCAACCCAACACTGGAGCCTACGTGGTCTCTTTGGTGTGGCTAATGGTGGACTCTGGGAGGTCTCACGCCAAGGAGTACTTCCCAGAACTTCTGCTGCCAGTGTCCTTATCATCATAGTGAACCACAGCCACCCCCGCCTCTGCAGGAGATCCTCCAACACTAGCCGGTAGGTCTGATTCAGTCTCTCCTCGGGTCACTGCTCCTTCCCCTGGGTCCTGATGCACACACTACTTTGTGTGTGCCCTCCAAAATGGAGTCTCTGTTTCCCCCAGTCTTGTTGAAATCCTGCAATCAAATCCCACTAGCCTTCAAAGTCTGATTCTCTGGGAATTCCTTCTCCCATTGCCAGATCCCCAGGTTGGGAAGCCTGACGTGGGGCTTAGAACCTTCACTCCAGTGAGTGGACTTCTGTGGTATAAGCATTCTCCAGTTTGTGAGTCACCCACCCTGCATTTATGGGATTTGATATTACTGTGATTGCACCCCTCCTACCATCTCTTTGTGGCTTCTCCTTTGTCTTTGGATGTGGGGTATCTTTTTTGGTGAGTTCCAGTGTCTTCCTATCGATGATTGTCCAGCAGCTAGTTGTGATTCTGGTGTTCTCGCAAGAGGGAGTGAGAGCACGTACTTCTACTCCGCCCTCTTGGTTCAGGGCCAATAGTTTTAATTTTAAATATTGATAGTTCAGCTATAATTATCTTTTATCTTTTACTTTTAATCGATAATTTTGAATACTTCAGAAGAAAAACAACTTCTTTGGAAAACTTATGAAAAATCCCTTTTCATTTTTTATTTTTTGACTGTGCCACATGGCTTGTGGAATCTCAGTTCCCTGACCATGGATTGAACCTGGGCCATGGCAGTGAGAGCATGGAGTCCTAACCACTAGATCACCAGTGAACTCCCTACTTTTCCATTTTTTTGAATTTACAGAATTTGATGAAAATATGTTTGTTTTGTAAATTTTGAATATTACTTTCAAAGCTTTTAAATCCTTTAGATCATTGAGAATGAGTACAAGATGCAATTGTGATAGAAACTGAAAATACAAACCTGGAGTTCAGAAGAGAGAAAGAGCTATAAAGGAAAAATAAGTAAATCTTCAAAGAAGCAGTGTGCTTAAATTTTTAAAAACTATTAATAAGAAAAGCTGGCAGGCTTCTGTTGGGTATGACCTGCATAAAATTTGCAAATAGGACATTATAAATTCTTTTTAAGTCAGGTTTTTGAGGTATCATTTACATATAGTAGCAGTCACCCTTTCCAGGTGTTCAGTTTTATGTGTTTTGACAAAATGTATACTATTACATAATCATGACCGTAATCAGGACGTAGGGTATTTCTATCAACCCAGAAAGTTTCCCCAATGCCCCTTTGTAGTCAATCCCCTTCCCACTCTTCTCCCAGCCCCCAACTCCTGGCAATCTGTGATTGGATTCTTTCCCTATCATTTTGTCTTTTTCAGGATGTCATGTAAATTGAATTCATACAGTATATAATCTTTTATGTCTGGCTTCTTAACACTTAGCATAACCCCTTTGAGAGTCATTCATGTTGTTGCAAGTATCAATAGATCTCTCCCTTTTATTGCTGAATATTATTCCATTATATGTTGTCACTACACAATTTGCTTATCCATTCACCAGTTGATGGACATTTGGCTTGTTTCCATGTTGGGGGGATTATGAATAAAGCTGCTCTAAACCTTCTTTTACAGGTTTTGTGTGGCTATGTTTTCATTTCTGTTGTGTAAATACCTAGGAGTGCATTGCAGATTTATGTGGTAAGTGTATTTTTAACTGTGTAAGAAACTGCCAAAGTGTTTTCCAAAGTAGCTGCTTCATTTTGCACATCCACCAGCAGTGTGTGAGAATTCCCTTGCTCTGCATCTTTGCTAGCACTTGGTATAGTGAAGTGTTTTTTGGGTTTGTTTCCTTCTTTCAATTTAGTCATTTTAATAGGTGAGAAATTCTCTAATTACAGATCAAAAAATTAAATTGAGCAAGAAAATTATTCTCATCAACACCACAACTTGAATAGGTTTAATCAAATCTTGCAATTTCATGCTACTGTTTAAAATGATCAGAACACGTGCGAGCCTCCATTTGTCCTCATGCCCAGAGTCCACAATGTTAGTGGTGAGGCTGTACTCAACTGTACCCCTTCCTTCTGCTCTGAAGTTGGCTGTTAGGGGATGTGTTTCTTTGGGGTCTGAGACCCTTCCTTGCATAGGACAGAGGCCACTTCATTCTGCATTGCCCTCTAGTGGAAGCTGTTCAACTTGTTCTCTGTGCATACCCTGACCTCTCCACACTCCCGGTGAAAGAAGAGTCTGCATGCCACCCTGAGATGTTGCAGCCCCTGGTCTAGAAGACAAGACCTGTGTTTAGGGAGCTCACTCTGTGGAAGATCTAGCATAGCTCCACGAGCCACCTGATGGAGTGGTGAGCGACGCTGAGAAGAGTTGTGAGCAGTGGAGCCTTGGTTCCCAAAACTGTCATTTGGAGGAGCCTTATGGGATGTCACAAATGGTAGCATGCTCTATTTATCCCACTGCTGGTGAGACCCTGCACAGAGCTTCTAGTCAGTGATGAGATCAGCTTCAGCATCCTTAAACATTGGTTGAGCGGCACTGGAGAAGGCTGGACTATGACGGACATTGATCCTGACCAACTCTAAAAACATTTTAGTAGATTGTAAAGAATGCCACTAGGGAAAAATGCACTTCCTGAATTTCAGATTCAGCAAAATAAGCACCGACTAGATCAAAATGCTGCCTCTTCCTGACCACAAGAATGTGTCCCCACAGGAGTGGTGGTGTTTTGTGATCTACAAGCTGCAGGCTGGGGTGTAATATGTCCTGACTTGGCATTTGAGGAACCTTCAAATAATTGAGTCCACTTATCTCTCCTCTCAGTTATGTCTTCCTTTGGGGATCATAAAAACCTTGAGAAATGTCAAGCTTCCCTTTTAGATTTTTCTTCATTGAATGCAAGACCTCAATTTCTTTTTTTCTTTTTTTAAGCCCTTCTAATGAATTTGGGTTTTCATCTCAGGCCTGTCACGTTGCCAAGTCAACTTTTCCAAAATGATGACTATGTTTAAGATATTCACAGTCAACTAGGCAGTTAACTACATATTTTGTATTCTTTTCATATAACTTCATGGTTGACAGTGTAGGCTGTGAATTCAGACAACCTGGTTTCAAATCATAGCTCAACCACGAAGCTACCACACTGTCTCTTAAAGTTTGAATTTAATGCCCACCTATTTCCTTATTTACTTACCTTTGAAAGCTCTTGAGTGTTTGTGTTATTATTTTCATGTACACAGTACAGAACTTTCAAAGATAAGAATATTTTTACAATTAGTCTCACAGTAATTTTTTTTTCCTTTTTTTCTTTTTTTTGCTGCATTTTATTCTTGCAATTAAATGCTGTATAACCTTGGGCAAGGAACTTTTATCCTAATTTACACTCTTCCATTCTTTTTCTTTTCTTAAATTTTTTTTTTAAATTGAGATGTAGCAAACATAAAGTGTATTCATCTTAAGTGCATAGCTTGGTGAATTGTTGTATACACCCATGTAATCATTTTAATTATTGTTGCAGTTTATTCTTGGAAAAATAAATATACATTTAAATCTCAACTTGCTGATATAATTTCAACATACAAAGCACACAAAGACAGTTTTACTCCAAATTACAACTAGAATACTTAACTATATTGAAAGTGAATATTCAGATATTAACAAAAATCCTTATGACAAACTTTGTATGGTTACAGTGATTATATATGATGTTAGCCCACATGATCTTGAGATCAAGTATAGTACAAACCTTGATCAAATATTTTCTTTTTCAAAAATAAATTTATTTATTTACTTTTTTCTTGGCTGGGTTGGCTCTTTGTTGTTGCTGTGCGCGGGCTTTATCTAGTTGCGTCGAGTCGGAGCTACTCTTGGTTGCAGTGCACGGGCTTCTCAATGCGGTAGCTTCTCTTGTTGTGGAGCACAGGCTCTAGGTGGGTGGGCTTCAGTAGTTGTGGTGCACGGGGCTTAGTTACTCCGTGGCATACGGGATCTTCCCAAACCAGGGCTCGAACCCGTGTCCCCTGCATTGGTAGGCGGATTCTTAACCACTGTGCCACCAGGGGAGTCCCTATTTCTCTTCTTATTAGTCTGTGTTACACTGCTCAAATATGTGATCTGTAGAGTCTAAAGTGCTTAAGTCTTAAGTACGATGAAGTCATTATCATATCAAATGGCCCAATAGCTCATATTACAATGAAAAAACATAAAGGATTGACTTAAGTCCATCTCTCCAGACAACCACTTAATCAATGGGACCTGGACAATGGTGAAGATCTGGATTTCACAGAATAATATCCTACGGGCTGATCTTGTCATTCCTTGGCCAACAGGGGAGACTGAGAAATAAAAATGAATTTGGAGGATAAGAATCTGCCTTGCTTTTCAACTGACTGGAAAAAAAGAAAACACAGATAAAGTTAGTTGTAGAGTAAATAGAAAGCTGCATTTCTTCCAAGGACATGCTTCAACAACAAAGTATCATAATGACTCCTTTATTTGAGTGACTGCTGTTTTCTTATTCAATGAGAAACTTTGCTATTTGAAATGCGGTTGGTTAAGAATAAAACATTTCACTCTTGCCCAGAGGATGTAAGTGATTTTGACACAGAGGAGTAGTTTTGGTTTCCAACCCAGGTGCAGAGCCTGAGATAAGAGGTGTCTGGACTCAGCATTTCAGATCCATCTTAACTTGGTCATTTCCAAGGAAACAGGACCCTGGGTCCACTTTGCAGTCCAGGTTTGTTGTTGACTTCTTTGAGTCTATCAAAATACTACTTCAATTAAATTTTACTTAACTCTACCCTTCTCCCAAACCCTATAATAAATCTATCTTCTCCTTTGTTCAGTGAGATATCCCGCAGTTCTCTGGTGTGGTCTCCCTCTTGTCAATGGATCAATAAATCCACTTCTGTTGGCATACAGGTTTGTCCCTGGAATGCTTAAGCTGATGAGACTAGGAAAGTAGGCTTTATTATTCCTGTTTTTAAAAGATAAGGAAGTTGAGTCTCAAGAAGGTTAAATAAAGTGTACCAAGGGTTATAGATAGTAAGTGGTCACAGAACTGAAACCGAGATCTGAAGTGTGATGAAGTCCAATCCACGTTGCCCCCACCTTCATCTTCCAGCTCATTGTTGCCCTACTTTTGGTTAACAACCCCACTCTATGAGAAGCCACAAAAGCCACTCATACCACTTTGCTCTTTCTTATTACAGCTAGTATCAAATTCTGACACACATCATGATTCCTCAAAGGTGTGGCTTCAGTTGCATAGTGTTACTCTCTTCCAGGAACATGGGTGAACCATCCAACACTTAGTTCTGGGTTCCTTTCTTACTCAGCCACAGCGATAAGCCAATATTTCTAACAACACCCTCTGGGTTTTCACCCTTGCATGCCTGTGCTTGTGCTGTTCTCTGACTTTAGTGTTCCTTGCCCACAATTCTCTGCCTATGCAAATCTTTAAAAAATTTAAAATCATATCAAGGTTTTTGTTGCAAACAACAGAAACCATGCTAGTTTGTTTTAGCAGACAAGTAATTTATAAAGAATATCAGATGATTTCACAGAAGCTTTGGAAGGGCCAGAACACCTGACTGAAGGCTGCTCTGAAGGACTGATCCAGGGTAGACAGGACTGCTGCAGCCACACACAGAGAACACAGTTTCCATCTCTGACACTAGGGGGTGCTAGACTTTCTCTTGCTGCTGTGCTGGAAGCTGGGTGTCTGCCACTGCCCTCATCAGGACTAGCCAGATTGGTGCCTTATTTGCATCATGAGCCTCCAAGTCAAGTCTTGCCATAGGTATATTGGACTGGCAGAGCCCAGGTCACATGTCTACTCTGCAGCTGCAAGGGAAGCTGGGAAAAAGGTTTTGGCTTCTACCTTAAGGAGGCATAGACTTAAGTGGGGAAAGTCCCTCCACACAGAAAGAGTATTCAAATATATAGAAGAGATCCAAAGAAGAATGATAAACTTTCATTACACTGGGGTCCAGCTCAAAAGTCTCCTCACCTGGGAAACCTTCTCTAAAACTACAGCAAGAATTAAGGTCTCTTTGTTTTGTCTCTCAGTTATATGTTATTTGCATATTTACTGAATTATCATTACAACAGATGTAGTTCATATCCCTCCCAAATCTCCTCAGTTTTACTTCTGGTTCTGACTTCCAACTGCCATAATAGCATATTTTTTTCCCCTGAGGGCTTTTTCTGGCCACTTAGCTCGATTTTGTTTGCCTGTGCTGTGGGCTGAAAAGATGGAGGAATTCACACAGGTCAGGAGCAGCCCTCAACCGATGACTAAGAGAAGGTGTATAAATACCCCAGTTCCCTTGCCCTGTGAGTGGAACAACCCTGAGACATGTGTTTCATAGGAGCCCCCAGCATTTCCCCAGTTGGAATAAGCTGGGTTCCCCACAGTGGTTGCTGGCTTGATAACCCCTTTATTGGCTGCCTTCCCTTCCTTGTCTCACTTTCCCATTCCTCTGTCAACGTTTCCTTCACCTCCAAACTACTTGCACTTGAAACTTTGTATCGGGATCTACTTCTGGTAGAACGCCAAGACGGACAACACTCTTCCCTATGTTATAGATACCCATTTACTTATCTATCTCTCTTGTAAGATTCCTGAAGACAGGGAAAGCATGACCTTTTTGTTTTTTCTATCTCTTTTCTAGACACATTTTCTTGTATATAGAAGAAACTAAAGAGATATTTCTTGCATTGAGTTAAAATAGGGATAATGGTCAAATTTTAAGTTTATACCAGTGTACAGCCACACAATTTTACTCTTTCTGGAAGGAGTCATGACATATGATTAATAATGGCTATTTTCAATGGTAAGGACAGGAATTATGTGGTTGTTTTCTAACTTTTGCCCACATATTATTATTACTTTTTAAAACATCAACCATCCAGGAGGTTGTGGTCCATTATGGGCACACATTACTGAATGGTGCAGTTATTCTGGGCCATTCAGGGTTGAATGACCTACCAAGGACAAAGCTCTTCTTTGAAACACCTAATGAGGAGTGCTAAGGACAGCCAAAGGGAACTGATTGACCTTTTCAGGTCTCCTTCACCCTGGACCCCCAGCCTGAATCCATGCCTGAGTGGAGTAATTCACTTCCTGGCCCCTTTCCTTGTCCCCCAGGATGGGCTCCCTACCCTTAGGAACAGTTCCCATATGAGTGGTTTTTTGCTTGTTTTATTCTTGAGTTTTTTGGTTTTGAATATAGGCCCAAGGTCTCTGGCCAGTGGGTATAATTTCAATGGGTTTGATAGATAATGACAAATAAAAAGAATGGTGAGTGTTATGTAACAGCTGGCAGGCTCTGAATGCTTTTGGCTGTGATTCTGGAAAAGCATGAGAGAGGGATGTGGTTGACAAACAGAAACAGAGTCTGAGTGGAACCCTCCTAACTTTTTTGGATCAATATTGTAGCAGGAGATTGAAGTAAGAGGCACCCCAGCCCCAGGTTCCCTGCCTCTATCACAGGTCCTAAAGAAATTCCCAGACTTTAGACATTCTTGTATGTTTCTGGCAAGACACCCACTCTTCCCTATCCATTAACATTGTCTCAGTGGCCGTATCTTCCTTGAGATCCTCTGGACTAACCTCATTCTGCATAACTCGGTTACCACTAGATACCCAAGTTTCCCTGGTCATTCCTTATCCTCCAGATTCTCATTTCTGAAAGATCTATATATCTCCTTCATTGACCCCATCTCTCATCCTTCCCCAACTCTCAAAACTCTTCCTCGGTGCCTCTGGAACTCAATGAATAGTCAGGAAATCTCCTTCTTCCCAATGTGTCTTTCACCTTCTTGTTCTAACTGGCTCTCCCCTAAGGACACTGTTCCCTCTGCAGTCTTCAATAAGGTTGCATTCTCTTCTCTCATCTCTGGAACCACAGGACCTGGAACAAGATAGATGTTCTCTTTGTTTCTTTATTGCTGGTCTCAAACCATTGTCCCACCTTCCTCCATCAAAATGACCATCTTTGAAACTCATAACATCAGACGGTGTCATCTGCCACTTTCATGTTGGCAAATATCTACTGACTCCAGCATCACTTCCTCTCTTCCTGGCTCACTGTCACTTTCTCCATCACTATGCCCATTGTATTCTTGGTGCTTTCAATATCCATATAGATGAACCTTCCAGTACATTGTCTGTTCATCTTCTTGACCTCCGCTCTTCCAAACATCTCATACTCCATCCTAGCTCAACCATTCACTCACATAGTCATACCAGGTGACCCTGTCCTCACCAAGAGTCGTATCCCCTCCAGAATCTTAATTCCAAGCCTCCCAATATCTGACCACTACTTTTTATCTTGTTTATTTTATTTGTATGTACCTATGTCTTCTTTCTTCACCCCATTTCCTTGCCTCCTCTCCAGAAGTAACCACTATCCCTAATTTTGTGCTTTTAATTCCTGATTTTTAAAATGACTCCATTATATATGTATGTATTCTTAAACAGTACGTTGTTTAGTCATTTTTTTGAACTTTATGAAAATGATAGGCTGAAGGTAGTCTATTGGAACTTGCTCTCTTCCACAGTATTCTATAAATAAGATGTCTCCATGTTGTTGGGCATTGCTATAGTTTGGTATAACTGCTGTATAATATTGCATGGTGTGAATTTACAAAATTTATTCATTAATTTCTTCCATGGCTGTTTCCAGTTTTTTTATATCATGAATTCTGCTGCTATAAATAACTTGTACATGTTTTCTGGTGCATATTTGCAAGAATTTTTCTAGGAGCAGAATTGTTGGGTCAAAGAGCATAAGAATGTTCAACTTTACCAGATGATGTTTTGTTTCCTAAAGAAATTGTGCATCACTTCCTATTATTCCAGGTCACTTCCACTAAGTTCTGATGTTAAAAACTCTCTGTCATCCCTAGGACCTATAACCATTGAACACATCTTTTTACTTTCCTCAGTTTCCTACTTACCCAGCCTATAGTCCACGATCTGTCATAATATTCATTCCTTTGCCTCAGATCCCTTGCCTCTTTCTTTATCATGCTCATCTGGCAAAACCCTAGTGCTGCCTACAGCCAAACCTCTGCTGGCTGCACCCACTCAAGAGACCATGGTTGCAGAGGGTGACACGGCCAGGCTGACTGTTCTCACTTTACATTCATGACTGCTTATTGCAGCTTGTATGATACCTGTCAAACATATTATGCTTCCCTGGTCTATTAACTCTCCCATGCTTCTATTTTATACCTTCTTATCTCTCCTCAAACCTCTGTTACCTCTTGCTGCATGCTCACTCCCAGCCGATGACCTTGCTCCCTTCCTCACTGAGAAGATAGAAGCAAGCAGAAAAAAACTGCCATTGGCTTCCACTTCTGCATTGACCTCCCCACTTTGATATATGTTGGCTGTATTATCTATTGCTATGTAACAAATTACCCCAAATCTTAGTGGCTTGAACAATGTCATTTATTATCTCATAGTTTCTGTGCATCAGGAATCCTGGCACAGCTTAGCTGGGTCCTCTGGCTTTGGGGCTCTTAGCATCTTCCTTTTGTAGCTGAGTGCCTTGATCGGTAATTGTGCCCTGGCCCTCGAGGGAGAGTACTTACTATACTTATTATTAATAATGAGCTGGATGAGATAGGCCACACTTGTTCTCATCCTCCTATAGAACACACACTGGGTAAAATAAAATTTGTGGTATTGGTAAATTATAAAGCTTTCTAAAATTAAACTACTTTTTTCTTAAACATCTTTATGGCATTGGAATAGTGTTATAACATATATCTGGAAAAAAAGAAAGTGTCTCACCTAAGGCCAAAATAATTTGCAGATGGATCAATGATTTAACTGTAAATAAAAGAAAGTATAAAGTACCAGAAAAAATAGAAAATAAATTTTCTTATCATCTGACAATAGGAAAGACTTTTCCAAGTAAGGTAGAAACCTCAGAACTCATATAAAAAAGGTGGATAAATTTGATTCTGTAATAATAAAAAATATCTACATGGTGGGAAAAATATGAAATGACAAATTACAAACTAGGAAAATATCTTCAGTTCATACATAGGCAAAGGATATGTATATATAATTGAAAAAGATATATGTATTTATATATAAATGTGTTTATATATGTGTATATGTATATAAATGTATTTATATATTAAAAGGGTATGTGTGTATTGCATTCTCCATTGCTATATAACAAATTACCCCAAAACAGAGTTGCTTAAACAATATTATTTATTATCTCATGGTTTCTGTGGGTCAGGAATCTGGGCTCAGTTTAGAGAACACAATATTTACGGTATATATGTGTGTGTGTGCGTGTGTGAGTGTGTGTGTGTATAAAACATTTTTAAAAGCCTAACAAATCAACATCTAGAAGGTCAATACCTTAATGAAACAGGCAAAGGATATAAACAGACAATTGGGGAGATGCTCAAATTAATTCAATTAAAGAAATGCAAATTACATCTATAATGAATATACTTATTTTGTATTAGACACCACGCTTTACATATATTATATATAAACATTTATATTATATATAATATAGTTAACTCATTTAATCCTCTCAATGAGCCTATGAGGTAGGTACTATTATTATCCTCATACTGTAAATGAAGAAACTGAGACTCAGAATGGTTAACCAGTTTGCCTAGGACAGCTGAAAAGTAGCAGAACCACTGTGTCTCTTACCTATTTGCATATGCTGGGAATAATATAAGTATAAGGATATTTACTGCAGAGCCTGGAGCAAAGCAAGCACTGGGTAAGTGTTAGCTAAATAAGTAAATAAGTGCTGCTTATAACAGCAAAGATTGGAAACAATCTACATGCCCCTAATAGGAAACTGACTAAATATAATATGGTCCAGTTAAAAGAATGAGGCAGTGAAGTTACTGTTATGAAATGATCGCCAAGATAAAAGCTAAGTGAGAAAAGCAAGGTGCAGAAAGGTGTGTATAGCATGCATATCTACTGCATAATATAAGGGACATGTTTGTAAATGCATGGTCTATCTCTGGAGTCATTCACAAGGAGGGTTGCCTCCAGAGAGAACTAGAGGTGGGGTGACAGAGGAGGAATGCAGAATACTTCTCAATGCATCCCCACTCCCTCTTTTTTTGCTTTCCTGTGTGCATCTGTTACCTATTCAAATGAATGAAAAATTAAAAGTGAAATAGCAATAATTTAAGAACTAAAATAAAATAGTCTTTAAACAACAGAATAAAAACATATAGTATTACACAGTGAGCTGGAACTTACTGTCTGTATTTAAAAGAGTAGGGAGGATTGGTTTTATCTGCAAAACTAGACATAGTCCAAGGATGTTAATACAGCAGGGAAGCCTGATATTCTACACCCACCTCTTGCTTTTGACTTTGACTTCTGAGGCCTGAGGCAAGTGAAGTAAGCCAGTCAAATCTGGAAAACAGTACTTAACAATCAAGTTCACTTCTGCATTGTGAAAACCAATGACTTGATATTGGTGAGATGCTTTGAAGGTGCAACATTCCAGGGTGCAAGGCAGAGCCTGTTGGGACCTGTGTGCTGCCATGGGAATTGAGATTCCAGAGTCTAGGCTTTGAGGAGACTTTCAATCCCTATTTAGTTAAACAAATGTTTTTTAAAGTGCCAGTGCTTCCAAGTGTTTCTTAAATGTGTGTGCCCAGAAAATTGGCCTATTTTAGTTGAGTTTTCTGATTCCTGTATTTCTTTTCTACAATACTGCCAATGTAAGTAAATTTTGAATGTCATGATTTCAGGAAAATGAGTTCTTTTCAGGGAAGGGAAGTGTGGCTTAAGATCTATCATAGTGTACAGTTCAGTAAGGAAATGATAAACCCTTTGGAAAATTACAGTGAGTTAGAGACTAATGTTGGTTTTCAAACAATATGTATTAAATTAGTCTGTAGAAATATAACACGCCCAAGAGAAATATATAGTATAAGAAAAGAAGACGAAGGAAATGAGGATGTTGGTAGATCATTCTCCATGGGTGTCTCGCATTTCTGCATATTTTGCAAACAGTGCACTAACTGTCCTTTATTCTGGAGTATCTTTTTAAAGTATGTTTATATCATTAACAGCCTGGAAGATACAGTTGTCCTCCAGAGCACATGGCAGGTTTGCTTGCTGCACTTTGTATCAAAGAACTGAGCTCTCTATGTGCCAAATTCCTCTCCTGTAATGCAACACATTGCACTTTCCATATCACCCTGTGTAACTGGGGTTTGATGAACTGATGCAAATATGTTGATACTCTGGCTACCGCTATTGCTGTGAGAAATAAACTATCCTTTGTCTCTGACCCACGAGTCTCATATCTTCTACCGACATCCGTTAAACTCTGGCTGGATGACTTCTTAACTTGCAAGTGGAGTAAAACCATAAACCCTTCATACTCTTGAGAGAGAAGTGTTCTCCAGATCACTGCTGTACAATAGAAATGTAATGTAAGCCACTCAGGTGAGCCAGAAACATAGTTTAAAATTTTATAGACACCACATTCAAAAGCTAAAAGAGCCAGGTGAAATTAACTTGAATAATATATTTTATGTAACCCAATATAGCCCAAATATTACCATCTCAATATGTAATTGATATAAAAATTATTAATGAGTTGTTTTACATTCTTTCTTTGTATGAAGTCTTCAAGATCTGGGGTGTGTTTTACATGTATAGCATCTCAATTCAGACTCTCCACACTTCAAGTGTTCAATAGCCGTTGAGTGGCTTCCATTTTGGACAGTGCAATTCTGGACTATAAAATACAGTAAAATGAAAATAAAAGGCTTCAAGGCTGAAATAGCTTTTCCCTTAAAAAAATGAAGTTCAGAATATCAGTGATATCGCTCATTGGGCTTGTCACTCCAGAGACTCTGAGCCATGTCCGGCAAGTTCCAAAATTTGTCTGACCAGGGAATCCTTCATGCGTTATTTATTCCTCCTGTGCCCTTTAAGGTACATTTGGGATTGCTGGTTCTTCTGCAGCTGCCTGTAATCAGATAGGAATGTACGATAAGAGTCACTAAAGACAAATTTGCTACCAATCCATCAAGCCATGCCCTGTCCTCCTGTTTCCAGAAACTGAAATGTAGATGTGCCTTAACTTTCCGTTCTGGTTTTCTCCTTTGAGAAGTTTATTTACCCAGCTGGGGGAGGGGAGGGGGAGAAAACCCTAACCTTAGCTTGTTATTAATTAAATTAATTATTGATAATTAATTAATTATATTAATATTTAAATAGGCGATTGGGTACTCAGCCAATTTTGAGGAGGGAAAAATGAGTGATTTCAGCCAGGCACTTGTTGCCTACCTTTCCTATCTGCCCTGCCTGGTGCAAGGGCTGCCATGTGATCACATGGGCAACAGTGGGGTGTTGACAAAGGAAGAGAACCCTGAACATCAGATGCAACATGATGAATGTAATGATCTGTCCTTACTAGGTATTTTTTTCTAAACAGTGTTCTTCATGCTTCAGAATCCTGCATGGGTTTGATTATGGTAAAATAAAGTAAATAATTGTCAAACCTTCTGGACTTATCACCCATCATTTGGGGCTGAGGAGATATATCCCAAATAACATCCAGGTTTAAAAACAAGACATGGGAGTTTACAGGAATCATGCACACTGTTCCTCATATATCCTCAGATCTTCCATATATGGCAAAATAGTAGAATGTTGAAGGAATTTCTTTGAATCCTCTAACCTCACAAAATCCAAGCACTCTTGGATAAAAATATTACAAGGTTTCATCTAAAATATCTACAGCCGAATCCTTTTTGAGACAAGTTCTGCACAGAGAAAAGTCACTTCAGTTTACTAAATAAATCTCTTTGTAAAGGTCCCATAACATTGAAAGTGGATGAGTTAAATAATGATATGATATGGCTAAGTGTGGTCAAGCACCCTGGATAGTAAATATCCCAGACCTTAGACACCTCAGGGCCTTGGCATGGGTCTGTGGAAGACAATCCTGCCTCTCAGTCTGAACATGGGGGAGGATTCCCCTCCACAGAGGTCTTCAGCCAACCCATGACCTGGTGTTGCCCGTGTCATTCTGTTCCATTGCACGAAGCTGGCATTTGGTCTAAAACCTTCATGGAGGTTCTGCTCCTCCCCCATACGTCTACTCAGGAATTGCTATTGAGTCCCCTCAGTGACATCTGTGCCCTTCTCTTTTATCAAGCACCCTGACTTCCCAACCCTCTCCCCAAGATTCTCCCTATTTCTTCTGCTGTTGTATGTCCCAATAGCCCCAGTTTGGGTTTCATACCTAGGCTTTGGGCAAATCCTTCCCTGCTTTTGGACCTATCACCCATCTTGGAATCTGGCCCTTTCCAGACTCAGCTTGCTGTACTTATTGCTGTGTTTGGCTTTGGTTTCTGCATCTTTGGGTAAGAGGCACCTCACCCTGTACCCAGTTGGGTGCTCTTTTCGGCAGCCATTAACTTTGCTGGCTGTCATTCGTTCCTTGTGTTAGACCATCTTTCTCTTTCCTTTCCTCTCTTCTCTTCTCTGCCTCTTTTTTTCCCTCTCCTCTCCCTTCATTCAAAAGACAGTGTAATCAGGGAGATCAGCTCGGTGCTTTGTGACCACCTAGAGGCGAGGGATAGGGAGGGTAGGAGGGAGATGCAAGAGGGAAGAGATATGGGGATATATGTATATGTATAGCTGATTCACTTTGTTAAAAAGTAGAAACTAACACACCATTGTAAAGCAATTATACTCTAATAAAGATGCTAAAAAAAAAAAGACAGTGTAGTATAGTAAAAAGCCTATGGAATTTGGAGTTATCAAAAACAGTGTTGGGTTCCAAGATGCCACCTTGCTGTGTAACCTTGGCAGTTAATCATATCTGAGCTTGGTTCTTCATCTCTAAATTGGGAATGATAACAATTAGTGCTTAGCTATAAGTTTCTTACGAGGGTAAGAAGATGTGTGAGGGCCAGTGTGCAAGAGCCAGGCATAAACTGACACATGAGCAAGGCATGTTTGAAGGACAATGAGCTGAGTGTTCTAAACTCAATTAACTTTTTGTTTGCCTGACTCTTTTTGCTTGAATTGTATTTTTTTTAAACACAGATCTTATAACTCCTGCTATATTACATTACAAAATCTTTGACATGATATGCTTTATCTTGTGTATTCGTTTCAGTAGTGCTTTGACCATTACAGTCAAGTATTTCTTGGCTTGGGTGGAACAGAGATTTCCCAAAGGAGGGCCTCAAATATTGGGAACACTTTTAGGCTTTAGAACAGGAAATGCACATAGGAAAGTGGGTTGTAGGGAAGCCTGATACCCAGTGTAACAGAACTGCCTGGAAGCAGGGAGGCTAGGGGTTGGAACATTTGACAGTTGTGAGACCCTACCTCCTGTTGGCTGTGAGGTTTTGGACAAACTGTTTAGCTTTTCAGCCTCAGTTTCCTTCTCAGTATATTAGGGATAAAATAGTATCTACCCCATAGCATTGATAGGAGGATGCACTAGGAGATCTATGATACTCGATTATCAAGTTATCTGGCATGTAGGATTTGCTCAACACACATTAACTATGATGGTTTTAGTGTTTGCTTCAAACACCTTCTGAAGCTGTTCTCAACCCAGAGCGACCCTATTAAAATGTCAATCAGATCATGTCACTCTGCTGCTCAGAAACACTTCCATTCAGTGTGAAAGTTAAGATCCTTGCAGAAGCCTACCCAGATGCACTAATGCCTTCTCCTGCTCTATTTCCTTTTTCTCTTGGCATGTAAGACCTCTTTAAAAAACAGTTAATTTTCTTATTCGGTGTGCATACTGATTATTATCTATTTCTCTCTACTAGACTGTAAACTCCATGAGGGAGGTCTACTCTGTGCACTATTAGCTCGATGTCCTAGAATGGTGCCTGGCCATAGTAGGTGCCATTTGTTGAACAAACGAATGAATGAACGAGTGAATGCATTTCCCACACCAAGATGGCCCCTACCTCTTCAACGTTCCTGTATCACTTTGATGGCTATTTTCTTATGCTACTTATTATAGTCTAAATTATAGTCTACTATTTTGGGGTTTGCCTTAGTCCCTTAACCAAAGTGTCAGCTCCCTGAGTGGGAGAGGTGTCCTATTGCCTTCTTGTCTTCCCCCGCAAGCCTAGTGCACGGTCACAAATAGTGCTTCTATTGGGAGAAACAAAACTCTGGAATCTAGACCACGTTCTCTGACTTTACCCATTCCTCTCACACCATTTCTTTACTCATATTAAACTTTAGTACCAAAATTAATTTGTTAAAGATTTGACCTTTAATTTTAAAAGTCGAATGAATTTAATAAATGCCACTTACTAAAATCCATTAATAAGTGGTCCTATTTAATTTCTGAGCACAATACTTGATATCTTCTCATTAGGAGAAACAAACTCACGCCGTGACCTCTTTAATGTGGTGGCCAGCAGCAGCAGAGCAACAACCTCCCAGGCCCACGGCTCAGTGGATTTGGTGGCAGAAGCGGCTTGGCGGTGGCCTCCCTCTGGGCCTGTCCATCTTGCCTCCACGTGGCTGCATCGAACAGCAAAGGGAATCTGCTGCTTCCCATGTTCATATTCCCTGGACCTCCCCAGTGCCGCCCAGTGTAAAACAGTCTGGCCTTAGGGCAGAAGCCAAAGCAAAGGAAAAGAGCCACTTAGGAAAAGAAGCAGAAAAATACAATTCTCTCTTTCTGTTTTTTTTTTTTTTTTTTTTTTTTTAATGTAGGGAATCACGAAAATGTGCTTAAATTGGCGTTTGTATTATTTGATTTCAGTACTAAACTTCCTTAGCTTTTAGCCCAACTCGCGTTCCCGGTAACAGATGGTTATTAAAATTGAGGTCTGGGAATGTCATTTTGGCTTAGGTAAATCCAAGGAAGAAATTCCTGAACTGGGTTGGTGCGAGCTCGCCGCCCTGAGCGCACACAGAGGCCCTCCGTCCGCCTCTGCGGCATGGAAGGAAGGAGACCCCTCTCGCATCTGGGACTCAGGCACCGTGCGCATCCCCGGGTCCTCCCGGAAGGCGAGTGTGCGAGCGGCGTTCATTCAGTTGCTGCCTCATCACTCTCTCAGCAATGAAGCCCTGTCACTCTTATTTGATGATTCTTTTAAAAAAGCTTGGGCTCTCCTCAGGACCCTGGATGACACAAGGAGGTCTGCATGCTTCCTTTTGCCCGTCGGGGGTAACTGCCCTCTGTGACATGCTCAGGCTCACTCTTGGAGCAATATCCGTTTCCCAGGCTGCGGGGCATGACTACTGGCCAGAGGGCTGCAGGCTTCAAAAGCCCGGATGAGCCCCTGTGGCAGGTCAGTCCCCGGAAGTGCGTCTGATGTGAACAGACACCTGGACAAACACAAAGGATGCAGCGTAATTCTTTATTCCTGCTACACATTCCCCTGAGCGAAATTTGCCTGAACTACCTTCTCAGGCCTCCCAGCATAAAGAGGCTTTTGTGCGGTTGGGGGCTGGGAGGAGAGTGCGTGTTGGATTAGAAACTTCTCCCAGCTAGCTCTTTCGTCTTCAGATACTCAGCCTGCCAGTGCATCTGGACTTTGCCGTGTCCAGCAAGGGTGGGCACCTCCGTGGTCCCTTAATCCCTTGCCCAGTCACAGATAACCGTACTTGTCATGGAAGATTTTCAGCCAAGCACCCATCTACTCATCTTTCACAGAACGTGTACAGATAGTTTTTTGGCACTGGGCTCAGGACCTGATCCCACAGGAAGACAACAAACACTTGTCAAATGAATAAATGAGATACTGAATGAAACCCTAGATCAAAGCTATAGCTTTAGGAGCGGAACCATTCGTCTTAGTTTGGATTCCCCACAAAGCAGGCTGAAACACAGAGTTGAGTAAAAATAGTTTCTTTGGGAGGTGATCCCAGGAAACACCAATGAGAGAAATACTGTATGATATCACTTATATCTGGCATCTAAAAAATACAACTATCTAGTGAATATAGCAAAAAAGAAACAGACTCACAGATATGGAGAACAAACTAGTGGTTACCAGTGGGGAGAGGGAAGAGGGGAAAGGCAATAAAGGGGTAGGGGATTAGTAAGTATAAACTATTAGGTATAAAATAAGCTACAAGGATATATTGTACAGCATGGGAATATGGCCAATATTTTATAATAACTTTAAATGAAGTATAACCTTTAAAAATTGGGACTCGCTATATTGTACACCTGCAACATATAATACTGTACATCAACTATACTTCAATTAAAAAAAAAAAAAAAAACAAGAGGATAAGGCAGTGGGGCAGGCAAGGGAAAGCAGCCAGTAGAGGACGCCTCATTTAGCAAATTACCACTGTGGGCAGTGGGCACGTAGCCCTGCTGGGAAGCTGGAGGAGCCGGGTATGGACACCCCCAAGAGTAACCCCACCTAAAGGGTGAAGGAGGGGGAACATGCAGGTATTATCCACCTGCTCCCATCAGGCATTGGCAAAGGACAGCTCCCAGGGTGTCATCAGTTGCAGCTGCTGAGAACTGATGGGCTGAAGAAAAGCTTGAGCCAAAGGTGTGCACTGGCTGTGGAGAGTCAGACTGGTGGGCGCACAAATGGTAGAGGGCATCTGCAACACCATTACAGCCTCTGGTTTCCATTCCCTCCAATTCCTCTCTACAATTAGCCGTCAGGAGGACACTGAGGGTCACTGGCTCCTTCAGCCCTAGGAATCAAGGAAGTTCCAGACACTGCAGCCTCGCAGAGCAAGTAGTCTCCACTGTCTTGTTACTGTGACATTAGCTGTGTGGCTAACCAGGGTATGCATTTCAGCAAACCACACACTTACCCTGCAGGGCATTACATTGCCTGTGATGCTCTTGGCTTTCATTTCCAAATCTCAGTATCAGTCTTAGGACTCATAGGATTGAGGAAACGATGCTTGCATTTAAAACAGAAGGGGGTGGGGAGTTCAAAAACCACTAGTCATGATCCAGAGGGGTTGAACATATTTAATGGTATCATCACGTGATTTCTCCCCAAACTTGGCATATTAGATCCATGACGGACCTTAAGTATTAATTTTTTTTTTTTTTTTTTTTGCGGTACGCGAGCCTCTCACTGCTGTGGCCTCTCCCGTTGCGGAGCACAGGCTCCGGACGCGCAGGCTCAGCGGCCATGGCTCACGGGCCCAGCCGCTCCACGGCATGTGGGATCTTCCCGGACCGGGGCACGAACCCGTGTCCCCTGCATCGGCAGGAGGACTCTCAACAAATGCGCCACCAGGGAAGCCCGGACCTTAGGTATTATCTTTTCATTCAATGAGCTCATTTTACAGATGTTGAGACCGGGGACCAGAGGAGTGAAATGATGTATCCAACGTCACAGAGCTGGTTCCAGTCAGGACAGCAGGCCTCCTAGTTCTCGTGCCTGCACCCCTGGCCACGCTGCTGCCCACACTACCCGTCCCCAGGGGCTCAGGAAAGTGACCCGTAGGAGCTATTGGCACAACTGGTTAAAGAGCACTGGACCGGCACAGGCTGGGAGTACAGGGTAAACAGGGTGGAGAGGGGAGAGGCGGGGCTAGGAAGGAGAGTAAAGGGAGTCAGCAATTACTGAATACCTGCTATGTGCCAAAGGCCACGCTCTGGGGCTTAGAGGTATCTCGTTACTCTTCACAAAATCTCTAGAAGGTGGATGTCATAGAGTAGTTAGAATATATACAACTCAAACTTTATCCCTCCAAAGTCCTTTCTTGATTTTGTTTTAAATCGCCAATCTCATCTTGTTCTGGAATTCCATTCCCACTCAGCAGGAAAAAAAAAAAAAAGCAAACGAACTCATAACCACGAGTTTTCAATTTACAGTAGCTGGGTTGCCTAGGGACTGACTCAGGAGGCCAATGGTTTTACTTTGTCAACAGCCCAAGACGAATCACTTATATTTCCCATGTACACGAAGAAACTCCTTTGCTCTCTCCAGTGCACTAAGGCCACCCTGGGCATCTCTAGTCGGCAACATCCACTTCCATGGAAATTCCAGGTTTCTTCTCTGGTTACAACATTGGAGATCTCTTTAAGACATAAATATAGTTTTCAAGATAAGTATCATATTAAGGGATTATCATTTTATACACTCCTAAAAGAATGAATGGATCAGATCGTGGCAAGCAGAGAGATGGCTGTGCAAGAACCAGGACCCAGAGGAAGAGCCGGGGGTAGTGGATGGGGGGATAGGCTGAGAGAGAGCAAGAGGAGGTGTGTGAAGGCTGCTCAAGGCATGAGGGGCTTCCAAGGAGGGCAGGCGTGGCCAGGGCTGTATAGCCACCCAGCTCGAGGGCCCTGGGAGCTTGGGAAGGGAAGCTATGATTAGGATGGAGTCCAAAGACCCATAGCAGAACCACTTCCTGTGCAGTGGCTACTGGGGAGGGTGATGCTTGGATGAGTAACAGAAATATTGAGGCTGGCGCTGACCATCTTCAGGGCCAAGAGGTGGCCTTCTTGTCCTGCCTGCACTTACATGGGAGTCGTACCCCGTCTTTTGACCCCTGTCCAAAGCTCACTGTGCCAGGGGCAGACAGCACTGCCCGTCAGTGCCCAGGGGCTGAGGGGTACATTTCAGGCCCTGTGCAGCCCTCTCTGAGCTGTGATTTTCTTTGATTCTGTTGTTCTTGTTCCATCCGAGTGGGACTTCTGTTTCCATTCTGAAGGCCACTGTTAAGGCCTATTCACTCTCAATGGCTCATTTAGTTCAGAGGGGGTTTGGGTTTTTAGAAGGTTTTCTCTTTTAAACTCTCTTTATTTTCTTTCCCCTTTTTTAAAAAAGGGTCATAAAGAGCTTTAAGATGCCACGCATGAAAAGGCCTGGATAAATGCAGCTTGTACTGGATTGTAAAATACTGTATTGTCCCAAGCTTAATTCCTCGTGCGAGACTGGAATTGGTAATTTTCTCATCTCAAGGCAGAGGCTGGATCAACAGGCTGCAGGCTGGATGCAGGGCTGGGAGCCCCGGGAGCCTCAAGGGGAAACCAGAGATCTCTGTGAGCAATTCTCCTTTTGGTCCAGATTTAATCTTTCTGACTTTTGCATTAAGGTAAAATCATATTTTTATGAAGAAACATATCTCTGTTCTCTGAAGTGGCACTTTGGGGTCTGGAGCAGCCATTGTCTAGGGTCACACAGAGTTATAAATCACAGAAAGGACCTCCTCTCAACCCCCCTGCTCTGAAAACTCACCCTGTCTAATATGTGACCTTGCTGGCTTATATGGGATGTCCTCCCTCTCTGAGTTATGGAGACTGTGTTGGCCCTGAAGGTCCCTCTCTCTTCCTTTGACATCAGGTTAAGAGGCTGCCCAGTTTCATAGCAGCAGGACCAAGTGCCCCTCAAGTCTGCCAGTCTCATCCCTGCTTCCTTGTCATTGCCTCGGTTGGTCTTTTGCCTGGAGTGATGTCCTTCTCATCTTCCTCTCTGGCTAGATCATACCTCTCTGCTTTCAAGCCACCCTCCTTCATAAAACTCTCCCTACTTCTGACTCTATTACCCCCTGCTCCTCTGATCTCTATTGTAATCATGGTCATGAGTGCACATTTTCACCCCTTTTAGGCTCAGGTTTGGTGTGGATGTTAGATTATAAATTCCTTGAAGGCCATGTCTTTCCCATATTTTGTATCTGTCATATCTGCTATCATACCTGTCCAGCATGAAGCAAAAGCTTCGTAAATTCCCATTGTTTGGTTTATTGATTGGTTGACTGATTGATTGTTAGCTGCCCAGACCCCACCTGTTTCAGACACTGAGACAGTGTTTTGCCCAAGTGACTCCAGACATCAGTAGAGGTGTCCCTCTGACTCTCATATGCTCACATCCTGACTGTTTCACCCCTACTTCTCAGGAGCAAGATTCAGCTTCTGCTCCAGTTTCCAGAAAAATATCCTCTCATGCCTAATGCTTTGAGAGTCTTAGCAGACTTTTACTAAACATTTGGGGATGGTAGGAGGGCTACGTCAGCTGAGTGCAGCATCTCACCATCTCCTTCTACCCATTATACAGATTGAACATAGAGTCCTTGTGCATGAGTCTGTGTGCTAGTCACAGCTGGAGACCACAAACATGTCCTGGGGACTCCACTATGGAAGATGTCTAGAAGGACAAGAGAAAACTAAAATTTATTGAGAAAATGAAAAGAAACATACAGATAACTTCTAATTGGCACACGGAATTCCAACTACTCTACCTCCCATTAGAAGCAGCAAAAATTGCTCCCCTATCCCTTGCATAGCAGCTTTTAGAGCATTGTCTGTGACTGAAGGATGGCTTTAGGGTCATACCTTCAACCTTAACTGACTTATTAAAGTGTTCTTGTAAACAAATACCATGTTTTCTCCAAGAATAATTCCAGTGAATTCTCTTTATTCTCCTTATTCTCACAGCATCAGTCCCCAGAAGGGTTGAGTTTGCCATCTCTGGGCTCGATGATTAAAAGTATTCATCAGAGAATGCAGCCACTAACTTGGAGTCAAAGAGATTCCAGATATTTCAAAACGTCCTGTCCTTAGCCTTAGCGCTGTGGGATACCAAGAATGAGATCTGGGCTCCAAAAACACTGCCCTAAGGGCCCCCTGAAGGTCTGGGCATGAAAAAATAAACAGAGCTCCCACCCTCCTCCCCATCAGGAGCTGTTCATGTGGGTGTCCGTGCATGTCTCTGGCCAGGGGCTGCCACGCTGTCCCAGCTCCCAGCATCTGCTGGATTGGATTCCTTTTCACACTTTCCTCCTGCCTCATAGAAATAGTAGCTTACAGTCATATAATTTCAGAACAGCAGAGATTTCATGCTAAGAAAAAATAGAATTGGTGCTGGGTCATTGCTGTTGAAACGATAACATCATTTTACACTTGCTCTGAAAGAGCCCTCCTCTTAACTCTCGCTCCCAGGCTCCCCTCTCTTGTTCAGCCTTTTGTGTGGCTCCTTTGGTTTTTCTGCTCCTCAGATGTGCACACAGTTTAAATAACATTCCTTCCTGAATTTGTCCCTTCATTTCCCCAGCTTCTGTGCTTGGGGGCTCTCCAGCTCCCATCCTTGTTCTTTCTTGCTAATGTTCTCTCCTCTTTCCTTTGTTGACATGCCAATTTATTCAACAATAGCCTCCCCCTTCCTCTCCTCACTGTTTTCCATTTCTCACACTCCTCCTAACTGACAAACACTCCCCAAACTGTGTGTGTGTGTGTTTGGGGTCTAGGAAAATACAATCTATTTTTGTCCCCATATCCCTGATGAGGTGGACAGAAGTGTATCTTCCCCCCCGCCCACAACATTCTCCTGATGGTCAGTGTGGCCAGTGTGGACACAGGGCCAATTTTATGCATAGGCTGAGAGCTGTGTAATTTGCAGGGTGTTGCGAAGGCCATTGCAGCAGTCACTCTTGGCAGCCTGCCCACCAGCCATTTCTCCCTCTCTCCTTCCTAACTGAACCCTGACTCTGGACATGTACCTCCTGCTCAGCCAGGTGCTCCAGGTGAGGTGGGCTGTGTCTCCATTCCCCAGCTGTGAGTCATGCTTAGTCTAACTGATCTTGAGAGTTCCATTCTCCTTGTAAGTGACTGGTTTAGGCACTGGCATGTGAAACAAATCTATCCAATGAGAATGAAGGAGAAATAAGCTGGGGGAGGGGAGGCATATGGGGAAGGTTATCCTTTATCTTTGAAAGATACACTGGAGAAATAAACGGCCTTCTTAATGCCCTTCTTAATGTTGTCTGGAGGCTGTGAGATTGAGAGCTGCTGTAGCCATCTTGAAGACAGGAGAGGACAAGTCCCAGGAAAAAGCCATTCTGCTGAGAACAGCAGAAAAGAAATATGAAAATGAGTTGAGTCTTTGATGACATACTTGAGCTGTTGACCCTGTCTCACTCTGGACTTATTGTTTTTGAGATAATAAATCTCCTCCGTTTTAAGCCATTTGTTTTAACATTTTCTGTTTCTTCCAACTTAAAATATCTTTAAAAACATAGCTTTTCTGCCCCCAAATAATTCCTCCATACATATCATCTCTCCCCTGTTTAGCTTATGAAACACAGATCATTAATAGCTCCTAATTTCATATCACTTTTCATGTGCCAGGCACTGTTCTTAAGTGCTTTAAATAAAGTAACTCATTAAACTCTTATAAAACCCCATAAGTACTCTTATTATCCTCATTACACAGATGAAGACACTGAGGCATGGAAAGGTTGAGAAAATTGCCAAAGATCCCACAGCTAGTAAGATCCATACTCTTAACAATGACTCAAGCAACTTCCAGGAATTGGATGAACTGGAAGTTCTGGATCCTCGTTGCTCTCTCTTGAGTGAAGCGTACTCAAGGTGAGGAAGACCAAGCCAGGTGTTTTGGGGCCAGGATTGGTGGCTACCTCCTCTTTCTGCAGCTGAAGGTGCCAGGGCCAGCCTGTAAGGTATGTGGGCAAGGTGCCCCCGGGTCACGATTCTCATGAATTCTTTATTGCTGGCAGGATTGCACCAGGATGAGTTGAACTGGACTTTGAACAGCTTAAAGCCTAACCAAGGGCCAGAGCTGGGGAGCCTTCCCAGTTTCCCCTGGGCCTCAAGCTCAGATTCTCTTAACTTCCCTCTGTAACTTAGGGACCCTAGCTCTTTACCCCACTCAGTGGGCCCCATTTACAAGACATAGAAATTTGTTGCTAAAGGGTTTTTAATAACCTCCTGGTTCTACCTCCTCCTGTCCCCTCTGTGTCACTCAGAATCCAGTTAGGACACCACACAAATTTTTTTTAATGGAGGTGATTTAATAAATAATTGTTAACTAGGCTTGAGGAATTGAAAAGGCAAAAAGACAAGACTAAGGTATCACAGAGCAGCAACTTCAGGAAGAAGCTACCATCCTTATAGCTGTGGAGCAAAGGAAGGGGTTGGAATTTCTGGAACTTAGGAACTTAGAGGAGGGAACTTCTGCGGAGAGAGCGATGCTCTTTTGGTGCTGGTGGACTAAGGAAGTGATGCTAGAGTGTTGCTGACAGGTCCTTGAAACCCACAGAAACCCAACAAGATGCAAACAGGAAGGAGCCGTCACATTGTCTCCTCCAGCATTGCAGTCTTCCTCCGATGCTCCCTGTGGTACAGTCCAACACGAGCCAGAGGACAAAACAGCATGCAGAGTGCAGAAGGGAAGCTTTGACTCTGAAAGACAATAGCTAATTCATTCTCCCTCTCTCTCTTTCTCTCTCTCTCTCTCTCTCTTCGCCACTGCCCACAAGTATGGGACAACTCAAGGGATTGCAAAAATGACGTTTATCAATGCGATTTCAATACGATAAGAAAGCTTTATTTTAATTCTATCCCATTTCCACTGGAGATACAAGATACCAGTGAGGGGGCTGCCAAGTGAAAAAAAAATGCTCTAGAAAAGTCAGTGCAGGAGGCTTAAAAGACACATGGTAGAAGAAGCTGGTAGATGGTTTGCTGTAAGAAAACTTACCGTGTACTGAGTGGGATTGCCGTTAGACCTCTTCTGAATTTTGGATAAAATAAAAGAAGGAATTAGATAATTAAGAGTTTGATGCCTATTAGCATCATGGTCTGTATACTGTCCTTCAAAAGATCTCTTCTCTCTGAGAAAAAAAATGTTGTCCTCACCTCTTTAGAAGCTGGGGAGACTCCATCTCTACTTTTGGGGAGAGAGGTGATGCATTCCTGGGTGAATGAACACGAATTAAGGACTTCCTATATGTCAGACTCTTTTAAACACTTTTACTACTTACTGTCAGTGTCAAATTACATTACTTCTATATGGCCCCATATCCATGTCTATGAAATGAAGATAATGCTGCCTATCTCATAGAGTTAGGAGGATTGGGAAGATACTGGAAAGCTCATAGCCTAGTGTTTCTCATACATTGTCTCTTATTCTTTGCTTATTTACTTTGCTCTTCTACATAAATTTTAGAATCATCTTATCCATAGCTACAAAATATTTTGCTAGTTTCATCTTCAAAAATCAATTAATCTTCCAACATCTTTTCACAACAACAACAAAAAAAACTCAACAAAATAGGAAAGAAGGGAACTTCTTCAACCTGATAGAGGATATTTATGAAAAACCCACAGCCAATATCATACTTAATGGTGAAAGAAAGTGCTTTTCTCTAAAGTCAGAAACAAGACAAGGCTATCTGCTCTTCATACTTTTATTCAATATTGTACTAGATGACCTAGCCAGAGCAATTAGGCAAGAAAATGAAATAAAAGGTAATCAGATTGGAAAAGAAGAAGGAAAATGACTTTTATTCTCAGATGACATGATCTTGCATATAGGAAATTCTCAGGAATCTATAGAAAATTTTATTCAAACTAATGAAAAATTTCAGCAAGTTTTCAGGATATAAGATCAATACACAATATCAATTGTATTTGTATACTCTTTTCAATATAATAGCATCAAAAATACTTAGGAATACATTTAATAAAAATGCAGGATTTGTACACTGAAAACTACAAAACATTTCTGAAAGAAATTAAAGAAGATCTAAATAAATGAAAGTATATCCCATGTTCATGGGTTGGAAGACTTAATATTGTAAAAATTACAATATTCCCCAAATTCATCTACAGATTCAACACAATGCCTATTAAAATCCCAGCTGACTTTTTTATAGATATTGACAAACAGATCCTAAAATTCATATGGAAATGCAAGGAATCCAGAATAGCCAAAACAACTTTGAGAAAGAGCAAATGTGGAGAACTCTCATTATGTGATATCAATACTAGAAACCTACAGTTATCAAGACAATGTGGTAAAGATAGACACATATTTCAATGGAATAAACTGCAGAAATCAACCCAAAATAGTGAACTAATTTTTAACAGAAGGGGAAGGGCAATTTAGGAACAAAAGGAAAACCTTTTCAACAAATGGTGCTGAGACATTTAGACACCCATAGACAAACAAACAACAACAACGACAACAAAAGCCACAGCTTAAAATGTCGTATAATAACACATATGTGTGGAATCTAAAAAAATGGTATAGATGCAAAGATGCCTCTTATATGCAAAGCAGAAATAGAGGCACAGATGTAGAGAACAAAAACCACAGCTTAGATCTATAATTTATATCTAATGCAAAAATTAACTCAAAATAGAGCATGTGCCTACACATAAAATGAAAAATAGAATACTTCTACAAGAAAACATAGGGGGAAATCTTTGGACTTTGGGTTGGGTAAAAACTTCACAGATAGATAGCATGATCTTTATTGATGAATTGAACTTTATCAAAATTAAGAACTTCTGCCCTTTGAAATAAGAGAATGAAGAGACAAGCCACAACCTGGGAGAAAATATTTGCAAATCACATATCTGATAATGGACTCGCATCCAGAATGTATAAAAAACCCTCAAAACTCGATCATAAGGAAACAAACAACCCAATTAAAAATGCCAAAACCTTTCAACAGACATTTCACCAAAGAAGATATACAAATGCCAAATAAGCACATGAAAAATGCTCTTTAATCATTAGGGAAATGCAAATTAAAACCACATTGAGATAGCACTGCATATCTATTAGGCTATCTATAATTTAAAACACTGACCATAGCAAGATTTGATGAGAATTTAGAGCAACTGAAACTCTCATACACTGATGGTGGAACAGTAAAATGGTACAACCACTATGGAAAACAAATCTGGAATTTTGTTAAGCATACAGCCACCATATGATGCAGCCATTCCATTCCTAGGTATATTCCCAAGAGAAATAAAACATATGTCTATACAAAGATTTATAATGAATATTAATAGTTTAATTTATAACAGCCCAAAATAGGAAACAACCTCGTCGTATAATTTAAAAAATATATGTATTTGGTCTTTGTCCCTGGTACCTGACACAGAGCTCCTAAAATCCTTGGAATTTCCTGAGTGTTAGGAGTGTCTTTTTTTATTCATAACAAGTACCTTTAGACTATACTTCACTTTATGCTAATGAGGTATCTCCTGGTGGAGCCCCTGGATGGCTTCAGGATGAGGGCTGGTCACCAGAAAGTCCAAGCACATGATTAGAGGGTTAGAACTTTCAAGCCCACTCCTGGAGAAGGGGGGACTAGGGATTGAGTTCATTTGCCAATGGCCAATGATTTAATCAATCATGTGTACATAATGAAACCTCCATTAAAACCCCTAAACAATGGGATTTGGAGAGCTCTTGGTTGGTGAACACATGGATGTGCTGGGAGGGTGGCACTCCTAGAGAGGACATGGAAGTTCTACACTCCTCTCCCCCAATTCCATGCCCTGTGCGTCTCTACCATTTGACTTTCTGAGTTGTATCTTTTATAATAAACTGGTAATCATAAGCAAACTGCTTTCCTGTGTTCTGTGAGTCATTCTAGTAAATTATGGACACTGAGGAAGGGGTTGTGGGAAGTTCTAAATTTGTAGTCAGCCAGGCAGAAGTGTGGGTTTCCTTGGGAACCCACTTATGGCCAGTGTCTGAAATGGAGACGGCCGTGTGGGATTGAGCCTTAGCCTGTTGGGTCTGTGCAAACTCTGGGTAGTTAGTATCAGAATTGCATTGAATTGTTGGACACCTGTTTGATATTGGAGAACTGGGGAACTTGTTATTGGTGTTGGAAAAAGACATCACAACCCCCCAAATCCATCAATAGATGAATAAACAAATTGTTGTATAAGCATCCAACAGAATAATACTAAGCAATAAAAACAAACAATTAATATAGGCTACTACTAGCACAAGCTAGTGTGTATGAATCTCAAAGTAATTACACTGATTTAAGAAGCCAGACAAGAAGAAATACATACTATATGAACCCATTTATATAAAAGTATAGAAAATGCAATCGAATCTATAGTGGCAGAAAGCAGATTGGTGTTTGCTTGGGAGTGGGGGGCAGAGGAAGGGATTATTAAGGGGCAAGCTGTCTTTTTTCGGGGGGCGGTAGGTGATGGATATGTTCATTATATTGTGTTTGGTGATGGTTTCACAGCTATATGCATGTGTCAAATTTACCAAGTTATGCCTTTTAAATGTTGCAGTTTATTGTATGTCAATTATATCTTAATAAACCTGTTAAAACTTTTTAGATGACTGGAATAAATGTATTCAAATTGTTATCTCTGGGTGGTAGACTTTGGGAGTTTTGTTTTTTCTTTATTCTTTATACTTTTATCTACTTTTAAAGTTTCCTCCAGCAAGCTTATATGGTAGAAAATGAAAGTCTACAGTAAAAAAAAAAAAAAAGCAAATGATATGAAAATATTATACAAGGCTAAGACAGCATGATTAATTTTCCAGGAACATTGTGAGCTAAGTAGTCCTTTGTGGGCTCATCTGGGAACCCAATCACCATTTATAAGGAGGCTGCTGTGAAAAAATGTGCTCTCTGTTCCAGTGTTTTTAAATTGAACTTTGTGAACAGCTGTATTTTCTTTCTAACTCTCTTAGCAGCAGAATCCTTTGTTTCAGGTTTTGTCTACCAGAGTTTCTTTTATTTTCTTGTGGGTGTTTTTTCACAGTAGTATAAAATGGTTCCTTAAAAATTAAAGGAATTTAATTAAATTTAATGGTGCCTTAAATTAAATTTAATTTTTAAAAAAATTTTAAAAAAAATTTCGTGTGGGAAATGTAGTTGAGGACTGATGCCAGAGAGGTCTTCTGCTTTATCCACCAGGAACAGGTTTCAGTGTGGTTACGGTCAGTAACAAGACTATAAACATTGCACCTTGTTACTGCAAATGCCTGTCTCCTACTTCATGTGGCCCTGGTGACAGAACTGCTCGGTGAATTGCTTTTTCTCCCCAGACACAGTCTCCCTCAATTCTTAAACCTCCCGAAAGGTAAGCCTTAAGTTAGGCTCCCATTACAGGAGAGCATTTTTTAAAAAATTTTATTGGATTATAGTTGATTCACAATGCTGTGTTAGTTCCAGATGTACAGCAAAGTGGTTCAGTTATACATATACATATATTCATTCTTTTTCAGATTCTTTTCTCATATAGGTTATCACAGAATATTGAGCAGAGTTCCCTGTGCTATACAGTAGGTCCTTGTTGGTTACTTATCGTGTACATAGTAGTGTGTGTATGTTAAGCTCAAGCTCCTGATTTATCCCTCCCCCTACGCTTCCCCTTTGGTACCATAAGTTTGTTTTCGATGTCTGTAAGTTGCAGGAGAGCTTCTGTCCCAGCAGTAGTCTCTCTCGAGTCTGTCCCACTGTTCTCATCAGACCTGAAGGAACACCTGCTTTCCAGCTAAGTTCTCACCCTGGGATCTTTTTGCAGGCAATGATGCACAAAGCAAAGAGCAGGCAGAACATTTCTAAATTGGTTGGCCTCATGCTGATTCTTAGAGGAGGGAGAAAACCATCAAATCCAACTGAATTTAGACTTGCTGGAGCCTAAACAAAATCCTTCGGTCCCTTTGGAATAGAAAACTTAGGGAACACTAAGAAAGCTTCGTATAGACATTACAGTGGCTTTTCAGAATCACAAAGGTAAAACTAAATTTCCCACTACTTATTGCCTTGGAAACCTCACACACTCTCAAAGACACAACCTGATCGCACCTTGATCTAATGAAAAATGTTCAACCCAGATAATCTTAATTTTTTCCTTTGACTACCCCAATAAGCTTCCTGTAGCGCCCATAAGGTTATGTTGAAATGTCTTGCTTATTTCAAAGGGAAAACTTATCTTTTTCTGCAATGAATCTGCCCCAGCATCTAGCAGAGTTCCTGACACATAGTAGACACTCAAAAAATTTATGTATGACTCATGCATACTGTTTTATCGACAAATTCCATATGACTAATAAAGTTTAAATAAATACATTTTTTGAAAGGAATTGATGGAACAGTGTAGGAATAACCCAAGAGGTGTCTCATTATTTAATTTCACTCTTGTTGCTGTTACTGTTGCATGTGTCCAAAGAGAAGTACAGTGCTTCGGTTGCATTAGGTTATGCAATTTCATCATTCTGTTACCCTGTCTCCCAAGACAGCTGACTCTCCAAGAAGTCTCTTGTTGGAAAATTATTTCTAAGTCATTGTACTCATTCAAGAAGGTCAAAGTTGGTGTCACTCAGCATTTTAGTTGCAAGAAACAGAAACCAACTCTAGCTAATTTAAGTAGAAAAGGAACTTATTAAAGGATATTGGTAGCTCACAGAATCTTAGGTCAGGACAAAGAATCAGCCAAGTATAATGCTCAAAATGCCACAGTGAGCCTGTCCCAGGAAGACATCACTATCCCTGGCACTGGGTCCAGATGCTGACTACACAGCCAGCATCTCCAGTGTAGACCCTAGCAACTGCCTCTGAAACAGTTGTCACTGCCCCTCCAGAGACAGAGTGGCCACCTCCCACCAGAATGGGTGGTGAGTGGTCTTGTTCCTTTGTGTCACCAGTTTCTAATTTTAAATCTAGGGCAGAAACCAAACTGAGGTCTGGGCCCTAGCTGCAAAGGTGTTGGGGCAATGATTACCAGGCATGTTTACTCTGGGAGTGAAAGGTCTCTGTCTCTGTCTCAAAGCCGAGGCCATGGATGTCCCCTACAAGGCTGTTTTATCAATACTCTTTCAAGGAATAAGAGGTTGGAAAATATCTTTCATATACAGCTACTGAGGACTATCAAATACTGTCTTTGTGACTATGACATAAGAGAAAATCAGTGAAACTTAGAATGTGTATAAAGGCAAGCATCAGTCATGTATGGAAATCAGTGGATGGTAGTACACCTGAAACTAACATAATATTGTACAACTACATTTCCATAAAAAACAAACAAACGAAAAGTAATCAGTGGATGGATATCAGGGAATCTGTGAATGCTCGGCAATTTTATGCAAAATTAAGTGTATTTCAAAGGCATGCATTGTACAAAAAGCTTAAGAACCTAGATCCAGATTATAGTCGAAACTCATCACTTTGTACGCTAGACCAGTACACTGAGGTGCAGAGACTGGCTTATTCAAGGATGCACAGTCCTAGCAGAATAAGGACTGGAACTCGTGCCTTAAAAATTTGTCTGAGAAACATCCTCCAAGCACAAAGCATAGCTTAAGGTCATAGACACATCTGTCTTAGAACAACCATGTCAATTTGTGCCAAAGCTACTACATGTTTTATGTAAACAGAGAAACCTGTTCCCGGGTTTCAATTTCAGCTTTGCTTTTCATTAGGGAGTCTTATACTGATGTAAATCTTACTTGCTTTCCTTGCATCTCCTACCAGTGACCTAGTCACATCACCTGCAAGAAACTGGGAGCTGAATGAAGGCAGGGGTCTGAAGCCCCAGGTCAGGCCACCCCAGCAGTTCTAGCTACGGGTGGGCTCCTAAAGGGGTCTTCCTAGTTGAACCTGTGTACACAACCACAGAGTTCTTATTCCTGAGCTTTACTGCCTATGCTGAAACTGTCCCACCCTTCACAGCAAATGGGCCACCAATGAGACTGCTCATTGCACTGTCCAGCCATTTGCCCGATAGTCCAGGTTGAGAGCTCCAATGTTGACAAGGGTCAAACAAGTAACATGAGTGAAGCTGTCCAAGGTCAGACAATAGGAAGTGTAGGAACTGTAGTAAACTCACAGCAACTGGAGAAAAATAAAGTTAGATTCCTACCTCATTTTTTACACCAAAATAAGTTGGGGGAATAGCCTCTTAATTATATATATTGATATAGAAATAAAGCTGTGTTACATTTTTTTTAACCCAGCTACGCTAAAAGGATTGCCTGCCATACTTCGCCCAACGCAACAGAAGGGCCGGAGAAAATGTTCAGTGCTTTGGAACAGAGGAAACAAATTTCAAAGCACTAAGGGGCTGACTTGACCGATTTATGGATCAAGCAGGACCATAATTAAGGCATGGTGTCATGATTTTATTAGGATTTTTTTCTTAGTTAGTGAACACAATGGTGCATCTTGCAGTTGATGGTGTCTTAAAAAGACAGCATATGTATTTGCTTGTGTGTGCGTACCCTCTCTCTGGAAGGACACACAAGAACCTGTAGCAGTGGCCGCCTCTAGGGGAGCAGCCCTGGGTGGCTGGGGGAACAGTATGTTTAAACCCTTTTATATCCTTTGTATTTTTTAATCTGATACAAGTATTATCTATTCATAAGTTAATACAAATAATAATTTAATGTAAGAAGATGGTAGCTCTTTATGTGCTAATGTGGAATGAAACCCAAGATATAGTGTTAAATTTAAAAAGGTAAAATAAGTAAATACATAAAGCAGGCAGCACTTCTTAGCTCCACTCCATTTTGCTGTGCAGGAATGCAGACCCAGTGTTCCCACATCTTCTAATTTTTCAAGAGAAGCTTGAAATTTCGATTTCGTGTAAAATTTCCTGATTTTTAAGGTTGACAAGAAATTCAAAGTCTCTGAAACATGATTAGGATGATAAAACCCATCTGTGAGTGGGCTGGGGTGCATGGACTGTCACTTGGGGACCTCCGTGTTGTTCCTGATGGTGGCCCTGCCACATGTAATTCTGCCAATTGTTCTGGGGCACCTGCTGTGGGGTGAGTGCCCTTCTCAGTGAGCCATGGGGCCTGGCACAGAGCTCCGTTCTCCAGGAGGAAGGGGCATAGAGGTGCTATCCACTCACCTAGGACTGCACCAAAGTCACCAGGTTTGCCTACAGAGGGCACCTTTTCTTAATCCGAGCCAAGGTGGCCTTTAGGTTAGTGATGGCCCAGACTGATGGAGAAGAGATCAATGACTAGTTTTTTAAGATGAAACTCAAACCCAGATCTGTTTTTTTTTTTTTTTTCTGCCATAAAACAGATGACTTCTTGCCTTCTTGGCTCATGAACTGTGTGAGGTGAAGGATTTACTAGCTCAGAGGGCCAAGTGGAATCCACCCACATGGCTGTGCAGGACTCTGAAGTCTTGTGACCGTCTTGGTTCTTTTGGGGCTCACCAAGACAGACATGGCAAGTTGACCCAGACAGACACGGCAGATTGTCAAGGAGACAGTTCTTTTTGCTTTGTTTGGTAAAAAAAAAAAATCATCTGCCAAAGCTTTTGTGTTTATTCCTTCTTCTCTGTAGATGAACACACAGCCCTTGGCCATCAGCGATACCTGCTCACCTACACACAAAACAATACATATCATCGAAGCCAAAGGAAAACAATTTAAATCAGTAGGAGTGTTTGTTGTCCTGAGAATTAACTGAGATAATGCATTCGAAGTGTTTGTCACAGTGTCTGGCACTGTGAACTCCCTGTACATCATCACTTATTTTTTAAAATAAATTGAGGTGTAGGATGAACATATAAAGTCCTAAAAGCATTCACACCTTATCAAGTTAGAAGTGAAACATCTTTTGCAGTAGGTTATCAAAGCCCTAGGCAGCCACCCTAAACTCCCTCAAAACACTGGCCATTGTAAGTTATGAATTCACTTAAATTTGGAGGCTTCCGTCTAAACATCCCCTGTCAGCACTGGAAAGCAGGAGAGGAGGTCAAGGGAAAATGAGGGACAAAAAGTCATCCCTGCTCCTTGGCTTTTTTCATCTGTATTAAATAATGTCAACTCTAAATATCACCCAGATTGCTAAGAAACTGGCTGTTGTGTAAGCTGGGACACTGACTCTGATTTGTAACAAAGCAATCCACAGATTTTCCCATACTGCCTGTCCCTGGACCCACAGCATCGACAGACCTAAATCCAATCTGCAGTATAGTAATGGTTTCAAGTCTAGGTCTGTTTCTTCTTATGAAAATAGTGATGATTAAAACAATGATGATGATGATAGTACCTACTTCATAGGGTGGTTTTAAGAATTAAGTGAGGCAACATCTCTAGAGTGTTTGGCATGGAGCCGGGCATGCAGAGGTGTTCAGTTAGACTAGCAGTGATTAGGCACCGGAATAAGGACTATGAAACTTCCCTCATTCATCACAGTTTATCAAGTGCCTGTGTCTCTCTGTGCTAGGCTCTGTGCTGGAGGCATGCTCACAGACAGGGAGCTTGGGCCCTCGAGTAGTTCACAGTCTCAGAGAATAAGAATTCAGGATAGGATGAGAGACAGAGGACACGGTTGCAGCACGATGAGCAGGCATCCAGAAACGGGGGAGTGTGTCTGGCCTGTGGGGACTTTGTGTTTTGCACAGCCTACTTCCATCTTGTTGTTGCCTGTACTGTAGTTTGAACTTTGTCTTCCACATGGAGCCAAGCGGGTCAGGTTTTGGGTAATTTTGACAAAGCCATGACTCACAGAATAAAAGCAATCCTAAGCTCACCTAATTTATTGCTTGTGCCAGTCTTCAAGGTCATGCTCAAATAATCCAAGATCTCCATGTCTTCCTTTTTCTATGCAGGACCTTTAGTGGAAGAGACTTACCAGTCTCTCTGGAAACACCCCTGTTTAAGAGTTTTCCAATCAAGACTGCTTTCTCATATATGCCTTTATTTTCTTGCAGTAAATCAAGCAAATTTTCTCATAAAGAAGGGAGCCAGGCAGAATTTCTGGACCACGGGTAGCTCACTGCCCTTTCCTCTCCTGCTGATATCCGTCCTCAGGAGTAACTCTTGGCCATATTCTGGTTTCTCATTGAAGGAGGCATTGGAACGCCATTCTGCTGCATTCCTCGGGGAGGATATCAAGCAAAAGGTCTTCCCAAGAATTTATGGATAAAGCTTAATTAAACTGGAAACACTCTAACATTGTTCAAGAAGTTTTAGTAACTTTCCATTATCTGGATTCAAATATGGAGTATGACTTTCTTGCTTTTTACAGTGGTTTCTATGGCATAATTAGGGCAACACCTGCAGGGGTCAAGGGCCACAAGGTTAAGGAAGCCCCCCGCTCACCTCTCTCTACCTCAGCCGGGGAGCTCATTTCATTTCAGCCAAGATAAGTTGAGTACCTCCTGTGTTCCCAATGCTGGTGACTATTTGAAAGATCATAGATCTCTGTAGGTCAACAGATACCACTTAGCACACCTAAACCTTTAAAATCCGTGGGCATGCTCATTTCCTAAACATAAATTATTCAGTTCAGACTTAAATTAGCTTAGAAATGGAAAAGACCTTCAGAATTCTTTAGTACTCAGTGATGGATCACTTCTCCAGAATTCCTAATGCGTAACTATTCCACTTGAGTGTCCATACCTCTTGGGAGGGGGAAATCTCTCCTTCCAATGGACACTGTTCCACCTGCCACCCAGAGGTTTTTTTTTTAAGAAGACTGAAACAAAGTGTTACAAATAAGGAAGCTAGCACACAGAATGTCCTCAACTAAATAATTCTTTTTCTGCTAGGTTGGAAAGTTCTTCCCTTAACTGATCTTAATACAACCAATATGAGTCTCTTCTACTCATATTGGTTCTCATTTCATCTTCTGAATCAACATGAGACAAGCTTCCTCCTCCACATGACAGCCCTTGTAGCATTTGAAGCAAGCTGCCTCAGTCTCACCATCTCTAGACTCATGATCCTCAAGGCCACTACCTCAGAGTGGCCCACCTGACGAGTTCAGCTTCAGTATAGCCTTCTTTTCAGTTACTCTAGCAATCACCTGCTTTGTTTTCTTCAAGCACTTTTCACAGTCTGAAGTTGTTTTGCTCATGTATTTGCTCATTCCTTTATTGTTGACCATAACATAAGCTCTTTGAGGGCAGGAATCTTGTCTGTCCTATTCATTACTGAATCTTTTGTACCTAGAACTGTGACTAGCAAGCCCTCAACAAATATGTGTTTATTATTAGTTAAATGAGTCAGTGAACAAACCTGAAACCAGTCTTTCACCCACTCAGTTTCTTTGGCTCAGGTAATGAAGTAGCTCTGTCCTACAGACAGCAGTGAAGAATGAAGAAGCTAAATTAGAGCAAGGAACATCTACTAGCCACTTCCTTCTCCTACTCCTTGAATACAGTGTGATAGTGCGAGAGGAGAAAAAATGCTGCCAGGACCAGGATTCTTATGTGATACTTGCTGACATCTTACCGTGTAGCCTTGAAAAAGGCTCTCAACTTTTTGGAGCTTCAATTTCTCATATAGAAAACCCAGAAGGCAGATAATTTGATCCTGAAGGTGCCTTGGGGCTCAGAAATTCTCTCAGTGGAAATATAAATGCCAAAAAAGAAGCCCCAAGTGGTTCAAATGCACTTAAGATCTGATCATCCTCCATTAGCAAAGGGTCAGTTGTACCCAAACATCTATGTGCATCTGAATCACCTAGGAGGTATCTGATTAAATCAACTCTATTGAGGTGCAATTTATATGCAAGTAAGTGCGCACAATTTGAAGTGTACACTTAGATGAGTTTTGACAAATGTATACCCCTATGTAACTACCAGTCAATAAAGATATAGAACATTACCATCATACTGGAAAGTTCCCTCATGCCCCATTGCAGTCAATCCACCATTTAACCCTCTGCCTTATGCAATCACCAATCTCATTTCTGTCACCACATATTAGTTGTGTTTATTCTAGAACTTCAAATATATAATATATAATCACATATATAATATATATATATAATCACAATGATACAGTGTTTACTCTTTTGTGTTTGGCTTCTTTTGCTTAAAATATTGTTGTTGAGATTTCATCCATGTTGTTTCTTATGTCAGTGGTTTGTTTTATTTATATAGCTGAGTAATTGTCCACTCTAGAAAGCTTCTTAAATGTAAACTTCTGGACTCCACTGATATTCTTGACATTAGGATCTCTGAAGTTGAAGTCCAGAAATCTCTGTGTTTAACATGCCCTAGAAGGAATCCTTATGCAGAAGCTGGGTTTAGAAACCTTTTAATTAGGGGATTTTCCCCTTCAAGTTCAAATAGTTTCCACAATGCAACCATTCGTTGGCTGAGAGTAAATTGGTCACAGGTTCTGTGCATGTCTGAGAACTCTCCTTCCTGTTGGACTGTCTCAGCCAGATCTGTGGCCTTCCACAGCTCATGAAGTTCCTGGTGCCTGTAACAAATCCCAGAGAGTAGCTCTGCAAATATTCTTTCAGCTCTAAGGCACCTGTAAATTGAGTTATGAGTCTCAGTGTCCACAGGTAAGTCTATAATCTTAATCTATAAATGCTCACCCCTGTCACAGAGAAACAGAGGTGCTGTGAGCAGCCTTTCATTTCAGCCCAACTGCTGAAATTACTCATGACAGTTTTATGAGTCATTTTACTGTCTGGTAAAGTTTTTTCCTTTTTTTTTTCCCCCTTAACAATGAGGGACGCATTCTTTGACCATAGCACACAAATGCCACCTTCAGGAAGGAAATATAACATTCTTGTTACGCCACAGGGACCCAGTTTCTCTTCCTGTATGAGAACTTGCAAAAAAGTCTTAAGATCAATATACAGTTTATGTTTTTATAAAACTTCATTCCAGATCTTAAAGAGATAGACTTTATTTTTCAGGGCAGCTTTAGGTTCACGGAAAAGTTAAGCAGGAGGTACAGCGATTTCCCATCTATTCTCTCCTGTATAGGTACAACATGCCACACCAGACAGAGGGGCACATTTGTTATAGTAGATGAGCCTACATCATTATCTCCCACACTCCAAAGTTTGATTAGGTTTCAAATGAAGAATGGCATGTATTCACCATTGTAGTATCATATACAGAGCAGTTTCACTGCCCCTAGAAATCCTCTGTGCTCTGCCTATTTATCCTTTTCTCCCCTTGAACCCTTGCCAAACACTGATGCTTTGACCATTTCTATAGTTTACAGAAAGTCACATGTTTGAATTATACAGTATATAGTGTTTTAAGATTGGCTTCTTTTACTTAGAATATGAATTTAAGGTTCCTTCATATCTTTTCATGGCTTGATAGCCCACTTCTTTTTAGTGCTGAATATTCCATTGTCTGGATGTACCACAGTTTATATATCCATTCATCTACTGAAGGGCATCTTTGTTGCTTCCAAGTTTTGGCTATTATAAATAAAGCTGCTATAAACATCAGTGTGTAGGTTTCCTGTGTGAACATAAGTTTTCAACTCCTTTGGATAATAATACCAGGGAGCATGATTGCTGGATCATGTGGTAAGAGTATGTTTAGTTTGGGAAGAAACCGTCAAACTGTCTTTTTTTTTTTTTTTTTTCTTTTTGGTAACAGCTTTATTGGGATATAGTTCACACAATATTCAATTCACCCATTTAAAGTGTACAATTCAATAGTTTTTAGTAAATTCACCAAGTCATATAATCATCACCACAATCAATTTTAGAACACTTTCATCACCCCCTAAAGAAACGCTGTACCTCTTAGCCATCAAGTCCTAACTAATTTCCTTTTTGTTTCAGTAGATTTTCACATTCTGGATATTTCATGTAAATGGAATCCTATAATATGCAATCTTTTGTAACTGATTTCTTTCACTTAGCTTAATGTTTTCAAGGTTCATCCATGTTTATTCCATTGCTTTTTGTGGCCAAATGGTGGAACCAATGCAAATGTCTATAAATTGATAAATGGGTCATTTGTGATATATCCATACAATATGATGTATCCATTAAATGGAATATTATTTGGCTACAAAAAGCAATGGAATATTGATACAAACTGTCTTTTAAAGTAGCTGTACCGGGCTTCCCTTGTGGCACAGTGGTTGAGAGTCCGCCTGCCGATGCAGGGGACGCGGGTTCATGCCCCGGTCCGGGAAGATCCCACATGCCACGGAGCGGCTGGGCCCGTGAGCCATGGCTGCTGAGCCTGCGCGTCCGGAGCCTGTGCTCTGAAACGGGAGAGGCCACAACAGTGAGAGGTCCGCGTACCGCGAAAAAAAAAAATCTCCCACTCAGAAAGATAGTCTATGTTCTCTTGAAGAGCTTTCTTGATTAATATGGATGAAGGCTTCCATTCTCTAATATATTCAAGGGTGTTTATTGAATACTCACTTTGCAAAAAGTCCATCCTTGGGGTTGGGGATACAGTGGAGAGCAGAACAGCTAGTCACTGCTCTCAAGGTATTTAGAGCCTAGTAGGCAAGGCAAAAAATAAACCATAGCTGAAATGCAGTGAGCGCTCACATGGGAAGATTACAGGGGGGTACAGCAAAAGGATCTAACCTCGTTGGATGGATAAACTAAAAATTAGCCAGACAATGGCAGAGGAAGACTGCTTCAGGAAGAGGGACAGCCTGGGCAAAGCACCGGTATTGCTGGAGCAGAGAGTGCTGGGGAGATTGGTCAGGGGGCTATAAGCAGAGGCAGAGGCAGGGGTCTGACCATGATGGTCCTAGAAACTCTTCTTAAGGAGTGTGAATTTTATCAAAAGTACAATGGGAAACCATTGAAGAATTTAAAGCGGAGGAGCAAAAAGTTCATATTGGAAAAAAGTGCCTTGTACCCCATACTGAAACAGAGATACAGACAAAGGCTTGTTTACAAATGCTAAGCAACAGGAACCCTCTAACTTTGCCCCCAGTTCTGCTACATATTCATGTATTCACCTACTAGCATTATTTTTCATTTTGGGTAAGGATGTAATATGGGAAAAAAATCAAAAGTAGTCCTGGTACTTTGGATTCTCTAGGATTCAGAGATTTCCATGAGCCAGGATGTTTGAGGATAAGACTGACACTTCAAAATAATGAAGGAAATTGTTTTCATAGTGTCCAGATGAGAAAAGGTGAAAGGAGGTAGTCAAGATGTTGACAATGGTTATCTCTATTACGAGCGCTTTTATGATTTATATTTTCCAGTAGTCTCCAAATCTCTGTCTTTATTTTATAACCTGAGAAAACATTATTTTTAAGTTAGAGGGTAATAATAAAGTTAAACTTTCCAGAATTTTTCTCCTTTCTTTTATTCTTTTATCATCCTTCCATCTTTGCATATCCTGAAGGTCACAGAGAGCATGTTTTGGTTCACTGTTCATTATTCAGGACCCTGGGACCCAGGAGGAAAAGTCCTGGGAGGTCAGACTGACACAGAGGTGATAAATTCCATTTCACCATTGATTTTTATAGCTGCTGCATTTCTTTCAGCCTCTTCTTGCCCCAAGCAGCATTAATAATAGATTTCATGTCTTCTTCCAAATTTAATGTTCCGCCCCAGTCTGTCCTTGAAGCAGGCTCAACAACTAACACGGCTTTTCTTCTGAAATCCTAGTCCTGAAATACCTCCGGAAAGGTTCTCAGTGGTGAGGCTGTCATCAGGTGTGCAGCTTAATAGAATGACTTGTATGACTTGGTCAAGGCCTTAAATGAGACTAGCGATGGACTCTCATTTTAACAAAGAGGAAACTAAAACCCAGAAAGGTTAAATAACTTGACCAAGGCCATGCAGCTAGTTAGTGGCAGAACTGGGACTAGATTTAAATTTAAATTTTCCTGTTCCTAGAATATGGTTCACTCTGTCCCATTGCCTGCCCTTGAATGGTGTCAGCCTGGGCAGAAGGTACTGGGAGGGAAGGAGATGGCTGCATAGTGAGCTCATAGCAGGCACAAAGGGGATTAGGGAAGTGTAAGGTGGATGATGGAAATCAACAGGGGAGGAAAGCAGGGGGTGTGCCAACCTCAGGGCAAGACTCACACAATCCAGTCTAATCCAAATCAGGCTGGCAGGCGTCTTTGATTGGTCCATCTGGCTGAGTTCTCCAAGCTGTTCTCCCTGAACTATGCCCAGCTGGCAGAATGAAAATCATTTGAAAAATATCCGGAAATTGCTACTCACCAGGGAGCATCTGTGAAAAATACTGGTCGCAAATGAGCTGGCAGGAATCAGTGACTGCCAGGTCACCATGCCATGGCATGTTTTTATGAAGGGGTTCAGAGTTATTTCTCAGATGGGCTGCTCAGCTGCTGTAAGTGGTTGGGCCTTGTGGTCTTTTTTGCAGTGTTTCTTGTGATGCAGGAGATGTGTTCTAGAAAAGCTATGGGTAAATCAGAGTTTCATACCTGGAATCATATTTTTCAAGTGCACTCGTGAATATTCCTGTGGTGACTCTCTAAACTGAAAGATTTTTCATAAATAATTTGCTGTTTCATAAATCTGGATTTCTTAATGCAGAATTCATCCAGGGTCATTATGGTGAAGAAATTCTAGGGTACTGAGACGTAATCTGTATTTTTGCACAATTGTTGTCAGGAATGGTAACTAAGAAGCAAAGACAGACTGTCTTCTCAGTAGACTGGGATCCTGGGATTTGGCCTACCACATTGGCAAGTTGTCCAGCCTCTGAGCCCAATGTCTCCGTAAGAAATCACAGCTGGAAAAACCTAACCCAACATTTTAGCTCATCCCTCCCTATCCCAGGTTATTCCCAACATCCTTGAGTGATTTTTCCTATACGCTTGTCCTTCTTCAAAATACTGTTGTTCTCCTCAAGATATCATGTAAATATTTTGCTTTGAGCTCAGAGTCCAGGCTCTTTGATCTAATTTGGGAATGAGACCACTTGCTGATCCCTATTGACTTTTCACCTGCTGGGTAGAATCAAACAGTTCACCAGAAATGGGTGCTCTGAGTTTTTATAAAACAGTTGAAATTAAGAGAATAAAAGCTTGCTTACCATTTGTATTAGTCAGGGTTCTCTAGAGAAACAGAACCAATAGGTTATATATGTGTATATATATATATATATATATATATATATATATATATATATATATATATATATATGGATATTATTAGAAGAATTGGCTCATGCAATTATGGAGGCGGAGATGTCCCACAATCTGCTATCTGCAAGCAGGAGAACCAAGAAATCCTGTGGGGTGTTGGAATTTAGTCAAAACCCAAAGGTCTGAGAACCAGGGGAGCTGATGGTGTAAGTCTGGGTTGGAGTCCAAAGCCCCAAGAACCAGGAGTGCTGATGTCCAAGGGTAGAGAAGATGGGTGTCCCAGCTCAAGCAGAGACAGCACATTTGCTCTTCCTCCACCTTTTTGTTCTGTTCAGGTCCTCAGCGGATTGGATGATGCCCACCTGCATTGGTGAGGATGATATTTGTAACTCAGTCTACTGATTCAAATAGTAATCTCTTCTGAAAACACCCTGACAGACACACCCAGAAATGTTTCACCAGCTCTCTGCATCCCTTAGCCCAGTTGGGCTGACACATAAAATTAACCGTTTTACATCATCCAAATCAAATACACAAACTATCCTGTTCATGAACTTCTATCCCCTTGGTGGCCTGTCTGGTGGCTTCTGTCTATTTTAAACACATGCAAGACCCTATAGACTGAACAGAATGAAAACACAGTGATGGAAATGACCTTGCAAACTATAAGACCCCATTTTATAGAAGATGAAAATGTCCCAGATAGGTCACACAATGGCTCTCAGAGAGGAACTCCTAAGAATTCAGGACACGATTTCTTCAAAGGCTTTTGCTTTGTGGGTTCCTTTTCCCTACACTTGACCTTTCAGCCTCACTAAGTACAAAGGCTCTACCAGAGAGAGAATTGAAAGAGCCTTAGGGCAGCTGAGAGATATGAGAGAGAAAGAACAATGGGAAAGGGGACTTTAAATATTGCTGAGTGACAGGGTTTGAATCTCTCTTAATTCCTCTAAAAAACACAACTGAAAATGGAATTTCTTTTCATTACTTTGATTCATGGACTGTGTGTGTGTGTTTTTTCTAAATGCATCTAAGTATCACATGAGCCATAAAGAACTTTAGGGTTTATGCAATTTAGGTAAAATACCTTTCTTTTTAGTAAAAGAGGTTGGGAGTGGAGATGGAAATTTGTTTTATATTTCAGAAATCCTTAAGATTTCACAAAGCCTCAGTGAAAACTCCACAGGAGACACCGAGTTTGGTAGAAACCCCTTTGTCCCTTGTCAATCCAGTACCCAGATGGGTCCAAACTAACATTAGGATCCCATCTGCCACCCAATCCATCTGCTGGTGCAGGTGCCCACTTATGCTGTTAGGTCAGCCCCGCTAACCATAGGATTCCATTGTTTAACCATGTTTTTTATGTGATCACTGCTAAATTCTCTTGGCAGATGCCTTTGCTTTTCTTATGTTATATAAATATTGACAATCCCACTTAGAAAAATATTCCTTATTTAAATGGACAGACTTTGGCTGCCATCCACCAACATGGATTGCACTAAAAGGCAACCTCCTTGTGACTTCGACACAGCCCTGCTTTCATCTGAAGCTCCCAAGCTGGGGTATGTATTAGAATCACTGAAGGAGGGAGTGCTCATTAACAAGCAAGGAGTCCAGGTCTCATCCTAGGACTTCTAATCTAGGAGCTCTGGAGTGGCCCAGGAATCTGCACTTTAACATGGACCTCCAGTGATTCTGATGGTGGTTTGAGAGACCACACTTTGAAACCGATAAAGGTACTTTCCATAGAGCCCACTCAGTGGCATCTTGTGAGTCACAAGCCCCCTCTAGGCCTGCACCCAGTGGTTACTAGCATAAGTGACATTCACAGGGGAACAGGCAAGGGCCAATGGATTTCACTGCCATGTTTTGATGCATAAAAGAATGCCAGGAAAGCGTCCCATTTGAGTCTACTCGTTAGGAGTGCAAGAGCCTTCTAGCTAGATAAGGCAAAGGATCCGTGACTGAAAGATTAAAATCAGGCTTCTTTTCTGCTTCTTGCAAGCGATTTGGTCATTTTGGCATGGAAAAAGAACTGCTTGGTCGGGGGGAGACACACAGTGATTGTCTTCATAAGCTAGGGCTGATTTTGTGGAAGGGGGGTTTACAGTTTTCTTGTGTGGCTCCAGAGAAGAATCAGAGCAGTAAGTCAAGCTGTAGGGAAGTAGAGTTTAGTTCAATGAAAGGAAGTTAATAATTAGGGGTCTTGGCAGAAGACCTAAAGAGACATTTCTCCCAAGAAGATGTACAGATGGCCATCAAACACCTGAAAGGATGCTCGACATCACTAATCATTAGAGAAATGCAAATCAAAAGTACAATGAGGTATCACCTCACACCAGTCAGAATGGCCATCATCAAAAAATCTACAAACAATAAATGCTGGAGAGGGTGTGGAGAAAAGGGACCCCTCTTGCACTGTTGGTGGGAATGTAAATTGATACAGCCACTATGGAGAACAGTATGGAGGTTCCTTAAAAAACTAAAAATAGAGCTACCATATGACCCAGCAATCCCACTACTGGGCATATACCCTGAGAAAACCATAATTCAAAAAGAGTCATGGACCACAATGTTCATTGCAGTTCTATTTACAATAGCCAGGACATGGAAGCAACCTAAGTGTCCAACGATAGATGAATGGATAAAGAAGATGTGGCACATATATACAATGGAATATTTCTCAGCCATAAAAAGCAACAAAATTGAGTTATTTGTAGCGAGGTGGATGGACCTAGAGTCTGTCATACAGAGTGAAGTAAGTCAGAAAGAGAAAGACAAATACCGTATGCTAACACATATATATGGAATCTAAAAAAAAAAAATGGTTCTGAAGAACCTAGGGGCAGGACAAGAATAAAGATGCAGACGTAGAGAATGGACTTGAGGACTTGGGGAGGGGGAAGGGTAAACTGGGATGAAGTGAGAGAGTAAAATTGACACATATACACTATCAAATGTAAAATAGATAGCTAGTGGGAAGCAGCCGCATAGCACAGGGAGATCAGCTGTGTGCTTTGTGACCACCAAGAGGGGTGGGATAGGGAGTGTGGGAGGGAGATGCAAGAGGGAGGGGTTATGTGGATATAAGTATACGTATGGCTGATTCACTTTGTTATACAGCAGAAACTATCACAACATTGTAAAGCAATTATACTCCAATAAAGATGGTAAAATATAATTAGGGGTCTTGAGAATAAAGTGGGCTTCCTTGCGTGATGGTGAGCACTGTACCATCTGAGTATCATGATGAAGAGTCTATGTTAATTAATCAATTAGTTTATGTGCCCTACATTTATCAACCCTTTGTGGGGTAGTACGAAGAGTCTGGGACTTGGAGTCAAGCCTAAGTTCAAATCCTGAATCCCTTACCTACTGTGTGACCTTGGAATGTAATTTAACTTTCACAGGGTTAATGTGAAAAGCAGATAGCACATATCACTTGCCAGGCACAGAGTAGGTGCTCATATGTATTTGCTCCCTGTCCCTTTCCTTTGTGTCTGTCATTGTTTTAGGTATTGGGAAAACAAGGATGAGTAAGATCCTTGTCTCCCTTCCAGGAATTCCTCAACTAATAGTGGGAGACAACCAGAAACAAAAATATGGTGCAAAATTGTACCTGCTGTAATAGAGAGCGACGTGCAAAGGCTAATGTAGGCCCAGAGTGGGGAGGGATTTCCAACTGTTTGCAGGAGTTGATGCTTCCTATCAACCCAGGCTCTTGTTGTTTGAATTCTACTGGACACAGAGAGTAGCTTTCCATCTTGGAATAACTCCTCCACACTGGGAAATGCTAAGGGGCAAAGAGACATTTGCTATAAAGCAAAGGTCAAATTCCCCTAGTTCTTTGTTTTTTTGAATCCATTAATCCAGCAAAAGTTTTTTTGAGCCCCAACCCATCCTAGGTAAGGGGCTGGCAGCTGGGGTTGTAGAGTTAATAGGCACAGTCCTTGACCACATGAGGTTCACAGTCTGTCTGCGGAGACAGGTAGAGATGGTTAAATACACTCCACGGTACCTCGATATCCCTTTCAACCAACTGTGTCTTCTCTCACTTTTCCACATTACAGTTCTGTTTGTCCTCGGACAGTAAAACTGCTTTTGGCCAACATGGCACTTCTTCCCCTAACGACTCTGACCTCACAATAGACATTTTTTTTTCAAAATTTAATTCAAAAATTTCATACTTGGAACTTTAGTGATACTCAAACTCTTTTGGTCACACATCTTTATTAGTAAGGAATTTTTTTTTATTAGTAAGTAATTTTGAACCTACATTTATATAAATTATACACAAGTAGGACCATTATTAACTATTTTCTCAAGATGCAATCTACACGACTGGCAAAGCCACCACTAATGATAATGTTTACAGATCCATATATTAAATCATCCTGAAAATTTCAACTTTGGGTGATCCAATTTACTATCAGTTGTGACGAAATAGTCATTTTTCTTCTTGTATTGTTGCTGAAGGGATCACATTAAGAGTAACTGGACCGGGCCTCCCTGGTGGCGCAGTGGTTAAGAATCAGCCTGCCCAATGCAGGGAACACGGGTTCGAGCCCTGGTCTGGGAAGATCCCACTGCTGCGGAGCAACTAAGCCCATGCGCCACAACTACTGAGCCAGCACTCTAGAGACCGCGAGCCACAACTACTGAGCCCGCGTGCCTAGAGCCTGTGCTCCACAACAAGAGAAGCCACCGCAATGAGAAGCCTGTGCGCCACACGAAGAGCAGCGCCTGCTTGACGCAACTAGAGAAAGCCCGCACACAGCAATGAAAGCCCAATGCAGCCCAATATATATATATATATATATATATATATATATATATATATATATATATATATATATATATATATATATAAAAGAGTAACTGGATCTCTGCCATTGTAGTTGTATAGGTTTGTGAATTTGCATGTTGCAAACATTATCTTCAACCCAGAGCTCATATGGAACTCCATTTCGTGAGGGGCAGTTTAGTTAAAACTAGATAATGTCATCAATGAGGCCGCTTAACTGGGCACACAAAAACTGTGAATGCCTCAGCGCTGGAAAGCAGAGGAAGGAGAAGGGGTGCCTGTCAATCCTACTGCTTTGTAGAACGTCCTGACCTCCCAAGGGCATCTCACGTCCCTCAGATGAACTCGACCTTCGAACAAACAGACAGAATGAAGCCACTTTTTTTTCAACTTTCTGCTTTCTGTTGGATCGTCTTGTGCTTCCTTGGAGTGTATACCAAGCACTTGGAGGTCACTCAGACCTGACAGCCAATTCTCCAGCCCGTTCTGTGTACGTGAATAGCTCCACCAGCTGACTGTGTTGGACAGTTGCTCCTTTCCTGGAGCTCAGGCTTTTTTCTAATGTTCCTGATATAGAAGCATTTCAATGAACAACTGAGAATTTGTTACAGTCTGTTCTTCTTACTCACTTTTTGAGTGCAATTCGGTGTTCAGAAAATATCACCTGATGTACAAATTGCAAACAAATTTCACGGTTTTAAAAGAGGTATTTTTAGAGAACTAAACATACTTACACACCATTGTGTGTGTGTGTGTGAGTGTGTGTGTGTGTGTGTGTGTGTGTGTGTGTGTGTGTGGTTGGTTGGAGGGAAGGGAGAGTAAGGACAGGGAGGAATTTTCTCACCACAGTTTTAGGGTCCAGTTTCATGAGGAGAAGAAGAAAGCACGAGTTTTATACATTGATGATTAATATGATATCAAAACATCCTTTTGTTAAAAAAGAGAAACTCTTTCCATTTAATTCTATACAAAAGAACCAAAGATCATCATTTTAGTGAAAGAGAGTTGTTCTGTATTTTCTTTTATCCTTCTCTATCCCCTCTAGAATGCATCTAGAACAGGCATTCTTAATATCTTCTGTGCCATAAACCCTTAACTGTCTGGTGAAAATGATAAACACCTTCTTAAAATAGCCTGTAAATGTATGAAATAAAATACATGGAATCTCAAAGGAAACCAATTATACTGAAATACTAAAAATCCAAGTATAAAAAATCAAATGTATGAGATATTAATATGTGTTTATTTACTAACACATTAAATAACAGAATCTGGTGGCAGGTTTATGGTGATTTCAAAGTAACATCGAGTGTAAACAATGTTTTGAGATACCTGCAATAACTAGAATGTGATTAGAAAATATTTGTGATTTCTACTGTTGACATTGCTAATAATACTAATGGAGTTGATAGCTTGTATTCATAGCTGAAAATAGCAATTTAGTCAAATAGCAATTTATGGAAATAGAGATGTAAGGTTTGTCCCATCCAATTTCGTGTAGCCCTGAATCCCACTCAAGTCTCCTCTTCTAAATGAGGTTTCTAGGGCCCATCTTACTGTCCTGACAAGAAAACTACTTGTGAGTGCAACATGCTTTCCAGAAGGTGTCAGACTTGCATTTCTGAAGACCGAAATCCAGTTGCGGCTGGGATCTCCCCAAAGTCTTCTGACTTGACTTTTAAGGCAGATAATCCACCAGCGTGAATCATTGAAAATTAGGCAAAAGAATGCTGATTTCAAAGAGAAAAAAAGAGCTTCAAGGAAACAATATTGACAAGGACTAAGGAAATGCTGTCCGAATTAAGAAATTTTATGCACCACCCCCCAAAAAAATCTGAAGAAACAAGGAATTGTTTTCCTGTCTTTTCAGTATGAAGACAGGATTCATGTTGTCGGCAAGGATCAGACATTGAGAAATTTCTGAAAATACATCACAGCCGACTTTTGCTTGAAGATGGATAACTGATATCCTCACAGAGGAGTCCATCAGGAGGAGGATTAGAGAACAGAAGACACTGAAGATCCGGCCCATAAGCAGAGGCTTCTGGGTACAAAGCAGGGATTAGGCTATGGCTCTTCCTTTCATTTGAGTTGTACCCTTAGAATTCTTCAAATTCTCCAAGAAAGCAAAGAATTTATTGGAACTCTAGTGCAATGAGTAAAAGATGTTTCCTAGAGAAGTCATTGTTCATACAGGGACTGTATGGGCTTCTAACACAAATACGTTTAATTGTTCAGTGGATTTTCTTACATAAATGATCCACTAAAATGGATAGATCTTGACTGAGTTCACTGAATTTGGGGGAGTTTCTTCTCTTTCCCCCTGATTTTCGTATTATACTTTCTGGTTGATCTTCATTAGAAAATGACCCCTGTAAATAGTCTGCATCATTTTTCTCTATTATTTGCTTTCCTAGAAAGGACTAATGTCCACCTGGCCAAGTGATATGCTTTTCTTAATGAAATATAAGCAGAAATAACATATGTCTGTTTCAAGCAGAAGTTTTAATAGCTACTGAGTGGCTCTGCCACCTCTTTTTCACTTTCTTCTGTCTCAAGAATGGTATGTCCCAGATTAGAATGGCTCCTTAAGCTTGTATTGCAGAAGAAAAAGACGAGGAAAAGAGGGGAAGTCTACTGCAGCTGAAGCAATGTGAGGACGGGAAAAACCTTTATTGTTTTAAGCTATTGATATTTGGAGGTTGGTTGTTATACAGCAGAACTCAGTGAAAGCCGAATATTGTTAACTCTAACTCTTTACATTTCAATTTTCTCCCTCTCCCTCCTGGTTCAACTAGTTATTGATCTATAAGCAAGTCAAAAATACAAGTTGACTATGGGTGCTTCTAAGTAATGACCTCTCCTAAAATAATTAAGAAAGAAGGCAAAGCCTTACCTCTCTCTACCTTCAATCTTTCTCCTTCTTCCCCCTTTCCTTCTTCTCCTTCTCCTTCTTCTTCACTAAATCCCATCTGTCAGTGTTTGATTGTTTGTAAAACCTTTCTGGATTCTTGCCAAAGGTAACATAACTACTGCATTTGGGTGTTAAGTTGCTGGTTCCCAGGAAAAGCTCCTGGGTCTCTGGGACTGGTCAGTCAGCCTTGTTCTTTCTTCTGGAGGAATAAGCATGGTACCTAGAGATGAACTTTCATAAAGATGCAAAGTTACACTGACTGTATGTTGTGGATTTTGAGGCAGTCCCCATTTCAAATGTCTCATCTCACTGACCCAGTGGTATACATAAGTACCACATTTTTGCTTCTCCAAACATGTATCTTAAGAAAAGGTAGGACTCTACTTATATCAAGTTCAAAATAGGTGAAACAAAGCTACACTGTTAAGTCAGGACAGTGTTTATCTTTTGGGGGGAAATGGAGTGGTGACTGGGAAGGGGTATGAGTGACGCTTCAAGGTGGTAGTGTTCTACTACTTGTCCTGGATGCACAGATGAGTGTTCACTTTATGATCATTCATTTATGCTTTGTGTACTTTTCTATTTGTATATGACACTTCAAGATAAAAAAAAGTTTAAAAATGCAATCACTGTGGCCATAGCCTACTCAAAACACGTATGAAATTAAGAGCTTGAGAATCAACAAACTCTTAGAAGGACCATTTTGTTGTGTAACAGAGAAAAACATTGTCTTATTCATTCATCCTGTCTTTCCTGGGCTAAGAACAAAATGCAATTTAATTTAGCACTTTTTTTCCCTATATTGAGTGTTTGGGGTTTTTTTTAACAGTTTTTTTTTAAACAGTATATCAAAGGAAAATGATTTCAATTAGATAATTCTACAAATGTGTAATTATCTACTACAATAGGTAATTATATATTATATAACTGGGTAAGTATATAATTAATTAACTATCTGTAGTAAGTACAATGAAGTACAGAGTACTGGGGATATTAAGCATTATCTTCCTCGTGCTGTTATCAGCTAACAGAGGGGAAACACTCTTTATCATACACAACTCCTCTATCTGGAAGAGAAAAACAAGCCATAATCAATTCATTCAGTAGGCAACAATGCCAGAGATAAAGCCAGTGGTGTCCCATCAGTGCAAAAAGTCTTGGTTCCCCACTTGCCTCTAGCTGCTCCCTCCACTGCTATCAGAAGTCATCCAGCTCTGGGCAGAATCGCTGACTCTGCATGGCTCACTTTGATCTTCTTAAGTCTCTCTTTTCACACAAGCCTGTTTAAGCCCAGCTTCAGACACATTCCCTTCAGCAGTGACATACTTTTCTCTACAACTACTCAGAAACTGAGATTTGACCCTCAGTTTTCCTCATTATGAACTCAACCACCTCTGAGCTCTACGGCCAGATCTGCAAGGCTCCTATGGACCAGACAGCTGGTCTTGGGGTCTCTGGTGGTTAGAGGAGACGAAGGAAATAAAGAACATTGAGGGAAATGGATTCTGCTTCCCACGGCCCCGAGTCAGCCAAGGACATATTTCCCAAACTCTTCTCCCCAACAACTAAAAATTAAAAAAAATAAAAAAAGAACAGTTAAACCTTTCATTTTCAATGAATTCAACTAGGCACTTGGCAGCCCATAAGAAAAACTGTATTTGCTATATATTTTGCAGAGAAAAACTACTTGTGTCCCTTGCGGTTCGATATGACCTTGTGACTAATTTCTCGCCAATGGGATGAGAGTGGTTACAAATGGAAATTACAGGCTAAACCCTTAAAGGGGAGGGATGGGGCTTCCCTGGTGGTGCAGTGGTTGAGAGTCTACCTGCCAATGCAGGGGACATGGGTTCGTGCCCCAGTCCGGGAAGATCCCACATGCCGCGGAGCGGCTGGGCCTGTGAGCCATGGCCGCTGAGCCTGCGCGTCCGGAGCCTGTGCTCTGCAACGGGAGAGGCCACAACAGTGAGAGGCCCGGGTACCGCAAAAAAAAAAAAAAAAAAAAAAAAAGAGGAGGGATGTAACCCTCCTCACCTCTAACCTCCTTCTTTTATCCCACTGATTGGAATGTGGGTGTAACTTGAACCAGACATGAGGAACAGCCTGTGAAGGGCAAAATGACAAGATAAAGAAGTCTGGGTTCTTGTTCACTTGGCAGAGCAGAGCTGCCTTTCCAGCTCTGACTCTGATATGAGAAAAGTTAATTTTTATCTTGTATTAGCCTTTGTTATTTTCAGTCTCAGAAACATGAAGCCAAACCTGTATCTCAGCTGGTGCAGAGGCCATCTAGCTCAGTAGTTCTCAATAGGGGAGGTGCAATTTTGTCTCCAGAGAACACTTGGAAATGTCTGGGGCCATTTTTGGTGGTCCCATTTGGGGGTGCAGAGGTTGCTGCCGGCATTAGTGAGTAGAGACCAGGGTTGTTGTGACACACCCTACAGTGCACAGGACAGCTCCCTCTCCCAACAAGAGAGAATCATGCAGCCAGAAATATCAGTGGTGCTGAGTTTGATGAGCCACAGTGCACTTCAATTAATAGTGAAGAGAATCTAAGACAGAGAAATTGAGAGAGGAGCCTTGGTTCCACACAGACTACTGGGCGACGGCAGTTACCTAGGTCTCCTGAGGCTCAGGTCACTGCTTTAATATTTTTACCTATACCATTTCACCAACCCCAAACCAGATTCATTTTATTCTCTCTCTTCTATTTCTTTAATGAGAGGCTGAAAGGCGAGACATAGTACTTAAAGGACTAAGGAAAAGTCACACCTTTCTTCTACCTTGAGTCAACGCTATTTTATCACTAACCATTTATCAAACATCTATTAATATTTGGGATAGATCCCTAGGCTGGATGCCAGTTTTAGATCTAGTTGGGGAATTCAGGTGTATGCAAAAAGAGAAGATAAGCAATGCAACAGAGCACGTGGCAGTACCCAAAGCAGGGCCCCTGCAGTGTGTGAGTGGGGCCCCTGCAGTGTGTGGGTGGGGATGGAGATGACAGAGAGAGCACGGTGGGCTCTGGTGGGCAGAGCATTAGTGACAGAGCCGCGCCTTCCAGCGCTGTGGACCTCCACCTGGCTGAGGTAGGTTTGGGACATCAGTTGTCATCCAGGCTGTACAGTGGTCTCTGCACAGCCCCTCGGCGCAGGTTTCGCCCCTAGGAGATGTTAATGGCCATCTGTTATGTTGGACTGTGTACCCCCTCACCTCCCTTCTTAGGGTGGCAGCTATCTGGTTTTCCTTTGCCAAGCTGCTCCGCTCCCGTTCTATGGGATTCTGGCGGGGTGCCAATCACCACCCTCTGTTGGATATATTTTAGTTGTCCCTCCAGATCCTCTCTCCACCCTGCTCTGCATCCCAGAACCCTAGCTGAGTTGAAGCTTGTAGCTGAACATAGCTTAGGCCGAAATAATGCTTCTAATGCCCTTCTCTCAGACAAGAAAAGTGTCCCTGCCCTGCCCATCCACCATCTTTCTCAGGCACAAGAGCTGACCTGATAAACTCTTTCTCATTGAAGTGATAAGTGAAGATACTCTGATGAGCAGGAAACAAAACAAAACAAAACAAAATCCACAACAAAACCCACTAACATCCAGTTTGAAAATCCAGATCCAAAGCTTGATTAATTCCTAGTCACTTAATCTCTCTGAACTTCAGTTTTTTCCTCTGGAAATTTGAGATAAACGTAACCGCAGGAAATGGCTCCAGAAAGGGAGAGATTTTGGGTTCCTGGCTACTGGTGGTAGATGAGTACTTTTTTTCCCCTTTGGTGGTGAGGAGAGGTCTGGGAAAGTCCTGCAAAGGTTAATATGCAGGTCCACTGGCAATTCCTGACCACAGGCATTTCCTGTCATGTAGCTGATAAGCCTGACATGATTGTGAGGAAAGCATGGAAGCTGCTGGTTACAGACAGGGTCTGGAGTGCTCATCCGGGGCCATGCTGGTGCAAAGCCAGCCTGCTCCTGCTACATGCCCCTAGCTCTGGGGAGAACCCAACTGAATTTGTATCCAAAGAGTCCCCCTTGCTGTGCCCTTACAAAGTTGGCCCTGGAAGCCCAATCACCTTCTACCAGGAATGCTTCTAGCCTCCCCTCTAACTGCAGGAAGCCATGTTACAAGAGAAATGATGCTTCCAGAGGCTGGGGGAGCACAGCATCTGCCTGATATGATCACCATTTGCACTGTTATAAATAAAAAAGACTGGCTGAAAAGGTCCAGAATATGTTTCATATAATAACTGCTTGGAGAGAAAAGCAGGAACTCTTCAGACACTTCAAGAATCCCCCAAATATCAAAACAGTGGCAACAGCAGGGCAAGCATGTGTCTTCCTGCCTCTTCCTTTGGTCACTCTTTTCCCCTTTAGCCAAATTTCTCCACAGTTCTACCTCAGATTGGCCTATGGGTTAGCCCTGGCCAGACCAGCCACCTGGGGTCCAGGATGTGTCATTTCTCCATCCGTGGCCACACCCACACACCTAGGATTTAGCTGCCATCCTCCCCTGGGTCTGCATTCTCCTAGAAGAAAGGTAGACAGTTAGGGAGACATGTCAATTCTTTTTATCCACACGTATCTTGATATTTAAGCTCTGCAATGGTTGTTTCAGTGGTGCTGCTTCACGAATAGAATTTCAATGTGCCATACTGGTATTTCTTTTTCCCAAACATGACTCCTTAAGGGCTCATGCTGTTTCTTAATTTGCAGGTCATGATTATGGTGGGTAACCACTCTACTTCTACTCTTTATGTGGTTGGCTGTACACTGTTAGTCTGAAAGCCAGACTTTGTAATTAGCTTTGTGACTTTGGGAACATTGCGTCTTTTCTCTGTGCCTCCATTTCATCATCTAAAATTTTAAAAAGGGGCTGTCTTAAGTACTGTTTTAGGTCCCTTGCTGCTCTAAGGCATTAAACTTCTAACATTCTTCACAGACTTTCAAATGACCTTTATTAATATTTCCTTTGTTTATACAAGTCAATATATGTTCTAATTAACTATTTCATTAAGAAGACTAATAATGTCTTTGCAAGAGAACTATTAATAGATCAGATTGGGAGTAAGGCCATGTATAGCAGGGCATTGGTTATACAATAAACAAGCCAGGAGGGGGTCCTCTGATGACTCCAGAGAAAGCTGGAAAACAAAGCTGGGAGGAAAACAGATTGTGACATAGCATTGCAGAGCATTTATAAAGAGGCAACACACACAGACAGACAGACAGACACACACACACACACATGGAGACAGCTCTTCTCTGTGTATAACCCCTTGAATAGCCAACAAAACAAGCAGTGGAAATTTCCAGTACAACTGACAAGCAGTTTCCAGGTCATTAACTCTCTGCTTCCTGAATTTTGCAGAGATTCATGGTGTTTGCAGGCTACATATAAACTTCTCTTTAGAAATTGTACATTTTCCATGTCCTTTTGTCAGCTGAATGCTCTTTCTAATTGTTTCATGTTGGAAAACTTCCTAATATTTAAGTTCAACTGTCCATTTGTTATTGAGACTATAATGAGATAATTGGACAGATTTTTTTAAAATAACATTTTAAGAACACTAGTGATTAGTCCCAAATAGCACATAAAAAATATGCCCTGTGGCTTTCTGTATTGATATCAGTTTGGATTGAGAATATTTTTGAACCAATGAACAGACTTGGACAAAGCATTCACAATTATTCAGCCTGCTTTCCTAGTGGGAAATGAAGGCTCACTGAAGTTTCATTAATGACTTTTCAATTTCCCTCCTTCCAAGCAAATAGCACCTTGGAAGTGAAAGTGGTCTGAGCCTTGGTTCAAAGAGCTCCTGACTTCAGCTGCCACTGTCAAAGATTTCTGACCAGAAACAGATGATAGTGACAGTCACCCCAATAAAAACTCTTAAAAATGGTAATGATTGAATGTTTATTGTTTGCTTTATAAGGTAGGTACTATTATTCCCATCCTTGTTTTACATTTGGGGAAATGATTTTAAAGAGGTCAAGTAGATTGCCTGAGGTCACATAGCTAATAAGTGCAGAATCTGGATTGAATTCAGATCATGCTAAGGCCAGAGACTGAATTCTTTTTATTTATTTATTTATTTTTATTAATTTAAAAAACTATTTATTTATTTTTAAATTTTGTTATTGGGGTATGATTGTTTTACAATGTTGTGTTAATTTCTGCTGTACAGTGAAGTGAATACCTATGTGTATACATATATCCCCTCTTTTTTGATTTCATTCCCATTTAAGTCACCACAGAGCATTAAGTAGATTCCCTGTGCTACACAGCAGGTATAGTTATCTGTTTTATACATATTTTATACATATTAGTGTAGTTAGTCCCAATCTCCCAATTCATCCCACCCTCCCTTTCTCCCCTTGGTGTCCATACATTTGTTCTCTACATCTGTGTCTCTATTTCTGCCTTGCAAACAGGTTCATCTGTACCATTTTTCTAGATTCCATATATATGCGTTAATACATGATATTTGTTTTTCTCTTTCTGACTTACTTCACTCTGCATGACAGTCTCTAGATGTGGACACGCTGTATCCACTTCTCTACAAGTGACTCAATTTCATTCCTTTTTATGGCTGAGTAATATTCCATTGTACCTATGTACCACATCTTCTTTATTCATTCATTTGTCGATGAACATTTAGATTGTTTCCATGACCTGGTTATTGTAAATAGTGCTGCAATGAACATTGTGGTACATGACTCTTTTTGAATTATGGTTTTCTCAGGGTATATGCTTCGTAGTGGGATTGCTGGGTCATATAGTAGTTCTATTTTTAGTCTTTTAAGGAACCTCCATGCTGTTCTCCATAGCGGCTGTATCAACTTACATTCCCACCAACAGTGCAAGAGGGTTCCCTTTTCTCCACACCCTCTTCAGCATTTATTGTTTGTAGATTTTTTTGATGATGGCCATTCTGACCGGTGTGAGGCGATACCTCATTATAGTTTTTGTTTTGTTTTGTTTTGTTTTTGCGGTACGCAGCCTTCTCACTGTTGTGGCCTCTCCCATTGCAGAGCACAGGCTCCGGACGCGCAGGCTCAGCGGCTATGGCTCATGGGCCCAGTCGCTCCGCGGCATGTGGGATCTTCCCGGACCGGGGCATGAACCCGTGTCCCCTGCATCAGCAGGCGGACTCTCAACCACTGCGCCACCAGGGAAGCCCCTCATTATAGTTTTGACTTGCATTTCTCTAATAATTAATGATATTGAGCATCTTTTCATGTGCCTCTTGGCCATCTGTATGTCTTCTTTGGGGAAATGTCTATTTAGGTCTTCCACCCAGTTTTTGACTGGGTTGTTTGTTTTTTTTGATATTGAGCTGCATGAGCTGTTTGTATATTTTGGAGATTAAACACTTGTCCATTGCTTCATTTGTAAATATTTTCTCCCATTCTGGGGGTCATCCTGCTTCACTGTCCGAGTGGAAAGCTTTTTTTTCTAGACCTATATAGAGTATGAGATTTTCAGCACTACCCCTCTTCCTGACACACTATACGACCCAACTGGGTTAATGGTGAGGATTAAACCAAGAAATTCAATTCTGTTTCATAAATATTTATTGAGAGCCTACTGTTTTTTATGTACCAGGCTAAGCTGTGCCATGGGGATTACAGAGATAAATAGCCAAGGTCACAAAATTTATAGTCCTATGGTGGTGAAAAACACATTTATAATTATAGCTGGGATTACAGTTATAAGCAGAATGTGATAGTATGATAGAAACAGCAATAAGGGTTTGAGGAAAGGAGGAAATACATTTAAATAGGAGATCTGGGTTGTTTTCAGGGGATACTTACACTGGATTTTAAAGGATGGGTTGGATTTTGAAAATTAGGCGTTGCATGGAGAGAGTATTGCAAAGAGAAGAAACAGCAGGAGCAAATGCAGCTAGGACACAACTAGGTTCCCGAGCCTACAATTGGGTCATCCCTCTTTGTATCAACCTCCCAAGTAGGTAGATGAGGCAGTAACCTACACAGCTATTGTGGGGGGCTGGGATTGCCCAGCCATGAGAGAAAATGCAATGATTACACAATAACATTCCAGGCTGCTGGGAAGGACCTATGAACTTCTCAAATAAAGGTGTGGTGGGGCTTTGGGTCTCCACCACAGTATGGTGGGGCTCCGGAGAGAAGCTTCCTCTTCCCATCAAGAGCCATGGTGACCCACGAACACCACCCCTGTGTGGCAGGCAAAACCACAGAGCCAACCTAGGTGATAAATCACCTTGGTCCCCAGCATTGCACAGACTGACTCAGGAGCAAACAAGCTGATAGCCATCAGGACACACCTGTATGGTATACCAGGTACAGCTTGTATGGTGTACTGCTGGCAGATGTTCTGATTGGTCCAGCCCAGGACATAGGGATTTTAAAATACTTTTAAAAAGGAGGGTTCTTTTTTTTAAAACATCTTTATTGGAGTATAATTAGGAGGGTTCCTTTTAAGAGGATCACAATACCCTGAAGCAAAGAAACCCCATATGGTTAAATTTGTTTATTATTTATAGTTTGTTGTATATATATTTGTGTTTAAGTTGACTGCTCCATAAATTGCATATTGCTAATTCCATTAATGCATATTTTTCTTTTTCAAATAATCCTTTTTTTGTCTTTAAAGGGTCCCTTGAGGGGAAGAAAAAGAATTGTATTTGCTTATATGCTCCTTTAAGAAGTCTGGAATAATTCAAAGGATCATAAAAGCAGTTCCTCAATGGGGTATAGGGAAACTGTGGAGATGGCAGAGAATGGGGTTGCGTGTGTGACTTTTCACTGATCATCTTTTATATTTATTTATATTTGTTATTTTTGATCCATGTGAATGACCCAGAGCTCTGAAAAAATCAGTAAATAAGCCAATAAAAGAACTTCAAATAACTCTATATTTCTGAAAATGCATAGACAATCTCTGGAAAGAGGACAATGAAGAAACTGATCATAGAGATCACCCCCAGGGAGGACAGCGTGGCCAGGGCAGGAAAAGGAAGGAGGCTTATTTTTCATTCTATCACTCACCTGTTGAATACTTTTAATTCTGTGTTATGTACATGGATTATCTGTTCATGAATAAATAAATGGAAAAGTAACATAACCTTAAACTAGAATGACCCTTGTGATGACTCGAGTGAAGGCTTTGGAGCAGAAGGACCAAGCAGGGAGCAACTGAAACTTCTGTTCCTCATCCTGAAGAGGCATCCCCTGGCCTAAGGAGGTGGTACCACCCCTGAAGGCTGATGCCCAAATCCCCATGATTTGAGCTCCACTTATTTTAGAAATAGTTTCCTTCCTGTTTTTCTAGGAAGGATTACATATTAAGCTTTTGGTGACCATATCTACCCTAGCAAACATGTAAATGTCACAGTGGGAAAATTCCAAGGAAAAACAGAAGTAACAGCAAGGACGCCCTCCATCCCAGCCGAGGTGGTTTTTGCTTGTTTGTTTTGTTTAGGAGAAGAAGAAAATAAGATGTCTTAGGACTGCATTATATGCTTTCGTCTCTCAATTTTCCATGTTTCCCTCCACCCCCATGGAAATATCTCCAAGCATCATGTGAAATAGTTTACCAGATCCTTTTGGGGATAAGGTTTAAAGCAGGATGGAGGGAACAGAGAGCCCCAAGTGCCCTGGGTGAACAAGGGGCCATCCAGAGAGACAAAATACAAAAAGAGGAGGGAACAACCTTGGGCCAGATTAATGTGCTGTCCTGAGGAAAGGGAGAACAGGGCGCACCCACTTCTTTGGGCGATAATGCAGGAAAAGCCTGTGTGTGCTGTGGTGGGAGGGTAGCTGGGTGAAGTGGGGGCTGTTTTATTGGCAGCTGGGATACGAGGTAGAGGAATGGTATGCGCACCCAGCTCATCTCTCGTCAACAAGCTCCTGGACCAGGAGGAAGGAAGTGGCTGTCAGAGAATTAGTGATGATCAAAGTTGCCCTGGAATATCCTTAATGCCCAAGATGAAGATGACATAAACTTGAATATCTAATAATGTAATACATGTTTTATTCAAATACTAGATGGTCTTATTCTTAAGTCCAGGCACCAAAGAATTTAACTAGAAAGAGTGAATTCTTCTAAAGGCTCAGACTTCTTAACTGGCAGAGGAGTGCATACCTTCAACAAAATGTTCTGGGTTTCTCTTTAAGTGACTTAATTTTATACCAGGGAATAATGTGGGGAAATGTAAAAACAAGCCTAGGTTGAGTGATCTGAAATATTTCCTTTGGATTATAAAGTCTGATGGCTGTAAAACAGTTTTTAACTCCAGTTTTGTGCCTACGCATGGTCTTGTGATTTCTCTCTGTATGACTAATTCAGTCGGCAAATATGAAAATGCAGCAATCACATGGTCACTCATCAGTCTCTGCAGGTCCTCTATTTCCTACTACATGGAGTGAGCTGCCTTTCCTTGTGCGGCGTCTTCCATAACATGGTCCTGAATTTACCGCACCTCCTTTCCACGACTCCTCAGCACGCAACCCCTGCTTCAGTCTTGGTCTCCGCACAGTCTCCTGAAAGCACACTTTGTTCCATCTCCCACACACAGCCTCTTCCTGCCTTCTGACCAGCTCAGTTCCTTCCTTCAAGAACCAAGCCAAATGTTAATTTCCATGAAGACTGCCTTAAGCAGTGAGGCCTTTATTGGTCTCTCCTCTGAATAGCACTTATGAGACTAAGTCTTTGGCACTTAGGGGACTAAGCTGTGTCTACTAGAATTCTGAAATGTCAGTGTAGACAGGTGCATAGGTATGTTGGCATGAACTGAGAAGATGTTGCCCAAAATAACAGGTCTGGAGCCCCTGATAAAGACATGTCCAAGTTAGAGTCGAGGAAGGCAGACAGCTTGGCCACACCTTGGTCTTCGGGGGAAGGAGAAACGCTGGGTGCGTCATAATGCATACCCTTCACGTTTGTCTTCTGCCCATGCTCCACCTCCAGAGCTCAGGGCTGAGTCTTAGGGAGGAGTGGCTCTAAGCAAAGAGATGCTTTGTTGAGAATGTGCTAGGACAATGGGGCACAAGTGACTTTTCTTTGTTATTCCATTAAGAGAGTGTAAAACAAAAGGTGAAGAGAGGCATTTGGGTCAAGTTTCTCATTTAACATTCCAGTTCTGTGGCACTTTGAGGACTCAAGGCCATCCTATCAATTCGTTAGGGAGACAGTGGTACCTGGTGAAAGTCGTGGCAGTGCCCATAAGGGAGGGTTGCCAGGGAAAGTACAGGGTGCCCAGTTAAATATGAACTTCAGGTAAAAACCAAACTTTTTAGTATATCTCATGCAACATTTGGGGCATCATTATACTAAAAATTATTTGCTGTTTATCAAACTCAGTTTAAACTGGGTATCCTATATTTCTATTTGGTAAATGTAGCAACCCTACCATAAAGGACAATAGTGGCTGAAAGAGGATAAAATGTCCAGTGGGGTTAAATAGTGCCCAGAGGAAGGGTCCAGATATGATAATTAGGCAGTTGGCAACCTTCCCTTTCTAAATAAGAAGACAAAGCACTGAGAAGAGAAAAACTTTTGACCCTTCCGCTTGCTTCCTGTCTTTGAATCGCTCATGCTGCCTGGAATGACGGCAGCCATCTAGAGGTCATGGGCTATGAGCAAGAGGATGAAAAGCCAAGATACTAAGGATGGTGAAGCAAACGTTTGGAATGAACCTGGGTCCCTTAGGACATCGTTGGGCTTCAGACTCCCCTGAGACACATCTGCACAGGGTTGTTTCAAAACCTGAAAAACATTCAAGTTCTATTAGGAAGGAGTTTTATGCTTAGGAGGAACAAATGGTACTGCTGGATATATTGCTAGGTGTTTGTTGGGACTGGTGAGTAGGCCACCAGGAACCACTGCAGTCCTTGAATGTGGCAGAACACAAGGACAGAGACATCTCAGGGAAATTCATGAGCCAGTAGCCTACAGGGTATATTAAAAGAAAGACCCTGGAGGCATTGACGGCAATTAGGAAGCTTTTAAAGTAATAAAGAAATGGCTTATGGTGGTGGTAAGGAAGCAGGAGGGAAAGAAGTGAATCCTAGAAATAGTTCAACTGAAGAACTGACAGAAGGAAAGAGAGAGAAATGCTAACCTTTGCTTGGTGCCTACTCTGCACCAAGCACTTCACATACACTGTCCTGTTTAGTCTTTGTGAATTGTATTATTATACCCACCATCCAGTGGGGGAGACCAAGCTGTAACATGTAATGATATTTAGAGGGACCATAGTTCTGACAGAGGCATATGTAAGAAACCTCTTGGGGTACCCAGGAAAGAGGAACAGATCCAAGGAATGTCTCGAAAAATGAGTAGAAATTTAAAAGATAGAAAAGTGAGGTGAGAACATTCCAGACAGATGGATGGCATGTGCTTAGGTACTACTTTGGCAAAATCTTTGCATGTGGTGTCTTCTGGAGAATTCATCAGTACAAAGGAATTCCTCTAATGGTGAGATATTTGCAGGCCAGGGCAGGGGGGCTTTTTGGTACCCTTAAATGAGACCAGGCCACCAGCTGCCGATTTGTAATTTTAGCTGTAGCCAGAAGTGGAAACACCTCCAAAGATTCCTACTGGAAGTAATGCTCCATGAAGTGGTGATGTGAGAAGGTGGAGAAATGTTGAAGTTCTTCATGTCCTTCATCTCTCCACCCTTCCCAGGGTCCTCCAGGGCCACGTGCCTCTCCTCCTGCCCCCACCCCTGCCTGTTCTCCTGTCCATGAGAGGGACAACATATATCCTGAGCACAAAGAGCTAGGCAGCGGCATCTACATCCCTCATTTCTTTGCTCTCGAGGCTGACTTTGCAGCCTCCTCTTCTGTCCCCTTCCTGAATATTGCAGACAGCACTTCTCATGACTCTGTGGCTGTGGCTTTCTGATATTTGGGCTGCAGCCTCTAGGACACAAAAGCAGAGACCTCCTGCCCAAATTTTCCAGTGCTCAGGATATTGTTTGCTTGCTTGCCTGTTTTCTCTGCCGCCCTTGGAGATAAACAGGAGACCTCAGATAACCCTAATGTCAGAGGGATCATCTCAGTCTCAGAGAACAAATCTCCAGTTGCAGGAGGGGTGGGCTGGCTGCCGTCTCCTTGCTCAGGACCTTGCTCTGTGGCATCTGCGGAAGATAAGGAGGCTATCACACCCTCTTCTTTTACAATTTGTTCAAAAAGTTAGCAAATGTTTTCATGTTTCCACTCTGATTCTGCTGACACTTCAAACTTATTCTTCAAAGCATCACAAATAATACCATTCTCTTCATAGTACTCTTCCTTCAAATAATTCGTAAGAAATGTGCCCAAATGGCACAGGAATAGGAGTCAGGAGAGCCAGGAGTCTGCAGACCTGACTTTTGTTTTAGCTTCTGCCTCTATCCATCCAGTCTGCACCCTTGAACAGGACGCCCCTTTTCTGAGTCTCAGTTTCCCCATTTGTTAAAGAGGTGCAAAAGAGTTTGCTCCCTCTTCCTTAGCATTTCTAGGAAGACTAGATGAAGTTACATGCATTACAGTGATATTGGAAGTATACAATATGATGCACGTGCATTATCACCAGGCAGCAGGACAACAAAACTAACAGCACAGGCTCTGGAGACAGGTTGCCAGTTTTCACCTCTGGAAACTGAGGATAATGATGCAGTTTGAAAGCTCTGAAATCCCCAAAGCTCAGAAACCTAGAGTTTTTTCATGAGTGGGGCACCCACAAGAATTTGGTGGCAAGATTGACGTGAGGGTTTTTATGGTCTTTGTCCAGCCCACTTGCTGCTGAAATGTCAATGTACTCATTTACTGGGTGCTGCCCCAAATCCCATAATGCTACATAATGTTGCAGTATGTGCACCATACTATTTTTTTTTTTTTTTTTTTTTTTTTTTTTTGCGGTGTGCAGGCCTCTCACTGTTGTGGCCTCTCCCGTTGCAGAACACAGGCTCCGGACATGCAGGCTCAGTGGCCATGGCTCACGGGCCCAGCCGCTCCACGGCATGTGGGATCTTCCCGGACCGGGGCACGAACCCGTGTCCCCTGCATCGGCAGGCGGACTCTCAACCACTGCGCCACCAGGGAAGCCCTGCACCATACTATTTTTATAAAATATGAAAAATTCTGAAGTGGGAACACATTTGGCTTCAAGAAATTTGGATACAAAATTGCAGGCCATTGGTAGCGAACTCATAGGGCTGCTGTGATGATTAAGCAAATTGATTCAGGTAAAGCTCTAAGCATAGTGCCTGGTCCATAGTAGGTATTCAGTGAATGTTAGCTGCCATTACTATTCCCTCTGTTACTGAAGCCCTAAGCATCCTTGAACAATATCCATCATTGCTCCCGATCTGTTTCCCTGTTTCTGCCTGGAACTATTACAGTGTAAACTTCTTCCCATTCAACCATTCAGCATTTGACTTCCCTGAAACTCCTGCCTTCCTAGCTTTCTGCCAAAACGCTCTCCTGGTTTAGGACAGAGAAATGCCCCCTGTAGCTACCTCATGTCCCCTCCCTCTGCCTTCTCGGTAGTTAGTTGGATGGTTTGCTTACAGGTGAAGGAGGCTGGGAGAGAGTTCTGGAAAGTATCCCAACAGCTGGTCTCAGACTCCTAGCTCAACCCAACATGCTTACTGTGGGCAGTGTGGCTGGGACCCAATACGTGTGGGTGCGGCTCTGCCCCTGTTGGGGACATAACTTCCACCCTTCTGGACCTCCGCTTCCCTTGGATAAAGCACAACAGTTAGACTAGATGATGGCTCTGTGCCTTCCAGCTCTCTTAAATCCTACGTCCTGTTATGTTTGGGTGCCAGGGAAACAAACCCTCCACGCCCCTTCAGTAGTCAGATCATGTGAAAGGGAGAGTGAAAGCTGCTTCTCTTCAGCTCCGAACATGGTACATCCAGCCTCAACAGGGGCCGAATGCAAGGCTTTGGGAACCTCGTTACCGCGGGAAATTACATCTCCCCCAACCCTGCTCCCCGCCAACTTTCTGGGCACTGAAACTGACCTGATTACAGGAACAGACTCTGGGTCATCTCCGGACAAGTTCAGAGATGAATTGGACAGTCTCAAGTTCAAGGAGGTCCAGCCCAGTGCCTGGGGAGGAAGGAGGGGTGTAGGCAAGGATGCCATCCTTTGAGTAAAGGCAGAGGCCAGGCAGATTAGCAATCAGCACTGGAAATATGCTCAATAGACAGAAGGATCTCACTAGTGGTGAGTGAGAGGGGCTGATGCAGAAGCAAGGGAGGGCCTTTGGGGAGCAGGAAGTGTTCAGGGCAGGGCTGTAGGTCAGGAGAAGGATTGCGGTGTGAGGGAGGGTGAGTGAGGAGAGAGGAAGCAAGATGGAAGCCTGGTGCTACGGATTGGGTCACCCAAAGGTGGGGAAGAAGAACCATGGTCCTCAAATCCACGGGCCCCCAGGGCTCTTCCCTGCAGCCCCAGTGGCTGCCATGCTGTGGTGGGACATTACTAAATGCCAGCCTTATCTCCCTTTTGTCGTTATAAAAAGGACCCCGATACTGTTTCAGAAACACTGTGGTCGATTAAAAACACGAATATCCCCAGAGTCCCTGGTGTGTTTGGTAACCTGTAAATAGAAATCCCTGGAAGGAGCTGTGGAAAAACTTGTAAAAGGGGTGGATTCCACTGGCATTTGCTTTTGCCCTTCATCCTTTCCCCTTTTTTCTGCCTGAAACTCAGACGGGATGCTGAAAGAGAAACAGCCATCTAGCGAGCATGAAGCACAAAGCCACAAACTAAGCTTGGTGGGGCTGAAAGTCAAATGAAGCCCAAGACCCTGATGGCACTGGAAGCCACAGGACCAGCCCTGAATGGTCCTACAGCTTCTTGTTCTGGGAGAAAAAGAAACTCTTGTTTGTATGGACTTCTGTTTTGTGCAGACAAATCCAGTCCTAACAAGCACAATCTCTACCTCGCTGGATTGTTGTGAGGATCAGATGAGATGCCTTAGGAGACTTGAGGGCTGAGATGAACCCAGCAGATAAAGCTGAGCACCCAGAATCCTGCTTTCGGACCTTGTCCTAATATTAATCCCCTGTAGGTGGTGGAGACGTTTAAGCCACTGAGACACTTCCTGTCCCGAGCTTGATTAACTCCAGACTTAGTGGGGTGAAGGTAATTCTGGGACCACAATGGAGATGTGTCAGTAAATCCAGCTGCAGGAAAGCGGTATAGAAAAAGCAGCGGAAGCAAGGTGGAGTATGACATACATGGTGGCTTACTGAAAATCCATCTGCACTTCTAGAAAAAATGTGTCTGCTTGTGTCCTATCAATGGTGGTCCAGTAGCGCCTTCTTCACATTCAGAGCATACCATTCATTCATGCACCAAATACTTCCTAGGAGCCTACATTGCATCAGGTACTATATTATGTGCTGGAGACACAAAGGTGGATAAAACATACTCCTTGGCCTCAAACATCTTCTCTGGGTACCAATTGTTTGTTTTTTTTTTTTAGGAAATGGGGCCAAAAGATGAAGGGTATATTTGGGTTAAATATGAGGGAAGAAAAAGCACTGAATACTGAAATTGCTGTCATTTTGCATCCCCTGATCAATGTTGAAGAATAATATACCCAGGTTTTGGGAGGTGGGGAATATTTTCAACCTAGACTGAAGTGGAAAGTTACTGGTATGCTCAGAAGTAAGATTCCGTAATTATGGGCTGAGGTCAGACAAACTATAGAGAGCTCCTAATTTCTAGCATTTCCTTGAGCTGTGAGTCAACTACCACTTGACCCAGGTAAAATATGCTGTCTCCTTAAATGGAAAATACCCAGATGGTGGAAAGTTTATGTTATTTACCAATGAGAAGCTGTTGGGTTTTCAGTGATACCCTCTGCACCACACTCTGGACAGCTGACTGAGAAGGCACCAGCCCACCAATTTTCAAATAGTTGCTCCTAACAGGAAAGGTATTAGGTCTGCAGTATGGACCATGCTTCATAGTGCAGGCTCTGGCGTAAAAACACCTGACTTTGAATCCTACTTACTGCCTGCAGGAAGCCTGGTAACTACTTGACATCACTGAGTCTTGGACTCTTCATCAATGAAGAGGATCTAATAATTTCTACCACATAAGGATGTTATGAAGAGTAAAAATAATATATTATACAAAGGATGGACAGTGCTTGGCACAGAGTTAGAGTTCAAAACATGTTAACAGTGGGGGAAATGAGACAGGGAAGGGAAGAAAGGGACTGGGAAATCTCTCCTCAGAGGGGTGATCTGGGCTGGAGCCAGTTTACCCCCAAACAGACTTCCTCATGCTGTCTATCTAGACACAGCCCATCCTCAACAGAACCCAGAGCCAGTTCAACCTCTGTTCTCCTGAATTCTGCCCCAGTCACTTCAAGCTGCTGGAGAATCTGGGGCTCTCTAACTCTAAATAGAAAGCAGCATTTTCATGGTGCTGAAATGTTCATGGCTGCATGCAGACACGTGGGCAGTTCTGGAGGGTCTGTGAAATGAGCAAGTCTAATGCTCCACGGAATGAATCTGCTTTGTGAGGCCCGTTGAGGGTTTTCATGAAAGGCCTTCCTATCTGTAGACATTAGTTCTTTCATCTCTTCAGTGGAGATGGAGGGAATTAAACCAAAAGACCAGCATCCAGCATGATAACTGAGAGGAAGTAGGAGCTCAATATTGTTCCACCCTTCCCCATGACCCTGTCCTGGTGTCATACTGCCCTAAACTAGAAGAGTATTATTGTCAAAGTGCTGACAACATGTGGCAGGAGAAATATAGAAATCCACACGTAGCGACTAACACTTGAGTTGCAATTAGTTTATCAGGCCAGCCAAGTCATTTTCCTCAACCCTAGTGCACTTAGAATTACTGGGCAGAATTTAAAAAGCTACCAGTGTCAAGTATACATCCCCTCCCTCAAGAGAAGCTGATGAATTAAGAGCTCCTTGAAAGAATGAGCACTTCTCCCAGTTTTAGTTTGTTCCTCTGTACGTTGGGAGCTGATAGGTAGAGTAACTTACCACATGTTGCACAGCTGAAGAAGGCCCCAGGTCCCCTGAAGCCCAGCCAATGGTGTTCACCCCAGTGGATATTGTCTTCAGTTAAAATTACAATATTTTATCCATCATGGATATTTTACATCAATTTTGAGTTTTAAAACATTGCATTAAAGTATTATTTATCTTGGTTACTGAATTTCTTTGGCATTCTCTTAAATTTTGCCTCAAGGCCATAGCCAAATGATGGGGAGTGCTTAAGGAAAACCTCACCCCATTTCACCTGTCAGGGGATGGCATCTAGAAAGGGAAACGAACTGGACATCTTGTCCTTTTGCTCAGAGGGTCATGCTATGCCTCATTATAGTTTTGTGTTGTGTTTGCAGGAGCAGTGATGGCCAGTCACAAGGATGGGGATGAACTGCTGCTCTGTGGCAGAGCTGGACATTGGCCCAGTGAATTTCTGTGGCTTCTCTACAAGAAGTCAGTTGAGAGTAAATTTAAGACTGCTTAGATTTTGGCTGTGTCTCTCTAGCAGTTTAATCAGCAGATGAAATGCTTCCTGAAAGAAGTATTCATTATCTAACCTGCCACTGGTTTACAGTTAAGCTTTTGACTTCGGCTGGCTTGAAACTTTCAGCCCATACTAATCTGAATTAGGAAATAAATGAGTGACAATACAGGAGCCATGCCATTAGATCTCATTAGACCAAAAGAGAATTGATTTGCCTGGATGGAGAATGATGTTTATCAGGTCGGGAAACAAGTGAACAGTTTGAAAAGAGAACATTCAGATAAGGCAGAGCCCAAGATCCAGGTGAAAAGTCCTTCCTGAGATGGGAGACACATACTGATGCTTGCAGGTGGAATCCTACCTGTCTGACTTTATCTGCCTCAGGGAGTGTCTCCAGTCACCTCCAAGGCTGTGGCTGGATCCTCAACAGTTTCTCTAAACTCAGCTTTCCTATGATTTCAATTCTCACTAGACTATAAGCTCTGTAAGAACAAGGGTTTTTACTGGTTTAGTTCCATGCTATATCCTCAGCAATTAGCATGGAGTTTCACCAAAAATAAGTGCTAACAATCATATCACCCTCCTGACTACATCATCAATATCTTCTGTTTTCTTTAGAATGAACAGTGAAGCCCTTATGTGGCCTAGGTACCTGCATGCTCTACCCCCTGCTTACTTCTCCGACTGTAGGCCCAGCTGCCTTTTCTTCATTCACTGCTCCAAGCTCTCCCTGACCAGGCCTCTGAAAATGTTTTCTCCAGAGCGTTGAACACACACACACACACACACAAACACACACACACACACACACACACACACACACACTCTACACGCTTCACAGGACTAGCTCCTTCCCAATCTTTACATCTTGGTAAAAAGATCCTTCCTTCAAGAAGGCTTCTGTGCCTATTCTTATCCATGGAGATCCTCTCTTCCTTTGCTCTCATCTCTATGTCATGTTTCCTTAGGAGCACTTTTCTCAACTTGTAACTGAGGTTTTTTTGTTCCTCTGTTCATTGTCTGTCTCTAGATTAGATTCCAAAATCCATGAGGGAGTGAACATGGCTCTTTTGTCCCAATATATGCTATACTCCTCTGAAAGACCCTGACATCGAATAGGTACTTACAGATTACTTGTTGAATGAACACAGGAATGAGTGAATAAACAAAGCCTTCAGTATACCAGATCCTGTCCTAAAGTATGAGGATGGCATTCTCCATCTCTCTCCATCCAGTCTCTTTCCTTGAGGTACTCTCCTTCCTTGTCCCAGTGGCTAAACACTGCCCAGGCCCCTCAAATGCCCCAGCCTCAGGTCTGACCGTCTAGACCATGCTCCCCTAAGATACTAAAGGCTGAAATGTCAGGAGGTGCTGTGCATAACATTTAGCTATTAACAGAAACACGTCATCCTAAATATGGTGGGAATTGGGGGCATGATAGACAGCTTATGAGAAAGAGATTTGTGTGAGGACAGGAGGGGTCACTGATGCCACAGTGGCAGCCAACGGCCTGTTGTCTACGCAGGAGACAGATCCTCGTATACCTCTTGTAATCAGTGAAACCCAGGATCACCTGGGATTTTCATGCTGTTCTCTTAACCATTCTAACCATAAACTAGCCAGCTTGCACTGTTTTCCTTTCTTACAGAAAACTGAAGAGAAATACTAGAAAGGGTATCATACACCACAATGTTAACAATACCTACATTTAGGTGTTGAGAAATGAGTGTTTTTAGTGTTCTCCTCCACATTTGTCTATTGAAATTTTTTTCTTTTTTGACAATATGTTGCTTTTATAATTTTACCATAATTAAAGACTATTTCATGTGCTCTTTTTTTGTGTTTGTCTATATTTCAGTTGTATAGAGCTGCGCAGTTCAACACGACAGGTCCACTACGGTCATGTGAGTATTCAAATTTAAATTAATCAAAATTGAATTCAGTTAAAAACTCAGTGCCTCATTCACACTAGCCGTATTTCAAGTGCTCAGTAGTCACATGTAGCTAGTGGCTATCATTTTTGGACAACCAAATACAGAACATTTCCGTTACTGAAAAAATTTCCATAGGAAATGCTGGTGTAGAGTATATAGGTTTTCAACATTTGACTATAAAACAGAGACTTACAGATGTTGAAGAGTAATGTTAATGCAAACAAAGTTTGAAGAGAGCAACTGTTTGAGTTCCTTGTGACCCAGACGCAGTGGTATTGATTCCTCTCTGAGAAAAGATGTTGGTTTGCTTCCTTGGGAGAGAGGCTAATGTGAGAAATGTGTCCTTGACATTTTGTAGCTGTGGAAGCTGATCAATGTGTTTAGCCATCTGAGAATTTTTACAAAGGAATCTGAAAAGACTGGACAGAATGCCCACCATGATGTGTCAGTCTCTGGGGCCATTCTGGGGACCCACCTTTCTATGGGAAATTTCCATAGGCTCATCTGAAATCAGATTTCTTATTTTCCTAATTCTTATTCCCATTAAAAGGCTTTTAGGATCTGTTCTGGAACTAATCCCCTCTGATGAACTGTAGGATAACTTAATGCTAAAGTAAAGTTATTATGCAACCAGCCCAGGATGTTGTGCTCAGCAACTGGACCAGGCTATTCCTTGAAAGACGTAGGGACTAAGTGACCTTCGACACAATAGCACAAGATGTGAACAGCTAAAGTTGCTCTGTAATTATCAAAATTTGCCTGGTGTCAAGATGAATTCCAAAACCCACACCTAAGAAATGTATCACATCTGTCTAAGAAGTGGTGGCCTAAGAAATGTATCACATCTGTCTCAGCCATCATGAACAAGAGGGACCTACATTATTAGCTGAAAGGTACAAGGATACAGTCATTCACAGATTTTTTTCAACAAATCTTTAGTGAGCACCTACTATGTGCTAGGTGCCAGGGATAGAACAGTGAATAAGACAGACCTGGATACTGCCTTACAGAGTACCACCTTGAATTATTATAACAGCAACCTTATAAATGTCATGGGTAATCTTAAATGACCAGAAATGAGCTGATACCCAAGGGTCTGTTACAGGCAAGAGTCAGGAGTGTCTCCAACGAGCAGTAAAGATAAAATTCTAGCTACATGCCTTAAGCAGAAAAGATACAGAACATATGAGTGTTTACATCAATTTGAGCTTCTCAAGAGAGCCCTTAAATGTCATTTAGGTCTGCGCAATGGAAAGAGGCAAAATGTTTCTGTAATCGGGTCCTGTAGGGGACGTTAATCACCATATGAAAAGTGCTATGTAGTAAACTGCCAAGCCCTGTAGCACTTCACTGTCCTTTCTCCAAGCACCCTAGGTTAACATGGAACAGGGAAGATCTACCAAAATGTTGATTCAAGTCCATGATGAAAAGTCAAGTTCCCTTAAACAAGTAAGATCACTGTTGCTGGAAACAGCATGAAGAATGTGTGACAATATGAAAACAGAAGGATGGAGCAAAAGGAAAAGATGTCCTCTTAAAGCATCTTTTTACCTATAAAAAATGAGAAATCAAAATTTGAATGTTAATTCTAAGAAAGAGACACTCCAATGACATCCTGCAGAGCACGTAATTGGCCAGAAAGAGTAAACTAGTAAATCTTATTGTAAATCTCTCTTCTTTCATGGTGCAAACTTCTAGCTCTCACAATGAGATGTTATAACGACGTCTGATTGAAGTTCGGGACAGGAAGAGGAGGGAAGGACATGTAAAGAGTAAAGGGAAGAAAGTGTATAGAGTAATGGTCAGAAATCAATATAAGGAATTGTGGCGGAGGGTTAGAGCACAACATGTGGATGTTGCTAGAAGCCCCTCCAGACCAATCCACACTGGCACTGTAACTGTGCTTTGGAAAATATTTGTTGAGTACAAAAGTATGTAACATTGAGCCCAAAGAAATTTAGGAATCAACAGCAGTTGTTAATAACTAAAACAAAGAGTGTGAATGAAATTACTGGAACACATAAATGAGAAGAGTAGGAGCCAAGCATGAACACGTGAGTGGCCCTAATGTTTAAGGTTGGGAAGAGAAGGTAAGGATTCCATTAAAGGGTACAAAGTGAATGGTCAAAGACAGCCTGTAGAGTGTGTTGTCAGAGAAGACAAGGAAGAAAATTTAGAGAATTTAGAGAAGAGATACCTGATTAAACACAGATGTGCAGCCACCTAAGGACCATAAACTGTCCATTGATTTGGCAATGTTTACCAGAGAAGTTTGAACAGAATGGTTTGAGCATAAGCAGATTGCAAGGGATTGAGGAACGACAGAGAGGAGAGGAAATGTGGTTGGGACCGGCTTTATAGGACCCTTAGAATGAAGGCCCATGTGGACATTGTTAATAAGCTCTTATTCCTGCAGAACATGGCTTGCTCAATTGTAGAGCTTGCCAAATAACAGAGTGTTCTAGTCTTGATTCTACTTTGATTATTAAAAACATTGTTTAGCCTTTAGAGAGATAATGCTTTTGAAGACTTTCTCTGTAGCAGTTCTTACATTTCTCTATTGAGTAAAAGTTTCCCACAAGAATTAGGTCTGTATAGTTCAAGGGAAATGAATTGACAGCTCTTCCTTTGAAAAACAAGCTCTGGGGACTTGTCAGGCATTGAGCCTTGCAAAGCACCTAGCACGGAGCCACAGAAAGGGTCTCTTGATCTGCTATACACAGAGACTAGGTCCTGTGTAACCTTTGGGTACATAGAAAAGATGATCAATAACTTTCAGATCTGCAATGTGGTCAGAAGGCTTTGCACAAATAAAGCAACACCCTGAAGGTGTTGGAAGGAAGATCCTGCCTCTTACAAAACAATTACAACTTCAAAGTTGCTCATGTAGACCAGCCATAAAAGTGCCAAGAAAAATATCTTAATGATTATTTGTACTATTTCATAATGCTAGGTGTCCTAGGCTATCAAAACAGCTTAGTGTTTTTAAATTTTATCTTTGCATCATATTCTTTTGGTGAACTAAATTGGTTTAAATCTATATCTATATCTATGTATCTATATATCAGATAAAAAAGCTGGACTACTGTGATTGAAGCTGAGTGAGATTGGGCCAAAGTTACCTCCTTGGAATGCAAAGCATAGTTTAAAAGTCTTATCCCTAGAAAAGTGTCTTGTACCCTGGCTGTGTATTAGAATCACCTATGGACAAATCATAATGCATTTTGGGATCCTGATTTAATTAGTCTAGGGACAAGAGCTCTAGCTTGGTATTGTTTTAAAAACATCCCAGATAGTTCTATTTTGCAGTGAGGGTTAAGAATTGTTGTCCTTGAGAAAGACTCTATTTATGAGAAGCTCTATTTCACTAAAGAAGATCCTATTTATAAGACTGCTATTAAAGCAACAGTTATGGGGCTTCCCTGGTGGCGCAGTGGTTGAGAGTCCGCCTGCCAATGCAGGAGACACGGGTTCGTACCCCGGTCTGGGAAGATCCCACATGCCGTGGAGCCTGCGCATCCAGAGCCTGCGCGTCCAGAGCCTGTGCTCCGCAACGGGAGAGGCCACAGCAGTGAGAGGCCCGCGTACCGCAGCAAAAAAAAAAAAAAGCAACAGTTATGGGATCTCTGTTATTGGTAATCAAATATCTTAGTTAATGAGAGTTGGCAAGTTTACTGTGAATGGAAATCCATTCTACATGGAATTAGGGTAAAATAATATGTACATTATAAAAGTCAGACTGACCATCTAATTCAGCCAACATTCATTCACTAATCATTTCTTGAGTGCCTATTATGTGACATATTCTAAGTAAGGAGATTTAGAGGGTTGTATAAGTTATTCCTTTCCAGTGTTTGCTCTCAAGGAACTGTAAGTCTCCTGTGGAAGGTAGAATGTAAAATATACAGAAAAAAAATCTAAGAATCAAGAAACACCGGAGGATCTTACACTGTCTTGAGGTCATCGTCATTTTGGTGGATTAAAGATGACCACAAATTCCAGACACTCTTCCCATCAAAAAGTGGCATCTATTTTCCTCTCTGTTTATATCCAGGCTGGCCTTATAATCTTCTTTGACCAATAAATGCAGCAGAAATGATACTGTGATAGTTGTAGGCCTAGGCTTTAAGGCCTAGGTTTTAAGAAATTGGTCTGTCCTGTCCTCTTACATCCTTCAGCCACCATGTAAACTGGTCCAGCTACCTTGTTGGAGAGAGCACATGGAGAGAGAGAGATGCCTGGCTGTTCCAGCCATCTGAACAAAGTGCTAGATACATGAGCAAAGCCGTCTTGAGACCATCATGTAAGGAAATGCAAGTTAGTCATGTGTAGAAGCCACGTGGAGAGCTAAGGCATCCTAGTGCGTAGCCCAAGCTCAGTTGCCAGATAAACACAGTCTAATGACTGACCAAGGGAGATCAGTGGAAGAATCATTCAGTCAACCCAGAGAATCATGAGAAGCAATACCAAGTTTTTATGTCACTAAGATTTAGGGTTGTTTGTTACATAGCAATATACAACTGATACAGAAATTGGTAACTAGACGTGGGGTGTGGCCATAAAGAAAACCTAAAATATGTGGGGCATAGGTTTTAGACAAGGTAATAGGCGGAAGCTGGAAGCGTGGCAAGGAGATTAGTAGTGGAAGTTGGAACAGCAGTGAAGTACTTGCCACTGCAAGTTGGAGAAAACAACATTCACATTATGTAGTATTAATTTTTTGTCCACACTGTTGCCCATGGTAACCTGGAAGATAGAAAATACATCAATTGAATTTATGGATCCAGCTAAGACTTCCAGGCAAAATGCTGAAAGTGAAAGTTTCTTTTAGTCAACTATGATAAAATATGGAAAGAGAGAATGATCAAAAGAAGAAACTATTCCTTCTTAAAACAGAATTTAGTGGGAATGTTTCCTGCCCTGGACTTACTAGGTTGGAAAATGTTTAGCCTCTCCATGTATCAAAAGATTAACAAAGTAAGAAACGGTCTCAGGGTAAAGATTAAATCCAGGATGCTGATAGTAAAACAGGAACTTGAGTGAAGATCAGATCAAGGTTTTATGACCTTGCTTTGCAGTTGTGCAACCATTTGTCAAGACATCAGAAAGATGTAAGAATCTTAAGAGCATTGTTCCACAGAACCCTGACACAGTCTAAAGAAAAGAGGTGCCCATCTTGGAAAAGTTTATGTGTGTGATTTTTATTTAATGAAGTGAATCTGTAATTGTTTTTGAGATTTTTTTAAGTTTAGTTTTAGAAGAGTTTTAGATTTACAGAAAAATGGCAGAATTTCCATAAATCCCACACCCAATTTCTGCTATTATTAACATTTAACATTAGTATGGTACACTTGTTTGGGTTTTTACTTTTGGTTTTTTAAAGTTTTTTTTTAATCCTTGAATTTTATTTTACTTATTTTTATACAGCAGGTTCTTATTAGTTATCTATTTTATACATATTAGTGTATATGTGTCAATCCCAATCTCCCAGTTCATCCCCTCCCACGCCCTCCCCCTACCCTGCTTTCCCTCCTTGGTATCCATACGTTTGTTCTCTAAATGAATCTGTAATTTGATGCATAAAAAACAAACACAATTTTAAAGAGAATTGTATTGCTAAAGTATCACCAATTTGGACTAAAAGGAACAGGGGCAGTACAAAATAAAATGAGACTTCTGGGTTCCAAAATTTGTATAGGTAGAAACCAGGCAAAGAAATCGACTCATCTGTAAACTTGGGCCTTATCTTATAGAAAAGAAGGGAGTTATAGAGTCAAGATCCAAAAGGTAGGACCAAGAGTTATCAAGAATGCTGGGTTGGGAAAAGATGCTGAAAGAGCAACCTGGACCCTAATCAAGGAACATTCTCTGCACTATATAGTAGGAGACCCTGACAATCTGTGAATTTCAAAATTACTATGGATCAAGGAATGTTATACACTCTCCTCCCTTTTTGAATGAGAATGTCCATTACTATTTTTCTCTTTCTGTCTCACATTTGTATGCTGGGTGTTTTGGGAGGCATAAATTTTATCTTTTTAAATCACAGATCTTCAGGTAGAGACAAGCCACACTGATTGTCTATACCCAGGGAACTGTCTTAGGAGATTCATTCATATCTGAACCTGATTTAGACAACAAAATCCTGGATCTTAAGCCTGCGCCTGATGCCATAATGAGATGAGGTGTTTACGGATCTTAGGAAGGGATGAGTGTATTTTGCATGTAGGAGGAATATAAGTAAGTTAGAGCCATAGGTTATTAAAGACAGCCACAAATTCTATGCTTTCCTTCCACCAAGAGATGGAGTTTATCTTCCCTCCTCTTGAATGTGGGTTGGCATTGTGAATTTCTTTGTTCAACATAATGTGGCAGAAGTGATGCTATTCTAGTCTAAGCTAAGATGAAACTTCTTTAAGTATTGTTAACCTTTGCTTTATCAGAGTCTTTAGTCACCATGTCAAGAAGTCCAGCTACCTTGCTGGAGAGACCATGTGGCCAGACCCTAGCAAGTCCAGCCATCTCAACCAAAGTGCCAGATGTGATGAAGCATCTTGGAATGCTGCCTTAAGACCACCATGTTCGGAGGAAGCCCAAGCTATCATATGGAGAGGCCACATGGAGGAGAATAAAGGCATCACAGCTGATGGCCCCAACCTAACTGCCAACTAAATGTACCCAAGATAAGGATAGAAGAAGAACTGTTCGTTCAACCTAGAAAATCATAAGAAATAATAAAAATCATTGTTGTTTTAAGCCATCTAGTTCTGGGAAAGTTTGTTTTATAAAAAAAGATAACTGACACAATTGTGAGCTATAATTAGAGCATTCTAGATATGCAGAAGAACCTTCAAACAGAGAGCCCTATCTGGAAGTTTAGTTAAACTAGCTATTTTGTATTAGCAGCTTTTTTTAACTGCATCTCAGGATAACATCAACAAAAACAATTCTGGGATGCTTGAGAATAAATAGAGAGTAATGCAGCCTAGAGAAAAGATTTCAATTCCACTTTTTCTGTAGTTATGTCTAAATGGGCAAAGTACTGGAAAAATTTACTCAATAGATATTTATCAAGTACCTACTGTGAATGTTAAGACAACCTAAGGAGAAAAAACTTATCCCCAGTTTCTAAGGAATGATGGGGATTTAAACACCTAAATAATGCAAATATTTGCCAATTTCAGAGCTGAACTAGCTCTGAACAGTAGAGAGGTATTTCCTCCTCTTCCGTTTTCTAGAAGAGATTATGAGGGATTGATGTTAATTCTTTATTAAATATTTAGTAATATTCTCCAATGAAACCATCTGGACCTAGAAATTTTTTTGCTGTTGTTGGAGTTTTTAAATTATTAATTTCATTTCCCTAGTAGTTATAGGACTATGCAAGTTATATCTTTCATGTTGGGTGAGTTGTGGTAATTTGTGCTTTTCAAGGAACTGGTGAATTTTTTCTAAGGTGTCAAATTTGCGTGTAGAATTGTTTGTAGTCCCTTATTATCCTTTTGAAATCTGAAGGGTCTGTAGTGATATTCCCTACTTCATTTTTGTATCAGTAATTTGCCTTCTCTTTCTCTGTCAGTCTTGCTAGAGTTTTCCAATTTTATTGACCTTTTCAAAGCACCAGCTTCTTGATTTATTGAATTGCTCTATTGTGTTTTCTGTTTTCAATTGATTATTGCTCTTTACTATTTCCTTCCTTCTGCTGGCTTTGGTATTATTTTGCCCTTATTGTTCTAGTTTCTCGAGGCTTTTCATTCTATGGGGAAATACTACTTGAGTTTACCTTATATGTTTATGTTTCACTAAATACAGTATATATGTTAGATATGATGAGCTAATCATTATATACTCTCATATAGCTCATAAACTTGCTTCCATCATGTTCATGTGAAGCTGTCAAAGTATATCTGAAAACAGTGGCAAAACTCACAAAATGTGTGTGGATAAAAAAAAAAAACAACACAAGCCATCAAACAATCAGTACTAGCTGATATATCCCTAGTGTTCTTAGAGAGGCCAATCAAAATGAATTATACCAGTAAAGGGAGCAGACTATCAGTGTTTTTTCCTGTTGCTCTAAAATTTTTCCCCTAAGCAGTAACCTAGCAGTGGAAAATCCCCAGCATGAAGGTTCATAGAGGAAGTGTGGTAAACATGTGCTGGTCACTAGATTTATCTTTCTATGCTGTGTTTCCATTAATAAAGGGTCCTCAGAACAACAAAGAATCTGAGTGTGTAAAGGCTCAGGTTAGCAGCCAAGCTACATAAAGAACAAAGTGTGGTCCAAAAGGGATGATTGGCATATTTTCTTATATTTGAAATTACTTGGTATACTCTTGAGACAAACAACAGACCACCCAACGGAATTTTAAAATCATACAATTATTTTTAGAGAGGTACAGACCTTAAGAGAAAACAGGGACCCAGAGCGATTATGTGATTTGCCCAATATCACTCAGCCATGTCCCAGCAGAGCCTGAGCTCAGACTGCCCAACCCTGTTCCACCATTTCATCAACAAATATTTATTGACGGCCTACAATACTTCAGGAACTGTTTCAGGTGCTTAGACGTAAAAGGCAAAAATCCTTGACCCCATAAAGCTGGCAGAGGGAGAGAGATAATAAACAATTAATGACCTAACGAAGTGAATTACCTGGTCTGTTAGGTGGTGGCAAGTGCTATAAAAAAAGAAGGTGGAGCAGGGAAAGAGGAATTGGGAGTGCCAACAGGGATGACGACAGTGCAATTCTAAATAGTGTAGTTGGGGCAGACCTTATTGAAAAGACCTGAAGGAGGTAAGAAGTGAGCCGTGGGTGTAACTGTGTGGGAGAGAGCATTTCCACAGAGTGTAGAGCCAGCGCAAAGACCTTAAGGCAGGAGTGGGCCGAGAACCATTTCTAAGATATGCCTGCCATGTTTGAGAAGTCATCTATTACACTCTTTGCAACACATCCTCTAATAATCATGGAGCTATAGGTGCTAAGAGTTTGGAGGGCCTGGAAAACTGTGTGTCCAACCTCCCAGCCAAAGCAGGAATATTCAGCATCATGGCCCTGATCCTCATGTGTCAAGGCTGCAGATGGATCCCTCCAGTCTAAGGGCTCACTGGCTCACAAAGCAGCTCATGCAATTTTTTTTTTCCCCACCTCTAATGGTTAGAAAGTCTTGTCTTATGTTGAGCTGAAATCTGCCTCCCTTGGGCTTTACCCTGTGATTCCACCTCCACCCTTTGGTGTAACACAAAACCCCTCTCCCGCATCTCTGCCGTGATGTGTCACCCTTCTGTCTTCTTTCCTTCAACTGTCTATTCTTCCTGGACAGCTTTGAAGTTTTTCTCTAGACCACTGCTTTCTAAACATTTTCATTACTCATCCTTAGCAGTAAAAATAATGGTGAACATTTATTTCCCATATACGTTTATTAACTTCTTCACTTAGTTAACTCCTAGTCCTCTCAAAGACACCTTCTCTCCTCTTCAACTAAGTCACATCAACTTGTTTTTTTGTTTATTTTTGTTTTGATAAGAGAAGGTAGATTGTGGGGACTTCGTTGGTGGTCCAGTGGGTAAGGCTCCACGCTCCCAATGCAGGGGGCCTGGGTTCAATCCCTGGTGGGTGAACTAGATCCCACATGCATGCCGCAACTAAAAGATCCTGCACGATGCAACGAAGATCCCGCATGCTGCAACTAAGACCCAGCACAGCCAAAATAAATAAATAAATATTAAAAAAAAAGAGAGAGAGAGAAGGTAGATTGCTTAGGTTAACAGAAGTCCTCCTTTCAACCAATGTTTGTTATTTCTTTGGCCAAGGGCCCCTCTGAGGCATTCTGGCACAGAGGCAAGAATGTGGGCTCTGAAGTCAGATGGAACTGGGTTCAAAGCCATTTACTAGCTGTGTGGCCTTAAGCAAGTTAATTCATCGCCTCAAGCTGTGGGGTAAAATGGGAAAAATGACCTCATCCCAGAGACTGTTGGGGCCACTGGAAACTACACACATATGTTCAATAAATGGTAGTTGCTGGTATATTTTTTATCTGCAGGGTTACTTATCTTTCATTTATACTTCATCTCCCCTGCTAAAAAGGCTCAGAGTACACAGCCCTGATGGCAAAGCTAATTTAGATTAAAAAAGTCCCTGAACTCTTTCACCTGGGCTCTTCATGCACTGGCTGATGTTAAGGAAGGGAAAATCAAGTGACCTGTCCCAAGTAGATTATCTGTCATGAGAAGCACATAAAACCAACCAGTAAGTAGCCATGGTTACTGGTTACTTGGTGCAGGAGTTCTGAAATAAGGAGCCAAAAACCAATGAAGAAGAAAAAGCCTCACAGTGTGAAAATGCTGGAAAGCAAAGTGCCCTATTCCTAGCATTTATTAGGAATTTCCTAGGGGGAAAATGCAGGCAGCACCACTGGACACGCACAAACACAGATGATGGGTCAGAAGCATGAAGCTTCTACTCAGTCGCCCAGAGCAATGCCCTGCACATGTGGAAGGTCTCCCAGCCGCCCCTGCTGCCCAGCTTCTTTCAGAAACTTAGGTATGAAGTTTATTGAGCCACTTTAAGAGAGAGTCTCTTAGCAGTGATGATGCAATGAAAGATTATGCATCTGCAAAGAACAGAGGTATTTACCGTTTCCTGGTACCACCTGTGTGCTGGGCACTATACATATAATATTATCCTTCCTGAACAAAACAGCATGTACAATACAGCCTTGGTCAAATTGTCCCTCTAAAAAGCAGAAGCTAGGAGTCTTAAGACAGAATTACTAATGATCACTCCATCCTCTTCTTTTTTTCCTAACCCCCCTCCAATCGTCTCAGCTCCTCTCTCCATTGGGAAGTATTCAAAATCAGTAGGAACAAGTCTGAGTTCAGGCAGGATTCAATCAACCTATATAAAACCACGTGGCATGAACAGACATGGATAACACTTGCCATATCTAAATACCACCCTTGAAAGATAATATTAGATTTAAAAGAATATTCATTCTAGAATTTTCTATGTGGCATGTATGAATCGGAAAGTCACAAAGCAGTGATATGCAAATATGAATCTCATTCTATTTTTATATCTCTGTGTGTGTTCCTTTGACTAGCCCCCATATCTTCCTCCAATAAGAAAACTAAATTCAAGATAATTTAGAAAACTCAGACCGACCCTGTAATATTTTGAGCCACTTTTAACTGAAACATAATCTCTCTCCAGTTTGTATTCAGTCAAATCCAAGGATTATTATTATTACTATTATCAGTTTTCATCCAGTTCAGTTTCATCTAATTCATCTAACTTCTCTCCAAGCTTCTGCTCACCCCTTCCTCATGTCTGACCCTTAAGCTCCCAGGGGCCCTCATCCTGACCATTCCTGGCAGCCTTGGCCTCTGAGAGGGAAGGGTGAGACCTCAGGGCACATGGCTGAATGTTGGTGATGGGAGGAGGTTCTGCATCTGGTTGTGGTCTCTCCTTAGCTGGGTTCCACTGCTTGTGTCCTCATCTGTTGTGAGCTTTAACATGTGGTGCATTTGCTGTGACCTTTTGCACATCTTTGGGTACAGACACACCCACAAGAATGTACTTTCCTTCCTTCAGCGCAGGAACTTGTCTCTAGTCTCCCAGGACACTGATCCTTCATCAGGCCATATAGGTCTGGGCAGCAAGCCAGCATCCATGCACACCAATTTCCAGAGCCCATGCTGAGCCCATGGAAAGTTCACACACCTTTGCCACACCACACAGTGGGGACTTGGACTGTCCCCAGACACTCTTTCCCTATTTCTTACCTATAATGGCCGACATGGTGTGCCTCAGTGCATCACCAGCCCTCCAGAGAGCTCCCGATGAGAAATGCACACCAGCCCTATACTCCAGAATGATTCCTTCAAAACTCACTGGGCAGATTCTTTTGGTGCCTCTAACTGGAGGTTGGGTAGGTCCAATGCCTGCCTTCTTCAATAACACTGGAAGGCTCCACAAACTCTCACTTCTCCAAAAACAGCTAGTCTCATTGCCCCCAGACTCTTTTAATATATCATGGTGGCAAAGGTCACAAATCAGACCTTCTGCTTTGCTCAAATCAATTTTGTCCAAAACCTGGTAAGTCTCCACTGAGCTTGGCTATCAATAACCTAGTTTCTTTGTTCTTGGCAGTTATGATGAAATGGCGGGGGTGGGGCAGGAGTGATGACAACAAAAGTAGAAGGGCAAAACCCATACTTTGGTGTCCTGAGTCATTGCCATTCGTAAATACTTAGTATACTGCTCCATTTCACACACCTGCACTCACCTTTTCCATGGGACAGATGGCTACTATACTCGTTATGGTTATAGACTTATTATGGTTATAGACTGGACATAAACAAGATTTTCACATAATTTAGTCCAAATTCCCTTAATTTGCAGTTAAGGAAATTGAAATCTATACGCATGCAAATATGAAAATTTTATTTTCTCCCATAGCTTGTTCCTTTGTGCCAGAAATTCTGGAACATTTTAAGCAGAAGGAAATAGGTACCAGCTATTTCAATACAACCTACAAAGATGACTAGAATTACAGTCTGAAACATTTTAAGCTGTGCTTTTAAACTGATTATTTCCAAGTTCCTGAAAAGAAACAAAACAAAACCCTTAAATTCAAAGGATTTTTCCAACTCCTACATTTCCTTTTGAGGAAATTATTAATTTTGCTGATAGAAGTAGAAAGAAGTACGTGGAAAGCCAGACCATCCCGCAGTGACACCTCTGTCCTCTTATTTGGGGAGGCCTAGAAAAGGGGAGGTGTTTTTTATTAGTAAGGGGTGCGATGGTCCACTTTATGTGTCAACCTGGCTGGGCTACGGTACCCAGGGATTTGGTTTAACACCAGTCTAGATGTTGCTATGAAGGTATTTTTCAGATGTGATTAACATTTCAATCAGTAGACTTTGAATAAACCATAATGTGAGTGGACCTCACCCATCAGATGAAGGTCTCAAGAAAAAAAAAGACTGAAGCCTCCCTAGGAAGAAGGAGCTCTGCCTCCGGACTGCCTTCGGGCTTGAGCTGCAACATCCGTTCTCCCCTGGTCTCCAGCCTGCTGGCCTGGCCTGCAACATTCTGACTTGCCAGGCCCCACAATTGCATAAGCCAATTTCTTAAAATCAGTCTCTTCCTCTCTCTCTTTATCTATATACATAGGTCTATAGGTATGTAACTTTATACACACACACATGTCCTACTGGCTTTGTCTCTCTGGACAAACCTTACCAACACTAAGGGTGTCACAGTGAGCCTGACACTAGCCCAAAAATGGCTCAGCCCTGACGACCACCTTTACTGGGAGAGACTCTGAACTTCCCAAGGCCAGCAGCAGGAGACACAAATGACCAAGCCTGAGACTTACCACCTGGCCGGGGTAGCCTGGGCAGTGCAGGATTTCCTGGGGAAACTGAACATCGTGTCTCATCTATCTCCCTTTGTGCCAATGGGACCTTCCGGGCCACAGAGGTTTTCCTGGCAAGGCACCAACTCTGAGAGGGGAAAGCCAGGGGGAACAGTAATGACAAGCCCAGAGTTAGGGTCCTCTCTGTTCAAGGCCGATTTATCCTATCAAGACTTGAACTAGCACACTGCAGCAGGACTCCCAATTCTTATGGAAAGAAATGTGAACTTAACAGTTACTGGAGGTCTCTTAGCAAGAAGGAAATTTTTTTGTTCTCCATCCATTTCCTTATCTGTTTTTTGAGGTGCAGTGGTCCTCTCTGTTTCACATGAGACTGTTCTGTACCTGGCTGGGACCTCCAGGTCTCATGAAGAGAAGGTGAGTGTGTGAACTGGAGGGACAGGCATAGAGTTGTTCTTGGGCTCTGGATAAGAAGATTATATTGTTCCAAACTTTAGTGATGCAGCAAGTGCCACAAGGTGGGATTGGCATTGTTTCCGGGTTCAGCAATGTCAGAGTGTCCCTGCAATTCTTTTGATCTTTCATCCATGGTCACAGTGTGGCTGCTTCCATTCCAGGCAAGACTTTCTTCCACATTCACGGCAGGAAGAAGAGGTACAGAGCCACACAGCAGAAAAACAAATGCTCTCCAAATATCCCCAGCAGACAGTTGCTTATGTCTCATGGGCTAGATCTTGGATGTCTGGCCACTCCTAGCTGCATAGCTGCAAGGGAGCCTGGGGAAATATTTGGTTCTTCTAGTCTGTAGTAGAAGGAAGAAGAACTTTATAGTACAGATGTGTTTGATATGAATCTGAATCATACATTTTTAAATTAGTGTGATAAAATATTTTTGCATATTATGGGAAATTTGTGATATAATGCAACCCACCACCACCACCACCCCGCTCCCCCACCGCCCGCAAATAAACTTTTCTTTGAGGGCCACTCTGTAGATCAGGGTTTTCCAAATTGTGGGTTATGAAGTTTATTTAATGGGACTCAAGTAGAGGGAGGAGAAGGAGATAGAGGAAGAGAAAACAAGGGTGAGAGAGATTGAGGAAGAGGAGAAGGGTGAAAAATGGAAAATAATAGAAAATATCAGGATGAAACTTTTGTTTCAGCTAGACATGTTTTTTTTTTCTTTACTCTTAGTTGCAGTCAAAAGAGATTGAAATCTACTGTTATAGAGCATGCAAATAACACGTGTTTCAAGAGACTTTCGCATGCACGGCTTTGTACACTCTGACCATAGCACGCTTAAGCATAGCAATCTTGGTCCCACACTCATTTAGCATCTTTATTAACTTGGTGTCTTCCCTGCCCCTTCTTCTCAGGCTTCAAATATGTATCTTCTGCTTAACAAATTCCACTTGTTCCTGCTACTCCCTTGCCACTTTTTTTTCGTTGAGGTGTCATCCACCTGGAACTGATAGCCTACGTTCATAACATCCATTTCTTCTCCTCCATTTCTCCTAAGAAATGGCTTCTATTTCCTCCCATCCCAATATGCACTCTTAAAAGATCCTTCATGTCAAATTCAGTCTTTCCTGCCAGCCAGTCAAAATTCCTCATCACTTTGTAGAAGTGTGTGTTTTCGTTGGTCATGCTCGCCTTGAAACACTTTCCTCTGTGCTTTCTGATATACTCTTCTGACTGCCTTTCTCCCATTCCTTCATCGACTCTGCTTCCTCCTGTTCTTGAAAACTGGGCTTCTGCCTTTTGCTCTCTTCTCTTGTCACCTCTGTCTCTTGTCTCTCTGTCTCTTTGTCTTTCTCCTTCTCCATCTGCCTCTTCTTCCCTCTCCCTCTCTCTCCTCTGAGAGCTTGTCTCTCTCATAGATAAAATGATCATCACCTTTATGCTAATGATTCTGCTACTGTATTGTCAGTTCTATTCTCTCACTCTCATCCTGTACCCCACTCTTGGAAGTCAGCATATCTGAAATGAGAGGAATCACTTCCCCACTCAAAACAGGTTTTCCCTCCCAATTTCTCTAGCTCTATAAAATGTACAACTTTTCCAGTGGCCCAGGCAGGCATCATTGAAGCCATCTTTGCTTCTTTGCCCTTTTTATCCTTCACATCCTCCTAAAAGAACAGTCCCATGTCATGGGGCATGGAGTAGCTTCACTTGCTACCTGTTCTGCCCACTGGTGGAGTGAAATCAACTGAGAGGGCGTGGACTTACCATTCCACTTTTTTTTTTCTCATCTAAGCTAATGATTAATTCCTGGGATTTATTTCTTTGAAGAGAATCATTATTTTTGAAGTTCCAGATGCAAAATCCATTATCTCTTAATAGGAAAACATCAATTTTTTATTCCTTTAAGCATTGTTTTCAAAATTTAAAACAATGCTGAGAGATATTAAACATGTAAATTATTCCCCCCATTTAAGAAACTATTTGGGAAAAGCAGCATGTAAATCAATGAAGTTAGAATATGCCCTCACACCATACACAAAATAAACTCAAAATGGCTTAAAGACTTAAATGTAACACAGGATACCATAAAACTCCTAGACGGGAACATAGACAAAATATTCTCTGATATATATCATAGCAATGTTTTCTTAGGTCAGTCTCCCAAGGCAATAGAAATAAAAGCAAAAAGAAACAAATGGGACCTAATCAAACTTACAAGCTTTTGCACAGCAAAGGAAACCATAAACAAAAGGAAAAGACAACCTATGAAATGGGAGGAAATATTTACAAAAGATGCGATTGACAAGGGCTTAATTTCCAAAATATATGAACAGCTCATACAACTCAATAACAACAACGACAACAAGAAACCAAACAACTCAATAAAAAAATGGGCAGAAGATCTAAATAGACATTTCTCCAAAGAAGACATACAGATGGCCAATAGGCACATGAAAAGATGTTCAGCTTCGCTAATTATCAGAGAAAGGCAAATCAGAACTACAATGAGGTATCTCCTCACACTGGTCAAAATGGCCATCAATAAAAAGTCTACAAATAACGAATGCTGGAGAGGGTGTGGAGAAAAGGGAACCCTCCTATTCTATTGGTGGGAATGTAAATTGGTAAAACCCACTATGGAAAACAGTATCAAGGTTCCTTAAAAAACTAAAAAATAGAGTTGCCATTTGATCCAGCAATCCCACTCCTGGGCATATATTAGGAGAAACTCTAATTCTAAAATATACATGCACCCCAATGTTCACAGCAGCACTATTTACAATAGCCAAGACATGGAAGCAACCTAAATGTCCATCGACAGATGAATGGATGAAGAAGATGTGGTACATATATACAGTGGAATATTACTCAGCCATAAAAAAGAATGAAATAATGTCATTTGCAGCAACATGGATGGACCTAGAGATTATTATACTAAGTGAAGTAAGTCAGACAGAGAAAGACAAATATCATATGATATCACTTATATGTAGAATCTAAAATATGATACAAATGAACTTATTTACAAAACAGAAACAGACTCACAGACATAAAAAACAAACTTATGGTAACCAAAGAGGAAAGGGGGTGGGGAAGGGATAAATTGGGAGTTTGGGATTAGCAGATACAAACTACTATAAATAAAATAGATAAATAACAAGGCCCTACTGTATAGCATAGGGAACTATATTCAATATCTTGTAATAAGCCATAATGGAAAAGAAAAAAATATATATATGTATAGACACACACACACATACATGTATAACTGAATCACTTTGCTGTACACCAGAAACTAACACAACATTGTAAATCAACTATACTTCAATAAAAAAAATTTTTAAAAAGAGATTATTTGGCAATACATCTAAAGAGTCATGAAGCATTTGTACCATTTGACAAAATAATAAAAATTCCAAGAAAAGAACACGCTAGAATCTAAAGGTATTCATTATAGATCTATGGAAAAATAGAAAGCAACCTAACAGTTAATAGAAAAATGGCTTGGTAAATTATGCATGAGAAATTACCAATTTCAATTAGATATGATGGAGCCATTAAAAGTGATAATGGCAAAAATTAAGTAGCAACCTAAAAATATACAGAAGAAAAACCCAGAATATAAATTGTAGTTCTGCTATGACTACAGCTAAGTTAAAATTAGGCATGTATTCTGGCAAGAACTGGAAAGAAATGTGGAAAAATAATTTATTTTATTTTAAGATGGTAGAATCTTTTAAATTTCATTTTCATTTCTTCATTTATTTCAAAAGGCATGGCATAGGCAGTGGCTGTGTGGTATGGACTATGACTTATGGTGAAAATTTTATTTTATATCCTCTACTAGGATACACACACACACACACACTCATGTATGTAAATTGTATTTCATTATATTGTCATTATAAGATACATAATTTTTTACATTGTAACATCTCTAAAATTGGAACGCATGTTACAATTGATGGGATCTTGAACTAATAAATGTCAGCCTTTTTTTCTCTCTTGGAGATACATAAATTCATAGTGCCTGTCATAAGTTTCATGACACAGTTACCGTATATGATATATTGTGACATTTTCTCTTCTTTTCTGTTCTATTTTGTATCTTTTTAATTTTTTAATATTGGAAGCAACTCACTAAATTGAGTTTTACAACTCATTAATGCAGAAGCTGGCAAACTATGATCGGGTTTTTGTATGGCCCATGAGCTAAGAATGGCTTTTGAATACTTGGAAAAGAGAAAAAGAAGAACATTTCATGATATGCACCAATTAAAAGAAATTCAAGCTTCAGTGTCATAAATTTTTCTTGGAACCCAGGCATTCATTCATTTATATATCTTCTATGACTACTTTAACATTGCAAGGGCAGACTTGAGTAGCTGTGACAGAGACCCTATGGCTACAAAGCTTGAAATATTTATCATGTGGCTCTTTATAAATCAAGTTTGCAGAAGCTACACTAACGTATGGCAATTCATTGTTTAGAACACTTCTGATGTAGTAGCAGGAACACAGAGAAAGAAGATCTGGATCCAAATTTTGGCTCCATCATTGCTACTACCTTTTCATTTACAAATAGATAGCATGCCTACCTGATAGTGGTGAGTTTTGTGTGATCATTTATCTAAAATTCTTGGCCCGTAGTAGCTACTTTGTAAAGTGTTAGGTATTTTTCCTCTTTCCTTTTAAATTTTTCTTAAGCCATGATCCCCACAATTTTCCATCACAGATAATGATAATTACTACCATGCCACCATCCCCTTTCCAGGGCAGTCTTGAGGGCAAAGTCCAAAGTGGTCTTCCACAAGTGTGAAATTTTTGATGTTTCACATTTTATCCTAAAATTTCAAAGGGGTTTTTCATTCTATTCCAAGGTATATCCATGTTTGTTTCAATATAAAAGTAATTTTTAGGTCGAATAAAATGGGCAATCCTGGAAGATTTACCATGCTTGTCTTGGGGCTTTGTGTGATCTTTGCTCAGTGCCATGTATCTGCATTTCCCAGTTTGAGAAGCACAGGTTTATACATGAGATTTGTTGTTGTTGTCATTGTTTTAATAACTTTCTTTTCCAGAACTCACCTTTGTCATTTGGTTGTAGTTAATAGGAGTGAAGAGAAGCTATTTTTAAAGGAGGCCATTCAAGTTGGGTTTGAGAATGGAAGATGCTAGTACCTAGGAAGGATCATTAAAACCAAAGATCAGTCCTGAGCTTTCAGGTGCAAAGCTGATGTTTTCTAGAGTTCCCTGAAGCAGTTAGGATTAGCTGGACTTACTCAGCTGATGGAGCTCACAAGAGACTCATGCCAGAGGTTTATTGAATGATTTGCAAAAAGAAATTATCAAATGCACTGGAACAATATCATTGCTTTTTCTCCCTACAGATCAAGTTATATGGAAAGCCAAATCACAGCCAGAAAGCAGCTTGCTGAGCATAGAATCAGAGGAGTATCTGAATGATCTTCATGGCTATTGTATCAAACTCAAAAGTCTTGGCATATCCATCTGCATGCTGGGTGTGTGCCTACCAATCAAACCAGAACACCCGTGTTCATCTGTCAGAGTCTCTTATACAGTGCTAAAGGTAGCTGACACATTACATTCTTAACCTTGGGGTTTTTCCCTTTTCTTGATTCCAGGCCAACCTTCTTTTTCCCTACAAAATACACTTCTGCTTACTCATTCTTTCTTCAGATGTTAAAACCATTGATTAGCGTGCAGTGGTGTAATTCAAAGTGTATCCCATAGAATAATAAATAAGCTTGGAAATTTTGGGGTAAGTGAAATTAAACTGTTTATTGTTGTGGGACTTCTCAGAGTTTTTATGTATTAATGTGAATCATGAAGCTCCAAGAAGGGAGCCTACTATGTGACACGTCTCAAACTTTTTTTCTGTATATTTGATTTCTCAGAGCATCTCTCAGGACTAATAGAAGTAGAAAATGCTGGGCTCCAGTTCTCTTCCCTTCACATTTGTTCAAGTCTTGATAACATTATAGGTCTTAGTCATACCATCAGCCTAAAGAAATCTTACCATGTTAGAGTGACTTCTGCAGGAAGATCATCTTATCTGGTTTATATTGAATCCATCTGCTTAAATTTCTGAGTTGAAATGAGGTCACCTAACATACTGATATATTCATATAACAAATATATATACATATATATGTATTTTTTACTAAAATGATAGTAACCACATTTGAAAAATAAATTGGCTAAAGAAAGGATTACTGCTGTCCTCACCATCCTAATTCAACAATGAGCAAAAAAACTAAGGATTTCTTTTGTACGCTCTTAGAGTTTCTCCTCAGTAACTAAATTTTTAAAAATTTTACCTAAGTCATTCATTTAAAAAAATAATTTAAAGTACCTAGTTTTCACTGTTTTGATATTCATGTCTTGCTTTAAAATCATCAATTTAGAAACATCTTCCAAAAGGTTGTCTAATCCTTTCCCATACATACAGAAAATATGGTGCTTAATCCATCTGAAATATGTGCACCTGCTACTATATTTAAAGACATTTCCACAGGGACATGTAAAAGTTTGAGACTAGATCATTCCCTAACACCATACACAAAAATAAGCTCAAAATGGATTAAAGACCTAAATGTAAGGCCAGAAACTATCAAACTCTTAGAGGAAAACATAGGTAGAACACTCTATGACATAAATCACAGCAAGATCCTTTTGGACCCACCTCCTAGAGAAATGGAACTAAAAACAAAGATAAACAAATGGGACCTAATGAAACTTCAAAGCTTTTGCACAGCAAAGGAAACCATAAACAAGACCAAAAGACAACCCTCAGAATGGGAGAAAATATTTGCAAATGAAGCAACTGACAAAGGATTAATCTCCAAAATTTATAAACAGCTCATGCAGCTCAATAGCAAAAAAACAAACAACCCAATCCAAAAATGGGCAGAAGACTTAAATAGGCATTTCTCCAAAGAAGATATACAGACTGCCAACAAACACATGAACGAATGCTCAACATCATTAATCATTAGAGAAATGCAAATCAAAACTACAATGAGATATCATCTCACACCAGTCAGAATGGCCATCATCAAGAAATCTAGAAACAATAAATGCTGGAGAGGGTGTGGAGAAAAGGGAACACTCTTGCACTGCTGGTGGGAATGTGAATTGGTACAGCCACTATGGAGAACAGTATGGAGGTTCCTTAAAAAACTACAAATAGAACTACCATATGACCCAGCAATCCCACTACTAGGCATATACCCTGAGAAAACCATAATTCAAAAAGAGACATGTACCAAAATGTTCATTGCAGCTCTATTCACAATAGCCCGGAGCTGGAAACAACCTAAGTGTCCATCATCGGATGAATGGATAAAGAAGATGTGGCACATATATACAATGGAATATTACTCAGCCATAAAAAGAAACGAAACTGAGCTATTTGTAATGAGGTGGATAGACCTAGAGTCTGTCATACAGAGTGAAATAAGTCAGAAAGAGAAAGACAAATACCGCATGCTAACACATATATATGGAATTAAAAAAAAAAATGTCATGAAGAACCTAGGGGTAAAACGGGAATAAAGACACAGACCTACTTGAGAATGGACTTGGGGATATGGGGAGGGGGAAGGGTAGGCTGTGACGGAGCGAGGGAGAGGCATGGACATATATACACTACCAAGTATAGGGTAGATAGATAGTGGGAAGCAGCTGCAGAACACGGGGAGATCAGCACGGTGCTTTGTGACCGCCTGGAGGGGTGGGATGGGGAGGGTGGGAGGGAGGGAGATGCATGAGGGAAGGGATGTGGGAACAGATATATATGTATGACTGATTCACTTTGTTATAAAGCAGAAACTAATAAAAAAATAAATAAAAATAAAAAAATAAAGACATTTCCAAGAAAGGGAAAGACACAGTTTACTGTCATCAGTTATTCTTTCTCATATCTGCCTATCTCCTCTACCACAATGGTTGCCTTCCTTCCTGCAATATTTGGGGAAAAGGAAGTATGTTTCAAGTCTACATCTAAGTCTGTGCAGCTTCTCCATTGTCCTATGGCTTCTACCTACAGCTCCTAGGGTCATCTTGGGCCTCTGTTCACTTCACTCTTGGTCACTGCTCAGCATTCTGGGCTGCAATGCCAAATGATTTCACCGGGGGGTGGGGTAGGGGTAGGGGGCTCAGGTAGAGGAGGCCACAATTCCCTCATTGTTAAGCAATAGAATTTTACTGGATATTTGTGGGTTTAAAAAAAAAAAGAAGAAGAGAAATTTCAGTTCATCCTAAAACAGGAAGCAATATTAGACATTACTCTTCTTATAAGTCCAGTGTCTTCCCTGTCACTCATAGTTTCTCAAGCCAGGCCTGCTGCTATGCTACTGGGAGCTGCCTCTCCTTTTTCTGTCTTCCTAGATGTCAGCTTAACATTCCCAAATTGCTGTTACTATCTAGTGCAGAGCAATCTATCCATCTAACCCAGTGGTTCTTCACTGGGGACAATTTTGCCCCTTCCCCAGGGGACATTTGTCAATATCTGGAGACATTTTTGATTGTCATGACTGAGCAGCGAGGTTCTACTGGCATCTAATGGGTAGAGGCCATGGAGGCTGATAAATATCCTACACTGTACAGGACAGGTTCCCATAACAAAGACTTATCCAGCTTAAAATGTCAGTAATGCAGACTCTGAGAAACCGTGATCTAATTCTAAACCAAGCCAACCAAACTAGGATCAGGGCATAAGTCTGCAAAACCAGATTCTGATCAAGTTGTTTTGCTAAACTGGGCCAATTACATCAAGAATCCACCCCTAGCAATATAAAGAATCAACAAATTTTTCTCTAGCATATCCTTATTTGATTTTTGAGCAGTGACCATGCCTACTAATTTTTTAAAAGTAAGAAGAGCAGTAGAAACATTTTTACTTCCCCTGTTCAGAAAAAGTCCTTTAAAGCTGGAGATTTTTTATTCCAGTTACAATTGTGTCTAAACTGCTTTTCTTTTGTGTAAGTATAAACACTCCTTTTTCTGAAGCCTTACTAAAAGAGATACTGTGTTGAGCCTCTGCCAGTGGCAGAAAACCATGAACCATGCCCATGATGGGTGACACTGCAGCTGCAGAAGTCAGGAGATTAGTGCTGTGGTCAGAATATGACTTATTTGTGTAGTTTATTTTGCTTGAGTGTTGCGCACATCTCATCATGGTGCTTGCCTTATTGTATCATAATTCCCTAGTTACCTATTTGACTCCAATACTCGGTCTACTGCACTTCTCAAATGTAAGGTCCTTACAGGCATCTCCAATCCCAGGACAGTGTGGGGCCCGTAGAAGACCCTCAACGGTTGTTTGCTGAATAAATACATGAGTAACTGCTCAGTAGAACCAGGTAGAAATGAAATAACATAGTCTAAGTTTAGGTTGAAGTATAAAGAAGGACTTGAGATAATTATGCACATGTGGAAAAGTAAAGTTCCAGTCACATGAATGCAAAGTTTCACAATACTAATTCCTTTAGAGAGTGATCTTTTAAACAGCAATTTTCCTTTTCATCTACTTCCTCTGGTCCCAGTTACTCAGAGAAACAAAATGGCAATTCTAAAAAATAATGTATGTAAACACACAAATATATTTTAACTGTTTCTGTGACCTGTAAGGATCTAAAACTGGAGTATGTATCAGAAATGCAGAGAGAGGCCCCAACCCTAGAGATTTTAAACAATATGATATGAGGTCCAGGAAACTGGCATTTTAAAGAAATACAGCTTGTGGGACTTCCCTGGTGACGCAAAGGTTGGGAATCCACCTGCCAATGCGGGGTTTACGGGTTCGATCCCTGGTCGGGGAAGATCACACATGCTACGGAGCAACAAAGCTGATGAGCCACAACTACTGAAGCCCGTGTGCTTACAGCCTGTGCTCTGCCACAAGAGAAGCCACCGCAATGAGGAGCCCGTGCACTGCAACGAAGAGGAGCCCCCGCTCGCCGCAACTAGAGAAAGTCCATGCGCACAGCAACGAAGATCCAACACAGCCAAAAATAATTAATTAATTAATTTAAAAAATAAATACAGCTTGTGATTCTGATGTAGTTCATTTGGAGTCTCATTTTGAGAGACACTGTTTGTAACAATAGCTCATAAACTAAGGTATGACTTGGAGCTATTGGAAGAGTTTCCTAAAAGTGAAGACAACAACAATAATAATAACAATAATGCACGTTCTCAGACCTCAGCCTACTGGTGTTTATTCTCATTCACTAGTAAAACATGACTTTTAGGAGAAGTGTGGCTGGAATCCCTTAAATCTTGTCCACCTACAGTCTAAATTGGTCATGTTCTAGACTGGAGAGGGCATAACTCCAACCACAGGTTAATTTAAGTGGCCCAGCTCAGTGAAAAGGGGGACTACCAAGAAGCAAAGTTCATTAAAGTAGGATGAAAAGACAGATGCAGACTCCCTAAAGGAGAATTCTAAGTGCCTGTGAGGGCTTTGTACCAAGTTTGCTGTCACTGTTTATTAATTTTGGCTCATTTTATTTCAAACCACAGGGTTTTAGTTGGGCTTAACAAAATGTTTTATTCTTATTACTCTTATGTTCAAAAGTCATCAGTAGGTTTAATAAAATGAAATGAAGGTGGGAGTGAAGAATAAGAGAGGAGACAAGTTTTACTCCAGTAACTAGGCAAGGGCTGGTAGAAAGAAAGGAAGGTGAAACACAAAGAGTCTGCCTAGAGTCTGAGAGTAGGAACCCAGATGTTTCATGTGGCCAAACCCCAGGAAGTGAAACAGCACTGAGGAAGGTGAGACACCAGCCCACGTCCAACTCACCAAGAGTTTATCTGCCAGAGTCCTAAGAGACCTGGATCCTTCCACTGTAGAACGCTCCCCAAGACAGGAAAGGAATGCTCAAGCATCACTTTTTTCGGGTGGGGGTTGCCGCACTGCATGGCTTATGGGATGTGGGATCTTATTACCCTAACCCTAACCCAACCAGGGATCGAATACGGGCCCTCAGTAGTGAAAGCGCGGAGTCCACTGGACTGCCAGAAAATTCCCTCTCAAGGACCACTTTCTAACCTACAGCTCCTTACTTATACTTTCACTGCACACTCCTCATCTAGCAGAAGCTCCAAAGAGCAGGGACTTTGTTTGCTCACTGCTGTCCTCAATTTTTTAGTTGCCCAGAGATGTAGTTCTTGATATTTTGAATACAAGAATATATAAACAAACACCAAATCCAACATCTCAGGATCTCATGGGCAAGAAGGAAAATGTTGTTCCAAGCAACAGGCAGTAAGTTCTAAGAGGGACAGCTGGATAAATAGTACAAAGATCATGGTCTTCTGATAAGCTTTATTTTTCTTATTTCTGGTATAAACACTCTTAATTTGAGAAAAACTGAATTCTGGTAACTATTGGTAAATTCCGGTACCAGTTTAAAGGAACAGAAGTTGGGATATATGTTAAGGACAAAGGAAACTAGCCAACAGCTCATTAGAATGCTTTCATGTCTTTCATTTTGGACAAGGTAAACATCAAAATAATATTTGAAAGGTGAACTTCATAAAACAAAAAAACAGAAAGTGATGATTCATGCAAATACTTCATCTTCAGAGATTATTTATAATTCAGTATGTTGACATTACCTCTCCTAGAATGGGTTTTTTTTTGCACACCCCCATCCCCACCCCACTGTGGTTTTTCCCCCCTTGGTGTCCATATGTTTGTTCTCTACATCTGTGTCTCAACTTCTGCCCTGCAAACCGGTTCATCTGTACCATTTTTCTAGGTTCTACATACATGCGTTAATATACAATATTTGTTTTTCTCTTTCTGACTTACTTCACTCTGTATGACTGTTTCTAGATCCATCCATGTCTCAACAAATGACTCAATTTCATTCCTTTTTATGGCTGAGTAATATTCCATTGTGTATATGTACCACTTCTTCTTTATCCATTCGTCTATTGATGGGCATTTAGGTTGCTTCCATGACCTGGCTATTGTAAATAGTGCTGCAATGAACATTGGAGTGCATGTGTCTTTTTGAATTATGGTTTTCTCTGGGTATATGCCCAGTAGTGGGATTGCTGGGTCATATGGTAATTCTATTTTTAGTTTTTTAAGTAAGCTCCATACTGTTCTCCATAGTGGCTGTATCAATTTATATTCCCAACAACAGTGCAAGAGGGTTCCCTTTTCTCCACACCCTCTCCAACATTTGTTGTTTCTGGATTTTCTGATGTTGCCCATTCTAACTGGTGTGAGGTGATACCTCATTGTAGTTTTGATTTGCATTTCTCTAATAATTAGGGATGTTGAGCAGCTTTTCATGTGCTTCTTGGCCAACTGTATGTCTTTTTTGGAGAAATGTCTATTTAGGTCTTCTGCTCATTTTGGGATTGGGTCATTTGTTTCTTTAATATTGAGCTGCATGAGCTGTTTTTATATTTTGGAGATTAATCCTTTGTCTGTTGATTCACTTGCAAATATTTTCTCCCATTCTGAGAGTTGTCTTTTCGTCTTGTTTATGGTTTCCTTTGCTGTGCAAAAGCTTTGAAGTTTCATTAGGTCCCATTTGTTGATTTTTGTTTTTATTTCCATTACTCTAGGAGGTGGATCAAAAAAGATCTTGCTGTGATTTATGTCAAAGAGTGTTCTTCCTATGTTTTCCTCTAAGAGTTTTATAGTGTCTGGTCTTACATTTAGGTCACGAATCCATTTTGAGTTTATTTTTGTGTATGGTGTTAGGGAGTGTTCTAATTTCATTCTTTTACATGTAGCTGTCCAGTTTTCCCAGCACCACTTATTGAAGAGACTGTCTTTTCTCCATTGTATGTCTTTGCCTCCTTTGTCATAGATTAGTTGACCATAGGTGTGTGGTTTATCTCTGGGCTTTCTATCTTGTTCCATTGATCTATGTTTCTGTTTTTGTGCCAGTACCATATTGCCTTGATTACTGTAGCTTTGTAGTATAGTCTGAAGTCAGGGAGTCTGATTCCTCCAGCTCCGTTTTTTTCCCTCAAGACTGCTTTGGCTATTCAGGGTCTTTTGTTTCTCTATACAAATTTTAAGATGATTTGTTCTAGTTCCATAAAATATGCCATTGGTAATTTGATAGGGATTGGATTGAATCTGTAGATTGCTTTGGGTAGTACAGTCATTTTCACAATACTGATTCTTCCAATCCAAGAACATGGTATATCTCTCCATCTGTTGGTATCATCTTTAATTTCTTTCATCAGTATCTTATAGTTTTCTGCATATAGGTCTTTTGTCTCCCTAGGTAGGTTTATTCCTAGGTATTTTACTCTCTTTGTTGCAATGGTAAATGGGAGTGTTTCCTTAATTTCTCTTTCAGATTTTTCATCATTAGTGTATAGGAATGCAAGAGATTTCTGTGCATTAATTTTGTATCCTGCAACTTTACCAAATTCATTGATTAGCTCTAGTAGTTTTCTGGTGGCATTTTTAGGATTCTCTATGTATAGTATCATGTCATCTGCAAACAGTGACAGTTTTACTTCTTCTTTTCCAATTTGTATTCCTTTTATTTCTTTTTCTGACAAGATTTAGGAACAGATATAAAACTGGCAAAGAATTGACCAGGCAGACCTGCCCTGTGCGTTACAACCCTTGTCACTTACAAGAATCACCTGAGTTACTAAGATACTAAGCCCTATATCCAGAGATTCAGATTCAATTAATCGGAGGTGAGGCAAGGAAATTGGCTTATTTCTGAAGCCTTTAGATAATTCTGTTGTACAGCTCAGATTACAAATTACTGTGTCAAGCCAAGAAATCAATAATCCCCATCCTTCTACCTTTGCTGATCTCTACCATTTAAAAGGTGTTCTATTCTCCAGTAAGGTGCTACTAGTAAGAGGTATGCATTGTAAAAGTGCAAGTCAGTTGTTGGCAAATATGAAACTCAGTTTTTGTATTGGTGCCCATTTTCCTTTTACAAGCCCCCATTTCAGTTACAGCAGGAAAATAAAATATAGTACAATCAGGTAAGTGTCCATCTAATTTAGTATATCTGTTGTCAGATTTGGGTATTATTATTTCAATCACTATCCAGTTCAAAATTCTTTCTTCAAACTGCCTTCACTCCCAACGCTTACTGAAATTCCAGAGGCGGAATCTCATGCTTGACTTTTGTGAAGGCTTCAGGGAGATGGAAGATCAGGAAAAACGAGCTAACTGACACAGGACAGTGGGCAGGAAACTGAATAGCTGGTTACAGTCACGTCTCTGTTGATTCTAGCTGGCAAGGTCATCACCCAGTCTAGTTGTGGGAGTGTTCCTGCTGGCTAAGGAATCTTTGTATGCTCCTGACATCCTGAGATTCACTTCTGCTTCATCCCCAGAGTGGTGGTCTGCCATGAGTCTCTCTTGGCAGAATTCCTTCACTCCTACCCAACCTCTATAAGGCCTGAGGCAAATGGAGGCCCACATACCTTAAGTCTATATATCTAAGAATTATTAATCAAGTTAACAAATTGTTAAATGAAATATGTTCTATTGTCCTAACTTGAAAATATACTTTGTATATCAGAAAAATATATATAAAGCTTAGAGTTAGCAAAATATCAATTAAATCAATTAGATTTAATTTGGATTACACATGACTGAGTGTTCTCTTGATGGGCTGGCTATGTTTGGATGAGTAATAGTTCAGAAATTAATATATATTTGTTTCCTAGAATCTAAATTTTTTGACCTTCAAGTAAAGGCACTAATTATGTTGATATAATCAAAATTTTCACACATATAAATAAAATGTGAATTTCTTTAACTCTCAAAAAACTTTTTTTCACACGTAACTTGTATTCTTATGTCAGTAATAATTAAATAGATTAAAAAATAAAATGTAATTATATTTAACTTGTATAAAATTTGGATTAATTTTAAGAAAATTTAAAATAGATGTAAACAAAATTTATTTTTTAATTCTAAAATAAGTAAGATTTCTTTTAAAATATTTTAATTTATTAAAATTAAAAGGCAAACTACAAATTATAGTGTATCAATTCATTTTTTCACCATATTTTAAGTCAAAATGATTTCATTAAAACTGAAAATTTTTACTCATTTATATTAAATCTTATTAAATATTTTTTAAAAAGTAAAACAATTTGTCATTCTAGAATTTAATGCCCATGAAATTGCCAGTATAAAGGAAAGGAATCATGTTTCATGCATGCTACAACTAGACCTACATATATACACATTTAAGGATTATACAAACAATACTACAGTTGTTTCTCAGCTATCAGGTTAACTATTGAAAATACTGGGCAAATTTATGAGCACCTCTGGAAGTACAAACTAAAACATGAAGAGGAAGAAGAGGAAAATGGACAGTTGACACTGTGAGGGAACAAATATTTCATTATAAAGGAATCTTCTGCACTCACACTATTTGAGAGAAAGGACTTAAAAATAAATTTGTCTTATTTCTCTCTGAAGTATTTGCATTGAATGCACTGCTAAAATCCTCCCCATACTTCCAAGCAACCTCTGCAGAAGCACAGCCCACAAACCTTCAGGGCTTTGGACACAATTGCCTTTTGTTTAGAGTATCTAAAGGAGTGAAGAAGCTTTCCTTGGAACCTGAAAAGTGTCAGTGTGTGCCAGCTCTGACCTCAGATCCCTGGTGGCAGCAGTACCATGTGGTTTTGGCAAATGCATTTGTTGGCAATATGCAGAACCCTCTCAATCATGGGGTCAAGGACAGGGGCCCCTCTTCCCTGGGACTAAGTAAGGCTGGTACTTGCCCCTTTGTTGCATGTGTATTCAGGGAATAGGGGTTTGCTTAGCAAGATGACTTATGCTTCCAACCATCTTATGGGACCTCTGGGCCACTGGGAAGCTTGGACTTACCATTACAACCACCTTGGCTCTGTGGAAAACTGGGAGGTGAGTTGTGGCCTCTCCTGCCTTGTCCTCTTTCTGATGCCTTCTGCCTGTGTCCAAAGCTCTCTGATGTCTTCTGCCTGTGCCCTGGCAGCCCGGGATGTGCCAGTGGGTTCTGCCATTCAGCAAGTCCCTGTGTTCAGGTGTTCCCCTGAAATTCACAGGATCTTCTTTGTGGATCCTCTTTATAGGAAATCACGACAAGTGCTCCCTTTTCTGAAGAGAGTGAGGGTGTGAAAAGAATGTGTTCCAACTCTAACACTCCAAGATTTCTTCAAGGACTCACCCCAGTCTTTCTCTCCAATAGCTCTATAGCCTGTCCTCTAGCAGGTGGAGTAGGGTATCTAATTGACTTCTGACTCCCCCAGTGTTTTTGTCTCATACCTGGCTGGTCCTTATTGATCCTATACATCTGTATTTATGTCTGTTCTCTGACCCAGGAAGGGGTTTGTTGTAGCAAAGGGAAGAAAGTAAGACTCGTGGATTGATGTCTCAAGTTATTGTCACAATTAATAGTTTATCAACTTCTCCAGTAGCTCTCTTTGGTGGTAATATGAGGGGAGGTGAAAATGGATAGTTCTAGGTTCCCAAAATAGCTTTAGAAAGTCACTACAACTGGCTGGATGACTGGTCTGAATCAACCAGTAACACCTCTGATGCTATAAAACCCAATCTCCCACAAAACCCCTGGAAGGATACTTTTAAACATGATCCTTCTTCATCCCTATTTGTTTAAGTGAAAGTAAAGTGTTTAAGTAAAACACCCAGGAGGGACTTCCCTGGTGGTCTAGAGGTTAAGAATCCACCTTCCAATGCAGGGGACGGGGGTTTGACCCCTGGTCAGGGAACTGAGATCCTACATGCCATGGGGTGTGCCACAACCAGAGAGCCCGCATGCTGCAACTACTGAGCCCGTGAGCTCTGAAGCCCGCGTGCCACAACTAGGGAGAAGCCAGCCTGCCATAACGAAGAGCCGGTACACCGCAACGAAAGACCCCGCATGCGACAGCGAAGGTCCCGCATGCTGCAACTAAGACCAGATGCAGCCAAATAAATAAATAAATGTTTAAAAAAAAAACACCCTGGGAAAATCTGTTCTCTATTTTGCAATCTTGCCACTAACAGGAATCTTCCCTGTATTTACCACAAATGAAGACATTCAGAAACTAAAAGGACTGGAAGAGAAACCCTAATAACAAAACATTTGTCATTTAAATTCAAATTCTGTTCAGGAAAGTCAGAAGTTGAGAATCTTTGCTTTTCCCAAGCATCTATTTGGCAGGATCAAATACATAAATAACAATGTAATTTTTATCCCTGTGACATTGTTAATGTTCTTTTTTAAAACACAAGGTTCAGAAATTGTACTTTTCAAACTCAACATCTGCTTCAATATCTGTGGGGACACTAGGAACTGCTGTCTGTCAAATCCCTCTCTCCTGAGACTAGAAGCTCCTGGAGGTATCTGGTTGAGCACACAGGCAAAAGAGAGAGTGCAGAAACAAAGAGGGCACTGCCATTCCCGGTCAATCACAGGCACTGGAAGAGACTTAGAAATTTCGGGGAAGGTCCTCCAAAGTGTGGGCCCTACTTCGCCAGGTCTAAGTGAGGTATTGTGCTAACAAGTGCCATGCGACCCACTGGTATGCATCAAGGTGTAGAGATAGACATAAAGAACTGGCAGCAACATGACTGATCTTGGTTTAGAAGAAAGCCCTCTGTTTTTATTCTATTTCACTCACCTCAACAATATTTATCATGTGCCATGGACCAGGCATTACAGTAGATGCTAAGATGAGTGGTGGTAGTAAGCATACCCTCAAGGAATTTATAGTCTAGAGCCATGTTTTAAAATCCTAGCTATTAATTTGAATCACTTTGGGGAACTCTTGAAAAACATTTGCCCCCAAGCTCTACCCCAAATCAATATATTCAAATCTTCTGGCGGTGGGGCCCAAGAATCAGAATGCTTTAAAATTCCCCAGGGGATTCTAATGTGCAGCCAGGGTTGAGAACTACTGACCTAGTAGGCAAGAAATGATGCTGAATGAATGAATATCTTCTGATTCTGTTCTCCATGGCCTGTGATCCAACCCAGCAGATCCTGAATCCCTTTAAGAATTTGGACAAGCTCTGTTACAGGGTTTGCCTGGTGAGTTCTTTCTGCCACTGGAGGTGTACAAGGGCCCTTACAGGTCATTATGAGTCCATCCAAGAACTGTTCACCATCTGGCTGTGGTGGAACAGGCTTTACATCACATTGGGGGTGGAGGACATCACTTCTTTCATGACTTTCATGTCTTTTTTGGGTCTAGAACATAATACCAGGTGGACTTCAAAGTCTGTGAATCAGCTTCCCAAACCACACAGAAACTTTTTTGAAATGTAATACTTCACCTGAAACAATTTTGAAACCAAATCTCTGCCATGTTCTGCTAGACAATTCAGGTATCTTAATTATCTGTCAGCCTTTTGGAACTTAAGTGAATAGGTTCTTTAAACTACTAAATGCCTACTTCTAAACTCAAAATGCGGTTTATAAAGTTTGTCTCAAAGGAGTTTTAAAAGGGGAAACCATATATTTTTACTTAATAGTTTTTAAACAGTTCCTACTTATATACATACTTCATTTTGTAATTCTAATTCCCTCAAACAATGTTTTTTCTTATACCAAGCCTGGCTGACTCTCTGACATGTAGTGCAGATATTTCCACTTGGTATCTGCTGTGTTTGTCCTTCACTGGGGCTGCCAAATGCTGACTAAACAAATCATGTTAGTCAGCTCCCAGCGGAGTTCTCCTCTTGCGTTCAGACTGGAGAGCTATCGCCATCTTTCCATTATATTTAGTTAACATCTTTTGTGCTTTGTGTAACTGTAAACAGTATTTTATTTAGAATTTTGTAAACTTTATAAACTTTATAAATCATAAACAATGACATAATTTTAAACATACAGCTAATAACACATGAAAATAGAGTCAGGAAAAGAAAAAGCAAAAATATCTGTTTTTTGGAGTCATCATTTCTCTCTTTCTTCTTCTTCTTTTTATTCATTTGCAGGGTGAGAGTACAGATGGTTTCTAATGAAGCTCTCTCATGCAACTGGAAAATTCCTACAGCTGAAAGGCTGCTGTCTCAGCCACAGAGCTGACAAAGGTTTCCTTGCACTGAGAGAAAATGGGAATGTGAGGAAAGTCAAGGAAGAATGAAGCCCTACTTCTTTCCTGCTTGATATTATGCAGGTCTTAAAAAGATGTCATCAAAGAAAAATTTGGCAAGGACTTCTGGGTTCTGCTGTTGATGTAAATCTCAGGAGTTAGGCCTCAGACAGGACCTTAGTGTGATTTCACGAGTTCCTTCTTCTGATGAAATTCATTGCCACCTCTGGGGTGTCAGTCTCCGTGTGCCACACTTGGGACCCAAAGTTGAATTGGACATGGTCCCTGTCCTCAGAGAATCTTCATGCCCCCTTACTGAGGCCTGTGCAATCCACAGGCTTCAAATTAGGTGGAAGAAATTCACCTGGGAATGTTGGTTCTATGGAGAGTTGACTCATCCTAAAAGAATCACTACAGAGTATAAATCAGAATATGTATGAGCTGGCCCAACACCCCTAAAAACTCCTTCACTATTCATCAGCCAGGGCAATCCTCTCAACCTGGTCAGTATCCCCACTTCCACCATGAGTCCTCCCCAGCTCATTACATGTGTGTGCATATATATGTATACATATTTCTTCTAAATATATATATATATATATATTTATATATCTAAGTATACAGTTGACTCTTGAACAACACGGGTTTGAACTGCACAGGTCCACTTATACACAGTTGTTTCCCAGTAGATACTATAGTACTACACAATCCACAATTGGTTCAGTCCTTGTATGCGGATACCGGGAACCACGGCTACAACTATAAATTATACAGGAAGTTTCCACTCCTTGGAGGGTCGTTGCCCTTAACCCCCACGTTGTTTGAGGGTCAACTGTGTGTGTGTGTGTGTATATATATATATATATAATACACACCACGTATATATGTATGTTAAATAGTACATATATATTAGTGGGAAGAAATGTGTGTGTGTGTGTGTATATATGTATGTATATACGTGCATATATATACATTCTAAGTTAGTACTTGCTATGCATGGAAGATGCTAACATCTAAACGGCTTGTGCCCAGCATTGAGACAGATGTAGTTATCTCACCCAATATAGACTACATATCGATCTTATAAGACAGGTATTACTGTACTAATTTTTTCTGATGCAGAAACAGAAGCTGGCAGATGGTAAGTTGCTCAAGGTCACACTGCCAACAAGGGGTGAAGCCCAGATTCCAGCAGGCCTGCCTGATTTCACAGCCCTTCTAATTCAATGAACCTGATCTCATTTAAATGATATTAAAGTCTAACTTTGCCTCTTAGATCAGTAGCACTTTATTCTTTCTGTTTATTCCAAATGTCAACCACTTCTTTTTTTAAATTTTTATTTTATATTGGAGTATAGTTGATTACAATGTTGTGTTAGTTTCAAGTGTACAGCAAAGTTATTTAGTTATACATATATATATATATATCTGTTCTTTATCAGATTATTTTCCGATATGGGTTAATAACAGAATTTTGAGTAGAGTTTGCTGTACTATACAGTAGGTCCTTGTTTATTATCTATTTTATATATAGTAGTGTGTATATGTTAATCCTAAACTCCTAATTTACCCCTCCCCCCAACCTTTCCCCTTTGGTAACCATAAGTTTGTTTTCTAAGTCTGTGTGTCTGTTTCTGTTTTGTAAATAAATTCATTTGTATCATTTTTTTAGATTCCACATATAAGTGATGTCATATGATATTTGTCTTTCTCTGACTCACTTCACTTAGTATGATGATCTCTGAGTCTATCCATGTTGCTGCAAATGGCATTATTTCATTTTTTATGGCTGAGTACTATTCAATTGTACATATGTACCACATCTTCTTTATCCATTCCTCTGTCAATAGACATTCAGGTGGCTTCCACGTCTTGGCTATCATAAGTAGTACTGCAATGAACATTGGGGTACATGCATATTTTTGAAGTATGGTTTTCTCCGAATATATGCCCAGGAGTGGGATTGCTGGATCATATGGCAACTCTATTTTTTAGTTTTTTAAGGAACATCCATACTGTTCTCCATAGTGGCTGCACCAATTGACATTCCCACCAACAGTGTAGGAGGGTTTCCTTTCTCCACACCCTCTCCAGCATTTATTGTTTGTAGACTTTTTGATGATTGCCATTGTGACCAGTGTGAGGTGATACTTCTTTGTAGTTTCTATTTGCATTTCTCTAATAATTAGTGATGTTGAGCATCTTTTCATGTGCTTCTTAGACATCTGTATGTCTTCTTTGTAGAAATGTCTATTTAGATCTTTTGCCCATTTTTTGATTGGGTTGTTAGTTTTTTGATATTGAGCTGCATGAGCTGTTTATATTTTGGAAATAAATCCCTTGTTGGTCACATCATTTGCAAATATTTTCTCCCATTCTGTGGGTTGTCTTTTCATTTTGTTTATGGTTTCCTTTGTTGTGCAAAATCTTTTAAGTTTAATTAGGTACCATTTGTTTATTTTTTCTTTTTATTTCCATTACTCAAGGAGGTGGATCCAAAAAGATATTGCTGCAATTTATGTCAAAGAGTGTTCTGCCTATATTTTGCTCTAGTAGTTTTATAGTATCTGGTCTTTCATTTAGGTCTATAATACATTTTGAGCTTATTTTTGTGTATGGTATCAACCACTTCTTTACAGTCATCTAATCTACTTTTCCCAAACAATTTTTCTAGAAAATTTGGACACAATTTCTTCCACTTGGTTTCTTAACCATGGATGGAGCAGAAATTTTCTCAATTTGGGGAATAATCTGCTAGGATCTAAACACTTGACAGGTTGGTTATTTCATTGTGATCTCATTGAGGAAAAAGAAAGAAACCATAACATTTTTCCTTCTTTCCTTCTCTTCCCTTCCCTCCCTTCTTCTTTTCTTTCTTATTGTCTCCTTTCCTTTCTTCTATTTATTTCTAATTTAAAAGCACCATATATTAAGCCCAATGCACTCCTATCTTACTGAGAAGAAACATATATGAGCAGGTAATTATCAGGAAATATAATATGTACAATGATAGAAATATATTCAAAATATAGTTCCAGACCAGAAGAGGGTGTGATTAACTCTGTCCCGAAGAGGGTGATGCTGGGATATCTAAGTGTTGAAGAATGAATAGGCAAGAGAAAGGATATTTCAGGGACAGCACAGAGTATGAAAAGCCCAGGGGCATCTTTGTTGGGTACAGATTCCTATACCAGTGACTACTACATGCAATAATAAGAGGAATGGAGATGTAGAAAGGTCAGAGCTAAACAAGGATTGTATTGATATTGGCAAAGTGTGTGCTGTTTCCAAAAACAAGGGTCCTGCTGCTCTCAGCATTGTTATAGTGAAAGGTGAAGCAGCTGCAGGGATGGCTCCAAGCCAGTCCATGTTGATGGAATGACTTCTCTCTCCTGGAAATTAGGATACTAAATGTTTAATTTTTATGAGTATCATTTCTATTCATTATAAAACCATTTGACATGGTACAAATTAGGGCCAGGCTGTATTCAAAGCATTTATTTTCTCCCAAATATTTAGTGCAAGGAGAATGGGAGCTTCACGATGAGTCAGAATAATCCCTGATGATGGGGATGAGGCCTAGCTCCCCTGAAGCACATGGCTGCACAAGATCAGAGGTCTGTCAACAAGGAGAGAGGAGGAAATGGCTGTTGTGCAGGCATTCAACAATGTCCACTACAGAGTGAATAAGATTATGAAGATACTATCAGGTTAACATTTGCAGTTAGTACAAATGAGGTACCTGTGTTCTAATGAAGACAGAGCATTGCATATTTTCTCTCTTCTTTAGCACCATGCAGGTCATTATAGGTCACATGTAATGCTTTGCAGAGGACTTTTTATTGGTTTTCACTTTGTTTTACTATATCTTTATCTATAATTTTCAAAACAGTACTTTATAAATATTAGTGCTTTTAAATTTCTATTTGTCATCTGCAAGATGCAGGAGATGTAAATTTGCCTCAATTTATTTAATATCTGAATATCTGCAGGAAGGAAAAAATTTGTTTTTTGGTGTAGGTAGTCATTTCTTTAATCAAAAATGTTAAATAAAACTGTTTCTTTTGGAACAAAATATTAGAAGCCACCAGGGTTCCTGGAGGACTTCAGATAGAGCCACCTATTCAGTTTGGATCGCCTGCTCATCTCTGGACTATTATGTGAGAAAGAAAGAAATTTCTATCTTCTTTGAGGGACTATATTTTAGAGTCTATTTATTACAATAGCCTGACTTAGCAGACTTGTTGCTTTTTTGGAAGGGGGGGGCAAATCTTCCAATTTTGTCATAAGAAACTACAATTTAGAATTTTGGACAAAATCTACAAGTCTTTTAAAAGAAAGGTTGATTGTTAACTCAATATTATTTGAAGCTCTGTTTAGCCCAAAACTACATGTCAGTGGATTACCACTGCCTGTTTTGGCATTGACTCTTGTCTCTGAGATTTCTTGGCTGTATGACTAGATGCTTCTATGTTTGTGCGTTATGTTTTCCCTCTACCACAGGCACCACAAAATTTGCAGGGAGGCAGAGAGAGAATCCCTGGCTGACCTTTGAAAGGAGGGGTGAAATGTAGGTTGTGGACTCTCTATGTCACTTAATTGGTATTTTATAAAGAGACTAATTTATCAGATGAAAGTACTACAGAGCATCCAGCTCCTCAACTCAAGGGTGTAGTAGATCATGGCAGATAGAAAGATATCCTACAGATAGAGGAATGCTGAGTGGATTAGATGAGTTAATATGTATAAGGACTTAGTACTGGCAAACAGTAAATGCACATTTAAGGTTGGATATTAGGACCGTGCAGCTTGCCCAAGGTCACAACTAGTAAGTGGAGGAGTAGATGAACCTCCTACACTGAACTTCCATGTTTCAGTTTGTTTACACATTTTTGTCTGCCTTTTTGCTCTGCACCTTTGAGATTTCCTTTATTTTTACCTTCTATTCAACTAATTCTATATTTAATCATGTTTATTACTCAAGTGAGTTTTTAGTAATTAAAAAAAATTTGGCAATCATATTTTTAATTTCAAATAATTTTTATATTGCCCTAATAGCTCATTTTTTTCATGGTGATCTATTCTTGTATTATGGATGTAATATCCTTTTTCTCTCTGAGGACACTAAAAAAAATTATTTTTTTAAAGTTCTCTGGTTTTCTGCAATATTTCTATTTTTTCCAGAGTCATCTGTTCTGTTTGCTTAACCCTTTGCTTAATCCTTGTCCTTTTCCTTTCTTCTACTGGTTTTTCTCAAATATCTGATGATGCTGCATTGGCCCTTCATATTTATGAGTAAAAATTTAGGTCACTGTTTTGGGAGTTAGCATCGCTGTCCTCTGCAGTTGCGTGGGTCTTTTCCCCCAGCAGGTCTTCTCCTGAGGGCTGACTGCATACTTTGTGTCAGTGCGCTGGTTGTGTTGACAGACTTCACTTTGGGGTTCATGGATACAGAGCAGACAGGCAGCCTGAAGACATCCTCCCATTGCTGCAAAGGAGGAGTGACTGCAAAGAAGTGGAAGCCTTTAGTGTATTTCTTTCCTGAACAGATCTACTTTCCTCTCCAGTCTCTCTCCATATCTTTTTCCAGCCAGGAGGTGAGAGAGGGTGGTCCTAGGGCATTTCCAGCTCTCCTTCTCTTTCTGGTCCCAGTTTAAAAGGCTTTTCCAGGCAGATAACTCACATTCTTAAAGGACAACTGTGTAGGCATAGAGGGAACTTTCCTCAACATAATAAAGGCCATATATGACAAACCCACAGCCAGCATCGTCCTCAATGGTGAAAAACTGAAACCATTTCCACTAAGATCAGGAACAAGGCAAGGTTGCCCACTCTCACCACTCTTATTCAACATAGTTTTGGAAGTTTTAGCCACAGCAATCAGAGAAGAAAAGGAAATAAAAGGAATCCAAATCGGAAAAGAAGAAGTAAAGCTGTCACTGTTTGCAGATGACATGATACTATACAAAGAGAATCCTAAAGATGCTACCAGAAAACTACTAGAGCTAATCAATGAATTTGGTAAAGTAGCAGGATACAAAATTAATGCACAGAAATCTCTTGCATTCCTATATACTAATGATGAAAAATCTGAAAGTGAAATCAAGGAAACACTCCCATTTACCACTGCAACAAAAAGAATAAAATATCTAGGAATATCTAAGGAGACAAAAGACCTGTATGCAGAAAATTATAAGACACTGATGAAAGAAATTAAAGATGATACAAATAGATGGAGAGATGTACCATGTTCTTGGATTGGAAGAATCAACATTGTGAAAATGACTCTACTACCCAAAGCAATCTACAGATTCAATGCAATCCCTATCAAACTACCACCGGCATTTTTCACAGGACTAGAACAAACAATTTCACAATTTATATGGAAACACAAAACACCCCGAATAGCCAAAGCAATCTTGAGAACGAAAAATGGAGTTGGAGGAATCAGGCTCCCTGACTTCAGACTATACTACAAAGCTACAGTAATCAAGACAGTGTGGTACTGGCACAAAAACAGAAAGATAGATCAATGGAACAGGATAGAAAGCCCAGAGATAAACCCATGCACATATGGTCAACTTATCTTTGATAAAGGAGGCAGGAATGTACAGTGGAGAAAGGACAGTCTCTTCAATAGTGGTGCTGGGGAAACTGGATAGGGACATGTAAAAGTATGAGATTAGATCACTCCCTAACACCATACACAAAAATAAGCTCAAAATGGATTAAAGACCTAAATGTAAGGCCAGAAACTATCAAACTCTTAGAGGAAAACATAGGCAGAACACTCTATGACACAAATCACAGCAAGATCCTTTTGGACCCACCTCCTAGAGAAATGGAAATAAAAACAAAAATAAACAAATGGGACCTAATGAAACTTCAAAGCTTTTGTACAGCAAAGGAAACCATAAACAAGACGAAAAGACAACCCTCAGAATGGGAGAAAATATTTGCAAATGAAGCAACTGACAAAGGATTAATCTCCAAAATTTACAAGCAGCTCATGCACCTCAGTAACAGAAAAACAAAAAACCCAATCCAAAAATGGGCAGAAGATCTAAATAGACATTTCTCCAAAGAAGATATACAGATTGCCAACAAACACATGAAAGGATGCTCAACATCTTTACTCATTAGAGAAATGCAAATCAAAACTACAATGAGATATCATCTCACATCAGTCAGAATGGCCATCATCAAAAAATCTAGAAACAATAAATGCTGGAGAGGGTGTGGAGTAAAGGGAACACTCTTGCACTGCTGGTGGGAATGTGAATTGGTACAGCCACTATGGAGAACAGTATGGAGGTTCCTTAAAAAACTACAAATAGAACGACCATATGACCCAGCAATCCCACTGCTGGGCATATACCCTGAAAACCATAATTCAAAAAGAGTCATGTACCAAAATGTTCATTGCAGCTCTATTTACAATAGCCAGGAGATGGAAGCAACCTAAGTGTCCATCATTGGATGAATGGATAGAGAAGATGTGGCACATACATACAATGGAATATTACTCAGCCATAAAAAGAAACAAAATTGAGTTATTTGTAGTGAGGGGGTTGGACCTAGAGTCTGTCATACAGAGTGAAGTAAGTCAGAAAGAGAAAGACAAATACTGTATGCTAACACATATATATGGAATCTAAGAAAAAAAAATGTCATGAAGAACCTAGGGGTAAGATGGGAATAAAGACACAGACCTACTTGAGAATGGACTTGAGGATATGGGGAGGGGGAAGGGTAAGCTGTGACAAAGTGAGAGAGTGGCATGGACATATATACACTACCAAATGTAAAATAGATAGCTAGTGGGAAGCAGCCGCATAGCACAGGGAGATCAGCTCCGTGTTTTGTGACCACCTAGAGGGGTGGGATAGGGAGGGTGGGAGGGAGGGAGACGCAAGAGGGAAGAGATATGGGGACATATGTATATGTATAACTGATTCACTTTTTTATAAAGCATAAATTAACACACCATTGTAAAGCAATTATACTCCAATAAAGATATTAAAAAAAAAAAGGACAACTGTCAGCATTTATCCCGTGGCTAAATGTAACCTATATTTATTGACCCCAAGCTTCCTCTCTATCATGCTTTACTCCACTTTTATTGTTTAGATTCCTTTTCTTTTTTATCTTCTTGTGAGTCCTCATAGTTTCTTGTCCAATTATGGCAGATACATGAAAATAACTTTCTAATGTATAACGTCTATATTTTAAACATCTATGTTTAAAATTTTTCTCTTTGTACAACTATTTAATCATTTGAATGGATTTGGAAGTGTGTGCTTGGCCTGTTATTTCGATTAGTCTTTCCTACAAGTAATTTTAAAATATCTGTTCTCTATTGCCTTCTTAAAGTTTCTATTTAGGATTGACTGTCTACACAGGTTTACTTCAAAAAGGTGATAGTGAAGAAGTATGTTTGCTGATGTAACTGATATGTGTAACATACAGAAAAACGTGCTAGTAGTTTCACCTAATTGTGCCAATAACATGTAAATCCAGGTTTCGGAGTTCCTGGGAGAGCTTCAAGCTCCCATTAAATCGAGAAATAATCAAATGATCAGATGTGGAAGGCTGATTCTTGATTTACCTTCTACCACTCTCATATGGTTACCCCACTGGATCTCTGAGACAATGAGAGGGATCCTACATTCTGATCCTTCCATCTTCTTCAAGCCCAGCCACTCTGGGTCCTCACTGAGAAATTAGGGAGTCGTTTCAATGGCCCTGGTACTGACACAAATGTTCAGGAAGCCCCGAAACTGTTCTAGGATTTCCCACTTGCAGCTCACTAGATGCTGTTGTTATTTAAAGCTGAAGATCAATGTCTGAGCTACAACAACTGATTCTCACATTACAGTTGTGAATGCCAGGGGGATAAGGGGCATGCGTGTGTGTGTGTGTGTGTGTGTGTGTGTGTGCGCGCGCGCGCGCGCATGCACTCATAGACCTGTCTGTTGGGAGGCAAGAAGTGTTTGTAGTTCTACTGTAAGAAGTTAGTTAATATTCATTGAATATTGTGGGCAGGCCTCTGAAGTCATGTATGTGGGAATACAAAGAGCTCGTAGATATTTTTTCCTCAATGCCTCATTGAGGAGCTGAATTTGGATGAAAACTCTCTTCCATCTTTGCAAATACAATCTGTTATGGACTGAATATTTGTGTTCTCCCAAATTCATATGTTGTAATCCCCCCAATGTGATGCTGATAGGAAGTAGGCCCTGTGGGGAGCGATTAGGTCATGAGGGAGCCCTCATGAATGGGATTAGTGCCCTTATAAAAGAGACCCCAGACAGCTCCCTCACCCTCTTTCCACTGTGTGAGGACAGTGAGAAGTCAGCAGTCTGCAACCCGGAAGAGGACTCTCACAAGAACCTATCATGCTAGGACCCTGATCTCGGACGTCTACCTTCCAGAACTGTGACAAGAGATTTCTGTTGTGTATAAGCCACTAGTCTATGATATTTTGTATAGCAGCCCAAACTAAGACAAAACCTAATTGTATTTTTAGAAATAGAAATAAGAAAATAAGAAAAATGGTATAGAAGAGAACATCTGTACAGTTGAGAAGTAATGAGTAAAATGACTGTTTGGTTCTCTTTAAATGACAGTGTCATTTTCACATACGTCCAGCCTTCTTTCTCTGCCACAGAGGTTTCTGAATTTGATGATTATGGCCCAGATATTTAAGAATGTACCCCAGTGTGTTTTCCTTTGTTTGTTTATAAATTGTATTCTTGTACTACTATATGAATACATTATAAATATTAACATTTCCTATATTTGTATATGTTTTATAATATGTGGAGTAAAAAATGGGAAATTTGAAGAGTTTCTCTCCACATCCTAATAAATTTAGCACATTGCCTATTTCTTGTACCCTTTCAATTAGATTCACTGAGTAATTATAAAACTTTTTATAGTGGAAATGTTAAAAAAAAAAAGTAGACATGAAAGTACAATAAATCCCATGTACCCATCTCTTAGTTTTAATAATTATCAATTTATGACCGATGTTATTTCATCTATACTCCCATATCTCTCACTTAAATTATTTTTGAAACAAATCTCAGATATAGAATTAAATTAATTAATTATATATTATATTCCACCTAGCTAACATAAAAGAAATGAGTGAAAGAAGAAATAGAGAAAGAAAAAAAGAGAGAAAATGAATAAATGAAGGAAGGAGGGAGGGAGAGGATGAGGAACATAGTTTAGTTATTATTTTATTCTTATAAACGTAAATTCAAATGAAGTAACAAGAGTTTGATCTGGTGCAAGTTAGTTTGCTTTATTTTGGAAATGATCCCAGTTAATGAGTATTTACCTTCAACGATTTCAGTTCTTCTGCAAACCTGCTGACCCTGATTCCTGGGTACTTCAAACACTTTTAGATGGAATTCAGACTCTGCAGGAACATTTGCTCTTACCCAGATGGTGGACATTATGGAACCAGAACCACTGTACTCTGTGTTTCCTTGCCACTTAAAACAAATGAACGAACAAATTAAAACTCGGTATTTTTCTGATCTTTGGTTTTATTTTGTTGTGTTTTCACTTTGGATAAAAGACTTCAATAAATATAGGGAAATGTAAAGCTACAGAGATTAAATATCAGCACATAGCAATGATCAAATCACACCCATAATCAGGTAACTTTCCTACAATCTCACATACAGATAATCATTTCAAAGCTCACAAATATAAGACCCCATTCTTGTGGGTGTTGGATGAAAAAACATGGGTTTATCCTGAGGCCAAGGTTATTTTACTAATTGACCTTGGACTCTGCTGACCTCCAGAGGGAGCCCTATGGCAGCCAAATCTGAGGCTGCTGTGAAAGATCTAAAATTAGTTTGAACTGCCAAGGCAATATTCATGGAGTGTGGCAATATTTCTGATAACCAAAACTCAAATGTTGGCATTCAATGGTAGCAACTTCAGAATGGTGAGCAACTTTGATAAATAAGCAATTTGGTGCTATGCCAGTGTAGCCTCCTGAATCTATTGACAGGAGTAAGTATTCAAGCAAAACAATCTCTAATACAACCATCTGCATCTCTTTTGTTTCTACAAATAGCAATCATGGGAGTCCAGCTAACTGTACTATTTGGGAAATTCTTTGAGTTAATAACAAACATACAGTAACTTAGAGTAACACAACTCTGAACAGTTTCAAAAGCCTGCCTTGATGGTACTTTGTGATATACATGTTACATGAGTCATTGTGAGATTTTGAAACTCAACATTCTCATCTATAATGTCTTTGGTGGAAGGAAGAGGATTTCAAAAAAAAAAAATCTACCACTGGCTGATACAGAGGAGCAAGGGATCTGTTATTTAAAATCAATAGAAAATCTCAAGTCTTAACACTAGTTCACCAGTCTTGAACTGCAGTAACCATTTAATAATTCCTGCAGTGCTTTGGGCTCAGCCCAGGGCCTCATAGTTTTGTGTTTGGATTCTATTAAGGGTCTTTTATCTTATGCTCTAGGAATGAGAGTGATGAATGCAATACTACTGCTTTGTATATATAATACTTGTCACTCAAAACAGTCTTAAGACCCCCAAGAGTAGGTAAACTTGTCAACTAGGTATTATACATACTTTTGAAACAAGGCAAGTTATTATTAAACAAGTAACTCACTTATGAACTAATGTACAATGCATGTGTAACGTACAATACTTTTTAAACATGGTTCAATTGAACAAAGAAAATTCTCCTATAAACTGAGAACCATTTAGATTATAAAACTGATATCCTATGATTAGAATTCATAGCTTTCTGAGAATTCTAATAATCAAATATCAATTTTTCCAGCATCACTCCAAAAGCACCAGCTGATAAGATCAACTGTTTACCTGTGACATGCCATTCTACTCTACTCTTGTGGGAGTACAAAGACACAGGTTAAGCAGAAAGGATATGGGAGGGAAGGAAGAACTTAGACCAAGGAAACTGGTGGCATTGTTTTGGCATCAGAGAGAGCTGATAAGGGAAAAAGCTTGGCTTTCAGAGGATTCTAACTCATTTTTTTTTTTTTTGCGGTACACGGGCCTCTCACTGCTGTGGCCTCTCCCATTGTGGAGCACAGGCTCTGGACGTGCAGGCTCAGCAGCTATGGCTCACGGGCCCAGCCACTCCGCGGCATGTGGGATCTTCCCGGACCAGGGCACGAACCCGTGTCCCCTGTATCGGCAGACGGACTCTCAACCACTGCGCCACCAGGGAAGCCCCTAACTCATTTTTAAACAAACTGCAAGCAAAGATATTATTCACCTGTTTCTTGACCCAGGCAGACTTCACCTTTTGTATTCTGACTTTTTGCTTTTATTTACAAGCAAAAAACAAAGTATAACATGCCCATTGTGTACTACTAACTTGGTGGTGTGTCTGAAAAGCAACGGCTATGGCTTATTATAGCTGATACTTACTGCGGTTGATACATCTGATGTTATTTCACATATAGTACTCCTGTAACATACTGCTTTCAGCTACACTGGCTTGTTTCCAATAGAAACTGGTGAGTCAAAACAGAGAGTCCTCTGAGAGCAGAAGTGTAACTGAACATGCTGTATAAGAGCCTGCTCTTGACTCAGTCACAGGGTCACTGCCCAGGGCTCACTCAATGATACACAACAGTGGGACATAGAGGAACTAGGCAGCAACTTTCCCCGGTACTGTCCCTATACTCTTAGGTCGTGGACTGGAAACTACTATGTTTAGGGAGTGTTTGTTTGGTTTCATCAGTCCTCAGGAAAGATATAATGAATGAAGTAGTGGCACAAACCAGAGCTGTTTAAGCAGGTTAGGCTTGCTTACTTTGATAACAGGACTTTATACCGATGCCATCTAAAAAAAGCCAAACTCTGAGAAACAGAGTAGAGTGGTGGTTGCCAGGGGTTGTCGAGTATTATTGGTCAAGGAGTACAAACTTCCAGTTATAAGATTAACAAGTTGGAGGATCTAATGTACAGCACAGTGACTATAGCTAATAATGCTGTATCATATACTTGAATATTGCTAAGACAGAGTAAATCTTAAAAGTTCCCACCACAAAAAAGAAATGGTAACTGTGTGACAAGATGGCGATGGTAGCTAATGCTGTGGTGATAATCATTTTGCAATATAAAAAATGCGTCAAACCAACATGTGTACCACCTTAAACTTACACAGTGCTATGTGTCAACTGCATCTCAATAATGCTGGCATTGGGGGGTGGGAGTTACGTAAAAAAAATACATATATAGATTTTTACTATATATATACCCCATACCCCAGACTCTGAAATTGGGGCTCAAAACTCTCAAACTTTACCACATTCCCTGGGTAATTATGGTAGTCAGCCAAGTTTGAGACTTGAAGGCCTAGATTTTCAAATACACTCCCAAATTCTACTCAGATTCTCAGTTTAAAATCTATTTTTTCTTCTCAGGCTTTAGTCAAAGACAAAACAGGATATCTCTTCCCTTTCCAGGCCTTCATATCCACAGAGCGAGTGTTGAATACTTTCTTGCATTGCTTACTAAACATTTGTTTCATTTGACAAATGAAGACACAAACCCAGAGATGTTAAGTTCCTAGTTCAAGGTTACACAGTACACTAGTGGGAGTGCTGAGGTTAGAAAGCTGGCTCTATGGTCAGCTGACCATTCCTTTCCTTCTCTTTTCTCCCAGCTTTACATTCATTTGTGAGTAAGAAAAATGGAGGCATATAGGGGACTTTTTGAAACACTAGACCCTGCATTAGGATAAATGTAGACGCTAATTTCCAAGCAACATTTCCTCTCAGAGAGAAACCTACAGAATAAAAAAGACTTAAAGAGACATAGTGGGCTTCCCTGGTGGCTCAGTGGTTGAGAATCTGCCTGCTAATGCAGGGGACACGGTCTGGGAGCCCTGGTCTGGGAAGATCCCACATGCCGTGGAGCAACTAGGCCCGTGAGCCACAACTACTGAGCTTGTGCGTCTGGAGCCTGTGCTCCACAACAAGAGAGGCCGCGATAGTGAGAGGCCCGCGCACCGCGATGAAGAGTGGCCCCCCCTTGCCGCAACTAGAGAAAGCCCTCGCACAGAAACGAAGACCCAGCATAGTCAAAAACAAACAAACAAACAAACAAACAAACAAATAAATAAAAGATTACTATTTTAAAAAAAGAGAGATATAGCAACCAAATACAATGTGTGGACTTTTGGGTCCCAATTTGAGCAAAATACCACCTGGATATTTAATCACATTAAGTAATAATGCTTAATTGTTAAAAAGGTGACACTTTTATTATGGTTCTATTTTTCAAAGTCCTTGCATTTTAGAAATACAAATTGAAATATTTATGAACGCATTTATGTCTGGGATGCTTCAAATCCAGTGGTGGAGTGAGGGGGAAATGTGGTTGTGATGAAACACACATTAGAAACAAGGTTATCCATGAGCTAATAATGACTGACTCCAAGTGATGGGTGCATAGGGCTTATTATGCTATTCTCTCTTCTTATATATATATATATATTTTTTTCTCATTGTAAAACACTTTTTAAAACATTCATTTCTCTCAAGGCCTGGCTTACAGTTTTGTGGGTTATTTGATTTACCTACATGATAATACGTTTAGTGAGGTCCACAACTAGATAGAATATATATATTTTTAATATAGAGCACAATTATTTTATTTCACTAATGAATCAGAAGACATTTTTGATATTATAATAAGCGTTCCAATGCAAACAAACCCAATAAGTTACATGAATCCTTTTTAATGTTGTTAGATTCTGTGATACCAACAAATGTGGGGAACACATAGTGTTGGTGCCCTCTTTCACTCTTACTTAATGCCAACATAAGCATCTTCTTTTTTCTTTTATATTTAAAATGTCTTTTACATTTTTAAAATTTTTTAATTTTTAACACCTTTATTGGAGTATAATTGCTTTAGATAGCATATTGATAGCTTTATGTAATTCAGCAAGAAAATACCTCAGCCTCCTACCATGACCATTGTGAAGCAGAAGATAAATACCAGCCATTTAAAGCAGAAACTATAGTTCTCTAGTAACAGGAATCTCTTTCAATGTAGCCAAACACTTCTATAACCTGTTACACTCTGAGGGACCTAAAAAACTGCAATAGGTAAACTATTTACTAAAATAGTAAAAGCAGTTTGACAAAAATCATAAGAATTATGAAACAGCAGTTACATTCCATAAGAGTTTTCATAGCTCAGAGTATGCTTGGGGAACTGTTAATTGCCTCAAAGTGAAATGAGGGTGCCCACCAGGATCCGGCTAGGAGGTAAATTTCTAGTTAGGGTGTCAAGCTTAGCACCAGTTTCCGAATGTGCACAGGAAACTGCAGGTTCCAGATTTTGAGGCTAAACAGCTCTGCCTTTCTCCTTGTCCTTGCCCACCACGTCATCTCTGAATCTACAAGAGCTGTGAATCTTGAAGGGTAGGATCTACCAGCATTCATTACAACTTCAGAGGTAGCAGGTTCCTAAGTTCAATGAAAGGTGTTTGGGGTTTGTCTTTAAGCAGGAATGAAATACGTTATTATTTCAATGAAATAGAAACGATTTTCAGTATTTCAATGAAGTATGCTATTTCAGCACAAGAAAACACTGGAAATAGCTTTGTCTTATGACCTAGAAGTAGTAAAAGATAATCTAAGGGGAAACAGATATAGATCTCTGGAAAGATAATGTTTTGTGTTTTTATTTTTCTTCCAGAGCTCCAAATAATTGCCTTGACAGCAGTCTGCTCTAAAACGGCCCCCTTCTGAAGACTCAAAGGTGTTTACAGAAACTGAAAGTTCCAGCAGTAGATTTCCATGAGCTCATTAGCAGTTCCTTTAGATGTCGGGTATACACGTCAATATCCATGCGGTATAAACCCCTGCTGTGAGCTTTCGTTTTAATTACAAACAAAGTAGCAGAAATCAGATATGTGATGACTGCAACGTTGGGGCATCTTTTTACAATCCCTGCTTTGGTCACTATTATTCAAAGCAACTCCAACGCCATTTCTTGCCTGCCTCTATATGCTAATCAGCCTAGCCCACTCGGCTCCTCCCCCTTCCAGCCTCCTTTAAGAACCGTTCACTTTCAGCTGTCACGGAGGGTAACTCAGACCAGGCTTAGAAATCACTTGATTTAACTCAGCAGCGCTTTTTTTTTTTCCTTTGTGTATGTATTACTCTAGCAGTCGTCTCTAAATACTCGGGACATTAGACTTCACGTCAGCAGAAGGAGTCGATCATTGCAAAACTGTAATCTGTTAGAAATACTTTACTGGATTTTACACTATAAGGGGGGAAGTTTCAATGTGCTTTGTGTTTGTATCCAAATGAATTGGCATTTATATGTAGGAGAAGCTACAAGTTAGTAAATACTTATTTCAAGAATCATGACTAGGAAACACTTGGAAGTTTATTAGAGAAGTAAATGTTTTTCCACGCAAGGACAGGATCTGCCTGTACCTCTGTGGTTCCGGGTATCGTGTGAAGACCATTCTAGGTGACTGGCCAAGGGAAGGAATACCCTACTGATACTGGAGCCACAGCCGTACTGCGAGTACCATGTCTACCATACAAAGAAAGGGCAGCAGCCACCTGTTCAACAGTTTGCACACCTGTAGACTGAAGATTCCAGAGGACCAGCAACATCAAGGTGAGTCAGTCAGGCTAATGGGTTGTGTGTTCTGTGACCTCCTATCCATTTGCATTTCCGGAAGGATGGTGGGCTGGGGAATCTCTGCTGTGAAATGCTTTGCAATCTTTCATTTTTAAACTCTGAGAATAGACATAATAGTGCTGTATAAGGGTGAGTTAACTTGCATTCACTATTGGTTTTTAAAGAACTATAGAAGACTATTGAGAATGCATATTCCTTGGAGTTGTCATTCTGAAACTTATGTGCTTACACTTCCAACCACTGTCATTTTTCCACAGTACTCTGGATTTTGTGTAATTCAAAACACCGATCTAGGCAAGGCTGAGTCTGCTACAGGGGAAATTTGCTGAGAGTGGCTTTAAGTTAGTCTGCAACGTTCTCCCTTGTCCTACCACTAATGGTATCATCTTGGACTTAAAGTTTAAGCCTAAATTTGTCTGGATCTCTGGCTCATTCATTTGTGGTAGAAATAAATATATTCTTGGCTCTTTCTCTTTTATGGTTCTGGAACAGATGGAGACAGACAAGGAGAAGTGTCACATTTCACATGATGGGCACTCATTCAGACTGAACTATCTACCTTGCAGCCATTTTCACCATCAGTCTTAAAATTTCAAATCCACTACTCAGCCAGCTGCATCAATTAGCGGCAGATGGTTGACATGAATAGACAGGATGGTCCCTCCAATCCACTCTGTCAGGGACACCAAGGACACTTGTAGAAAAGGCTGGGTGTCAGGGATGACATCACCCCCAAGAGGTTAAGGATTTAGCCCAGACATTTCTAACTTCTCCTCAATACCCTCAATAGACAGATGGATCTGTCTATGTATGGATCTAGACTACAAGCTCTTTATTTTTCCATAGACACAGCTTTAGATTTCAGTGGCATGAAGAGTGTTGGCTGAAGGGCTGAAACCTCCCATTTCCAAGGTGGCATCTGTGTGCTAACATTTGTGTGAATGTGTCAGGCCACCTCCCTGCTTCAGTTCCTGGACTTCATGCTGTACAAGGCTTAGCAGAGTGTGGGTATAAAATACTTCCTATTAAGTGAAAACAGCAAAAACTACTAAGACCCTTTTGTACCATCAGGGCTCATATAAATTATTTTGAACTAACTGCCTAAGAATGTAAAGTCCTAGAATGTGCCAGGGTTTAATCACAGCACTGTCAAATGTACTTGCTTCTCTATTAATAGACAATCTAATTCATCATAGGTTTTTCTGTTTGCTGTTCATTTTGTTTGAAATGTTTAAAGCTACCTTCCCTCTCCCACAATTGTTGATGTAATATTTATTATAGTAACCTTGCTAGGGGAAGCATAAAGGAGATGGTAAAAATCACCTGTAAAAATCACCACCCAAAGATAGTTGCTATTAACATCTTAATGTATAGCCTTCTAGCCTTTTCTTATATGCACATGTACAAATTATTCTTTTGCTTGATTTTTTAAAGTAAATATAGACTTATTTTGTACATAGAGTTTGCAAACTGCTTTTTAACTCAACAATAGATTATGAACAAATTCCCTTGTCATTATATATTCTTCTACAAACTTATTTTTAACAGTTGTATACTATTCCTTCATATGGATGTAGCAAAATTCTTTTAGGCAATTTACTGTGGCTGGACATTTCATTGATTTCTAACTTTTCACTATTACAAGCAACACTGTGTTTAACATACACTAATGGATAAATCATTGCCGAGATAAGATTATTTTCTTGGAATACATTCTTAGAGGTAGAATTGTGGAGTCAAAGGATATGCATGTTTTTAAAGATTTTTCAGGGTGGGGGAGGCAGATGGTCCTCTAATCAGCAGTGTAGAGATATAGAGTCTCAGTAATACTGGGTATTATTTTAAAATTGTTTTTTTTCCAATTTTATAAGTGGAAAATAGTATCCCACTGTTGCTTTAATTTAAGGCAGGCCGTGTTGATGGTCTCTGCCTTACTGGCCATATCCAGAACAGCCTGGAAATTGTGATGACATATTTCCCAAAATATCAACAAGATTAGAAGTCTGGTCTCCTCTTGCAGACCAAAGCTTTTGCCTAGAATGTTTTGAAAGCAACCATATTCTTCCACAACTGAGTCTCAAAATATCTGCCCACATAAACCACAATCCATAAAGTTGTGAAGCATGCTAATGCAATCCAGACTGGCCACTGACTGCTACAAGAGATGTCATCTAGAGATCTGATTTGACAAGTGACACTGGGCAGTGTTTGCATTCCAGTTACTGTCCTAGAGTTTAAAAGTATTCATTCAGTGCAATGGTTCTGACTTTTCCACCAAGCTATATTTGTACCTTGTTATTATGCAAAGTTCAGCAAAGGTCCAAGGAAGCAAAGCCATTTGTTTCAGAGAGTGAGGGCTGGCTGTGGATTTATTCACTGAGGTACTCTGAGTTTGTGGCTTTGGCCTACCACCAGCCAGACTAAGATTCCAGCATACAGGTCAGGATTAGTTGACATTTAACTCTTCTGAGGCATAACCAGGTTCAACACATGCGTACTTCCCAGTCCTCCATGCTAGATGTTAATGTGCTTTATGTTAAGTCTGAGGTATTTAACCCTTTCCACCTGGTCACTCACAAAATGTGCTTTTTGCATGACCACATAGATAAAAGTCACTTATTCTTCAGCAATTAGCTGGACAATGACTATGCAAAACACTGTGCCAGATGCTGGGTATGTATGCTGAGCTAAGTCAGCTAAGCCGCATGCTGTCCTGTCCACATAGATTTTACACTCTATGGCAACAGGTGCTATACTAGTCCAGAACAGAAGTCCAGAAGGCTAATCTTTCTACGGTTGCTTCTTCTGTGATATTTCAAATTCATTTGTCTATAACATTGATCTGAGACCACATTTGTAGACATTAATTTATGTCTATAAATACTCAGCACAAATTTCAGTACACATTACATGTACTAGGCAGATTTAACGATCCTTACATTTTACAGTGCTTTGAAGTTCACAAAGTAGTTTCACAGACATTATCTTATTTACTTATACAGATGTGTATACATATATACATGCATGTATACATGTATGTAATGTGTGTCTACATACATGTAGGTCTGTATGTTTGTGTGTACACATGTATGTATACATCCTATTGTTCTCTTTCTCTGCAGAAACTTGATTAATACACTACTTCACCTGGTTGTTATGAGAATTAAATAAGATAATGTATGTGAGACTACTTTGTTAACCTCAAAACATGTACATATATACATACTCTATATGTATATACATGTGTGTGTATATTGAAATATACAGATACATATAGATAATGATATAGAGAGAGGGAGAGAGGTTATTTTAAGGGACTGATCACATGATTATGCAAGCTAGCAAGTCCAAAGTCTGTTGTGTGGGCCAGCAGGTTGGAGACCCACATGAAGATCCTACCGATGTTGCAGTTGAAGTCCAAAGGTTGTCTGCTGGCAGAATTCCGTCTTCCTCAGGAGAGGTCAAACTTTTGTTCTAGTCAGGCTTTCAACTGACTGGATGAAGCCCACCAACATTATGGAGGGCAATCTACTTTACACAAAGTTCACCAATTTAATGTAAATCTCACTCAAAACACTCTCACAGAAACATCCAGAATAATGTGTGACCAAATATCTGGCGCTGTGGTGCAGCCAAGTTGACACATAAAATTAACTATTACAGGTAAGCATCATTAGCCTCATTTTTAAAAATGTGGACACTAGGAATCTTCAAGGTCAAGTGATTTTTCCAAGGTTACATAGTTATTAAAATCTACATTCAAGGCACTTTCTGTTATATATAGCTGTCTCATAAAATCCATGATTCTTAGTGTTACCATGATTAATTTTCTTCATTGGTCCATATTAGAAAACCTCTGCAGACCCAAGATGCATTGGGATTCCTCTTGATTTTCTTTGTGTGCTCTGACACCAATTTTTTTTTTTTTGTGGTACGCGGGCCTCTCACTGCTGTGGCCTCTCCCATTGTGGAGCACAGGCTCTGGACGTGCAGGCTCAGCGACCATGGTTCACGGGCCTAGCCACTCTGCGGCATGTGGGATCCTCCCGGACCAGGGCACGAACTCGTGTCCCCTGCATCGGCGGGTGGACTCTCAACCACTGTGCCACCAGGGAAGCCCCTGACACCAATTTTTTGACACCACTGGGTGTCGTACAATTCAATTCAATTCTAACACTACTTAAGAGTTAGCAAAGACCCCAAAAGTTAAGGGCTCAGTCTCACAAGACCGCCCCCCTTCAAATGCCAGTTACAACTTTCAGGTGTCTCCAAGATACCTACATTTCTGCCTGGACAACTACAAATTCAAGGCTTCTCACAACCCTCTCAGGTTTTAAAATTTGCTAGAACAATTCATAGAACTCAAGGAAGCTCACAATTGCCATTTTATTATAAAAGATGCCATTTTATTATAAAGGATACAAATGAACAGTCAGATGAAGGAATACATAGGGCAAGGTCTAGGCAAGTCCTGAGCACAGGAGCTTCTGTCCCCGTGGAGTCTGGGTGCACCACTCTCCCAGTACATCAATGAGCTCACCGACCAGGAAGCTCCATTGAGCTTGGTGTCTGGAGTTTTTATATGGGATTTCATTTTGTGGGTATGACTGATTAAATTGTTGACCATTATTAAACTCAATCTCCAGAAGACCTACATGCACTTCTGTTTTTCTTTCACCAAAAGGGAGCTTCAAAGAGATAGTTTTGTTCTATTTGCAAAGCATTTAAAGTCACAGATTGGTAGAAACAAATGTAGATCATTTAAAAATTATTAAAAAGGGGAGAACTCATATTCTACTCATTTATCATGTTCAACCTCACACCCAGGACAGGAATCCTTTCCATAATAAGCCTTCCTAATGGATGGCACATATGTGAGGATTTGGAAAATTAATGTAATTATTTAAACTTCACTTTCCCACCTTACACTTGTTAGGATGGTTACTATTAAAAAAAGAAAACAGAAAATAACAAGTGTTGATAAGAGAGTGGAGAAATTAGAACCCTTGTGTTTTGGTGGTGGGAAAGTAAAATCATGCATCTGCTGTGGAAAATAGTATGGTAGTTCCTTACTATTTAAAATTTTAAAATAGAATTATTCTATGAACCAGATATTCTACTTCTGGGTATATACCCCCAAAGAAGTGAAAGCAGGGACTCAAACAGATACTTGCACACACAATAGCCAAAAAGGGTAGGCAACCTATGTGTTCATCAACAAATGAATGGATAAACAAAATACATAACTGGATTATTATTCAGTTTTAAAAAGGAAGGAAATTCTGATGTAGGCTACAACTGTATCAGATGGATGATTCTTAAGGATATTATGTTAAGTGAAACAAGCCAGTCACAAAAGACAAATACTGCATGATTCCACTAATATGAGATATGTAGAACTGTTAAATTCATAGAGACAGAAAGTAGAATGGGAATTTCCAGAGGCTTGGCCAGGGGCAGGAAGAATGTTTAATGGTATACAGTTTCAGTTTCACAAGGTGAAAGAGTTCTGGAGATTGATTGAACAACATTGTGAACAAAGTTAAAACTACTGTGCTGGGCTTCCCTGGTGGCACAGCGGTTGAGAGTCTGCCTGCCGATGCAGGGGACGTGGGTTCATGCCCCGGTCCGAGAAGATCCCACATGCAGCAGAGCAGCTAGGCCCGTGAGCCATGGCCGCTGAGCCTGTGCTCCGCAAAAGGAGAGGCCACAACAGTGAGAGGCCTGCATACCGCAAAAAAAAACAAAACAAAAACAAAAAAACTACTGTGCTCTACACTTAAAAATGGTTAACATGGTACCTTTTATGGTATGTGTATTTTACCACAATTTTTTTACAGCTATGGCTGTCAAAGCCATCCCTAATTACATTTCTGAAGTTAGACTTAAAACAACAAAATTAAAGTAAAAATAAACAAGAAAACTCTTTCATTTTCCTACTTCTAAAACCAAAGCTAGGAGGAAATATTCTACTCATCCATGATTCCCAAAAGCTATTTCTTTGAAAACATTAATAAAATCCTAACTAGACTTATCAATAAAAAAGAGACAAAACAGGGACTTACCTGGTGGTCCAGTGGTTAAGACGCCGTGCTTCCAGTGCTCCACTGCAGGGGGCATGGGTTTGATCCCTGGTTGAGGAACTAAGATCCTGCATGCTGCACAGTGCAGCCAAAAAAAAAAAAAAAAAAAGAGAGAGAGAGAGAGAGAGACAAAACACATAATCCATTATCAGGAATGATACAGAGTGCCATTACAGATCCTTCAAATATTAGAAGGATAACAAGGGAATATTATAAACAACACTGTGCCAGAAAGATGCAGAAAAAAAACATAAACAAAATTCAACATTCAGTCATGAAAAACTTTTAAAGGATTTGGTATGGAAAGGAACTTACTCAACCTGATAAAGAACTTTACAAAACCCAGCATCTAACATCGTACTTTCAGTATCAAGTGAAAGGCTGAACACTTTCCTGCTAAGATCAGAAGATAACAAAGATGTCTGCTCTAATTCCTTCTACTGAGCATCATACTGGAGGTCCTAGCCAGTGTACTAAGTTAAGAAAAAGAAAACAAAAGGCTTACGTATTGGAAAGAAAGAGATAAAACTGTTTTTATTCACAGACAAGTGATAGTCTATGTAGAAAAATCCTTAGGAATCTACGTCCACTGCTCAAAACACTAGAACTAATAATAATAAATAATGAAATATGTGCAAGACCTGTACACTTAAAACAGACATTGCAGAGAGAAGCTAAAGAAGATGGAACTAAATACATGAATTGGAAGCCTCAATATTATTAAGGTATTGATCCTCTTCAATTGATCTAGAGAGTCAAGGCCATCCCAATCAAAATTCTAGCAGACTTTCTTTTTTGGACAAGCTGATGTAAAATTTATAAGGAAATGCAAAGGATCTAGAATAGTTAATCAATCTTGAAAAAGAAATACACAGTTGACAACTTATACTTTGGATTTTAAGCTATAATAATCAAGGTGGTATAATAATGGTGTAAGGATAGAAAATCAACCATTGCAACAGAAGAGGGAGCCAAGAAATTGAACTATTATTCATATGTAGTCAATTGATTTTTGACAAAGATACCAAGATAATTTGAAAGAGAAAAAGATAGTCTTTTCTGTAATAATCCTGGAACAAATAGATAAACATATTACTAAAAATGAACCTTAATACCTACCTCATACAAAAATTAACTTGAGATGAAATATACTAAAATGCAAAAGCAAATCTATAAAGCTCCTAAAAGAAACCAGAAAACTATCTTCACAAAGTTGGAATAGGCAGGTTTTAGACAGACAGAAAAAGTGCTAACCATAAAAATTAGACAAATCAGACTATCAACACTAAACGTATCCGCTCTTTAAAGGATAATATTAGGAAAAGAAAAGAGAAGACTGGGAGAAAATATTTGTAAAAAATGTACCTGAAAAAAGACTTGTAATCAGAATATATAAAGAACTTAATGTAAACAATTTGATTAAAAAACGGAAAAATGATCTTGCAGGCACTTCAAAAAGAATATACAAATGGCCAGTAAGCACATCAAAAGATGCTCAACATAATGAGTCATCAGGAAAATATAATTAAAATCACTGTGAGATACTGTTTCACATTCACTAGAATGGCTAAAATTAAAAACACTGTTGATACTATGTGTTGGGGAGAACGTGGAGAAACAAGACTCCTAATCATTGCCGTGAGGTGGTATAACAACTTTGGAAAACAGTTTGTCAGTTTCTTATACAGTTAAATCTACACCTACCCTATGCTCTAGCAATTATATTCTTAGGCATGTTCCCCAAGAGAAATGAAAATAATGTGTCCACAAAAAGCTTGAGCAAGAATGTTCATAGCAGATTTTATTCCTGTGAGCTTCAACATGTGAACAACCCAAGTGTATATAAGCAAGGTAAATGGATAAGCAAATTGTGGTCTATTCATATACTGGATAACTACACAGTAGTAGCAAGAAATGAATTACTGATACATGTACCACAGAGATGAATCTCAAATGTGTATAACAGCTTGGGGGTAAAAACAGGAGGCTGACCCTGTGGGATGAAGGACCAAGATCTTGGCACACATGTTAACGCATACACCAGAATGCTGCCACACGTTTTGGGAAGCTCAGGCAACAGGATACCTTTTAACACTTATTGATATGCCATGTTATGGAAGGCCATCTACTGAGGATGCTCTAGACACCTTAGATGGTGAGTTCCACTAGGGGACCTATAGGACCCCTTTCAAAACTAAGCTTCTATGATTTGTCCATAATTATTTCATTCATGTTGATGTTGTCTCCTTAAGTGTGTTGTACAAGTTCTTTGAGAGAAGTAAACTGAGTTTATACCCTGGACTACACCACAGTGCTAACATGTCACTTACAAACAAATCACATTTACGGAGTGTTTGTCATAGGCCAGACACTGTTTTAAGCGCTTTTCAGACACTGAAATCACATTTACGGAGTGTTTGTCATAGGCCAGACACTGTTGTTAGCTCGTTGCTTTGCAAAAGCCTCATGAGATAGGTAATGGCCAAGACCTCACAGCAGGGGTGTAGAGGCCAGATCCTAACCCAAGAACCCTGACTCCAGAGCCTCTGCTTTAATCCATGCTCACTGCCTCTTATCGGGCACAAAAATAGATGCTCAGCTAAGCACTTATGAAGGGCCTGAGTGATGGCTGGCCCTTGAACTCAATTTGTGGTTCAGTTGTTCAAAATGTGTTGTTTTTGAAGTCACCGGTTAATTTCTATATAAATTACTAACCACATCCAACTGTCTCAGAAGGGGGTATTTGTCCCTAAGAGAAAGAGGTGAGAAAATGCAGCTGTATCAATGCAAACACATCAGCCCAGAGAAAGTGACCTGCTTGCTGGGCTAGCAGTTTTCTTTTAAACAACAGCACAGTCCGTATCTCTCACACTGCATGAAGTGTGAAAGACAGCAATGCACTGTTTTTGGAACTGGACTGATATGGCCTTGGAGAAATCCTTCATACTTCTGACAAAATAAACAAGCAGTGTCCAAAACTCCAAATTAAAAAGGGCTAAATAATAGTCATTGTTATAATTCACTTTTTATTTAAATTGAGGATTCTATTTAAAAAGTGCTGGCTCAACCATTATATTAAATCATTAACTTGACACGAAATCTTAAACAACATTTCGGCAAGGTAAGTTTCACACCTGAGTTGCTTTTTTTTTTTTTTTTTTTTTTCGGTACGCAGGCCTCTCACTGTTGTGGCTTCTCCCATTGCGGAGCACAGGCTCCGGACGCGCAGGCTCAGCGGCCATGGCTCACGGGCCCAGCCACTCCGCAGCATGTGGGATCTTCCCGGACCGGGGCACGAACCCGTGTCCCCTGCATCGGCATGCGGACTCTCAACCACTGGGCCACCAGGGAAGCCCCCCTGAATTGCTTTTTAATGAAGTCTGTTGGCAAATCTAGTACAATATCCAAAAGTCAGGATTTAATATGCAATCAATACCTGTATTCAGTAGGAAGCTGCATTCCTTCTACCCAGATGTCAGATAGCTCACCCCCTGCGGATGGCAATAAACAAGCAAGGCAGAAGTCATAGGTATAAGATCTAGACTGCTAACAAGTGATGATGGTCTGAAGATATATTTTGAAACTAACTAAAGTAACATCAAAAGGGCATAAAACATGTATGTGTGAGCTGAGCCAGAAAGAGGACAGGGGTTAAATTGGAACTGAGGAGATGGGACCTGATCTCACAGGAGAGAGAAGGAAGAAATTTTTTAAGTGGCCTATATCTCCACAGAATGGGATCAGGTCCTAAAAGAATGTAATGCTGACAGGACATAAATTCTTTTCCCTTAGCAGATCCAGAGAAACTACCAGACGTCCAGAAACTACAGCTCAGTAACTTGATCATGCCTCTAGAGTAGCGATGCACCTAAGTGAAAAAACCATACTTCAGATCTATATAATGACTGGCTTAAGTAACTGGCACCAAATCCTTTCTCGTCCTGATAAAAGCAGGTAATTTGTAACAAAGAGGGATGCTGCCACCTAGAGAGAGAGGGTAAAGTAAGGAGAAAGTTTTTGAATGTTGGAAATGGACTATTTTGGTCTAAGGTTGGCTGTGTTAAACTTTAGTTGTCCGCAGAGAAATGAAATTGCAGATAAGTATTTGTGTGCATGTGTGTTTTTATAAGCTGAGCATGGGTAAGACATATAACGGTGCTACAGATTATGAGGTTCTGTTTGTTCAACAAGGCCAACTTTGTTATAAGGAGCTTCATTCTCAAGCTTCGGTGTTATTTGCCATATTTCTTTTTGAAAATTGAGTAAGCTAAAATTAATTAGTAGAAGTGATTGTTTTGTTAGTGGGATGAAGCAAAGTAGGTTTAGAGGGGTTTGTAGAGAACAACTAGCTACAAATTTAAAGATAAGAAAAAACCAAAAAGATAGAGAAAACAAGTCTTCAAAAAAAACCCCACCATAGGGACTTCCCTGGTGGTCCAGTGGGTAAGACTCCGCGCTCCCAACGCAGGGGGCCTGGGTTTGATCCCTGGTTGGGGAACTAGATCCCGCACACATGCCACAACTAAGAGTCTGCATGCCAGAACTATGAAGTCCCCATGCTGCAACTAAAGATCCCGCGTGCTGCAACTAAGACCTGGTGCAGCCAAAAATAAATAAATAAAATAATAAATAAATAAATATTTTTAAAAATCCCCACCATAACAGATGTGCCAAACTTCTTTCTATCTTTGTGAACATTTCTCACATTTTAAGGCTTAAACTCAAGATACTGTTCATTATCTTGCTCACAGCATGCAATTAACACTTACCAAATAAATCAATATTCTTCTTCCCAAAAATTTCCTCCGAGTGATTGATATGCATAAATCATTGAATGTTGGGGCTTCAAAGATCACGTAGTACAACTGAATTTACATATTAGAAAACTGAAACCAGAGGAGCTAAGTCATCTACTCAAAGTTAGTAGTTAGTGCAGAGAGCTGGGACTGTATGTGCATCTACATCTATCTAAGAATTTTATGATATGAGGACCATCATTATTAAAAGTATATAACATAGTTAAAAAATTAAGATGAGATAAACTTGAGTTTTACCTCATTAAAAAAATACCCATAAGAAGAGTACTTGGTATGTAATATTAATACATATTAAGCATGTAGAGAAAATGATGAGTATGTCAGGGAGGGAAGAAGGAGAACTGGGAAGAGTAGAGGGAGGGAAACGTGTAGGGAGACAAGGAAGGTGGGTGTTAGAGAGAAACATAGAGCCAAATGGAAGCAAAGAAAGGAGGAGGAGACAAATGAGGGAAAGCTGATTTTAAAAAAAGATCCGGGCTTCCCTGGTGGCGCAGTGGTTGGGGGTCCGCCTGCCTATGCAGGGGACGCGGGTTCATGCCCCGGTCTGGGAGGATCCCACGTGACGTGGAGCGGCTGGGCCCGTGAGCCATGGCCGCTGAGCCTGCGCGTCCGGAGCCTGTGCTCCACAACGGGAGAGGCCACAACAGTGAGGGGTCCGCGTACCGCAAAAAAAAAAAAAAGATCCAAAATGTGGTATACACATACAATGGAATATTACTCAGCCGTTATAAGGAATAAAATTCTAGCATATGCTACAATACAGATGGACCTTGAAGACATTATGCTAAGTGAAATGTCAGACCCAAAAAGACAAATATTGTCTGACCCCACTTACATTAGGTACCTAGTCAGATTCATAGAATCGGAAAGTAGAACAGTGGTTACCAAGGGCTGGGAGGAGAGTGGAATGGGGAGTTCGTGTTTAACAGGTATAGAATATCAGTTTGGAATGATGAAAAATTTCTCGAGATGGATGGTGTTGATAGTTATGTATTGTGAAAATACCTAATAACACTGAACTGTATTTAAAATGGTTAAAATGGTAAAATTTATGTTATGTATATTTTCACACAATAAAAAATGCTTCAAAAAAAGATATCACATAATTACGATATCTCCTCTGATCCTTTCATCTTGACTTGTCATAATAGTTCAATGACCATAAAAGCTTGAAGGAAAGAAAATGAATAAATATAAAGGATGGTTCTCAGTTTTTTGGGGGTTCTTTTTGAGACTTTTTCAAGTCATATATATTTGAAAATTGATATGTTTTTATCCTGTTATCTTCTTTAGCATGGTGAACAAATGTTTCTGGTAAGGTTTACAAATCGCTACCTGGCCTTTACTTCTCTCAAACTAGTTCTAATGCAGAGCAGTGAGACGTGTGTGCAGAACCATCTGCCGTAGGCGGCACAGTACCCACCCACCCCCAACCCGCTCCATTTCTGTGCCCCGAGGGCGAGCAGGGCATTTCAGTCCTCGCACACGTAAGGTGAGGATGAATGTTGACCTCCGGGGGCTTCCGCGAGTTCCCAAGAGTAGAACGGGGTCCAGGCCTTCCGGGCTTGTGAGGGCCTTGGGTGGCAGCCCTGCTTTCTTCCTGCCTAGGCCTCCGAGGTGAGGTCTTGTTCTCAGTGGAATAACATCCATTTATTCCTGTGAAACGGGAAAACAAGGAGCCTTTTCTCCTGCTTGCTCAAAGGCTCAGGGCAAAGAGGAGTGAGTTTAAGGAAGAGAGTTTGGGAATTGCAAGAAGTTGCAATCAAGCTTCTCTATCCGGCCTTGGAATCCACGAGGGAATTTAAAAATAGTGTACTTCTTTACTGAAGAGGAAGAGCTTAAATTGATCTGGATTCAATATATGAAGCAGCATTTCAGCCATATCTAATAGTCTTTGTGAAGAGTGATTTAATTATTACTAATATGATACTTTGTGTCAAAATCACCTCTTTAATTTTAGCAGTGCAGAAAACGCTAGGGAATTACTTAAAATTATCAGATACCATTTTAAACCTGTACAATACTTATCTTCAACACGCCATGAAGCCTAGACTATACTTCCATCCCCTCCTCCCTCAGCAAAATGGAGAGACCCACTTCTAACATATGGAAGCATTTTCACACTGCAAGTTATTCTGAGGGGAAAATATGTGATTTATAAATGCTGTCAAATGAAATATGTATTTCCAAATGGTACCGAGTGGACCAGGCACATCACAAGACACGTTCTGCATCTTTACTACCCCATGGGCATAAACGACGGAATGGTCTCGAGAAAGAGCAAACAGCTCTTTCCGGTGTTATCAATCCAGAGGGCCCACATTTGCTGCTGACAAACATATTCAAGTAATTAAAGATTACAGGTAACCTCATCACAAAAGCATACAATAGTTTACATTCTATAAACTATAAATATCTATAATACTTATAGATAAAATAACACCTTCAAATTTTGGAGAAATGGGTATGCTCTGTCAAAAGTAATACATTCTTCTGAGTCATTTTTGCCAGTGGCTGAAAATAAATATTGACATAGAGGTTTTAAACTGCTAGGCTCACCACGCCATTTGCCTGCCAACATTCTCAAACAAACCTTTTAAAGTCAAAATACAAACAGAAAATGGTAAGAATAAGTGAAGCATCTCGCATGTTTACAGATGGCAAAACAAAAGTGCAGGAACACTGACACAGTCTGGGATGACATCTCAACTAGGCTTGTACAGACCACAAAAGCAGAAGGGCTATCACAGCTCAGGTACATCACAGCTTCATAAGAAAAGAAGCTGTAAAATAGGCATTTAACTAAGCCAAGAGGGAGCCTTTCTTAGAGGAAAAAACATGAGATTCAGAGTTAGCTCTCATGTGTTTTACTCCCAGATCTCTAAGTGCGAGCTGCGCGACCTTGCACACATCTTGTAAGTCTGGAGGCTTCGTTGTCTCATGATCCAAGGGTTTAATAACTTACCTCTTGAGGACTGTATCATGTAGTAAGAGCTGCGGTTTACCGAGCATTTCTCATATGCCAGGTACTGTGCTTAGCATTTTATCTACATTACCTCGCTAAATCCTTACAACTTTGTGAAGTATGTCTTACTATTCCCATTTTACAGATGAGTAAACGTGGCCTCAGAGGGATCAAGTGATCTGCCCTAGCTCACAAAGTTAGTGAATTGAAGAGACGGAATTTGAATCCAGTCTCGTTTTTGCCAAAGTTTAGGTTTATAAAACCCTGCATTCTGGCTCGTGGTAGTCATTTACTTAGTCACCAAAGATTAATATATTTAAACATGTTTTATAATAGATGAAGTGTGACACAAATATACATTTTCACATTACACATGTGCATAAAAGAAGCATCATGGGAGATCAGCAAGGTCTAACTTTTAGGTCATATAAAGTTAAACATTTCAAAAGGCAAAAGGTTAAAGACTAGTCATGACATGCATAAGCCTGTCATATGGTACTGTTTTAAGAAGAAAGAAAAAGAAATAATTCAAAGAGTCATGTTTTGACACTGAAAACAATAGTAAAATTTAATGGAGTATGCTGTGTTGGCTGTTGAAAATGGTCTCTTGGAAAACAAGAGGGTCTTCATGAAACCGTTCAACTCACTGATCATCCCCAAATATAAAGCACACTGCACATGACGACCATGTCTTTTGGGATACATTACGGAACACTCTCAAAAATATAAAGCCAGTTTCTTCCTTCATCACTGTATTTTAATCTGCAGAGTGATTTTGCCAGATGTTCTGTATCAAATGACTTAATGAAAGTTTTCTGTTTTTTTAAATCTGTGAAGTTCCCTAATGACATTAATGAAGTACATGACTTTAAGAAATGAGAAGAATTTTTCTTCAATTGAATTGCCACAAATCTCCAGATTCTAAAATGCAAACGAAACCAAGTCACTGGCCATAGCCCACTACCACATATGACTGGATTATAAACTAAGCAGCATGGTTTGGTGTTGAGGTTGGGGTGAGAACGCATTAAACACAGAGTTTTCAGGGGCTTGGTCCGACCTCCAGAAGGGTAGCAAGGTCTGTGTGTGACACAACCTCTAGTTCTGGCTCACATCAGATACTTTAATTATTTTTATGTCTTGGTTTTCTGAAATTGATCTGTGTCTAGATTGGGACCAATATACAAACCAGTTGAGAAAAGAGTCTAAAGTCTTTGGAACTTACAATGAATGGATCTCTTGAAGACTAGCATCATAAGAAGCAGATGAATTCAGAAAATCGGATGCATTAGACAAAGTTCTCAGTGGTAACGGCTGTATTCAATGGGTTGCAAGATACTTTTCTCATCTTCTTCTCCAATGTCCTATTCAGAATGTCCCATTCTGAAAATGAGTAATTTCTTTATCTGCATGGTATTTATGAGAAAACGGATAGCTTCCTTCGTTTTATTCTAATATTGATTCTTTTTTTTCTCAAGTGTGTGCTCACATTGAATCAAAACGAAGAAATTCTAGATTTCTTAGAGCAGGCAGTTTATAATTCCATTTCCAACAAAAATTTACAGCAGTTCAAAAAATTCAGAATTGGGTTGAAAAGTGTTTTCTCCTTTTACTTCCTATAATGTATGTATTACAACACACTTGTATTCATAGTACACAATTGGTTATAACATCAGCAGGGACGACAAGGCTGGAATTGTTCCAGCAGGGTCCATTTATCTTGTGTCTCAAGTTGAGCTGGTGCTTTGTGAGTTCAGCCTGGCAATTTCCTATGTAAACTGCCTGTTTCACTCTGCGGTCCTGGTTATTTTACCTTCAAGTCAGTCAGTACAAAACATCTGATAAAGTAGAATCAAGAGTGTCTCATCATAGTTAATAATAGCTCTGTGGCCCTACCACCTCCTTCTGTAAAGACATAGTTTTTTTAATATTTTGGTGGGTAATTTGTTGTTTAGTTCATTCCTTTTGCATTTTTACAGAGTTCCTCCATAGATGGCTAGAAATGAGTACAGAATGTCTTATGCCTATAGTTCCTTCATGAATTGGCACAGATTCACTTTTCTTCTGGGGCAACAATTTGTCATTTCTTAAAACTATCTTAAAATATTTTAACATAGATTTGAGGGCTTTTTTTAAAAAAATCAAGATTGTGATTCAGACCCTCTACATCCCCTCTTCCTGGGTCTCCTGCTATGATTTATCTTTTTTTCTACAGAAGATGTCATTTTTTATAGTTGAGACTTTAGATGTTTTAAATTCCTGTTGAAAAATCTTTGAACTATGACAAATGCTTTAGATGTAGTTTATGCTTTCAGGCTAAATTTTTGCTTTGCAGAAATAAACATTTTAACTGACATTTAATAATCCCAAGCAAAGATATTTTCTAAAAAATTTTCCATTACTCAGATATCAGACATATTATTAAAACAGAAGACTCCTTGCATCAGAGAGGAAATCATTGTTTTAAGCAGAATATCCGAATGACTGATTTCAATATCAGTATCGAAATTTCAATATCCTAACTACAGGCATTTCGTTTTAGGTCTTCAGAGTAGCCCTTGACTTCACCTTACACTGAATCACAATAATCATAGTGTGCGGTTTGAGTTGTAATTATTTTCTCGTTAACTGTCAGGTTACTCAGAACGTCTGGAGGTTTAGTCATTAACTCCAAGGGTCTCCACTGCCATCTTCCTAGATTTGGTCTCAGTGGGCAGACACCTGGAGGTGCTCTAGAGGACCAGTCCTCAAACACGTATACAGACCACCTGGGGATCTTGTAAAATGCAGATTCTGCTGCAGTAGGTCTGGGGTGAGGCCTGAGAGTCTGTATTTCTAAGAAGTCCCTGGTCAATGCTGCTAGTCTGTCTGGACCACACTTTGAGGGGCAAGGATCTCTAAAACTATCAATGGGCCATGGGCCTGAATTCAGAAACTTCCTGATATTAAAAAAGAAAAAGAAAGAGAGGAGTAAAACAAGGAAAAGTGAGAAGAAAACCAGGGGTAAGAATAAGGTAATGAGTGAAAGGAAAAAGAAAGACCTTTGAGGAACAATTAAGAATTTTCCCCAGAGCTAACAGGGTAGCTAGGTGATGGCAATGACATAGGACTGGAGGGGAGGAGGGAAGGGAAGCTAACTTTTATTGAGTGTCTTCTGTGCAACCTGTGCTCTGACATATTGCCATGTGTTTAGGCATGTATATGTAAATGTATATATATGGATATATATATCTATGTATATATGGAGGATGGATCGATGGAGAGATAGATATTCTGCCTTGTTCCAAAAAGGTTTGAAGAAGCTGTACCAGGTGCTCTTACATGCACACATTCCTTCAATCCTCATAACAACCCTTTTAAAATATATATCGAGAGAGATGAGAAAGCTAAGCCTTGCAGTCATTTTTTTAAAAGCACAGCTCTAGGATTATCTAACTTCAGAGCTCCAAAATCCATGCTTTGACCAGTCAGAGAGCCAGACACGAGTGAAAGAGGTGAAGAGGACGGTTTTGGAGCATGAGAAGAAATGAGAAAGGAGGATGTGGCGGAGACACATGGAAAAATCCAGGAAGAAAGGGAGAGGAAAATGCAGGGCACGCCAGGGCTGCAGTCCAAGTGGATAATTCCAGTCCTGGTAGCAATTAGAGGCGACCCATTTAGCAGTGTCCACTCCTCTGCAGGGGGGTTGTTGCCACCATCTTTCCTGCCAAGAGTGTTTCCACAACCTTTGTGGCCCTGGTTGGAGTAGCCTGGTTCTATCCAGTGTGGAGAACTCAGTTTTCACCTTAATCACCCTAAACTACCAAGCAGGATGAAGCAGTCTGCCAGACTCTTGGTGGGAGAAGCCATGTAGCAGAAACTTGGGACCCCTAGAGCTTCCTGCCCCCATGCCCATTGGGACTCCATTCTCAGTCTCTTCCTCCTCTTCTGGATCTGCTTTTGGCTCAGTAGATACTCTTAAACCTCCTCCTCTGAGATGACTGAAAATCCTCCAGTTACTTTCCTACATGAAACAGGTTTGTCAGAGACTGAGTGCCAATAAAATATATTGAAAACAAAAAGGTAGGAACAAGACCTTACAACTCACCCAAAATTTGGGGGGAAAATTATGGTACATATTAGAATAGGGAGAAAAGAAGTGTATATTTACTGTTAACACTGACCTTTACATTACCTTAGAATCCTGAAGAACAAAGCTCTTACCTTATGCATAATGTTCTAGCTGAATTCTTGCCTGGAGATGTGAAGGAGTATTTTGAATGAAGGTGAAGGATAAGAACATAAAATGCCTTTCAGTAGATTAGGCGGCATTATAAGGAGCAGATCTTTAGTTATTCAGAAGCGTGTTATTGCACTCTGAATTCAGTGAATCCATCTTGCTCACACATCTATTTCCATATATCTCTATGCAAAGAACAGGTAGGCCAAAGAAATAAGATACTGGGTACTTGTTAAGCAGTATAATTCAGTAAGAAGTCTGTTGTTGGCCAGGAGCGTGAGAATTGTCCTTTGATCATGAGTGTCTGACACTATGGTAGAAAAGAAATTATTTTCAAATTTGGTTTTTATTTTTTCAAAGTTATGTATATTCATGTGGTTTAACGGATCAAATGGTCCTACAAGACTTGTCTGGAAAAAAGTAGCAAACTCCTCCTGGCCCCTTCCTCTGCTTTCTTTTTTCTTGGTCCCCAGAGGTAACAGCATCCAACTCACAGCTGTTTCTTTTGTATTAACCTCCATATAACCAAATACCAGGCATTTAGGGCTACTTCTTTATATTTATGTTTAGGTGCTACTGGTTTGCAACTATGGAAGAATTTAGGTCCCTTTCACAGATTTTTCTGACCCCTTCAACCCACTACCACCATACACATGAATGCTTTCCATGCCCCCATCTTCCCAAAATCACTGCATCAGAAGTCTGATTAGATCAATATTCAGTATTCACATCGTCATGATTATGTAATATATTTTGATTAGGTTTGTTTTCCTGCCCAACTTTTTGTTTTCTCTGGATTTAATAATTGTGTCATATTTTTGTTTTGTTTTGTTTTCTTAGTTCTCTATGTACTAGTTACCAGTCAACCCCCAAAGTCTCTTCCAATTATCTAAATGTGCTTTGAAAATATTCAGTTACTTGAGATATTCAACTGTTTTTAGTTCCATCCTTTTGGAGACGTCTTTCCTGGAGTCTCCTCAGGGACCTCCCCCATTGTGGACTGGTGATTCTCTGCAATTGATGTACTGCTATCGCTCTGGGCTATCCTCTCACCATCATCCTGGAGGTTGCCTTCACCTCTTTTGAGTCGGTGTCCCTATTTCTTGGCTACTTAGTTTACTAGCTCTTTTGGTGGAGCACTTCCTTTAGAAGCATCCTGAGAATGGGTGCATGTGGGATACATACTTTGAGAGCTTACAGTTGGAAATGTTTTTATCATGTCTTTACACTTAATTGGTACATTATATTAGCACATAATTCTAGACTGGAAATCATTTCCTTTCAGAGTGTTAAAAGCATTGATCCTTTGATTTCTAATTTACAGGATTGTTGTTGTGAAACCTAAAGCCATTCCGATACCTGACCCTTCATATGTGACTTTTTTTTTTACCCCCTTCTCCATGCCAATAGGACCTTTTCTTAGTGGTGTTCTAAGATTTCATGATGTGCATTGGTACGGTTCTATTTTCATGTATTGTTCTGAGTATTGGATTGGCTCTTTCAAACTGGAAACATATGTCTTTTGATTTGCGGAATTTTAATGATCTATTTGTTGATAATTTCAAGCCCTCTTTTTCCTGTATTCTTTTTCTCTATAGCTTCTATTAGTCAGGCATTGAAGTGACTCTTGGACTGCTCATCTGAGTTTTCTTATCTCTTCTCACATTTTTCATTTCTGTTCTTCTGCTCTGCTATATGGACTATTTACTCAATTTTATTTTCTAAATCTTCTATTGATGTTTTTAAGTCAACATTGATTCTACTACCATATTTTAAAGTCTAAATTTCTAAGAGCTTATTCTGTGTTGCTCTTTTTAAAAAATAGTATTCTGCTTTTGCTTCATGGATGTTTCATATATGTGAGGATATTAATTATATACATATTAGATATATAATTATAAAATATATATGTATGAAAATAAATTACTTGTATATAATTTTAGAAAATATATATTAAACTCTCTGCAGAGTCTTTTCCCTCCAGTTTACTTTCCTTCTGTTAACTCATTCAATCACTGAATTGTATGTCTGGTGACCCTTGATTGCCTGCTTATATTTAAGAAAGGGGAACTCACTAAAAAGCTCATTGGCAGCTATGTGCACTTGTGCTGGGGACTCATCATCTGGTTTGACCATTCACTGAGAAATTTGTTTGCCAATATCTTTTGTTCTTTTCTTTCGGGTTGGTCAGACTCTCCAGAGAAAAATCTTATAATTTCCTGCCTGGAGGAAATAAACCTGGCTGCCAGCATTCTGTGAACTGAGTAGAGGGTTCTCAGACAGAACCTCAATATTCTGTATGCGTGGTAGGCAGTATAACAGCTCCCTAAAGGTGTCTGTATCCTAATGCTCAGAACTTGTAAGTATGTACCTTATGTGGCAAAAGAAACCCAGTAGGTGTGGTTAAGTTAAGGATCTTGAGATGGGAAGATTATCTTAGATAATCCAACTTCATCTTCAGCCTCATCTTATACCACTGTCCTCTCTCTCTTACCTTGCAAAGTGACTTGTATACAGTCACCCCTCAATACATATTTGTTGAATAAGTGGATTGATCAACAAATATATTAGAAAGAAGAAAGGATACATTTTAAAATATATCATTTTAAGGACCGTGATCTTACTTTCAAGTTTTCCTACTGGGTCAGGTTAGAAAACTGCTATGAACCCAATGGCTTGACAAATGTTTACTTCTGACTTTGTCTTTGGAGCCAAAGGACTGGTTTGAGAAAGGGAGAATCTAGATGGAAGAGGAGGTAAGGAGGTCATCTGTTTTCCAGCTAATGAGCTGGGCAGTGTCAGGGAAAGGAGGTGGCTGCACTGAGACTAATATACCTTCAGTCAGACAATGTATTCCTAGATCCTAGCACAGTGGCTGGCACAGAAAAATACTCAATAAATATTTGTTGAATTGATGAAAAAAAATGGCCTCCCTACTTTGCCACATGCCCTCCAAGCTACAAGTAACCCTTTATGATTTCCTACTTAATGCTGCCATTGAAGATCACTTTTGCCTGTTTTTAGCTCTATGTTTTGATAGAGGAAAAGTCAACATGCTATTTGTCTACGGTTAGGTCAAGTCATACTATTTTTTTTTTTTTTTTCCTGCGGTACATGGACCTCTCACTGCTGCGGCTTCTCCCGTTGTGGAGCACAGGCTCCGGACGCTCAGGCTCAGCGGCCATGGCTCACAGGCCCAGCCGCTCCGCGGCATGTGGGATCCTCCCCGACCTGGGCATGAACCCGCGTCCCCTGCATCGGCAGGCGGACTCCCAACCACTGCGCTACCAGGGAAGCCCCTAGTCATACTATTTTAAGGACAACTATCCTAAGTCCAATTTAGAAGAGGCACATTTATTATTCCACTTCATAAGTATTCCACTGCACATTCACAAAGACTATGTCCTTTCAATGTCACTAGAGATCTCATTTCTTAAATTTAATGTAATTGCTGAAAAAGGAGCTTGTTCTAAGAAAGAACAAAGAATTGAGCTACAGTTTAATAAGGATGGCAATGCCAATATGTTGTTGAGCATTTTCTGCTGTGGTTCACTTGGCTCCAAGGGCAGACAGCACAGTAAGCACTTGCATAAAAAAAATGAAGCCTATCTTGCTGGACCAAAAGAAGGTACCCAAGTTCACAGGGCCTCAGGAGCTTGGCAAAGGGTGGTCTGGCAGAGTTTTGACACGATATTATGGGATAAGATTGTGGGTAACTGGAAAACCCCTTTCTGGCATATAAAAGATGTAATTATCTGGTAGTTCCTTGAAATTCTTCAGCTAGACTTTTAGTTATTCAGCGAGTGATGGCAAATTACCTCAGCTTCTATGCCGGCATGATACATCGGTAATGGCTGCTAGAAGACTATAATGATAAAAGTTCTGAGGTAACATTGGGGCTCATCAAGAAAGTGTTGTCATAGATTAGCAATGTCAGCTATGAGTTTTGGAATAGGGATTGGTGTCACGCCACATATTTAATATCCTTTCAGGCTTTTTTTTTTGGTCTTATTAAAATCTAAGTAATTATATCTAAAAATCCATATAATTTTCACATAAATTCTGTAAAGTAAGTACTGTTATAGTCTTCATTTTTTTTTTCGGATGAAGAAACTTAAGGTACAGACATATTGTTTCCAAAAGTATACTGCCAATTAGCGGTGGAACTTATATTTGAACACATGCCTCCCTAACTCCAGAGCCTCTCCAAGCTTTTAACAACCATATAATCTTCCCTAAGAATTCTAGAGTGCTGATATTTAATGCTGTTATCACTCATTTATACCCTAGAGTGAATGAGTTCCTTTCTATCCTTACCTAAGATAGGAAAATATAAAAGATTAATAAGGTTGGCAGGGCTGAAGACAAACTACCTACTTTACAATACTGTTTAAGACTGATTCTTAGTCTAAATATTGAAAACATGACTTAGTATATGACTAGTCAAGGAAATATGAATTATTCCTGGATTATTTAAGTACATCTGTACCATTTATATTTTGAGATCCAAACCAAGTAGAAGTATTACTCTCAGATGAGATTTTTTTTTTTTTTTTGGCCGTACGCGGGCCTCTCACTGTGGTGGCCTCTCCCGTTGTGGAGCACAGGCTCCAGACGCGCAGGCTCAGCGGCCATGGCTCACGGGCCTAGCCGCTCTGCGGCATGTGGGATCTTCCCGGGCCGGGGCACGAACCCGTGTCCCCTGTATCGGCAGGCGGACTCCCAACCACTGCGTCACCAGGGAAGCCCTCAGATGAGATTTTTCATCCTTTGAAATGTTTTATTCTAAAAGTAAGGATGTTAATCACTATGTCACGATGAGTTTCCAAACGCAGGTAATTGTACTTTGTTTTCCTTAAACACTTAAGGGTTGTTCTTTTAATGGGATGATTTCTCTATTTATGGAAACATATTATTATCGTTTCCCCAAATATTTATTTCTCTAATTAATTGTTAAAATCATTTGTAAATACGTGATTTACAGCATTCATGTAAAACAGTTTGGATTTTACCCAAAGGCAGGGAAAAATACAAAACCAAGAAAATCTTCAAATATTTGTAGTTGGTGTTAGAAATGTCAGAGTATTGTTCGATTTCTTTCATGTTCTTTTACTTTTACAGAAAAATCTGTCATTGCTCAACCAATATTTGTTTTTGAAAAGAGAAAACAAACTTTTAAGGTAAGATCAAGTTACTTTTCTCTGTCTGATTTTTTTTTGAGGTATTTATTTATTTGGGCTGTGTTGGGTCTTCTTTGCTGTGCGTGGGCTTTCTCTAGTTGCGGTGAGCAGGGCCTACTCTTCGTTGCAGTGCGTGGGCTTCTCATTGCGGTGGCTTCTCTTGTTGAGGAGCACCGGCTCTAGGCACACGGGTTTCAGTAGTTGCAGCACGTAGGCTCAGTAGTTGTGGCTCACAGGGTCTAGAGCACAGGCTCAGTAGTTACGGTGCACGGGCTTAGTTGCTCCGCAGCATGTGGGATCTTCCCGGAGCAGGGACTGAACCCGTGTCCCCTGCATTGGCAGGCGGATTCTTAACCACTGCACCACCAGGGAAGTCCCTCTTTGATTTTTACTTTGACAAGATTGTATTTCGAGAAGCTAGCCATACTAAATGATATCACTGCTGCATAAATTTACCTCTGTTCTTCACTTAGAGGAGTAGTAACTCCAGAATATTTACATCATATGGATTTACTGACAGCAATTTGGTTGAAATGGGAAGCCAGAGGCCTTATCTTGAAACTATGGATAACATGCCATTTTTACCAAATTATCTGGGGTTTTTTTTTGGAGTGACTGGGAAAGGGGAGAGGCTGAAAGAGATTAGGAGGGCTAAGGCTCATCATGCGTTCCCCACCACTGACCTAGCTTGAAACTGGATATAAAATAAGTTCTAAACTGTAGCATATGATTCAAAAGAAATCTTAAGGACTCTAGTTGCTTTTTCAGCATCATACTAAAATCACTTGCTTTGAAAGACAAACGATAGCATTAGTAGCATTTTCACTTTAGCTTAACTAGCATTTTCTTGTTATTCATTCTTACTTATGGAGGTAATTTACCCTACTACCCACAAAACTAACTAAAGACAAACTCAACTCCTAGTGAGTAAAGGTGAGCAGCTTTTCCTAGCCTAGCTGAATAGACCTGGCTTCTGAGAATTCTCTTATAAAGTGACAGGGTGAAAGTCTGATTTGAAAACAGCAAACACTCAGCTCTCACTGGTAGCTTTGTTTCCTTCCAGAGACCTGCAGAAGACACCCTGTATGAAGCAGCAGAACATGGTAATGATTTGTATCCTGTATTTCAAAAGCAATCTTTATACAAAGAGATAAGTAGGCACAAGCATTTTGGCATGTGGCACAGGCAATGTAAAATCGAATGGTTTTTCTTGTTTTTAAGCATGCAAGTAGACTGGCTCTTGTTTTGAAAGATGACATGTAGGTCTTTGAGAACACTGATATTAAAAATGCTAAAATCCCATGATTCTCCACTGCTTGTACTTCAACCTTCCAAAAGCATTCTCTATACAATCTCAGAATTTGTACACAACTTCTTGCCAAAGCCACTTGTTTCTAATTGTTTCATAGTAGGATGATATGCCTATTGGTTTATAATCACCAAGTTATTAACCCCAATATCTAATACTGTGCTTCAGGAATTAACACATTGTCAAACGATGATATATCTAGAGAAAAGGAAATTCTGTTTCTCCTCTCATATCATGGATTGAGGCTAATTTGTTATTGCAATCAGTTTTACCCTTCACATTGAATTTCTTACAGAATGTAATGATTCTTCAAGAAAGCGTGTCCGGTCTTCATCTTTTACTTTGCATACTACAGATTCTCAGTCCCAAGGAGGTAGGTATAGCCTTGACTGTTGAGTGTTCACTGTTATGTTTACTCGGAGTGTGATACTACTAAGGGACTTTTCAAACAGGTAATGTTTAAAAATCTACCCATTGATAGTGTTTATAATATATTGTTGTATGAAAATAGCAGTCTATAAATGAATTGCATAGTGAGTTATTATTTAAAAATTCAATTAATCAACATTGGAAAAAAGACTGAAAGGACATAAACCGCAGTGTTGGCAATGGTTATCTTAGGTAATGGGATTACAAGTGATTTGGTTCCCCTGTCCACCACCCCCCAGCCCGCTCCACCCCCCCACTCCGACCTTTGTATTTTGCTGTGTTCACAAAGTTTCTGCATTAAGCATATATTAGCTTTACAATTAGGAGAAACTGCTATTTCCTCCTAAGTAAACATCTACTTAAATAAACAGATGTCTGCTTTTAAAAAACCACTTTATTCTAAGAACTTTATCATATGCTGTGTTTTGAATAAACCATTAACTTAGTTTGCCTCTCTCCTACACTCAAAGCTCTCTGGTGACCCCTTTTATGATAGATCACACTGCCCTCTGCTGCGTCATACAGCTATTTATGTATATGTCTGTCTCCTCCACTGAGAGTTCCTTGAGGTCATCTTCATGCCTGATAGAGTGTCTAACACACGATGATCATGTAAATATTTACTGAATAATTCTCACCAGAGGCACTCTTTATTTTTAATCGATAAAAATATAAAGATTTTTCTAATCTGGTGATAAAGAAAATTTTCCAAAACAGCAATAATTCAAATCAAAAGAAAAACAAAACATACTTCCTTATTGACTCCAGTTTGCAATCTGCTTTTAGCATCAACCTTGTCCCAGAAGCGACTAAGATCGTCATCCTTCACCGATCTCCCAACCTTCCCCCCTTCTGGGCCAGGTAATAAAGAACTTCTTAGAACCTCAAGCCTGACACTTTTACTTTTCAAAATCCATTCTTATTCATGATGAGCTTTCTTTTTCGGCTACTATAAAACTCTGACATTTTAGTGGCAAATAAAATAGGGGCCTTAGCAAAGTATGTATAGAAGAATACCTTCTGAATTCCAGCCCCACAAATCTAGACAGTATATCTGTTTATTTTTGGTAGAAAGTTTAAGCTTGATTACGTTTTTTAGGATTTCATGTTTATGATAGCATTATTTTATGTAAGGTAGCCCTATAAAATATAGTAACTTGCTTTATTTTCCTTATTATTGTCCATCTGTACAGTTTATAATATAGGTAGTACTCAAAATATATAACTATGTGTAGAGTCTCAAAGTTTATGCTTTAAATTTATATTCTAAAGTTTAGAATATGATTCCTTTTGAATTTTTCACTAATTAAAACATTACCTCTTTTTAATTGAAATTTGTAATACTTTGCTAAGTAAAAGTATTTTATCATAATAAAATATTTGAAATGGTTGAAACATGCTCTACATCAAGATTATGATTTGTATTCTTGTATATTTTTGTTTCTACTGAACAACCAACTGCCTTTTCCGAGTTAAGCTTACCACAAGAAACAGAAAATACAAACTATTCACTTCCTTTTAGTGGGTTCTACCCAGGAACCACAGAGTTTTCAAACGAATGAATTTATATTCTTATTAACAATTCCAAGCGTGACTGAGCAACAATATGGTCAGACGCCTTTCACATACAGAAGAGATAGGTTCTAGTTCAATAAGCCCCATCTGTATCTGCCTGACAAGTTACAGACATTAAGAGGAATAGGGGTCTTTATCCCAGAGGATTTGTTTTATTGTATTTGGGCGTAAAGTAAAGGGATGGCTTTAAATTATCTGGAAAACTGCTCCAATTCATTTTCTAAAAATCAGACACACATACAAAAAGAATGAATAAAAAACCCATTGATATTACCAAGCACATCCCATTTTATGTTGTGCAGAATCTTGGCGCTGTTGGAATGGAGACAAATAGTACAATTTTAAATGGCCCATTCAGTGTTACTTTTTAATAATAAAGATCATAAAAACCATGTAATTGAACTTTGAATTAGAGAAGCTATTCTACCCCAACATTTATAATACTTCGAAGAAGCAATCCTTATTCTTTTCTCATCTCCTTTAATCCAACACTCAAAGGTTGCTATTTCTGCGATTTGCAACCAAGAGGTGATCTCTTTGAGGTGTGTAGTACAGACATACCTCGTTCTATTGAACTTCCCAGATATTGCATTTTTTTACAAATTCAAAGTTTGTGGCAACCATACCTCAAGGAAATCTACGGGTGCCACTTTTCCAACAGCATTTGCTTGCCTTGTGTCTCTGTGTCATATTTTGGTAATTCTCACAATATTTCAAACATTTTCATTATTATTATACCTGTTATGGTGATCTGTGATCAGTGATCTTAGATGTTACTACTGTAATAGTAATTTGGGGGGGGCACTTAAACCACGACCATATAAGTTATGATGGCCAACTTAATAAATGTGTATGTTGACTGCTCCACCAACCAGCCTGCTCCCCCATCCCTCTCCCTCTTCTCAGGCCTCCCTATTCCCTGAGATACAGCAATATTGAAATTAGGCCAGTTAATAACCTTATAGTGGCCTCTAAGTGTTTGAGTGAAAGGAAGAGTCACGTGTCTCTCACTTTAGATCAAAAGTTAGAAATGATTACGTTTAGTGAGAAAGGCATGTCTAAAGCCAAGATAGGCCAAAAACTAGGCCTCTTGCACCAAACAGTTAGCAAATATGTGACTGTGAAGGAAAAGTTCCTGAAGGAAATTGAAAGTGCTACTCCAGTGAACACATGAATGATAAGAAAGTGAAACAGACTTATTGCTGATATGGAGAAAGTTCTAGTGGTCTGGAGAGAAGATCAAACCAGCCACAATATTCCTTCAAGCCAAAGCTTAATCAAGAACAAGGCCCTGACTCTTTTCAGTTCTGTAAAGGCTGAGAGAGTTGAGGAAGCTGCAAAAGAAAAGTCTGAAGCTAGCAGAGGTTGGTTCATGAGGTTGAAGGAAAGAAGCCATCTCCATAACATAAATGTGCAAGGTGAAGCAGCAAGTGCTGATGTAGAAGCTGCAGCAAGTTATCCAGAAGATCTAGCTCAGATCATTAATGAAGGTGGCTACACTAAACAACAGATTTTCAGTGGAGACGAAACAGCCTTATACTGGAAGAAGATGCCATCTAGGACTTTTCATAGCTAGAGAGGAGAAGTCAATGCCTGGCCTCAAAGTTTCAAAGGACAGGCTGACTCTCTTGTTAGCGGCTAATGCAGCTGGAGACTTTAAATAGAAGCCAGTGCTTATTTAGCATTCTGAAAATTTAGGGCCCTTAAGAATTATGATAAATCTACTCTGCCTGTGTCCTATAAATGGAACAACAAAGCCTGGATGATGGCACACCTGTTTACGACATGGTTTGCTGACTATTTTAAGCCCACTGTTGTGACCTACTGCTCAGAAAGATTCCTTTCAAAATATTACTGTTCAGTGACAATATATCTGGTCACTCAAGAGCTCTGACGGAGATGTAAAACAAGATTAATGTCATTCATGCCTGCTAACACAACATCCACTTTTCACCCCATGGATCAAGGAGTCATTTTGACATTCAAGTCTTATTATTTAAGAAGTACATTTTGTAAGGCTATAGCTGCCATAGATAGTGATTCCTCTGATGGATCTGGACAAAGGCATTTGAAAACCTTCTGGAAAGGATTCACCATTCTAGATGCCATTAAGAACATTTATGATTCATGGGAAGAGGTCAAAATATCCACATTCACAGGAGTTTGCAAGAAGTTGATTCCAACCCTCATGGATGACTTTGAGGGGTTCAAGACTTCAGTGGAGGAAATAAGTACAGATGTGGTGGAAATAGCAAGAGAACTAGAATTAGACGTGGAGCCTGAAGATGTGGCTGAATTGCTGCAATCTGATGATGAAACTTGAACAGATGAGGAGTTGCTTCTCATGGATGAGCAAAGAAAGTGGTTTCCTGCTCATCTAGTCCTGGTGAAGATGCTGCAAAGGTTGTTGAAATGACAGTAAAGGATTTAGAATAAACTTAGTTGAGGGTTTGAGGGGACTGACTCCAATTTTGAAAGAAGTTCTGTGAGTAAAATGTTATCAAACAGCATTGCATGCTACAGAGAAATCATTCGTGAAAGGAAAAGTCAACTGATGCTGCAAACTTCATTGTTGTCTTATGTTAAGACATTGCCATGGTCACCCCAGCCTTCAGCAACCACCAGCCTGATCAGTCATCAGCCATAGACACTGAGGCAAGACCCTCCACCAGCCAAAAGATTATGACTCTCTGAAGGCTCACATGATGGTTAGCATTTTTTTAGCAATAAAGTATTTTTAAATTAAGATACATATATTGCTGTTGCACACTTAACAGACTACAGTATAGTGTAAATGTAACTTTTATATGCACTGGGAAACCAAAGAATTTGTGTGACTCACTTTATTGTGATACTCATTTTATTGCAGTGGTCTGGATCCCAATCAGCAATATCTCTTTCATATGCCTATAATTCTATTCTTGCAGCCAAGACCACAGTCTTATCCCATCAATTCACTTCATAGAACAATGGCCTAGAATAATGGTCATCTTTACTTCTCTCTTCGGGTATCATTAAAGAGTGGGGAAGGGGCAGAATTTGCTAACAGTTTTATAACATTCTATAAGAAATATATATTAATGCACACAGATGGTTCACTACCAATTCAGATTTTATAATCTGTAGAATTTCTCTCAGTACTCAATTTCATGATTCTAAAGAAAACTGTCTATTTCACTTGCAACCTAATTTTCACTTATTTTTCTGAGAGTAAACAGACTGTAGCGAAACTCATCTTGCCATGACACTTTTTTAGCAGACTCAGTGCTCTCAGGAGCACTGCCTACTACTCTGTTAGTGCCAACAGCGACATCTACTGGTGAGTTCAGTGCAAGACCGTTAAAACAGTAGAAACTGACTATAGGTTTAAAAATTTTTGTAAACATGTTTTTTACAGTGAAGAAAAACAATGTTTTTATGACATCAACTTTTGTGCAAAGGAATGTTGATATGAACAGTGCAGAACAAGGTATGTAGCTTCTCTTTATTACAAGAACCTCAGAAATTTTGTTTTACCATCCATATCTTAATCTGTGTGTGTGTGTATGGTGGTATGGTGGTTGAGTGACAAAACATGAAGGAAAGCATTTGGTAAGCTAAGTCCCATGATCAAAGTGAATAGTTACTGGGTAAAAGGTAGGCAGGAAGAAAGTACTAGGCAGCTCACTGGCTATTTTGACTTTGATTAGTTAACATTACCCCTCATTTAATCATGACTTTAGAAAATTAGCATTAAATAAGTAGAAAATAGAGAGGAAAAGTATTTCACTAAAGATATATTGACCCTTTAATTCTGTTTTTTTAGGTCCTGTGAAACATTCTGAACATGTTCTAAGACCTGCTATCTTGCAGCCACCTCAAGCTCAGAAGTGTATAAAAGTAAGAAAAGCATTTGGACACGATGTGCTGGAATCCTGCAAGAGTAGAGAAAAAAACAAAAGTAAGGTAAGAAAACCTCCTATGGTAGGACTGACCTCAATTCCCCATCCTTCTTTTGGTAGATTGTTGTGGGCCCCCATATCCGGAATTAGGGGCTGCCTGACCTTTGTTCTGCTGCTGAAGCAGCTACCAGGCTGGGAAAACAGCTGGACAAGATAGCCAGAAGCCCTCAGTAACCTTATTAAACTTGTCCTCTTAAACTGGAGGGTTGCTCCCGGGAACAAGTCTTGTGTTATCTCCTAAGCTGTAAAGCTGAGTCCTGTGTAGTGGGGACCCTTGGGGTCTTGTTCTGGTGCATTCATCCCATGTGAGAATAGGGGAGCAATGCGGTGGCAGGGTCCAGGAGTCAGATGTCAAAAAAAGGAAAGGGATTTTTTTTGTATATTCAACTGGTGGACATGCTAGTGTGGCTTCCCTTCCAGACCCATCTTCATGGAAACAGGAGTAACGAACTACCTCCACAGTGTAATTGGGAGGGCTTGGGAAGCCTCTGGAGACAGAAACAAATTCTCTCTTCCAACTGAATCACTTGCTGTGGGCCTTTCTAAGGAGATATTCATTTTACTCAGGCCATGCAGATATGGGCTTGGGGATATTCTGTTCCTATAGTTCTATCTGTGTCTTCCAGAAGCAGACACTTGAGAGGAAGGGAACACAGGATCAATAGGGTGGAATTTGAGAGTTATTCCCTCAGTCATTTGTTTCCAGCTAAACCACTGAGGGTTGATCACCTGGTTTTGTTTTTTTTCCCAGACTGAACATGAGGACAGTGACAGTTGGAAGTGTTAAAATACCAATCATTTAATCAATTCAGTGAAAATAATCCAATTGGTACTAATCCTACCTTTACTGCTATCTGTGTTTGCATTCTTAGACAAAGCACCCAACCTTCTCTCTCTTTTTTTTTTTTTTTGCGGTACACGGGCCTCTCACTGTTGTGGCCTCTCCCGTTGCGGAGCACAGGCTCCGGACGCGCAGGCTCAGCGGCCATGGCTCATGGGCCTAGCCACTCCGCGGCATGTGGGATCTTCCCGGACCGGGGCACGAACCCGTGTCCCCTGCATCGGCAGGTGGACTCTCAACCACTGCACCACCAGGGAAGCCCTACCACATTTTTTTATTTCCAAATCTTTTTCTTTGTTAAGACATGATTTCATGAGACCCATTATGAATTTTAAAAATCATTTCATCATTTATGCATGATATATGATGTGACTTTTAGGTATAACATATTTTAAATTTCAAATCGGTATTTTATTAAACATTTTCACTTAAATATAATCATCACCATATTACATAAATTCTTTACCTATTTAAGGAGTGATACATGTTGTTTAATTTGTTTTAAAGTATGTAAGAAAAAGTATTATGTGTTGACTAATTTCTAAAATGTTATTACATTGCTTTTGATTTTGGAATGGCATGTTCTATAAATTATAGATTAAAATTTTTATTGCATATTATATCAAAAGGTGATCAATATTTATTTTTGCCATGATTTTTTGGAATCCTGCATTGCATGTATTTAAAATAAAATTTGTAACAAAATAAAAATAAAGCATAAGATAAATTTTCAGGCTATTGTTTATAAGCATTTCTTCTTAAATAACTTATTAAGGGCATAAATAGAACTTATTCCTAATAAGTGAAAAGCCTAATTGGATATGCCCATCATTGAATTTTCTCCACTGAATGATGATTTTTGAAGATCTAAAGACAAACTATATATAAGATGCTATGTCAAATGGATAATTAATATGAACCTGCTGTATAATAAAATAAAATAAAATAAAAAAATTAAAAATGATGCTATGTCAGAATTCTGACAAAATAATATAATTTATAGATCTAGTAAGAATTATCTGTAGGTGAATTTTATAGAACACTTATTTTTATGATCTTTATTAACTTGTATATCAAAATTAGAGCAATTTTCATTCATCCTGTCATTAATTTCGGTCACTTATTGCATATAATTCAAATAATATATGCCTAATAACAACTATCTCAACCAACATAGAGTTAAAAACTACCATTTTGGCTGAGATAAATCATCTGAGTGACTGAGTCATAAGCATGTACTTTGATCTTTGCTAACCAACGGCACATACTCTCTTGACACATATTTCTCAGCTCTCAAATTCTGTTACAAAGGGAAAAATACTCAAAATTATTTTTATTGATTGATATAAAATTAAAGTGGAAACAGACCCCATTTACCTTTAAAGATAGGAAGTCCCTGCAACATCTTTGAAAATCCCTGGTGGAGGAAGGGCTGTGTCCACAAAACACTGAGGACACTACATTAGATAACTGATAGGGTTCCTTCCAGTTCTAAAACTGCTCACTCCTTCATTTATACATTAATGAAGGTAAGGTGCATATGTATATACACATCAGATGGAGTAACTAACTGATATAGCTACCAGTCGGAAGTTTCTAGAGGAAGAGATGGAGTTTTCTCTCACACTGGGTGGCCATGATGGTGAAGCTTTTAGGGTGTTTCCAGGGATTAAATAGTCCAGGGATTAAATAGTCCTGAAAGATATTTACTAATATAGAAATGAGAATTAACTCCACTTGGCTAAAGGGGTAAAAGTAACAAAAGGAGGTGGGATTTCTGAATGTTCGCACTCAGTCTCTGGTGTCAGGCAGACCCAGGCTTGAATATCAGTCCCCTTTCCTTGTTGCCCAGGCCTGCCCCCATTATTTAAGCTTGTTAGGTCAGTTTACTTACCTGTAAAATGTGTTTAATAGAAGTACAAAGTGTATAGAGTTGTTCTGAGGAGCGTATGGAATAATGTATATAAAATGTTTAGGGTAGTACTTGAACAAAGTAAGTTTTCAACACATTTATATATCTAGTAAGGCAGTTTAAATGAACTTTTTGATGGATTTTTTTTCTTTCAGATTTCTGAGGAGAACTCCTATTTGCTAAGTGAAAATTTACCAGGTGCCAGAATTTCAGTCCAGCTGTCTACTAACCAGAATTTTTTAGGTCCTACATCAGTAGGGTAAGTTAGTGGTGGGGAAACAGGTGTTGTTCGTTCATTCTTGCTTTCTTTTATCATTATAGCCATTTCCGGGAAAAATTTTTCTGACATTGTACAGATAAAATGCCAAGATTTCTGTTTGAAAGGAGATTTTATAAATATACAAATTTAAAATGTTTTTTAAAACACCTCTAATATTTAAATATTATCATATTGATATTGGATCATCTCTATTGTCTTGTTGACTTGGGTAAGTATGTTTCAAATAGGTACAGCTAAATTTTTATTTAGTTAGGCATTAATTATTGGCTAATAGATTAGCCTTTCCGTGGCATTCTTTCTTTCCCCTCTTTTAAATTATTTCTGGCATTATTATTTATTAACATAGGTTGGATAGACAACAAAGAAAGCAGTAGAAATATGCAAAATGAAAGTTAATATTTACTAGCATCACCAGTGATAAGGGCATGTCTGATCTGAGAGAAGATTACAACTAGCCGTGGACATTCTGGACTCGAGATTAGGGCCCATGCACGTACCTCAGCCCTTACCTACTGTGCACACTGGGGATGCAATAGAGATCCCGGAGTCCATCTGCCAACAAATAGAGGGCTGCATGTCTTTGAGTTTCTCATTATGCAAAACACTTAAAACACTAAAAAAAAGTTTCTGGGAGGGAAAAACCAAATTAAACCACTGCACACTCAAGTATAACTGAGAAGATAGATTGGCTTTGCTTTTGCCCTGAGACCTTGGATCACTAAAAGCATTGGCCAGTTGGGGAAGAGGAGAGTGGAGACTGGAGACTGGAGACGAGTCAGTGCTGGAAAAGCAAAAAGATAAGGGCTGGGCAGCTCCCCTGTTGATCACACAGCCGTCAAATATTTTGAATAGCATCCCTGGAAGTACCTATCTCAAGTTTTCCATTATTTCTCATTAACTTCAGATAAACAAAAGTTAGCAGATGTTTTTATGCTTTACATAAATCTATTAAATCATCTGATTATTTCATGTGCTAAGGTTTAAAATGGCTATATTCATTGCTACTATATTTAAAGTAACAAATGCTTATTTCTTTTCCTTAGATGTCAACCAAATGAAGATAAGTATTCTTTTAAAAGCTGCAGTTCTGATTTCGTTTTTGGAGAAAACATGGTAGAAAGAGTTTTGGTAAGATTTTGGCAAATGTTTCTATTATTATATAGAGAGCTGTCACTTCCAATTTCTGAAGGCAAATTAATTAAGACAATGTTAATTGGAGCATACTTTTAAACTCCTGAGTTCAAAGGCACATTTCCTATCTTTAACTGGAAAGGTTCTCCTGGGAAGCAAGTTCTAGTTGTTAAAATAATAGACAAGAACCACAGAGGAAGGGAATTGTATAATTATAACATTATTACTGCTAAGAAATATTAAATACTTCTTTGACTTGCATTAAACCAGAGGTACCCAAGGAAATCCCAGGACTGTCTGCAATAGTTAGATAAACTCAACTGGCCATGATATTTTAATACAGTTATTCAATAGCATTTTTCATAACAAGATGCATTTAAAATCATTTGCCAATTTTTTCTCATTAACCACAATTTTCCCCTTCAAGATTTTACACTGAAAAGCATTATTATAAATTTTTTCACTAGCTGTAAGCGGAAAATCATAGTCTTTTCCTTGCCTAGGAGAATGTACTTGCCAAGTGGAATCCCCCGATTATTATTACCATCATCCTTAATTAATACTGAGCATCCTCCTACGTGAGGCAGTTGCTGTTCTGACCTCCACAGGGCACGTTTCTAAAACAGAGCATGATCTACAGTGGGGAATTATACAGCCAAGTGGAAGCTGTGCAGCAAATGGGCCCATGGTTTTATCTGGTCCAACACATCTTTATACTCTTTCCACTTTCACCCAGACCAGAATCTTGGCTGAGACAAGACAAGGAAGCTAGCTTGTCTCAGGGCTATTAGTTACATGAAGAATCCCACGGAGGAGGTACAGATTTTAAAACCTGTGCAAGGGCTCAGAATGACAAAAGGACCACCAACTCATGAGGCCTGTTTATTCCAAGATTTTAAGGGCCTTCACAAATCAGTTACTTTTAAGATCTAGCTTATTTTACAGCTGCCTCAGGCTTAACCCCAATTCCAAGAGAAGTATCACAGCTTCTCAGCTTTGAGGCACCCTTCTGCCACTCCCAAGATGAAGGTCAGCTCCAGCAATCCTAGAGCTGTTGACCCACACCTTTGGATCTGAACCAGAATGGACCAACTTCCAGGCAATATATTTAGGCACATTTATTCTAGATTAGTCACAGCTTCTGTAAGATGTCACAGACACAAATAAAATACTCTTCAAACCTCATGGGATCAACTTTAACATTCAACTCATTTAACAGACATAGATTGTGTTCTTATGCTATATAAAGCATTGGCATTGGTCTCAAGTTTGGTGGCATATTACAATCATCTGGTGAGCCTTCAGAGGACTTATGCCTCGCCATCTCCCCTAACCAATTAGATCAGGATCTTCGTGGGTGAGGCCAGGTGTCAAGTGATTTGAATATACAGCCAGGATTGAAAACCACCTGGGTAAGTGGTTATGCAAAGCTAAAGAAGACCCTGTCCTCTAGAGATGTTTATAGTCCAGTAAGGGGAAAGAGAGAGATACCTATACAAATGAACTACAGTGGGAATTACAGATTTGGTGTGAGGAGGTAGGTACCTGTGTGCATTTCCTATGGGCGCTTCAACTTTGACTTACAAAGGAACCTGAGCTTCCTGTCTCCTTAAACTGATAACATGCTAGGATAGCAGGAACTGTAGAGATCACCTGTGTTTGTCCTCTAGTTAATCCTGTAATCCCGTGGCTGTGTGATTTGGGGGCCAGGATGCCCTCCTGATTTGTTTGCTGACCATGTGCTTTTAGAGTGAGTCATTAAATTTTCTGTGCTTTAGTTTCTGTTTTCTTAAAATGGAAATAGTTACACCCATCTCTACCAATTTTAACAGATTATCTTGATGTCCAGTTAAATAATGTGAAAGAATCTTGAATTAGTAAGGGAAAAGATATAAACCTAAGTTCTGAAGTATTGTCCAGTTCTCCCTGTTCTGCAGGGAGCTATGCAGGGGGCTGTACAGGAGGTTATAAATGGCATGGAAATTACTTGGTCTTTTTTCACACAGGCATTGATTACAACACATGTGCGAACCCCCAGGTACACAGCCTTAAAAGGTGATTGTTGGCAAAAATTGTCTTAGAGGAAAAGTTAGGATTCCTTCTGTAGTGATGATGTGAGAAAGCTAGTGGGTTCTTTGGATAACTTTTTAATTTTTAAAATGAACTGGATAGAAAGAGTGGATTGTTGGGAATACTGAAATACCTTGAAAAAGTGACAAGAGCTGCACCTCCTTCTAGGCATCAGGTTAGTGTGGTGGTAGCATGGAACAGCTACTACCTCCTTTTGGGTCTCGAAAAGCTTTCCCATTGCCCCTGGAACTAGATGCCACCTGAAGTAGGCTGGTGGTAACTAGATTGTTTCCTGAGATCAGAACCAAGGTCTTCTAATAATGGGGAGGGATTCTCTATTCAGCACAAAAGGAGCCCAAAACAAAAACAGAGCTTTTGGGTTTGTTTGCCACCCTGAGAAGAACAAAAGTATCTCTTGGCTTACTGCAAATATATGGGGATAAAATTAAGTAATACATCTTTTTCCCCCACTTAGGGTACTCAAAAACTCACTCAGCCTCAACTTGAAAATGATTCACACATCAAGGAAAAACCATTGAAATTCACTTTAAAATTTCCTATCAACGCTCCAAACTCAAGTAAGAATTATTTCATTTGTAAAACATCTGATTCAACTGGTGTATTTCCTGTTTTTCCATGTCATTTGTTTAATATCTATAAAATACAAAAACAATAGCCCAGTGTTTTAAAATGTTTGGTGAAGATTAAAGCATATAAACATGATATATAAGCTTTAATAATTGTTCGACTTAATGATATGGGGGATCGTTAAAGAGATCTGCCTCAACTCAAGCAGTCTGATTTTTTGGAAACACTCGTTATAAAAAGCTAAGGCTACATGCATGTTAACAGGGGCAAGAAAGAACTTCACAGTAGGGAAGATGGGGCATTTTATGTGTTCTTTCCCCCTATTTTCTCACAGGAACAGACTCTCTTAAGAATATACCCCTAACTGAATCAGCTGCTGCTTTCTCTTCTAAACCATCACCAAAATGTTTGCTGGAGAAAATTGATGTCATAACCGGGGAGGAGACAGAACACAGTGTGTTAAAGGTCTGTGCGTCACGTATTGCTCTTCCTGGCTGCACCTCCGCGTGTGGAATAAGCTACCCTTAGCAGAGACAGCTTGAAAAATAAAGGCAGAAGTATACTTCTCAGAAAGACTGAGATGCTTAAATAAAAATGTTTCAGGCTTCCAAGGATTAAACCAATATTTTGTCGTATTCTTACATTTGTATGTGTAATTTGCAGGAAAATGGATTGCTGTCTTTACAACCATGCCCGTTGGTCCCTTAGAAAGAAGACAACCAAGGACCCTGTCTTAAAACAGCCTATGTTTTACACTTTTCATGTCAGCTTTTATAATTTGTTGTTATCATATGATTTAAAATTCTATTTACACTGAAAGTTAAAAATGCAGATAAGATGAATTGATTTCAGTTCAAGATAATAAAAAGGTTTTTTGTCTTCCTTTAAAAGTTCCTTTTTTTAAATTGAAGTAGAGTTGATTTACAATGTTGTGTTAATTTCTGCTGTACAGCCAAGTGACTCAGTTATACATATATATACATTCTTTTTTAGATTCTTTTTCTTTGTGCTTTATCTCAGAATATTGAATATAGCTCCCTGTGCTATGCAGTAGGACCTTGTTGTTTATCCTAAAGGTTCTTTTAAATAAGTTTTGAATTTCACATGAATCAAGAATTTCACAGATGTAGTATATAGTATCACACCTAGGATTCAAATGTTGAGTGGTATAGCTGTCAATCTAGGCATATAAAATGTAACTACTACAACTTAATCATTTTCAACAAAGCACAGATTTCCCTTAGCCTTTCTCCATGTGTTTTACCCCAAACTTTCTTCATTCCTATTTTCTTCCCCCTTGATCTACTGATACACTTACTGTACAAGTGTGTCTCACAGCATAACTCTCAGATCAGGTTAATCCCAGATTCACTGAAGTAATCACTAGGGGTGAGGCCCTGACATGTTATATTTTTAACAAGTCATCTAGGTGATTCTTGTACATAGTAGTATTTGAGAACCACTGGTAAGCATTAAATTATAGTATGGTACTCTGTGGTATCACATGCTAGTTCAGATGCTGTATTTGTTAAAATTTTTAAAGCATACAAATAATTCCATGATTCCTTAACTTTCAGATAAATTACATAATTCAAATAACATTGTTTAATTTAAAAGTTGGTCTACATAGATATATTGTTAAGTGAAAAAGAAAGATGCAGAAAGTATTTATGGTATTCTACCATTTATAGAAAAAATAGGAGAAAAATATATACATGTATATACATACAAATATCTCTAGAAGGATAAACAAAATATTGGCAACAGTGATTACCTGTTCTAGGGGGTGAAAACTGGTAGATGGGGAACTAGTGTTGGTGGGGTTACTTTTCACTTTGTACATCTTTTTGTTTTTTAATGTTTGAACTATTCAAAAACTGTATTGTTTCAGAAGCTAAGTAAAATTTTAAAGCTGGTTTAGAAATCATTAACAAAGGTTATTCTGGTAAAATATCAGACAAATAAAAGTGTTATAGCATAGGAAAGAGATCACTTTGAAAATTTTTCTATATTTTGACATTTAAAAAAATTGTCTTTTAGATCAACTGCAAGCTTTTTATATTCAACAAAACAACACAGTCCTGGATTGAAAGGGGCAGAGGGGCTTTGAGACTGAATGACACAGCAAGCAGTGATTGTGGAACATTCCAGTCAAGACTAAGTAAGGAATCCTTTTGTAAAGCGAGTCAGTATTTCTCAGGGAAATTTTTCCAATATAAGTACACATCATTTTCTGGAGATGTGTTATGTGTCAATAAATTAGACTGCTGTCAATAAATTAAACAATATTATTTTTAATGTACTAGAGGAGCTTCCTATTTAAAGTAGGCTCTGATGTCAGACTATACAGGTTCTAGTTCTGGCTCCATTACTAACTGGTGACCTTGGACAAATTACTTAATCTCCTTCTGCCCCAGTTGCATCAGTTTAACATGGAAATAATAGAAGTCCATGACTTAGTGAGTGTGAGAATTCAGTGAGATAATGCACATAAAGCACCTATGACCAAGCCCAGCACACACCTAAACAGTAATCTCATTATTATTTAAAGGAATGTGATGCATTTATTTTTGAAATGGAATAGTTTTTCTAAAAGAGAATATTTGCCCTGTAATTTATTCTTGGCATTCTAAACACAGTGTGTGGGTTGGGATGAAAGGTCAATTTCCAAGTAAATAAAGGTGTGTGGTTATTGAATCCTTCAGGCAGAGTGTTGGTCAGAATTTGGTCAGCCAAACCAAAAGCCTGAGGAGGTTTCTGGCATCCAAAAGACACACTGGGCATTGTTCAGAGGTCCAAACTGAAAGTAAGCACAGGCAGAGATCTGGGCAGGGGTGGATGGGTTTACTGGTCAATATCGGGTGATCAAATCTTGTGGAGGAGACCACAAGTAGAAGCTGGTAAATGGATATTTGGTGAGTTTCAGATATCAAGCTCAAGAAGTGAGTAAGGAATAGAATTCAGACTAAGAGAGTAGAAGCACTGGCAAACAGGTTTCTAAATAACCTATCATTCCCAAGGCAGGTATTAGCTGTTTTCTACTCTGGTTTAATTTCACTCCTTCCACTACTTGCCAAAAAAATGCACAAAACAACTTTTCTTTTAATTATACAGGTAATACATGTCCATTACAGAAGACGGAAAGTATGGATCAACAAGAAGAAAAAAAATTAAATTACTCATAGGCCTATCTTCCTGTAGTAACTAGCTTCTGTCAATAAAATATATTCTTAAGGACTTTGTATACAATAAATGTATACAATACATTGAAAAATTTGTGATAAATGGTGTTTATACTACTTTGTAACCTGATTTCTTCTTTTGCATAGTATACCATGGTCACCTTTCTACATTAATAATTATCTTTCTTTAGTATTCTTAATAAGTTCATAATATCCTCAATAGCGGTACCATCATTTATTTAACTAATTCCATTTTTTGAATGCTTAAAGTTTTCGTTTCAGTTTTCTCCATTATAAACAATTCTTGGGTAAATATTCTTCAGACCATTATGTCCTCAAAGGAATTCTAAAATTTAACCATTTTTTAATATTATAGTAAAAAAATATATAGCATTTTTAGCATTTAAGCTAAAAAAAGTCCTCCAACATAATAAAGCCCAATTTGGAAACCAAATTATAATCTAGTCAATTAAATTACAATTTCGTAGTGAAAATAGAGTCTGAAAAACAACTACCAGATTTATTTGCTTTCCAAAATGGCAAATTCCTCTGAAAGGCTAAGGAATCAACTATTCTAAAGTCTGATCAATTTATCTTCTTCCTATTTTAGTTATGCATAATCAAGGCAGCCTGAGGCTGATTCTCAATAGTAAACTCTGGGCTCAAATGGAGATTCAAAAAGCAAACCATAAAAATTTACGAATAACAGCTACTGATTTAGAAGACTATAACATCAAAGTGTTTTTAATTCAGGTAAGTGACAAATTTCAGTGATGGAGGATTATCCTACTATATTTATAGATCTCTGCAGTCACATTTGTTTTTTTCATTTTATTAAAATAACCTATACCATTGGCAAAAAATCAGCCATTTATTATGGTTGTTTACAGTCTAATATAAGACCTAAATTTTGCATGAAATTTAGAGATTAACAACAATTTAAAGCAGTCAATAGGTATTGGTCCCAAGACATTTGTACTGGTATATGCTGTCAAACCCCTACATTTTTCTTTACTATTAAAATTATGTCAACGATCTTACTAAATTCCAGAGAGACTACTGTCAGGATTGGCTCCTAGGAGGCCAGCAGAATCCATACCCTGATGCTTACACTGCGTGCTGAAATTGAGGCTTTGAAATCACTGGAAAGGAACCAGTGAGAAATGGAAAAACACAGGGCTAGCAAGTTAAACCAACCAGTCCAATAGCGAATTCCAATTCTGGATATGAGTCAGTCTCCAAGGTAACAGGATGGGAGCACAGCTTTAGCTGTTCTGGCAGCAGGAATGCTTGACCTCAAATACAAGATCCAGGCAAAAGAGACAGAGCTGACATGAATCAGGCGAGAAAAAAGGCTGGATTTCCCCCATAGGCCGAGTCTCAGAAGACTTGAGAAGACTGAATATCTAAGCAACTCAGGTAGAAGATGACAATACAAGTAAATTGGCTTCCATATAATAATGGAAAAAAAAAGTTGGCAAGAGCCCACTGATGAAAAACCAAAGGTTTTATTAACTACCAGTAAGTGCACTGTTAGGTATAAGTGATGTTGAGTGTTAAAATCTTAGAGTAAGATGTCTAAACCCTGTTTACCATTTAGGGAGATAATACTGGATACTCTGCTAGGCCAGATGCCCCTGTCTTTGAGTGGGCAAAGCAGCCTGTCTGAGATTGAGACTATGATTAGATTCGATTAGATTTAACTATGTCTAGATTCTGCAGCTCAGTATCTGGCCCATGCTGACTTTTTAAACTGTAGGATAATTTTTGGAGATTAGCAAACAAAATGCAATAAAAATCACCCAAAATTCCACTCCCAGAGATGGTCACTATTAACATTTTGGTCTTATACTACATTTTAGTATATACATGTATGTGTGGGTACATATATACATGTGTACCATACTGTACATACTGCATGACTTTCAGGCAAGTTATTTAGCCCTCCTAAACCTGATTTTACTTATCTGCCAATGGAAGACAATAATAATATACTTTATAAAGTGATTGAGAAGATTAAATAGCTAACATTTGATTGTGAAATACACATATGTAACCTTTTCACTTATCAATGAAAATGAGTGTTTTCTGTTATTAAATAGTTCATTCTTCAAGAATTCTTTTATAGGTGAAAATAAATTCTGTTCTATTATGTACCATAATTTATTCCATTAATCCTGTTTTGTTAAATACTTAGGCAATTTACTGTGTTCATTATTATAAATTCTGCATGGAATTCTCTATGTACATACATGTTAATTCTCTTGGGAAAAGGTTTTGACTTGTCTTGACACATTTATCCCAGAAAGACTGAGACAATTTTCATTCTCACCAGCATTTTCTTATGGTACTTCCTGGAAATTTTTTTTTAAGCATTGCAAATTTGTTGTCCAAAAAAATATATATTATTGTGCTTTTACTTCTTGTTCTGAATTTCTTGAATGAAAATATCTGAATGAATTTGGCTATATATATATAATATATATATAATATATATATACACTAGTGAAAGGCATATTTAAAATTTAATGTAAAAAAGTCAAGGCAGCAGAACTGTATTTATATTTCAATTACATATATTTTCAATATTTGTTATTAACCTACTGAAGAAAAGTTACACCCTTGTACTTAATATAAAAATTAAATTGGTCAAGAGTCAACAAATATTTACTCAACACCTGCTATGTAATATCTAACATAATATGATAAATAAAAATATTTTATTTAATGTGTATTTTTTCCCTAAAAATAATTAAGGTAACTTAATAACATACAAAAGAAAAACCATATTTTAAGACGCTTCTTCCCAAAAGTTGGCATGCAGTTGATTCAAACTTCAGTTCTTGGTTTTGAAATATTTGTTAGCTCTCTGAAGGATTAGCAAAGAGAAAAATTTTCCCAGATTTTCTCTGAAATTGTGAAAAGATACAAAAATGTAAGCCACTGACATGTTACCTTAAAGAGCACTGACTTTGATGACAAAAACGAAGTCCCAGCCAATCTGTCAACTAGCTGTTTAAATGCAGACAAGCTGTGCCTTTCTGAGCCATAATTTTCTCATCTGTAAAGGAAAGAGGAAACAAGTATTTACTGAATACCTGCACTATGTGCTTTTGCTAACATAAATGGAATAAATAACCTAAAGTTTTATTATAAGGATTGAAAAAGTAAAAGGATATTATAACAGCAAGTATTATACCAATGTTATTGTTACCATCATTTTTTATATTAATAGCAACTGTAAAAATAGAAAAGTACTGAAAGCAAGGACTTCTGATGTGTTTATGGTACAACATCATAGGCTATTTGAATGAGCTCTGCTTTTCTACAGAGCTATGCAACTTGCAGGAATGTCTAAGCAAGTGATGTAAAGGAAATGAGAGTCTTTTTCCCCCTAACCCTAAAATTTTCTACAGTATAACACAGTGAAGGAAGGATGGTCTTAACAAACAAATTCAAATAGAAAATTTAAATCTCAAAATTTCATTTTCTCAGTTTAAAATGCACAAATTGGGACCTCATAAAATTATCTGCTCTAGGATTCAATTTGGTTCAAGACGAATTGGCTCTTTACCCTTTAGTTTCTAGGATTATTTATATTCTAGATTTATGTCATATAATTCCTTCCTTATTAATAGTGAAAGGTTACAAATGTGTAAAGTGTGGCTATTATTAAGTTACTTATATTAACAACTTAATTTTCCTCTTGCAGGCCAGTGCCAAAGATACAGGATGTATGCATGCAGCAATACATCACCGTCTTGTTGCACTTCGAAGCTTCTATAAGCAGAAAGATGCAAATCAAGCTGAAAGCCAGTCAGAAACAGTCCTCCAACAATTTAACTGTGATAGCTGTGATGAGGATGAGGATGATTTTATCCAAGTTACTAAAACTAGATCAGGTAAAGAACTTTTTTTTGTTAGTTCAGAGGTTTAAAAAAGAAATCTTATTCACAACCCTTTTATATGAAACAGATTTTTAAAAAGTGGAACTTGTCTGTTCAAAGTGGGCAGGGGTTAGAGCCCTAGATGTTTGCATCTGAGAGGTGGGTTTGAAAATCACTGTCTTCTGCATGTGGCCTTCATTGGGATTTCACCAAAAGTCAGCCTTACTGTAATACCTGCACATCATTTGCATATACATTTCATAAAAGACCATATTTACAATGTAAAGTATTAATTGCTACACTGAAACTAACCAATTATTAATATTTCTCTTCACTTGTTCTCATTCTCCTATTATTGGCCATAATAGAAGAAATTATAAATACTTGTAAGTCAGGCAAATCTGGCTTATTCCCTTTTTGGAATTTGTTTTATTTTCAAAGACCTTCTTTACCTAGGGCAAAAGGCGCTATTTCTTTTATTACATCCGGATTCATTAATTGAACAAGGTTGCAGTGGAACCACTGATTAATGGATTTTTAGGTTTTAGTGCTTGTCCTGATGAGTGAATTTAAAACTAAAATTCATCATTATTTTTGGAGAAAAACATTGTCAAGGAAATAATAAGCCCAGCTTTATGGATTTTTAAAATAATTTTTATTGGAGTATCGTTGCTTTACAATGTCGTGTTAGTTTCTACTGTACAGCAAAGTGAATCAGCTATACGTATACATATATCCCCTCTTTTTTGGATTTCCTTCCCATTTAGGTCACTACGGAGCACTAAGTAGAGTTCCCTGAGCTATACAGTAGGTTTTCGTTAGTTATCTATTTTATACATAGTATCAATAGTGTATATATGTCAATCCCAATCTCCCAGTTCATCCCACCCCCCTTTCCCCCGTTGGTGTCCATATATTTGTTCTCTACATCTGTGTCTCTATTTCTGTTTTGCAAGTAAGATCATCTATACCATTTTTATAGATTCCACATATATGTGTTAATATACGATATTTGTTTTTCTCTTTCTGACTTAACTTCACTCTGTATGACAGTCTCTAGCTCCAGCCACATCTCTGCAAATGACCCAATTTTGTTCCTTTTTATGGCTGAGCAATCCAGCTTTTTCATACAGATGTAGCTATTCCAATAAGTCGTCCAAGTATTTTCAGTAATATTTTCATTTAGCCCTGAATTCTGCTCTACGGAGGACTGACAAAGGACTTACAAAAATAGTGTGTTAGAGGCATTTTCCCAATTTTTAATCATTTTAAATCTTAAAGCTATTTTAATCATACATAATTTAAGAATCTATCAAACAACATGTGCAGAACTTGATGAAATAGCTTCCTTGGCCTAATACTAAAAATGTAGTCAAGAGGAAAAATGCACAAAACATGCAGAGCAGGATCATAAACTGCTAGACTCAGTGAGCCAGATAACTAAACGAATATGATTTTTCTTGTTACTGTTAAACAAGAGGTTTAATTTTTTTTTAATGTATGAAATGTATAAATAAAAATTATTATAATGTTTATATTGTCACAATAAAATGGGATCTATTAGAAAATGGGTTGGTATCCATTAAAAATGTTAACTTGCAGTTAGGATTAAATGGCAAAATTATTTCATCAACAAATGACATGTTTATGAATAGAATCTATATTCTACCATATTCCATTTTAGGAAAGGGGTGATATGCAACTATCTTCATACAAAATGAGAAACAATGGAAATAAGGCCAAGTAAATGCCAATCATATGAACCCATCCTCTCCCCTCCTTACTTAGTACTTTCTCTAGAAGTGTTGCACACAAATGCTAAATGTTATGGAAGCAATAAAATGTCTGACTTTTTAAACTTTGTTGCCCAGGAATCAAGGAAAGGTTTAATTATCTGAAAATGTCGCATTTAAAATTAGGAACATTTCCAAACTTTACTTAAAAATATGCAGATTCTCTATATATTTTATTTCCTTGCTAGTAAGCATACTCATGAGTATTCATGTTCAGTTGTATTCAATATTAAACCTAACTGAATACAATATTGTACAATAAATTATTTTAAATTTATATCACAGATTCTTCTAGGTGGACCCACAGACAGTCAGTTGCCTGTTCATGAGTGCTACCTACTATAAACATGACAACACCTACAAAAAGATCACCTTACTGAAAATATCTAAGCCATCCTAATAACTAAATGAGAAGATCCTATTCATTCCTGGAACAGTTTTTATAGAAAGGTCCAAGAAATATAATTTGTTGCAATTAAAATGTTTCTCTGTGTAGTATAATAATTCTGAGGTTTTATATTTTGATTATTGTGGAGAAAATGACAGAATTTAAGAAACACATGGCCTTTGGAAGTTCAAAATTTTTCATTTTTGAAGAAGTTAATTTAGAATGAGATTTGGTAACTAATTTGGACTATTCATCACATTGATGGATACAATAGTTAAAATTATAAATTGCTGGATTTGATAAATATCTAAGATATTTATTTTTTCAGTCATATATTGTCTAGCCATAAAACAAATATTTTACAAAACTTCCAGAGTCATTTCTTTGAAAAGTGTTATAACTGCATGTTAACATGTTATTAAATCATGTTTTTCTTCTGGGAAATGTGTATTTTCATTTAACCTTTGGACTTCGTAATTCTATAATATTATATATTCATGGTATGAATTCCTTTAAAGAGAATATCTGTTCTTGCACTTGTATCTATCGCACCTTGTATATGCTTGACTCACGGTCAGTATCCAATATTTGTTGAAGGAATGGACAAAATACATTACCTATGTATCAAAACAGTAACTATACAAAAAGTGAAATATGTTAACTTGTTCTTTGCTTTATGTAATTAAATTGTCATTAATACTCTAGTAGGTGAGGCTGTACAGAGACCTTTTATAGCCAAGTGACTTTTTTTCTTAAATGCCATTGTTAAGGTAAAACAGTAATTTCAACAGTTGTGCAACAGAATTTTGATGTTCCTCTTTTGAGATTTGTTTCAGAGACACTTCAGGAGTTACACAAGAAAATTAGTCTCAGTACTTATAGACATATTTCAGTTTTCAATCCAGTATGATCACCCCATGGCTTCAAAATGACTTTTGATTGTGACCCCTATACAATTCCCCTATTAGAGGCATCTTAATCTGCTCAGGCTGCCATAACAAAATACCACACATTGGGTGGCTTAAACAACAGAAATTTATTTCTCTCAGTTTTGGAGGCTGGGAAGTCTAAAATCAAGATGCTGGCAAGGTTGGTTTCATTCTGAGGCCTCTTCTCTTGGCTTTTAGGGGCCACCACCTCACTGTGTGCTCACATGACCTCTTTCTTGTGGGAGCATGGGGAGGCGGTGGGGAGAAAAAGACAGCAGGTTCTCTGGTGTCTCTTTTTATAAGGACATTAATCCCATCAGACCAGGGACCTCATAACCTCATCTAGCCCTAATTACCTCCTAAAGCCCCATCTCCAAATACCATCACATTGTGGGGTAGGCTTCAACATATGAATTTTGGGAGAATGTAAACATTCAGTCCATAATGAGGAATAATTCACAGTACAAAATGATTTCTGAAAATGTTCTGAACAGTGACAATATATTTGGGATAAGAGTATAGCTTCATTTCTACTTTGAAGAACAATATTCACATGGAAGTATACATGTGAATACATATTTTTAAAAAGTTACATTACTTTATTATAGTATATACCATAGATAACAGTAAAAGCAATTATATATATGCATTTATTGTCAAATCTAATGCTTGAAAGTTTAGCATATGAAAGTTGAATTACTCTTTTAGACTATAATTTAGCTAGGCTGTTATAATTGATGAAAGTTTTGCTTTCCCTATCACTAACTATAACAGTAAAATTTAGCTACTGAGTATCTAACTTTCATTAATTCTTCTAGTGACTCCAGAAGAAATACAGTAACTAAAATCCTTTGCTTCTAAATTAAGCAATGACTCAGGAAGTGGAGAAGTTAATGTAAGAGAGGAAGAGAGAAAAGGTTGAGAGAAGGAAAAAAAAAAAAACACAGTAAAGAAGAGCTCTAACATGAAAGGAAGAATAAAAAGAATGGAAAATCAGAAGTTTTAAGTGTTTTCTTTTTAATTCTAAAAGAGTGACTCTGATGCAGAACAAACTCGGAAGAAAATTTTCATTAGAAGCGTAATATAAACAGGGAGACATTTGGAGAAGATATTAAAGAATTGGTTCTCTTATAAGATCTTAGCTGATATGGGAACATTGGGATTATGCTAAATTGTTAAAGTAAAGCAGAGAAACAGAGATTTTCCTTATCTTCCTGACATGTTCATTCTTGACCCCTCCTTAGTTGTGGAGATGAATTTTCTCAATGCCTCAAACATTTTATTTAGGGATTATGACATGGCTACTAACAGCAGAAACATGACATTTAGCTTATGACTTTCAACCCTTTTCCACTCTGCTATTCCTTCTTATACTCTTTATGCATATATTTAGTAATATTTTGGGGGTTAATAGAAATAGAAACATCTTATAGTTTCTCCTTGTCCTATATCTTCATCTAGCCTTCTCCTTTTTGGCTTTTCAATATCCTTTGTCCCCCCCTTTAGTGTGAAGTGATCAATCATATAATGACATTCATTTTCACAAGTTACTAGGTGGGTGATTTCAAAGCATACGTCTTCTTCCATAGAAGCTGCTTTTTAAAATAAATTTATTTATTTATTTATTTTTGGCTGCATGGGTCTTCGTTGCTGCGCACGGGCTTTCTCTAGTTGCGCGAGCAGGGGCTACTTTCCATTACGGTGTGTGGGCTTCTCATTGCGGTGGCTTCTCTTGTTGCAGAGCTCAGGCTCTAGGCGCGTGGGCTTCAGTAGTTGTGGCTCGCAGGCTCTAGAGCGCAGGCTCAGTAGCTGTGGCGCACGGGCTTAGTTGCTCCGCGGCATGTGGGATCTTCCCAGACCAGGGCTCAAACCTGTGTCCCCTGCATTGGCAGGCGGATTCTTAACCACTGTGCCACCAGGAAAGTCCCAGAAGCTGCTTTTATTAAAAGTTACTTAGATAAATATTCCCCCAATGCACAAGATATATTTAATATGATATCCGATTATATATTACGATAATCTAAACATTCTTTTCTATCAACAGTACTTTTTTTTTTTTTTTTTTTTTTTTTGCGGTACGCGGGCCTGTCACTGTTGTGGCCTCTCCCGTTGCGGAGCACAGGCTCCGGACGCGCAGACTCAGCGGCCATGGCTCACGGGCCCAGCCGCTCCGCAGCATGTAGGATCCTCCCGGACCAGGGCACGAACCCGTGTCCCCTGAATCGGCAGGCGGACTCTCAACCACTGCGCCACCAGGGGGAAGCCCTCAACAGTACTTTTATACCAAGTTATTCAGCTTAATTGTAAACCAGCAAAATGTTCTCTCTTAAAATATTTTACATCCATTACTGCCAAACCCAGGAACCCTTAGTTGTCAGGGCCTAATATCCTATACAGGCCTTAGAGTACGTGCATGTCATTTTTTAAAAAGCGAGGGGGTGGGACTTCCCTGGTGGCGCAGTGGTTGAGAGTCTGCCTGCCGATGCAGGGCACACGGGTTCGTGCCCCGGTCTGGGAAGATCCCACATGCCGCGGAACGGCCGGGCCCGTGAGCCATGGCCGCTGAGCCTGCGCGTCCGGAGCCTGTGCTCCGCAACGGGAGAGGCCACAACAGTGAGATGCCCGCGTATCGCAAAAAAAAAAAAAAAAAAAAAGCCAGGGGGTGGTCATATATATCTTTCAGAAACAGAATGTACATGAAGTGAGCTGGAGGGGGTTATAGGGATTGGGAAGGATAGATCTTAACCTTTGTAAATCCTCAAGTTGTGAATATCACAGTGATATATAATTTCTTCCCTATAATTAAGCTTGCTTGAGATGTGGCTACTGGGTAGGCTTGTTCACTAGAAAAGAACACCAGCCTTGTCATAGGCGAGGTTTGAGTTTGAAATTCAGTAATACTACAGATTATTTTAGTTGTTTGAGGGTAGTTGAAACTGATATTAAATCCATGAATGCCAACACTTTGGTTTGTTTGTTTCGCAATGGCCAGATTATACCCACAATACTGAGTAATTTTTGACATCATACTCGGAATTGACTAACTCGAATACTTGAACATAGTTGAAATTTCTAAGATGATATTTGGAAACTATGGCATTGGAGGAGTTATTGAAATAACTGGCAAATGTTTAGCCTAATAAATACTTGATGATATAATAATTTTCAAACAATTAGAGGCTTACCAATATTTCTTAATTTCTGCCAATCTAGTGGATGTAAAAGACTACTTCACTATTAGCTTAATTTGTATTTTTCTGATTTCTAATAAGGTTGAGGATCTTTTAGATATGTATTCACTGCTTGTGTTTCTTCTAAGAAATTTCTGTTCATAATTTTTGCAAAGCTAACCATGTCATTCTCTCCTTTCAGTGGCTTCCTAGCATATACAGGATAAAAGCCAAGTTCCTAAGCATGGATATAACACTTCATGTCTTTCCCCCTGTCAACCTCTCTAGCCTCACCTCCCACTGTTGCCTGCCTCTCTCTAAATGTTCTAGGATTTCAGAACTGCTATTTTATTACTCCATATCTTTGCTCATACTGTTTCCTCTGTGGAATTCCTTTCTTACTCTTGCTGATTCTGGCTAATACCTAACTCATTCTTTAAGGTTTAGCTTGAGACATTTCCAGAAAGCTTTCCCTAACTCCACTTAGGCTGAATTAAGATTTGTTCCTCCAAATTCCTATAGCACTCTGTGAATAATTTTACCATTGCACAGACTGTATGTTCTTCAAGGGGAGAGACTACTTATTTATTTACCATTTTGTCTCCAACACCTAGCAGGGTGTTTCGCCCATAGCAGGCAATCAAATATAATTTGATCTCCATTGACGTTTTGCATACATAAGACTCAAGAGGTGTTATCCAACAGGAAGCTAGAAATAAGGATGTAAATCTCCGGAGATAGTCTGGGCTAAAGATACTGGTAGTAGCTGAAGTCAGGGAAGGGGAAAGGGGTTAATATTTGCCAAGTGTATACTTTGTAATGGGCATGTGGCTAGGCATTTGTACATATATTTACAGCTTTACAAGGAAGCTATTACATTTTGTAAATGAAGAAGTAGGTTCAGAAAGATTAAGGGAACAGTCCAAGGTTGACAAAGGTAATAAATGGTAAAGCTGGGATTTGAACCAAGGTCTTTTTAAATCCCAAACCCAAGCTCTTTACATTACACAAGAGTAGATAAGCTCATGCAGAAGAGTGGAGAAAGAGACAGAGAGAGAGAGACAGACAGAGAGACACAGAGAGAAAGAGAGAGAGAGAGAGAGAGAGAGAGAGAGAGAGAGAGAGAGAAAAGGGAAGGCAAGGATAGGGAAGGATAGATCCCAAATATGAGCTTAAAAAGAATCCAGAAAAGGGACAGAAAGATGGGGACCACCATTAGGGACCGGTGTGCTGTGAACCAGAGTAAAAAATTTCAAAAGGAAATGATAACCATTTCAAATGCTGCAGGAAGACCAAGTCAGTTAAGGGCTGATAAATGTCTTCTGAGTTTACAATCACATCCTTGGTCACCATGGAAATAGCAGTAATTAGTAAAGTAGCACGGAGAAACTAGATTACAACAGGTTGACAGATGAATAGGCAGCAGGGATGTTGACCAATGATGAACCAACTACTCTTTCAAGAATCTTAGCTGTAAAGAGAAAACAAGCAATATATAAAAGCTAGGGCATAAAAGGTTTTTTTTTTTTTTTAATTTAAAGATGTCATAGACATGAGCATGTTTAAACAGTGAGGAGGAAAGTCCAATAGAGAGGGATAATTAAAGGTATATTAAAGGTGATAACCTGATGGAGTAATATTTCTGAGCAGGTGGAAGGAGATGGGATCCCAAAATAACAATGGACAAAGAGATATACCAAATGAGAAGATGTCAGTGTAGACAAGTTTGTAGCTGGAAACGGGGGAGATCCAAAAATCTGAGTACTTATCTGTGAAATGGGAAGAAAAGGGGTCTGAAATTTTGCATATGCATAACAGAACTCATAGACTTTGATCCAGAACAGGTTTTCTAAATTCATTTTTTCTGTCAAATGGATCAACTGACATTCTCCTAGTCACCAAGCTTCAAAGCTCAGTGTCATCTGTGACTTCTCCCTTTTCTTCCTTCCTAGTATCTAAGGAATTATAAAGTGTTGAACTAGTAAGACTAGAAAGGACCTTGAGGATGTTCAAAGTTACAAATGAGTAACTCACATCTCACAGAAGTTAAGAGGTGTGCTTTAGGGTGCACTACGAGTCAGTATTAGCAGCTACAGTGAGGCAAAGTTCCTGGCCAGAAGGGGTCAGTGACCTACTAAAAGCAAACAACTATCAGACTGCACTGTGTATTTCCCAGTCTAATATACTACCTGGCACATAGCAGGGACTCAGTAAATATTCAGTGAACCCAAGAGTGAATGCTGGCGTTGGTGGCTAGCTGAAAAGTAAGTCACAGATTTGGAATCAATTTGGGCTTGGCAGAACCTTGGAATCACTCTAGTTCAGCTCCCTCACTTTATAGATGAGGAATCTGAGGCCCAGAAAGATGAAGCAACCTGCGCAAAGTCCAAAAGCTTGTTATTGATAGTGCTAGGACTACAAAGAAGCAAAGAGACCGCCAAAGCAAAAGGATCTAAAGAGCAGGAGGGATAAACATTAGGATGTGCACTGCCATTTGATTCTCCTCTTGTAACAGGAGCATTTTCTTCCATTTCCATTACTTTTACTCTAGCTTCGATCCAAGTGTAACTATTCCAACAGCGCCCAAGTCTCCCTTCCTCATCCTGCCTCCCAATTTGTTCCACATTCGAAAGCCAGATCAAGTCATCAAACATTGCTCTCAGGACTCATTTCTTTCCAGTTAAAAGCCTTCAAAAGGCTAACTACTGCCTACAGGATAAGGTCCAAATTATTAACATTCTTAACCCTTCACTCTTTTCCTATCTACTTTTTCAACCATATCTTCCCATCTAGAAATTTTCCACTTGGCCAGACTTATCTATCCATCATCCTCTAACTTTCTCAAAGGCTAACACCTCCCCTCCGCCCCAATAGTTTTTTGGAGGTTAGCAGATGTACCACCTGCGCAGTCCCACAGGATACCATGCTTAAATGAGCCCGGTGCTCGGCTTACTGCTCTCTATCCCTCTTGCAATTCTTAGCAATTTCTGAACAAGGGACTCTGCGTTTTCATTTTGCACTCGGCCCCGCAAATTGTGCAGCTGGTCCTGAGTCTGTCTCCTCAAACCCTGGCCCAGAGCTGGACATATCAGCCATCCAATACGAGGTGGCTGAATGAACGAACAAAGGGTCTAGTCTTATGTGCAATAATAAAAGAGTCTAGTCTTATGTGCAATAACAGAAAAAAAAAGGACTGACCCCGAGGAAGAAGCTGCGGCCTCCCGCACGTTCCCGCCAAGCCCTTTAAACCGCACTCGCAGGGCCGGCGCAGCCTCAGACCAGTTCCAGCTGGGTTCAGCTCCAACACCAAATAGAATTCCAGCCCTTCCCCCGGCCCAGCCAATCCCTGAAGCCTCTCGGCCTCCGAAACCGCTGCGGGTTCTGATTGGCTGGCAGAGGTGGCCTGGGGGAGGGTGGAGACCGCGGGGGGAAAGGGGTGGAGCTGGAGGTCGGTCCCCGGGCGGGGGAAGCGGCTACTGCGCAGGCGTCGATGGAAAAGGCTCCCAAACAAACACAACCCACCACCTGGAGGCCTCTAGCTTTTCCCCGCCCACCTTTCCCTCTCGAGGGCTCTCCCGACTCCCAATCGCCCGGCTTTCCCCGCCCCCGTCAACGTCTGGGCACGTCCCCTTCGCGGCGCCGGCCACGCACGGCTGTGCACTTAACCTCTGCCCGCCCGGCTGGAACGTAGAGGCCGGGGCGGCGCGAGCGGCGCGCACTGCTGGCGGCTGGAAGCGGAGGCGGGAGCCCGGGCCTGCAGCTGCTGCCGGGCCGACGATGACTTGTTACCGAGGCTTCCTGCTGGGCAGCTGTCGTCGCGTGGCGGGCGGCCGGGCAGCGGCGCTGAGGGGGCCAGGGGCGGGAGGCCCCGCCGCGCGGCCGCGGCTCGGCGGTGACGGCGGCGGCCGGCGGCACCTGGGGCAGGGGCAGCCGCGCGAGCTGGCGGGCTGTGGCAGCCGCCCCGACGGCGGCTTCCGCCCGTCCCGGGTGGTGGTGGTGGCCAAAACCACCCGGTACGAGTTCGAGCAGCAGCGGTACCGTTACGCGGAGCTCTCTGAGGAGGACCTGAAGCAGTTGGTGGGTCCCGGCGGCCCCCGCCCTTGTGCCTCGGCCCGGCGCTGGTTCGCTCACTGGCTCGGCCGTGACTTTGGGAGGGGTTCTGGGAATCGTTCCGCAGGCCGCCCCGGGGGAAAGGGAGCCCCTGGGCGCCGATGTGGGCAGAGGAAAAGAGGCTGTGGTACCGCAGACACACCCCCTTTTACTGGGCAGGACTGCCAGGCCTGGGCACTCCGGGGAGCCGGTCTGCTTGAGCCTTTTCCGCGCTGGAACGTGGTTCTCAGACAAGGTTCCAGGAGTTTGTTTCCAAAGCTCACGTGTCTCCAGTGCTGGGCAGAGCAGCGGGGAAAATTTGAATGTCTGTTGTTAAGTAGAAAGGTCCAGACAAAAGGCAGGTAAACAGGGTAATTATGAAGTACAGCGTCTAGGTCTATATAATATAGCAGTGCCTCCACAACAGACTATATTTGGTATAGATATTTATTAATATCTCTGCAAAGTATATAAATACACCTAAGGGGGGAAAAAACCCTGAATATTATCTGCCTTCACTCTTATTCTTGGAACTTCTGATCCCATGTCCCCACCCACTTTAAGGAAACGAGAGTGATGATGCTACCATGAGCAGTATGTCCAGAAAAATCTCCATTGGAAATCTCTAATTGTTGACACTGCACCCAAAGGCTTTGGAATAAATAGCCTGTAACCATAATCCTGTAGAATTCTGTGCAAGAGTAGACAGCCTGTTCTGAACTTCTGGTTCGTCATCATCAGCAATCTTTTGGTAGTATTTTGTGGAGGTATCAAAATGAAATTGTAAATCATCCTTGTTTAAGTACTGACTGTTTTCAGCATTTAACTTCTTGACTGTTTAATGAGTTAATTGACGAGGGCCCCTGTATTCATCGGGTGGCCATGCTAGGTGCAGATTTCTCTCCTTTTCCCTAGTGTTTGAAGGTAGCGATTTATAGAAAACATTTGCATCATTTAAAGAGAAAATCAGCAAACAGTTGGAGCAGGAGGTCGGAGTAGTTGAGTTTGTGTTAGGGAGTGAAGTTGAGGGTGAGGCAGGGAATAAAAATGTCTGAAGCAAGCGTTTCTGATCTGGGAAAGAGGTGCGCCCTATGGGTTGTACTCCTGATTTTGCAGATCTACGTTTTAGAAGTTGTCGGATGCCATATACGCATAAATATGTTCTTCATACAGTTTTATGGAAGCCTCTCACGACAAGTAAAAATAGTATACTTGATTGGCATGTTCAGAGTATGGGATTGGGGGTCAGGAGCTTGGAGCCAGGCCCAGGTTCTCTGTGGTTAACTTCCTCTACTTTTTAACTTCCGTGGGCCTCCTTGGTGACAGCGATACTTTTTGTGTTGTGCTGTCGTTTCCAAAGTGCTTTCACCTAGTTCAGTGTGTGAAATACTAGGATTGGACTAGGTAGCCTCCAAGGCCCTTTCTGGTATTTTAAAACTGAAGAACTTTTACAAGGCCTCAAGAACATGAGTGGCATCTGAATTAGATTAATTCTTGGACCTCTGAACTAGATTGACACTAATCCAAACTTTTTAAATGTAAGGCAAATCAAGTCTTTAAAAATCGAACTACCTTGTACACCCACTCTGAGTATCTGAAGAGAAATCTGTAATAGGTAAATATTTGCCTATTGCTAAGTATGCTGTTTGGAATAAGGAAACTTTTGAAGTAAAACTTCTGGAGTGTAGAACACAGTTTTGAAATAGTTGTTGTTGCTATCATTTCAATTAAATTTTACTGGATTTGTTTCTTCCTGATTTGAGTTTTATCATTTACGTTAAGGCCAGTATTCAGAATGGCATAGTATTAGGTGGAGCCCGGACCAGAGATCAGGAACAGACCAAATAATACTAGACTGTGTGAAGTTGTTCTGAAATGGGATTCTGTAATAGGAATGATACGATGATTAATACTGTTTGCTGTTTTCCTGGGGTAAAAGATACTAAGGTATATGAATCATGTGAATTGGGTATAAAAGAAAGTGGCCAAGTGCTTACTTGAGTCTTCTGGCACCGTGGCTGGCTATGTCTGTGGTGTCCTGGTAACCTGAAGTTTTGTATCAGAGGGTTCTCTTTTGCTGTGGTGGTGGTGATTGTTTTGTGGCAAAATAGATCTCTATTAGGTTACTTGTTAAAATGCAAATGGAAGAAGAGGGATGGAGTGCCAGTATAATTTCATACCCCGAAGCCTTGTGGTTCTCTAACTTTGTAGAAACTTAAACAATTAGGGGAAATACTTCTTAGCTGATAAAGCATGTACAGACTGGCTCAAAGTTTGACTTTCATTTGCTCTTTCATATTGGTTTTACATTGGTTTATTTTTAATTCTTGCATTTCTCTTCCCCTTAACCTGTCAGTGACTTGACTTGTGAATAGAGGATTTCTAGTCAGTGATTTTACATCTACTGGCTCAAGACTTTGTAAGGGCTAATTGAACTATTATTACAGTTTACTTGCATCATAAGTGATGTAGCTGTTGGTGGATGTGGAGCTTATATTAACAGGGTTGATGACACTCACAAACTAGACCTTTAGGTGAATCAAAGCTGATTGGAAAGGGTTTTGATGTCATAAACATGCCTTATTGGCCAAAGAGAATGTTTCATTTCAAAATATTTTAATACATACCAAATAAAAAATGAGCAGTTTCCACCCTTCTCTGCCCCGACTCCAAGTCTTAGAACCCCAGAAGCAACCCCCTTTAACGGTTTCCAGTTTTAGTTTTTAAAAAAAAATTAATTTCCTGGGCTTCCCTGGTGGCGCAGTGGTTGAGAGTCCGCTTGCCGATGCAGGGGACGCGGGTTCGTGCCCCGGTCCGGGAAGATCCCACATGCCGCGGAGCGTCTGGGCCCGGGAGCCATGGCCGCTGAGCCTGCGCGTCCGGAGCCTGTGCTCCGCAACGGGAGAGGCCACAACCGTGAGAGGCCCGCGTACCGCAAAAAAAAAAAAAAAAAAAAAAAATTGATTTCCTAATGGGATGGAATAATTTCATTTAGTGGTCCCTCTATTATTGGCTTACATTCTTCCTAGTTATTGCCTTCTTAGCAGATTTGGGAGTTGCTGTGCCTTGGATTTTGTTTCCCTTACTCAGTTTCCTTAAAACACTGGTGTAGCTTAGGTTGTAGTTCTTGGGTAGATAATATTTTTGCCACATGTGCGATGAGTGTAGTGTATGCAGTATGAGTATTTATCAAATTAAAGAACATGATCTGGAGTACTGCCAGAGAGCCTTCTAACGGAGCCTCACTCCTTTCAAATCTTCCAGACACAGGAACCAGAATGGTCTATCCAAAGTGAACATCTGGCCACTTTACTCCTCTGCTTAGAACCCCTCAGAAGCTCCCTATAACCTATAGAGTCACCCAGGGGATTCGTTAGAATGCAGGTACCTGAACCTTATTCTCATCCCCCTCAACATAAAGATTCAGTTTGTGGAGGACTCCCAGACTCTGCCTCTTTGAACCATACCCTTAAGGTTGCGGATGCTTTGTCCAGGGCTTTGCATTTTTAACAAGCTCTCCACGTTTGCAAGTGGTCCCCAGATCAGACTTCGAGAAACATTATTGTAGGTGAACCTTTATTATCCTTAGCGTGCTAAAACAAGGCCTTTCATGAATTGACTCCTGTCCACCTCTTGAGTTTCATTTTTAATCAGTTCTTGTCTAGAACTTCATTTTCCATTGATTTCAAACTGCTTTGATTTCCATTAGATGTTGTGCTTATTTAATTAACTTATTTATGGATCAGTAGCACGTTAAAATGGTTCAAAATGTAAACGATACAGAAGAGTATGCAATGAAAAGTCTTATTCTTATTCCTGTCACCGGGCACTCAGTTTTTGTCCCTGGAAGTAACCAATGTTAATCAATTTCTTGTTTTTCCTTCCAGAAATAATATATACATACAAATCAACAGAGTGAAATATTCTTTTTCTTTATCCCATCCCTTTTTACTCAATGATAACATTATTTAAGCTATTCTGCACCTTGTTCTTTTTTTTTAATAGTATGTATATAGTACTTATTGTGTGCAGATGCTTTAGCTTATTAAAATACACTGTGTAATGAATAATATTTGTGTTAATGAATCAAACACTAAAATACTTAAAACTGGACTTGCTGAGTCAGGCAGTATATGGATTTGAAATTTTAATAGGTATTGCCAAATTGCTTCCCTTAGAGGCTGTGCCAGTGTATACCTTCACCAGCAATATATGAAAGTGCTTGTTTTTTCATAAACAGTTTAGCATACTTTGGGGTCTTTGCCAACCTGGTAGGTGAAAAATGGTATTTCAGGGTAGTTTGATTTGCATCCATCACTGTCTTTACCTTTGTAGCCCCTTTTGCTTTGAATGCTCCTCCATCTTTTAGCCAATTCCTGTTCTTGCTGTGAGGTGAAGCTTACACATTACTCTCACAGGAAGCCATGCTTGGTAACCTTGCTGGGCCTCTCTCTGGCCACCAAGGTTACGTTAGGTATTCTTCACTGTATTTTCATAATACATATGTTTTTGAGCTTTCCATTTTAGTATATTATCTGTGGTTATTTTCTTCTCTGGAGTTGAGGGCAAGGAATGTATCTTACTCATCATCCTCTCCGCCTTTCCATCCCCACTAGTTAAAGGTGGTGAAATGTTTCTGAATTTAAAAAAAAAAAAACATTTTTAGTTCTTTCACCCTGAGGCTGCCAGTCCAGGGCCTTATTTCCAGCTGTCAGGCTTCCAAAAGATGTTAGTTGCTAAAAACTTAAGGTAGAGATTACTGATGTGAGTGCCCTGAAAGAGGTTTCATGGTTAAATATGTTTGATAAACATGAGCCTAAACAAAAGATGATTTTTATTTGACTATGAATTTTTTTTGGGGGGAGGTGCATAATCCTGTGGAACACAACTTGGAAAATAGAGGCTTAAGGTATACTCCCATAAGTATTTGCAGTTAAATAGGAGACTCAGAAAGATGTAAAAGGATTGAATATCACAGTAGCTGGAATTAACCATTAACAGAATCATTGACCAATATGTTTTAGAGCCCTGATTTTCAACTTATACTATGTATCAGGCTTACCTGGGGGAGCCTGTAGCCAGCCATGAAATTGTAAATAACATAATTTATTTTTACTGTGATCACTTTTTCTATATTTTAAATTATATGGCTTAAGCTCTGAGTTAAGATATTATGCACATTAATATCTTCTCAGCTAGTAAAGTAGACTTTATTCTTAATATTGTTTTGTGTCTTTAAAAAGTTACATCAGTAATATCATATTCTTTAGAAATTTTTAGAAATTTTCTTATTCACTATTGGTTTTGAAATTTATCTGTGTTGATATATGTTAATTCATTTTAACTGCTATATAGTATTCCATTGTTTGGATAATTAGGTTGTTTCCAGTTTTTCCACTATTTAAAAGAAATGCTACAATTAAAAATACAAATAATTTTTCCATAAGCATTGAATAACTCCCTGATTCCCAGTGTTCTCATGAGCACTTGGTAGACTTTAACATTTTTGCCAATGTGATGAGGGTGAAATTGTATCTTTTAATTTTAAGATACTTAAATATTAAAGAATAAGGAAGAATGTATAGGTGAAGGGGTGAGAACAGTACTAGTAAGACAGTGGGAAAGGTCATCTTTTTGCCAGTAAAAAGAACTCAAACATTGGTGACTTTAATTCACAGTCAGAAAAATCTTACATCATGATGTACTCATATTTGAAATAGAAGATAACATGAAGCAGTTTACCCTTGTTACATGTAGTCTAGTTTATTTATAATGCTGGTTGTGATCACTGGGTTGGTATGGTACCCATTCTAAGGGCAATTTGAAAATCATTGCTCAAGAAGAAGTAATATTGAGGCTAAACATGTAGGTGGGCCTTATAAAGTTGTTAAATGCCATGGTTTTATCTCCTAGTGGTTTTCAGCCTTTTAGCAGCAGAACACAACCCTTGCTCAGCCCTACTCTCTTCCCCACAGGAGTGGAGGGATGGGTCAGTTTTCTGAGACGTCACCATTCTGGGACTAGTGTGAAAGCAGGCTTCTGGTGGGAGTGGTTAGATGACGAGGGGAATAGGAAATACTTTTTAAGGAAGAAACTCATTTGGAAATTCCAGAGGCGAGCTGTTGCATAGACCAGATAAGAGTTGATATTGCCCAGAACTCAAGCAGTGGCAGCATGAATGTAAAGGACAGATTGGAGAAAGTTTACAGGTCTAATTATTGGACTTCACCATTGGCCGGCTATGGAGATTGAGTGTGAAGGGAGAATTAAAGGTGACACCTGGGGTTTACTTTGTTGACTAGGTAAATTGAAGTATTATTAACTGTTAAATGGGATTCAGAAAAGCAAATTAGAACGGGGAATATATAATCAGATTTAGATGGTTTTGGGGAGAGGTACTTGATCTACATGTGGGTGAATATAAAGGTAGGCATTTGAAAATTTGAGCCTGTAGCTCAAGAAACAAACTTGCCCTAACAGTTTAATTTCATGGGTACTGGTGTGTACTTGGTAGATCAAGTCCCTAGAGTGGGGAGATAGCGAAAATGAAGGGAGAACGGATAAGAATGCCAAGGAAGGTAACTTGAGCAATCCCAACATATAAGGGAGTAGGTAAACAGAATTAAGGGGAATGCAGAAGTAGGAATAAAACAATGGGGAAACTAAAGGTGAGAGTCTGAGATAAAGAATAAATGGAATAGAAATGATCCAAGATAAATACCAAATATAGCTGAAGAAATATTTAGGGTTCCCTGCACCTGGCCTGATCATACTAGGTAAGTAGTTTCCTTTAGCTGTCAATTAGGTACCACTAATCCTTTTAAGGCAATTTTGAATGGTGCTTGGTGTACCATTTAGTTAAGTGTATTCTTCTAAGAGTGCTTAAATTATGCCTAGTGAATTTACATACCAAACTGTCATTGTCTCACGAGTTGGTGAGACAGTGTGTTAAACTTATGTGTTAAATTTAGAAAGACATATTTCCTTCCCTTACTGGAGTACAAAATGGTAACGCTCAGCTGACTAGTAAAACAAGTTTAAAAAATTTGTATTTGTAATAGATTCAGTTTTGGTCAAGTAAAAATGTCTGTGACACTTTAATAAAAGTGTTTGGGCCGTTTAGAAAATAGCCTATCACCTCTGACCTTAAGGTGTGGTGAATTTCTGTCCCTTCAGAACCCTCTTTTTTTTCTTTTCATGCTGTGTTGTGTTTTAACCTCTGAGCCGCATGGGGAGAAGTGATGTTGGCTTTTGGAGATTTTATAAGAAAATTCTATTGCTAATACTGAGTGTGTCTGCCTGTAGAGCTTTTAGATTCACACTGCTTTTTCCAAGTATCCTAGTGAATAACCATAAAAGAAAGGTTTTTTCTTTTTGTTGTTGTTGTTTTTTAATGCCGATAGGAACTAACAAGCTTTTGGGGAAAAAAAAGGAAGAAATATTAAGAACTTTGTTACTAATACCTAAGGTGTAGCATTGCAGAATTGAGAATGTATTCTAAATTTCAGTAATTTCTCTAATCTCTTAATTGTAAGACATTTTACAGAGAATTCACGTGTTCTGGTTTTTGTCTGATTGAAGTATGTTTTTAAATCTTTGAAGTGTTGTTATTTTCTGAGGGGGTAGCTAGAAATTCTTACTAGCCTTTGAATATTAAAAAAAAACTTTAAAAAATATGAGCCAGTTGAATAGTGATTTAAGACTTTCTAATTGATGCTTTTTATTAGTGATTTTTAAAAATGTCTTATCTCTTACCTGCCTAGTTAGCCAGTACATGTTAATGCAGCTTACTAGCCCAACCAGCTAGATTGTTTATGAAAATAATTAAAGAACTTGTATTCTCTAAATAAATGTATCGAGCATGAGTTGTTAAAGAATTAGTTCACAAGAAGAAATGTGAGTGGGAATAAGAATTTATGAAGTGACATTTCTGCTCCAATATTAAGTATTCTAATGCTAAATGAACTTTGTCTTTAAATTTGGAACTTCAGTGTTGCTAGCAAAACACATTAAAATCGTGGAAAACTTTGTTTTCTCTCAGTTCTCTATAATTTTTCCCCCGCAAATTCAGACCTCCTTCATCATGTCAAACTGAAGTTTCATAAAACTCAGCTGCTGAGCAATCTTAATTTTCTGGAGTTTTCTGAGAACCAGGAAGTAAGCACCAAAGCTCCTGAACCACCAGCTTAGAATTAATAGTACCGATATGTAGGATTTATGTCCTTTATTCCTGGGTACATGTTCTATATTGTGGAAGCCAAAAATGGGAACATAAGATAAAAATCTGGACAGTGAATTGAACTCTGAAGGCCAGTTACCCTTAAGTTTTATTTATAGCAGGTCAGAAGCAGTAAATTTGATGAAAATATTTTAATAGACTTTTCTACCTTTGAATGAGTTCTCACTGTCTCAGTTTTCAGTGCTGCATTTAATGCATTTGATTGAGCTCAGCTAATGTTTAACTGAACACAGTAGTAGGCACTCACATATCTGAATGAATAAATTCAATTTTTTAGAGCTTAATTTCTAGCTATTCAGTGTTTACTCTTGAAATGGCTTCATGAGAGGTAATTATTGTAAAAAAATAATATAGCGTGGTAACTAATCTGCTAGAAAATCATGGGCTTGATATTGAGCAGGTTAGTTTGAGATGCCTATTAGATATCCAGAGAAAGATGTCAGAGATGCAGTTGGGTACCTTCACCTGGAGCCCTAAAGATAGGCCAGGATTAGAGATTGCAATTAGGAGTCATCAGCATCAGCATACAAGATCTCTTTTAAAGCCTTGAAACTAGAGATCCCCAGGGAGAGAGCAGAGAAGAAAATCACTGTGATCCATATTTACTGAAAGGTGGTTAGTGCAGTTTTAGTTAATCTATGGTTGGGTAATGGAAGTAATAATCTGAATATTAATGCTATGTTCATCCATATTGAGAAATGATACTCTTAGAATAGTTTTTCAACCCTGATTTACATTGATTTGTTGATCAAAGTAAATGAACGATTATCTAACTATTACCTTGCTTGCTGCTTTCCTTTAGAGAAAATATTCTTAGCATTGGTTTGCTCTGTCTAAATATAATGAGGTTTATATCTAGGCATTAAACTGTTGTACAGGCTGTCTCATTTAGTATATGCGAGTTAACATCTATGGATTAATTTTTTTTTCTGTGTGTGGAATTGTTTATTTTTTTCCCTTTTTAAAATTTTTATTGACGTATAGTTGATTTACAATGTTGTGTTAATTTCAGATGTACAGTTAAGTGATTCAGTTTTATATATATATATATATATACACACACACACATATATTTGTATACATATATATATATATAAAACATTTTTATATTCTTTTCCATTATAGGTTATTACAAGACATTTTGAGTATAGTTCCCTGTGCTGTACAGTAGGTCCTTGTTGGTTATCTATTTTAGATATAGTATTGTGTATATTTTAATTCCAACCTCCTAATTTATCCCTCCCCACCCCTTTCCCCTTTGGTAACTATAAGTTTGTCTTCTGTGTCTGAGAGTTATTTCTATTTCGTAAATAAGTTCACTTGTATCATTTTAATTTTAGATTCCACATATAAGTGATATCATATATTTGTCTTCCTCTCTTTGACTTAGTTCACTTAGTATGATAATCTCTAGGTCCATCCATGTTGCTGCAAATGGCATTATTTCATTCTTTTTTATGGCTGAATAATCTTCCACTGTGTATATATACCACATCTTCCTTATCCATTCATCTGTTGATGGACACGTAGGTTGCTTCCATGTCTTGGCTGCTGTAGATAGTTCTGCTATGAACATTGGGGTGCATTTATCTTTTCAAATTATAGTTTTCTCTGCATATATGTGCAGGACTGGAATCGCTGGTTCATATAACTCTATTTTTAGTTTTTTAAGGGACCCCCATACCGTTCTCTATAGTGGCTGCCCCAATTTATGTTCCCACCAACAGTGTAGGAGGATTCCCTTTTCTCCACACCCTCTCCAGCATTTATTATTTGTAGATGGACTAATTTTCAAATAGCCAAATATGTCCTCAACTCCTCTTCTGAAAAGCATATGTTTCCCTGTAGATTATAGAGTGAGGACAACACTATTTTAAAAGTCTTAACCCATGATTCATAAACAAGATTGGGAAGGTAGGTATCAAAATATTAACACTAATTATCCCAAGGTAATAAGATTATATGTAGTTTTAATTTTTCATGAATGTATCTTCCATGTTGTGTTGTTTTTATAACCTTTTCAAAAAGAAAAATACATATTATTAAAAATACTATCTAAAAATTGGTTTTACTTTATAATCCAGTAAGTAATGATTTAAAACAAAAGAATATATTTAAGATTGTATTTTGGACAGGTACTTGAGAAACAAATTTTGTATCATAAAGAGGCAAGGCGTAAGGGAATTTGGAAAAGGAAAGAAAATAACATGCTTTTTTTTCCCTTCCAGTTTTATTGAGATGTAATTAATACACAACACCGAATAAGTTTAAGGTGTACAGCATAATGATTTGACATACATACATCATGAAATGATTATCACAATAAGTTTAGTGAACATCTGTCATCTCATATAGACATAAAATTAAGGAAATAGAAATTTTTTTTTCTTGTGATGAGACCTCTTAGGATTTGCTCTCAACAACTTTCATATATAACATAGAGCAGTGCTAATTATAATCACCATGTTGTCCATTACATCTCTAATACTTATTTATCTTAAAACTTTGTACCTTTTGACCGCCTTCATCCAACTCCACGTCCCCCCATCCCCTGCTTCTAGTAACCACAAATCTTACCTCTTTTTCTATGAGTGAGTTTGTTTTTGAAGTATAATTGATCTACAACGCTATGTTGGTTCCTGTTACGGAACATAGTGATTGGTATTTCTGTACATTTCAAAATGGTCACCACGTGATCATTTCATACCTGTGACCCATTTATTTTGCAACTGTAAGTTTGTATCTCTTAATCTCCTTCACCTATTCTTTCCTTCCCCTCACCTCTCTCCCCTCTGGCAATCACCTGTTTGTTCTCTGTATCTGTAACTGTTTCTGTTTTGTTATGTTTATTCTTTTTTTTTTTGATACCGCATATAAGTAAAATCATATAGTATTTGTCTTTCTCTGTCTGACTTAATTGGCTTAGCATAATAATACCCTCTAGGTTCATCCATGCTGTCGCAAATGGCAAGATTTCATTCTTTTTTTTTCAAGGCTGGGTAGTATTCCATTGTGTGTATATATAGGCAGCATAGATATGGGTCTTGTTTTTGTATCCATTCAGCCACTCTGTGTCTTTTGATTGGAGCATTTAGTCCATTTACATTTAAAATAATTATGGATAGGTGTGTACTTACTGCCATTTTGTTAATTTTTGGGGGTTGTTTTATAGTTCTTTTTTATTCTTTTCCTTTGTGATTTGATGACTATCTTTAGTATTATCTTTGGATTCCTTTCTTTTTGTTCATGTGAATCTATTGTTGATTTTTGGTTTGTGTTTACTGTGAGGTTTATATCTTGCAATCTATATATACATGTGACTGTTTTAAGTTCCTGATCTCTTAAGTTCAAACTCATTTTTGCTCCTTCCTCTCATGTTTACTGTTGGGCATCTTGTTTTACATCTTTTTGCATATCTCTTACCTACTTATTGTGGATATAGATGATTTTACTATTTTTGTCTTTTAACCTTTTTACTAGCTTTGTACGTGGTTGATTTACTACTTTTACTGTATATTTGCTTTTACCAATGATCTTTTTCCTTTTGTAATTTTCGTATTTCTAGTTGTGGCCTTTTTTTTCCCCTCTGCTTTGAGAAGTCCCTTTAACATTTGTTGTAAAACTGTCTTAGAGGTGCTGGATTCTTTTAGCTTTTGCTTGTCTGTAAAACTTTTGATCTCTCCATCAAATCTGAATGAAAGCCCTCCTGTGTAGAGTATTTTTGGTTGTGGGTTTTCCCTTTCTTAACTTTAAATATATCATGCCACTCTCTTCTGGCCCACAGAGTATCTGCTGAAAAGGCAGCTGATAGCCTTATGGGAGTTCCCTTGTTCATAACTTGTTGTTTTTCCTCTGCTGCTTTTAATATTCTCTCTTTATCTTTAATTTTTGCAATTTTAATTACTGTGTGTCTTGGTGTGGTCCTCTTTGGGTTAATCCTGTTTGGGACTCTCTGTGCTTCCTGGACCTGGATGTCTATCCTTTCCCATGTTAGGGAAGTTTTCAGCTGTTATGTCTACAAATATGTTCTCTGCCCCTTTCTCTCTCTTTTCCTTCTGGGACCCCTATAATGTGAATGTTAGTATGCTTGATGTTGTCCCAGAGGTCTCTTAAACTATCCTCATTTCTTTTTATTTTTATTTTTTTCCCCTTTTTCTGTTCAGCTTCAGTGACTTCCACTACTATATCTTTCATCTTTCTGATCCATTCCTTTATGTCATCTAATATAATGATTCCTTCTAGTGTATTTTTCATTTCAGTTATTGTGTTCTTCTCTGTTCGGTTCATCTTTATACTTTCTAACTCTTTGTTTTCTAACTTCTCACCCTTTTCACTTCATCTTCTCCAGAGTTCTTTGAACAACTTTATGATCATTACCTTGATCTCTTTATCAGGTTTAGATTGCCTATCTCCACTTCACTTAGTTCTTCTGGGGTTTTATCTTGTTCATTTATTTGGTACATATTCCTCTGTTGCTTCGTTGTTCCTAATTTGCTGTTTTTATTTCTATGTATTTGGTAGGTTGGTTATGTTTTTCCAACCTGGGAGAAGCAGCCTTTTATAGGAGATGTCCTTTGCATGCCAGCAACACACTCTTCTCTGGTCACCAGACCTGTGTGCTCTAGGGTGCCCCCTGTGTGGGCTGCATGGGCCCTCCTGTGATGGGCTGACTACTGTGGGTGGTCTGGAATGCGTGGCTGGTCCCAGGTCTGGTTGGTTGTCAGGCCCTGCCTTGCGTGGTAGCTGCCAGCTGCTGTTGGGTGGGGCTGGGTCACGAGGCTGCTGGCTGTGGGGCCCTGGGGCTCCTTGCATTGGTGGGCAGAGCTGGGTTCTGGAGTAGGTGGTTGCGGGGCCAAGGGCCCCGGGTCTAGTCTTGGCCTGCCGATGGGTAGGGCTGGTTCTCGACATGACTGTCTGTGGGGTCGGGGGTGTCTCAAAGCTGGTGGGAGGGGCCGGATCCTGGGGCAGTTGGTTGAGAGGCCCAGGGTGCCCCAGAGCTGGTGTTGGCCCACTGGTGGGTGGGGCTGGGGTCAAGAGGATCCCCAGGCTGGTGCCTTCCCACTGGTGGGTGAGGCCAGGTCCTGGGGTTAGTGCCATCACACTGGTGGATGCAGGCGGTTGTGGAGTCTCTGGCTGCAGGGCCCTGGAGGTCTTGGAGTCGGTATTTCAGCCCACCGGTGGCCAGGGCCAGGGCCCAGGGGGTCCTGGGGCTGGTGCCTACCCACTGGTGGGTGAGGCTGGCCCCCAGACTGTTGCAGGCCCACTGGTGGGCAGAGCCAAGTCCTGGGGTCTCTGATTGCAGGGCCCTTGGGGTCCCAGGGCTAGTGTGAGCGTACTGGTGTGTGGGCTGGGTCTTGGGCCCTCTGGTGGACAAGGCTGGGTCCTGGGGTATCTGTGGCCTCGGGGTCTTAAGGCAGCAGACCTGTGGGTTCACATCCTGGCAGTAGAAAGCTAGAAGGAGGATTCCAAAATGGTGTTTGCCGTCACCAGCATCCTTGTGGTAGAACGAGCTTCCCAAAATGACTGTCACCAGTGTCTGTGTCCCCAGGGTGAGCTCTAGTTGCCTCTTGTCTCTTCAGGAGTCTCTCCAGGATCAGCAGATGGGTCTGATCCAGGCTTTTTTCAAATTACTGCTTCTGCCCTGGGTCCTGGAGTGTGTGAGATTTTGTGTGTGCCCTTTAGGAGTGGAGTCTCTATTCCCCAAAGCCCTGGCTCTCCTGAAAGTAAGCCCTGCTGGCCTTCAAAGCCAAATGTTCTGGGGACTCGTCTTCCCAATGCAGAGCCACTGGGCTGGGGAGCCAGTGTGGGGCTCCAACCCCTTGCTCCTTGGGAGGAACCTCTGCAATTGTAAATTATTTCCCCCCGTTTGTGGGTTGCCCACCCAGGGGTATGGGTATTGACTATACTGCATCTCCGCACCTCTTAACTGTCTCGTTGTGGTTCTCTTTTATATCTTCAGGTGTAGGTGATCTTTTCTGCTAGTCTTCTGTTTTTTTTTCTTGAATAGTTTCTCTGTAAGTAGTTGTAATTTTGTTGTATGCCGAAAATAACATGCTTTTTAATTCTAGCATTCACTCTAGTGGACATATTTCCTACTTGATGATTAAATGGATGTTTCTAAACTTCTCTCTCAACATTTTACTTTATGGATTATTTAGAAGACATATACTTTAAAAGAATATTAGTGATAAGATAGTGACATTATAAAATATTCTAAATGACTAGGAAAAATAATCCTTGAAGGCTATATGTCTTTATATCTAAAAGTTATCCATTCTCAAGCAGCTAACAAGCCCTTTGTTTGGATTGTGTAAATTCCAAATAGAGTTCATAAATCTGAATACAAGAGAGCTGAAAATCCAAGTAGAACAAAGGTCATCTAACTGCCTTCTAAAATATTATTCATCTTTGGTCTTCAGTAGCCATATGCAGTATGTTAAAAATCCATTTAGGAAAAAAAAGTACCCCCGCTGTAAAGCATGAGATTTTTGAGATCCCGTTGACCACATGATTCAGGAAACTTACTGCTGTATTTGGTATTAAAACCAAGTTATGATTTTCTGGAACCAGACTTTCTAATTAAGTTTATACTTGTAGGTTTCACATATAGTCATTAAAATGTATCTTCCAAAAAAAAAACCCATTCTGTTTTATATAGGGCTTTTTAAAGAAATATAATATGTAATATATATTATGTAATAAGGCAAAACTTGTTTTATTTTGATATAGCTTGCATTGAAAGGCTCTAGCTACAGTGGACTGCTTGAACGACATCATATTCACACCAAAAATGTAGAGCACATTCTTGATAGTTTACGGTAAGTCTGTGGGATCAGGTCTTGAGTGGGACTTTCAATTTTTATTTTTACTAGCAGCTAATACTTAGATTTTTAGTAAAGATGGCCATTATAGAATCATTTTAAGAAAATTATATCATGGCTAATGGACCTGATATTATAGTGTTTTTAAGGAAATTTTTATTGTACTCTGAAAATTTCACAGATTTTCAGTTATTATTTGGTCTGCCCAAGAAGTGCCTTTTCTACAAAGAGTTAATTTTGTACACAGCAGGCTTCAACTGTAGTGCAGTATTTTATTTCTTAAACAGAATAGTGGATTATGTACGTGTTCATTATAATAGTCTTTGAATGTCTAAAAATTATAAGTACAGAAACTTCAGTTAATTAGTGGCTAAATGAGTCAGCAAATAAGTTTCTGTATATGCAAGAGAATCAGTGTGAGAGCACGCAAATTAGAAAGTATTTTAGTCACTTTCAGTGTCTGGCACTCAATATTTGTTGAATTTAAAATAACAGCTATTCACTTTTATAATTTAAAAAATTGTCTCTCGAGGTGTTAGTCTTCTGGGCCGTTTTTATTCATGAATTTTAGCATCAGAAAGAGTAGAGAAAAGGAAATGCAATTTTAATTAATCAATATTGCTATTCGTCAAGGGCTTTAAGAGATGTTTTTAAAGCACATGGCGATTTGGGATAGTCAGTTTATTCATATGCTTCCTATAGTTAATAGTTAATTGGTTGTTGTGGTTAAGTCAAAATGGAGCTGACCTTACAAAGCTAAACATAAATTTGTTTATAAAACAAACTTGCTTATTTATTTTAAATCTCTATTGTAATAATCTGCCTCTCAAAAAACATACTCCTTTATGTTAGTGGAAATTTTATACACGCTTTACTTTTTTTATCTTAGGAATGAGGGGATTGAGGTTCGTCTTGTAAAGAGGAGAGAATATGATGAAGAAACTGTTCGATGGGCAGATGCTGTTATAGCTGCAGGAGGTAATAGTTTTGCAGAGGTAAAGGTGCTGGAATATGGAAATGCTCTTTAATAATCATATTGCCAAGTACCCTGTGGTCTAGCTGTGATGAAGCTCTCAGAGTCCTACCATAAGACGAATTTTTGGATTTTTAGGATCAGCTTTTAAAAGACGTGCTTTATACAACATTTTACTTTTCTAGTGAACGATGTTACTGTGAGGTTCTGTGCATGTATTTCTGTGTGTATATTTAAAGTGTGTATTTAACTTTAAGTATGATTCAAAGGATTATTTATAACTATTTTGGTTTAGTTATGCCAGTCTTTAAAAAAAAGTTGAGTTTAAGAGTTTAATGAGATTAGATAAATTCTATCCCTCTTTGGCCCTAATATACTTACACTTACACTTGTTTTTTCCTGAGCTTTATTATTATGTTAGTGACTGTTCTCTATAAACCTTTACATTTTTTTTTGGAGAGAAAAATCCAAAGCTGGACACTTTTGTTGGATGTATTCTCATCAAAATAATTTATGAATTGGGACTGATGTTATGCAAGAGGGAAAGAGGGTTGGTTAATAGAAGTGATAGGGTTAGAATAGCGGTGCCCAGCTGGAGGCTACTGCTGGCATCCAGTGGGTGGCCAGGGATACTGCTCGCCACCCTACAAAGTTCAGGACAGCCCTCACAGCAAAGAATTATTTGGCCTGAAGTGTTCATCTTGCCACTGTTGAGAAATTCTGGATTAGAGTGGGAGAGATAATACAGAGGGGTAGTGGGTAGAAAGGAGTAGACTGTGGCAGCCAACAGGATGGGGTGCAGGTGGGATTATTAAAAGAACTAGTGTTCAAAATGTTGTTAAAAACTAGTTTTGTAACAAGTCTGGTTACGTCTTATGTCCTTTAGGTGATGGCACAATGCTTTTGGCAGCAAGTAAAGTCTTGGACAGACTTAAACCAGTTATTGGAGTAAACACTGACCCAGAACGGTAAGGAAAAACTTTTTTGTGCTTTGCTTTGCATAGTACCTGTTTATGATAAATCCTAAATTTGGAAGCTCCTTATCCTGTTGGTACAGGGTGTTTACTATGGTGCATGCCGTGTAAGTGGAAACATCACCATTCCTGGCTATCGTGAATGTTAGAACCATGTTCCAAAATCATTTCAGTGATAAAATTTAGGCATGTAGAATTGATCTCTACCTTTAGTAGATTTCTCTTCTTTGTTGTTATTTTCAAGGACATAGCTCTCTTTTTTAGCTTAGGCATGAGAAATATATACGCATTTAGCTGGCGTTGGTGGTAGAAAATTATGATATGGGATGGACGAGTTCTCACATTTGAGTTCCCGGGTAGTTTGGGAGTAATATCTGTGGGAGAATAGACTTGAGCCCTTGACCCAGGTGAGTACTGGTGACTTTGGTGTTGCCGAAGATGGATGAGTTAATGATGTTCCATCTTCTGCCCTTCCTTCTGGCTCTCATCTACATTCCTGAATATGCCTCCACTGATCTCCTGGGTGACTTCGTTGACTTAATAAATAGACCAAACCCTATTACCACTTTTTTTTCCTTTCCTTAGCTTCACTGACATTTATCCTCATTCTGTTCCAGCCACCCACAGCCATGATCATACTTGGACTTTGTCATCACCTAGAATTTCCCCGCCTCTCAAATCACTCTGACCATAGCCACCTACCTTAATAGCAGTCCTACTTCCTCAATTCTAGTAAATCTGCCCTTTGACTTTCAGTGTGTTGATCCCCTCTATTTTTTTTTTCTTAATTCTCCCTTACTTCATTCACTTTCCTGACAAATTTCTTAAATATTTTGTACCATTATCTTTCTGCTCAGTCATGGATGAGTCTTTTCTACTCCTCTCTGTACTGTCTCCAGAATAACTGATTAACATCTGTCGTTTTAACTTAGATGCTGGTGACTCCAGAATCTGTATATCCAACACTGATCTTGCTTCTACTCTTACCTTATAGTCTCTTCTCCCCACTGCAGCCACAGTGATTGTTTGATAAAAGTTTGATATATTCTGTGACCTCTGCTCAAAGTCTTACTGTGGTGCCCCATCTAACTCAGAATAAAATCTAATTTTTACTATGACTGGGGTGACCAACTCATCCTCATCCTGGTTTGCTTGGGACTTTCTCAGTTTAGCACCGGAAGTCCTATGTCCTGGGAAAATTGTCAGTCTCAGGCAAACTGGGACAGTTGGTGCCCTTCACTGTGACATTCAAGACTCTACATTATCTGGCCCCTTACTATTCTGTGTCCTTATGTCCTATTATTTTCCCTTTCTTCATGCTATTCTAGCCATACTGGCCTCCACTTGCATGTATCCGGTGGCATTAAAAATGTAACATGTCTACAGATGAACTTATCTCCTTCCCCCCACCCATACTTGATAAATGGAATCATAATGGGTGCTGAAGCTGTGATGACCCATCCCTCACCGCCTTCCCTCACTCCCTTCGTCGTATTGGTCTAGGGATTTAGTTCTAAGTTTTAGGGATCTTACCTTTGAGTCCATCTCTTGCCCTCCTCACTGTATTTAAACATAGCTTTATAGTTTGTGGTTTAAATTACTGTAGTAACTTCCAGTCTTGCTCTTTCCAACCCATTCTTTATACTTTGCCTTAATGGTCTTTCTAAATTACAAATTTGATTGTATCCACTCCTTAATTAAAGTCTTTCAGGGTTTCCTTATGACCTTCAGGTTATATTGCAAATTCCGTAGCATAATATATATGATCTTTCACCATCTGTTGCCTATCTGCTTTTCTAGTTTCATCTACCCTCATTTACCTGTAGGCACTATACATTCCTCAGCTTAAAAAAAAGACTGATGCCTCTCTAGGAACATTCTAGGATCCTTCCTAAAGTCTGTTCTTAGGGGTTTTTTTTAATTGTATTTTTTCCCCAGTTTTATTGATATATAATTGACATACAGCACTGTATAAGTTTAAGGTGTACAGCATAATGACTTGACTTACACGTGTTGTGAAATGATTACCACAATAAGTTTAGTTAACATCTGTCAACTCATATAGCTGAAAAAAAAAAGGAGGGGAAAGTTTTTTTTCCTTATGATGAGAACTCTTAGGATCTACTCTTTTAATAACTTTCAAATATACCGTACACCAGTGTTAACGATAGCCATCATGTGGTACATTACATCCCCAGTACTTACTTATCTCATGGAACTTTATACCTTTTGACCACCTGCATTCAGTCCCCTCTCCCCTAACCTCTGAAGGTTGTTCTTAAGTGCAGTGTAATGTATGAGCATCCTAATGTCAGGATTGAAGGTTCACACATGGGAGTTTTTGCTCTAGTGAGGAGCTTTGTTGATATCAAGAAAGAGTTTGAAAGAGTAAGTAAGTGAAAGAATTCTCCAGATGTCCATGTGCTTTTCATGCCTTTGTTTGTGCCCTTGCCTAGAGTGCCCTTACGACACTTACTCAATTGTGTAGTTCTTTTCAATTCAAGACTGGTACCTCTCCTGGGCTCTGACTATGATTCCTTGTACAGAGAGCACTTATCTCTTCCTATTATTTTCTGCTTGATTGTCTCTTCCATTAGACTATAAATTCCTTGAGTATAGGACTTAATTTCTCTATTGCTAGCATTTTAATTGCCTTTAGTATTCGTGCACGTGTATTTTAGAACTTTGCAATGACATATTTTTACATCATTAAAGTAAGAGATTCTTTAGTGATCATATTTTATACAGTTCATTGAAATATATTTTCCTTTAAAAGCTGGCTTAATACTCATTAGCCTGTGGGGATTTTGAAACTGGTAAGCAACAGGTGTTGCTTCTCTAATTTCTGCCTAAAATGATGCGTTCTAGAAGTCCTCTGGTTTTTCTTTTTGCCTCCAGGCAGAAATGTATTAAGCCCCTGGCTTGTTCCATAATTCACGTTGCCTGAATTCTTTTTCTTAAGCACTGAGGTGTCTCACAATCCTTAAATAAGCCCAGAAGTTAATGTTCAACTTAAGTTTCTTCTTTTCTGTAGTAGTTGTCAAATGCAGCATAACAGATCATCCCAAAACGTAGAGGCTTAAAACAGTAATAATCATTTATTATCTCTCATGGTTTCTGTGTATCAGGAACCCAGGAAGAGCTTGGCCGGGTGGTTTTAACTTGGGATCTCTCATGAGGTTATAGTCAGATGTCCGCTGGGGCTGCAGGCATCCTAAGGTTTGACTTGGGTTGGAGGATCTACTTCTAAGATGGCTCACTTGTGGACTCATCTAAATTAAATATACAATTTCGGTTTTCTCTTTTGTATTCTGTACTCACTCCACTGACCCCTGTAAATACTTATGACATTTAAATGCTTAATGATCAAAATGGGATAGAGGGCATGTGATAGCCAACCTCCAAGATAGCCTCCTAGTATTTACACCTTTATGTGGTTCCCTTCCCACTTCTGTATTCAATCAGGGCTGGCCTGTGGGACCAATAGAATATGGAATAACAGTGTGTGAATTCCAAGGCTAGGTCATAAATGGTATTGCAACTTCTGTATCGGTCTCTTGGATTGCTCATTCTGGAGTAAGTCGGCCACCTTGATGTGAGGATACCAGAGCTGCCCTGTGGGGAGGCTCACATGGAGAGAGACTTGAGGCCTCTTGCCAACAGCTAGCACCAGTGAGTGAGCCACAATGAAAGTGAATCCTCCAGGTCAGGTCTAGATTCTTCTCTCTAGAGTGTTTTAGACCTGCAGTTGACCTCCATAGGTATTCTATCAAATGGTGATTATCTTTTATAATCTTAGCACTGTAGAGAAGTATTGCAGTAAATATAAAAATTTTTTAAATGTAGTCCCCTGCCTAAGTTTCTTAACCACAGTGTTGACCCTCTCAGATAAATTGATTAGTCACAACTTTGTAAAAGCCTTTTTCTCTGCTCTTCACATTTATGTTAATTTACAGTTATTATTAAGGATTTGTTTTGCCAGGCCTACTCTCAACCTTTCCTTCAAGATTGAAGCATCATATAAATGATGATGATTGAACTTTCTGGACACCTTTCCTCACGTTAGGTGCCATATCCTCTCATCTTCCTGTATCAACCTATAGGCAATCTTAACACTTTGTAATTTGCAATTAAAAAAATATTTGTCTTCCACATAAAGCTGTTAACTCCTTGAAGGAGCTCATCCTTATATATATATATATATAATTTTTTTGTGTGTGTGTGGTACGCGGGCCTCTCACTGTTGTGGCCTCTCCCGTTGCGGAGCACAGGCTCCAGATGCGCAGGCTCAGCAGCCATGGCTCACAGGCCCAGCTGCTCCGCGGCATGTGGGATCTTCCCGGACCGGGGCACGAACCCGTGTCCCCTGCATCGGCAGGCGGGCTCTCAACCACTGCGCCACCAGGGAAGCCCCTTTATATATTTTTTGAATATAAAGGGTTACATTAGGTTAAGCTGTGAGTTCTCTTTTGGTTAAGAGAACATCTTAAATGACATTTAAAAGGGATTTATGGTTCAAAAAACTTTCATATAAATAGTTTGATTCCTCAGAATAACCTTTTAGATTGGAAGTTTTATGGCCCTTTTAGAGATGAGGAAGCTGATGCTAAAGTGACTTGCCCAAAGTTATAGTTAAATAATTTAAAGGTAAGATGCAAACACCACTATACCATTAGATAATTTTACAGGGAAATCAATCAGTGGCAAATTCGCTGTTATTTTTAGTTTTACTGTAATGTGGAAACTTAAGTTGTATTATGGCATTAAACCTGGATTTAAAGTACTATTTCTATTTGGTCTTTTTTGTTGTTGTTGTTCTTGTTGAAAGTATAGGCAATTTGTGGCAAAATGAATTATAGAAGTAGAAATTCAAAAAATTTCATATCTGATTTTTGTAGTTTAGTGATACCTCTTGAATTAAGTACTTTTTTTTTCTTCTTCCCTTTACACCATGCAAATTCCTTTTAAAATAAAGGTCTGAGGGTCATTTATGTCTTCCTGTTCGATACACGCATTCCTTCCCAGAAGCCTTACAGAAGTTCTACCGTGGTGAGTTCAGGTAGGAATTTCTTACTATTGCTCTATCATTATCTTATTAAAATAATAATAATATTATTATTATATAATTATATTATTAATGTGTGCCATTAAGAATGCTGTTAAACAGAACAAATTAGATAATATTTGGATTAGTCCATAGTTGTAACGGTAGCCATAAAAAATAATACATTAGCTGAGTCACAACCACATCTAACTTCCCTTCTTCCGGTCAGAAGAAGAACTGTATGGAGAAACCCTGCCAAGTGCCACTTGGCCTGTAATGTAATTGCAAGTAGAGGTTTTTCTCCTTCAGTGAGATAGAGGCCATGTCTCTACTTTAACCTCGTTACACGTTTTTAGCAGTTTGTTAGAAAGATGATTAAAACTGTTGGTGAAAAATTAAATGTTCAAATTCTCTGAGATTTTATATTTTTTATCCTCATCTTCTCCCATCCAGGATGACTGAGGGTTAGATTTACTCTAACCATGCTGAGATTCCTGGTATCTCTGTCTTACATGTTAAGTATTTCTTAAGCAGTGGAGATGTTTTTTCATATTTCTTTCACTTAATTTGTTCAGTGGTCAGACTGCCCTGAAAAGAGAAGGGTGGAAGGAGGAGCTGAGTTGAGGTTGGCCGATTAATTAGAGCCAAGTTGGACTACTTTTCTTTGCCTGACTTAGCCTAGATTTTATAGTTTGAGAAAACTTTTTTTCTCTAGGTATTTGTGAAATTGTATTAAATCGTCTTGACTTCTGGCATCATTTTTAAAAATTTATTTATTTTATTTATCTTTGGCTGTGTTGGGTCTTCATTGCTGTGTGCGGGCTTTCTCTAGTTGCAGCGAGCGGGGGCTACTCTTCATTGTGGTGTGCAGGCTTCTCATTGCGGTGGCTTCTCTTGTTGTGGAGCACTGGCTCTAGGCGTGCAGGCTTCAGTAGTTGTGGCTCACGGGCTCAGTAGTTGTGACACGCGGGCTCTAGAGCGCAGGCTCAGTATTTGCAGTGCACAGGCTTAGTTGCTCCACGGCGTGAGGAATACTCCTGGACCAGGGCTCGAACCCATGTCCCCTGCATTGGCAGGCGGATTCTTAACCACTGCACCACGAGGGAAGTCCCTGGAATCATTTTTTTTAGTAACGATTCCAGTTTCTAGTCATTTCAGAAATTTGGCACCTTCACAAATGACTAATATACTACAAGTAGGAGTATATTTTTGTATAGTTACCTAGTCGAATCTGTCCCATTGGCTTTTTCATATGTTAGGTTTTGATTTTGACATTAAACCTGATTCTTGTTTTCTTCACTTTTACCAAAAAGTCATTTAAGTTTTAGGTGTAATCTTAAGTGTTATAATATTTGCTATTGATCTCTTATTGTAAAAAACATTATTACAGAATTTTAGGGAAGGGATTTTTATCTAATCTCACCACCTTAACATAATAGTGTTTTAATTTCAGAATGCTTTCTTTTTTATATATGTGTTATACTTTTTGATGAGCAAAACACAACTATTAGCTAAGTATATAGGATTTAATGAATACTTGATAAAGAGTTTGACTTTAATTCAAGTTATTTGGGAGGTTTTATACAAGTACATTAGATATTTCCATTGTAATAGAAAAGAGAAATAAACATCTAAATCTGTCTTTGATCAGGAACCTGTGGGTTTTAGGTGTTTCTAGTATAATAAGTTCATGGAATAACTAGTTTTTTTTTTTTTTTTTTTTTTTTTTTTTTTTTTTTTTTTTTGCGGTATGCGGGCCTCTCACTGTTGTGGCCTCTCCCGTTGCGGAGCACAGGCTCCGGACGCGCAGGCCCAGCGGCCATGGCTCACGGGCCCAGCCTCACCGCGGCACGTGGGATCTTCCCGGACCGGGGCACGAACCCGCGTCCCCTGCATCGGCAGGCAGACTCCCAACCACTGCGCCACCAGGGAAGCCCCCTAGTTTTTTATTATGAGTTTTTTAATTTGGAGAAATTATAATGTCTAATCCTTTGTTTATTCTATTTTAATATAATTTGCTTTTCCTTCACTCTTCTAAGATGGTTGTGGAGGCAGCGAATCAGGTTATACCTTGAAGGGACTGGCATCAACCCTGTTCCTGTGGACCTTCACGAACAGCAGCTAAGTTTGAATCAGCATAGTAGAGCCTTCAACATTGAGAGAGTTCATGATGAAAGTAGGTAGATTGGGAATTAAGTGTGTTTGGGGCAATATGTAATTTATAGTTCTTTTGATCTCTAATTTCTAGAAGTAATAATTTATAATTAACTTATTTGGGGATTTCAGTGCCACTGACAACACTTAAGGAAGTGCAATGAACTACTTGAGTTGTAAAATTTATTATGATTAGATTCTGAAATAACAAATATAGTATATTTCCATGTGAAATTTTTTCTAGGGTGGGTTTGAAAACTCATTGATTAGGGAAGGACTATAAAATGTCCAAGAGGATAGTTGATATTTAGGGAAAGATTCTTGGCCTTAATCTTTGAAATGTCAAAAAGAAAAAAGAAAGTGGTAGAAAGAAAATAAACTAATCTGTGAAAGATTTCATAATAATTATACATTTATAAACTTACATTTAATTATATTTACCATGGTTCTAGTTATTGATTAGAATCTTTTTGTTAGGAAATTTTCGCATCCCAGCTTTAAGATTTGCATTTCAAATACTTGTGTAAGATGCTAAGAGAATATTAGCATAAGGTGACATGCAGGTTTTTTGTTGTGTTAAGATGAATGCTCAGTTTTGAGCTAATTTGTGGATTATAATTTAGCAATATTTTCCCACTTTTTCCAGTAACTGTAAGACTTTTATGATGCAAGAAGATCCCAAGAGATATCCTAAATGTCTGTGGACTGTATAAAAGGATATTTTTTTCCTCCTGCATTTCATTTCTTGGCTAAACTTATCAGCAAAAGCTATCTTTACATATCTGCTTTCTTTGTTTCTGTCTTGTCATGGTATCTTGATGTTTACTTATGTTTATTTTTTTTCAGAGTTTTTCATGGTGATTTATAGCTTTATAGGTTAACATGTTCCTAAACTGAGTTAATGCCATGTTTTAAAGATGCTTTTTCTTCCCCGGGAAAAAAAATCATTTGTTTTTTAGAAAGTTTTTAAGTAATTATTTTTAAAAAATCTAGATATCTTTCAAGTAATTCATAAGCATATGATTTCTTATTATCATTTTTGAAAGATTGCAGTAAATATTAAGATTAAAAATTTTTTTTTAAGATATTAAAATCTTAGCCAGAAATTTTACTTTATACCTCACCAAAAGAAGTTATTGCTGTCTCCAAAAGATGTTCAGGATTTGGTTTTTTTCACCAACAGCATTATAGGAAAGATGTAGATTGTTATTTAAAGATTCATTGCTCAGATTCCTATCTCAGATTCACTGTTTTTAGTTTATAAGCTAAATTAATATATATGAAACGAAATTACACATAAACTTAGTAATATTCAGGATGTTCCTATCTCATTAGTGTTAGTTCTAGAAAAAGAACAGAAAACGTTCCAAATTAAAAAATATATATATAAGAAAATTTCTCAAAACTTAGGCACCAGTTTTTTAATGTAAGGACCCACAAAGTACTTAATATAGTCAGTGGTAAGAGGTCCCACACCAAGGTATGTCAGAATACTAGGGATAAAGCAAACCTCTTGCAAGCTTCCAGAAAGGAAGTGATGGTGGTGTTGGTGGTGATTGTGGTTGGAACAGGTTATTTAATATATAAAGAATCTGGAATCAGAGTAGTTTCAGATTTCTCAATAATAACCCTGGAACTTACTTTACTTATATTAATTATTAACATTGTTATTAGCAATTATATAACATTTACAATGTCTAGGCACTATTTTAGTGGGCTTGTTAGAGGGTTTTTTGAGGGTTTTTTTTTGATAAAAGCTTTATTTTCTGAGAAAAATTCAGAAGGATTTCAAGGATATCTCATATTTGCTATTTAAATTATCTTCAAGTTGGCAGGGAACATTTTCTAGGAAGCTACCATTTGGGATTTTTGAATATAGGAGTAGGTTTGAGATTATAAATATACCACCATGTTTGATCCCTGATCGCTTTCTAATTTAGAACAAAAGATTACAGAGAAAAACAATCCTAGTTTTTTTTTTAACTTCAGCTTGCAAAAGGGATGATTTAACTTTTAAGCAAATAAAATTTTCTATCTAGTCTTATCTATCCTTAACTAGGTTATATTTGTATACAAGTTGATGAAGAAGAATTCATTTTTATTACCTTTATACCTTCAAGGGAAGGTAGGGTTGATTTATTAGTTATTTTTTTAAAAATTTTTAATCACATAAACTAGTAACTTTCTTATTTGCAAGCCTGGTTGTATTAATTTGGATAAGTGAATTGATTTGATAAACAATCCCATAATCTCAGTGGCTTAACATACTGAAGGTTTATTTAGAGCTCAGCTCACTGTCCAAGGGGTGTTCAGACAACCTCTGAGCAATGGCTCCTACCATCTTCTAAGGCCTCTGAGTCTTCTGTTGGGTCCTCTGTAGCTTGTGGGGAGAAGAAGACAGTGAGAGCATGGAGGATCCTTAGGGAAGTTTTAAGAGCCAGGCCTTTTCACTACTTTTGCTCATATTCTATTGGCCATTACTAGTCGCATGGGTATACCCAATGCAAGTAGACCTGGAAGCATAGTCTAACAGCCTGACAGCATGAGGGAATTGCACAGGGTTGCAGTCTCTGTCACTAGTATAACAATTCTATACTTAAAAATACAAATTAATAATTAATTTTGTAATGCATTCTCTTGGATAGAAAATTGTTAATTGGTATTGAGTCCATCTTATCATGTCCTGTTGAAGCAAGTTGTAAATGAACAGTTCATGATTAGTTAATGTTTGGTAGTCAATTAGCATGAAAGAAAATATAAGCAGAATTAAGATGATTAATGAGACTCGAAGCAATTTTACATTTTCTCTTCCTTCTTTGATAAAAGATTTCAAGTGAAATTCAGCAAGCACACATAATAAAAGTGCAATACAGAAAGGAAAATTAGGATGAGGAAAAATGGGTATAGAGGTTAAAAAGTCAAGACCATATTAAATAAAAATATATGGTTACAGTTTGATGGTGAGATTTCAGATTTATTAGTAATATTTAGTGAGTACTTACTGTTAGTTGAGCATTTGCAGAAAATCTGTGGGGAGATGTAAAACATTCCATTAGTGATTTACCCTATGCAAAGAAAAATAATTTAAACAATAAATTTTAACTTTTTACATTGGTAAAACTTGTCAGATGTGAAAATGTGAATATATCTAGTACCAAATTAAGAGTTTTCAAGAGTTAGGTTTTGCAGTCTGAAGTACAATCAAATTTGATTAAACACAGCAAATTTTCTATATACCTTTTTTTGTCACATTCTTTCTACTATATTAATGATATTTAGCTAATAATGTTAACCCATTACATAATTTAGTCAAATAAGTTTTCAAAGGTTCCTTGGTATTGTAACAACAGCTTATAATCAAAAGAATAGTTGGGCCACTTTAGGCAGTTATAATCCAAAAGATATGAGATACATGTAATTAACATTCAATAAACATAAATAGGCTACAAGTCAGAGGAGAATAATAGATTGGTGGTTGTGTTGGTGACAGTGGTGGAAAGTTTTATTAGTGTATTAATTGTCTAATGTGTATTAGATATCTATACACATTACCCCGAAACATAGAATCTTAAAACGTAACAAATTACCCCAGAATTGAGCATCTTAAAACAAAATATTTATGATTTCACAGAGATTGTGAAGGTCAAGGATCCAAGAGTGGCTTAGCTTGTTAGTTTGAGTTTAGGGTCTCTCAGGAGGTGACAGTCAAGCTGTTGGCTGGGACAGCAGTATCTGAAGACAAGACTGTACTGGAAGATATGAGTCACAACTCATCACATGGCTGTTAGCTTCAGTTCCTCACTATGTTGGCTTCTCCATTGGACTGCTTATGAAATATCTTCCCCCAGAGCAAGTGATCTGAGAGAGAGAGTGACCAAGATCGAAGCCAGGGTGTCTTTTTTAACCAAATCTCAGAAGTGACATACCGTCACTTCTGCCATACGTTGGTCACATAGACTAATCCTGGTGTGATGTGAGAGGGAGAGTTGTACAAGAATGTGTATACCAGGAGGCAGGAATCACTGGGGACCATCTTAGAGGCTAGCTGCTGCCACAGCTGGGGTGAACTTTTAAGCTTTGACTAAGGAAAAAAATGTGGAGGAGACAGAAAAGGGAACTTGTTCCATAGTGCTTGCCCACCAGGAGATACTTGGGTGCAGTGAATCTGCTATTGGTGACATTGAGAGGAAGGGCCTGGCATTTCCATTTGGAGACAGGTAAAAGATAAAAAGTAAGAGAGACCATTTGAAGGTGACAATCACAAGTTTGATCCAGAAAGCAGTGGGAATTCTTTGGAGGATTTTCCATGATGGAGTGATGTTTAAGTAATCATCAAGGAAGATTACTTAAGCTGTGCATACAACCTTATAGAGTAAAAAATAGATGACATTTTTTTTAGGAGTCATAAAAAGAGATGTGGCTCTGTTCCTCCCATGCTGCCATTGCTAAAAATCACTCTTGAGGTTTTCTATTTGAAAAAATAATCTGATTTTTAACATAATTGATTTGGTTTCCTATATGAGCCATTCATGTAATTTGCTGCTTAAATCCAGAATGGCTGTCCTTTGGAAGTACTTGATCATTTCTACTTCTGAAGCTTCCAGAGTAAAACTAAGTCAAGTGTGACCACATGAATCTTATGCTATGGATAAATATATTTTATCACTCTTGAAAAATTGTTTCAAGAAGACCTAAGGTTTAGTTTGGAGAGACAGGGGCTTCGTTGCTTCATAATGTTTAGATGATTTTGTGGGTCTGTATTATGAATACTTTAAATATGATTTAATTTATATGTTAATAATGTTAAGGTATAGACACTAGTAAGACAAATATGAATATATTAATATTTTATAAAATTTATATGATAAAATTTAAGAAGCTGTCTTGGATTTTTTTTTCATTACCTTCAGGGTTTGAGGCTTCTGGACCCCAGCTTTTGCCAGTGAGAGCACTAAATGAAGTCTTCATTGGGGAGAGTCTATCATCCAGGTACTTTTAAACCTGTGATCTTGAGTTTGAAATTTTAATATTTTAGTAGTTTTTAAGCTATTTATTTCTACAACCTAAGATTTGTGAATGATTTAATACTGTATAAGGAAGAGACATGAATTATTTAATGAAATATTTCCAGACCTTTGTACATGTTAATACATGTTAAGAGGAAAGAAGGTGTTATTACCAAAAACGTTTGTGAAACCCTAGGTTAAACAAAGTTATTCAGATTTCTTTACTGCAGTATTTCGCAGAGCCTTTAATCTATCATAAAGGTGCTTTATAAATGTTTAAGAGAATGATATATAGGCATATATTTGCAATTGATAAAAAACATTGATCTTATAGACAGTCCATATTAAAATTGCCCTACTGACTGTCTTAATGTTTTTTAATGCTGATTTATTTGTTTGCTTGTTTTGGTCCAGGATGCAGGTAAGGAGAACGCATTTGGCTATCACGGCCCTTTAGATTTAATCAAGAACAGTTCTTAGCCCCACCCCTGTTTTGTCATCTATGATTTTAACATATTTGAATGGTCTAAGCCAATTGGTTTGCAGAATATTCCTTTTTTTAGATTTGTAGGTTTTTGTTTTCTTCTCTGCATGATAAGATTCAGAATGAGCATTTTTGGCAGGTATACAACGTAGATAATATTGATCCTTCTTAGTGCAACATCATAAAGCAGGTGTGTTGACAGCTTAAGATTTGTAACCATTATTACCAAAAATTAAGGTTAGTGAAGTTCTTTACTAAGAATATAAAAATATAGTATTTTATTACTGATAAAATCTATTTTGTGAGTGTTGAATATAATTTAGGCTTAAATTGTCAGTAGAAATTTTTTGCAAAATTTTTTTTGTGTGACACCAGTTACCAGTTATAAAGTGACTGCCATAATATAAAGTTAATTTAACTCTTGGTAGTATGTTAGAACTTTCCTTCTCATTTTTGTTGATGTAAGTGAGTTAGGGGTGGAAGATAGAGATGAATCTATATCCTACTTTCCTGCTTCCAGAACCATGTGACCCTTTGAAGATCACATAATTGATTCCCTAGTTTACCGAGAGTTTCATATATTCTGAAGTTCTCTTTATTATAAGTCATATCCTTTTATAGGAAGTTTAATTATGATGAGAAAAATTTGTCTTAAGCCACATTTTAGCCAATAACTTAACTGAGGTAGGTAGTACTGAAGAGAACAAAGCCTTGATTCAACAGAATGATTTGAATGATCTTTTTGAGTTGTAATTATTTTGCTTAATATAATTTTAAATTTATGCAATAAAATACATTGTGCACCCACTAGGGATATAAAGATGAATAAGGTAAAGATAGTGGTATCTCACATAAAGGTAGTAAAATACATAATTAAAAAATTATTAAAAGTAAAATGTATTCTTCAAAGAAATCAAATAAAAATATATTACTTAAAGAACTTTAAAATATGGTAAAATGTAAAGATGTATTTAATATAGTAAGACTTATGCAGCAACGGAAAAACTTTGTATATAGCATATCAAGTTTGAAACAACATGGAAATGAGTAATGGATACATTTGTGTCATAAGAGAGAAGGAAGAGAATGTAACTCTAATTAGTGATATAATCTAGTCATTATTGCTAAAGAGGCAGAAGAGAACAACAACTTCAAAATGAGATTGGAGGAGGTCTGCATTAAAATAAATAGATGACAAAGGTAAAGATGTTTTGTGAGTTTATGCTTAATTCTAGGGAAGCCATTTAATGGCTTACATTATTCTCTTTGTATATTTTAAAGGTCATAACTTCTGAGAGCTTCTACTAGTGTTGCTTTATGATTTGTACTTACTAAAAAATAACTTACAAAAGGAGGAAAATTGGGGTCAATTGATAGATTTTTTTTGAAATTCAGTGAAGTCCCATTAGGAGGTTTTGACTGAATGCTTTTATTTTTTGTGGTGGTTGTGATTTGGTTGGTTTACCCCTGATGTCTGATGCTTGTTCTTTTTGTGATCTTAGATGCCTCACCTGATATCTTTACTAAGATAAGGGCAGCAATGTGTTGGCTTCTGATGCTACTGAAAAAAATTTAACTACTGGAAATGTTAGAACTTATTTTTAAAGATTCTATGACATAGAGCCTTAGGCAGAAAGGAAATGAACACTTATTGGATGCCTGCTATGTGTCAGGCACTGTGCATGTTGTGTAAGTTGTCACATGTATGCTCATAGCAACTCTGTGAGAAAAGTAGTTGTATTGATCAGTGAAAAATTGAGATTTGGAGAATTCAAATAACTGCCCAAGGTCATATATTTAGTTAATTAGCATCAGAACCATCATGTAAACCCAGAATTTCTGATTCCAGATCCTGTATTGAGTTGTCATGAAAACTTGTGAAGTATTGCCAGTTTTTTGGACTGCCCCTGGCTGTACACGCCTTCCTACTGGCAGTGCTATCTCAAGGTCATCTTGTATTATTTCTTATATAGCATCTTGTTTACTGCTTAAAGCAGAAAACAGCACTCTAAATAGTTGGTTATTATTATTTACTTTAAAATTTCTGACCTACCTACTAGAATATAAACGTCAAGAATATCGTGTCTATTATGTTTGCCATTAAATCCCCAGTACCAGCATAGTGCTTATTAAAACATATTAGGCACTTAATAATGTTTATGGAATGAATAAATATTGAGTCCTGCCAAATCTTATCATTATCTCCATTTTATAGGGCAGTCTATGGCTCAGAGAAGTGAAGTAAATTGCCCCAAATCACACAATTAATAAATAATAGCCAGGGTAAGCCTGTGCTCTTCTTCAGTGTATACAATGGAATTGTGGTCTTCCTGAAAACTGAAGTGCTTTGCTTGGAAAATATGAAGTGCAGCAATATTATTCCTGCCTCATTTATAATGTTCTTAGACTTAAGAACATTTTAAAAGCCCAATTTTTTTTCTTTTCTCCTATTTGTTCTAACCTAGAATGTCTTATTCTTGGGCTGTAGCAGTGGACAATTTAAGAAGAAGTATACCCACTCTAAAGGGACTGTGAGTTTTATTGCTGCCTTAAAAAAAATAATCTCCCTGAAGCCAAAATTCTATCAGTTGACTAATCTTGATAAACCTGCATGTGGGAATGACACTAAATTTGTTCATTGTTTTGGGCTCAACGTGTCTCACCTGACTATACTTTCCTTTCTCTTCACCTCTGCTTCTCTTCTATCCCCACTTGTCTATAATCTCTGGTTCTATGTGATTCTGGCATAATAGCAGCCATTCCTATGGATTCAGATGGCTTGTCTGTGTATAATAGGCTCCTAATGTACCTAAAATTCCTAATTTTCTAGGAAGATATAACAAAACTATGAAATAGATTAAATGTGAATATTAGGCTTGCTATCTTTTATTTTTGTAGAGAATGCTGACTTTAGAGAAAAAATAACATGGAGTTATATCATGTAAAACGTTCACAAACCAAGAGCTTGGCGGAGAAAATGAAAGGGTTAGAATAAGAGATAAATTATCCATTGAATGTTAGTATTTGCAGGCATGTCTAATAATTGTCATTATTTTGAAAAGCTGTATTTTGTTAAGGGTTTATTTTAACTTTTTTATTTGCTGGAGAAAAGTAACCCATTGTTGACCAGTGACATCATTATTTTAAGATATAGTTCACAAAATTGGCTTTTACGTGTTTCAAAAGCTCTTTGAATAGTTGCACATCATTTATACATTAATGCAGTTAAAGAATAGTGTCATTATTGCTGGTGGCAGAAGACTCAGTTGATTACGTATTTATTAAATACTCTAAGAAATATAAATCTTTTAAAAAATTACAGTTCTTGTTCCCTAGTTTCGTCCAGTGATCCAGGACTGGTTGAGATTTTTCTTTAGAACCTCATTATCTCTGCTAGCTTACTATCAATTCAAAAGGCACATTAGTATGTAACTTAAGAAACAAGAGTTTAGCAGAAACTATTGGTAACTTGAAGGATTAGATGCAGACTTAGATGTATCAAGGACTAGCTACCAAGAATGAAACTCTCCTAGGAATGGTATTTTCTTTTTGAATTCTGAAATAAGCTTCTGTATGTTTCCATAAAAGCAGTAGCAGCAATGCTAGGTAAAAATTTACAAGAAACTCCTGTTTGAAATGTTAAAGTATTGATAGAAGTATTGATAGGCGCATATAGATCAGAGAGGGATGCAGACATGCAGATATTAAAAAATTTTTTTTCACTTAATTAGTATTGAAATTAGCATCATGATGTGTGTGCCGACTAAGTCAGGTATGTCTGAGTCAAGCTGGCCTACTTAGATTTCATCAGCGCTGAAAGACTATGTTTATCTTATTTACCATGAGACATAAGTTCAGCCAATCCACTTTTATATTCTCAATTCACAGGGCTTCCTACTATGAGATTTCAGTTGATGACGGTCCATGGGAAAAACAGAAGAGTTCAGGGCTCAATTTGTGTACTGGAACAGGATCAAAGGCCTGGTGAGTAACTTGGGATGTTGCTTATCAACTTTTGTGAAATACTTTAAGTAATGTAATTTAGTCGCTATCTCATATCGGTGTATCTAAGCCCTCTAATACGCAAGAGGTAGCTAGCCTTGTGTTATTATATCGGTTGGCTCAGTTTATGCTACACTCATTGATTGGGTCCAGGAGTCCGGCTTTGACTTCTTAGATTATAGTGCAGCCTGGATATCCAGGTCATTCTTTAGCTTCCCATACTAGGTTTGTAAAGAGAAAAAAGAAAATGAGAAATGTTTTTAGGGACTATATATTTTTAAAAATGAATATTTTAAGTAATAGTAAAGAAATGAAAACAAAGTACAGTACCAAAAACTATGCTGGAGGTTTGTGCATTCAAGGCCTAACTGGAGATAACCAGGGACATCCTGCAACTTGTTTACCCTGTGACTTCTCTCTGGGAAGTCTCTTCTACTTCTTAGTACACACATGCGCATGCCTCCCAGACCTTTATCTGTAGCTGTCTTCTCTCTTGAGTATAAACTCATATTGTAAACTTACCTACTACATAGGATTTTAATAGCATTTCAAATTCAATACATTTAAAACTGAATTTATTGTCTTCAGTTGTTCTCCCCGTGTTCCTTGTCTTGCTTAATAGTATCACCCTTAACCTCGACTTCATATTCTCAGGAAAACACATTATTCCTTTAAACCTTGCTCTTATCTTTGAGTCTGCCTTTTCTCCCGTATGCATTTACCAGTCTCTAAATCCTGTCAGATATAATTCAGAAGCTCTAGCCCCCTTTTTCAGTTTCTATTGCTATTTCTTTGGTATAGGGCCCCATCTTTTCAGTGACTATTCTTTGTGTCTCATCCTTTATTCTTCAGGCTGTCATTCGTACTACTACCACAGAGTAATATTTCTAAAATGTAGGTATATCTCCCTATTTCCTTCTGTGCTTTAAAGCTTTCATTGACTCCTATGTTCACATTGCTCAGACTGTCATATAAGGCCCTTTAAGTGTGACCTCCTTGCCAGCCTACTCCTGCCTGACCCTAACCCATCACGCTGGAGACACTGCAAGCTACTTGCAATTCTTAGCACAAGCCATGTCCTCTCTGGGCTTTTTGTTTTTGCTCAATGCAGCTTCTTCCTGCATTGAATGCCTGAACACTCTCCCCTTTCCATCCACTGGCTGAAAATTCCAATCTTCAAATGTCATTTTCTGTAGGAAACCTTTACTTAAGACCTAGTTCCTTTCATAAGCCTAATTAATTGATCCCTTTTTTTGCCCTTACCCAGCACCTTTTCCTCATCGCACTGTTATAGCACTTAGCACATTATTAGTTTCTGATAAGCTCATACCCAGTTAGTTTGAGCAACTTGAGGCACATGGGATGGTGACTAGTGTTTGTTTTTTTTCCTGCTTAATTTTTTATGTGCATAGCACAGTACTTAATACAAAGTCACTTAAATACTTTTTGAATAAATGACTACATGCTCACAAATACAGCTAAAACAGTGCTTATCAAACTGACTTTAAGTTTGGATGGTTTAAAATTGAGTTTTATTTCCCCTACCACACACTTTATAGTTGAGTCCTGTGTTGTTGTTGCATTTAAATAAGTATGGCTGAGACTAGAATTTCAGTCTTCTCTGTGTTGCTGATTAAAGTCTGCTTTGCCTCCCGTGCTCTAGTATAGAACCAACTCTCTCTGTCTCTCTAACTATATCCTGTCCCTGCCACCTTGGTTAACTCAGTCCCTTTTCTTCTCTACTCAGCCCTATGTAGCTTACTTGCTTCTAGCATGTTCTACTGTCCTCCCTGTCATAACTGATAACATTTCTTTTGTTACGATTGCATTTCCCATGTATCTTTTGATCCTTTTTCTCTTCAGAAAGTAGGGGGAGAAAAGAGAAGCCTAGGGGCCAGAGGGACTGAGGGAAAGTTATATGTTCTATATGTTAATAATTTCAACTTACTGCAGTACCATCTTTGAGCACTTTCTTTGTCCCAAGTAAGTATATTGTCTTATCTAAATTCTCAAAAATACTCTGGAATTAAGTGATTTTATTTTCATTAATAGAGTTTAAAAAGTCTCAGAAGTTGGCTGACTTGCCCAAAGCCATGTGGCTATTAAATGGTGGAGGCAGGATTTAAATTCTGGACTTAACTATAAGCTGTAGACCTCATGAGCCACAGAAGGAGGAAAAGTATGGACGGTCCCCTGTGGGAGGTTGTGAGACATGCTTAGAAGTGTTGCCCATGATAGCCACTCTTGTTCCTTTAGCTAGAGCTTAGTTACATGCTATGTGGCAAGAGGGGGTGGGAAATATAGCCTAATCATGTGTCTGGGGTGGGGGGGGAAGAGAATTCAGGGATTAGCTGTCTCATCTTTGCATTTCCAAAAATTCTTGCACAAGACATAGGATGTAATGGTTATGTTGCATAGCAAGTGTCTGCATTGTTGCATCCTCATCTCGGTCCTCTTCCCAGTGTGGAATGTGATCTGTAGCACACACTAGGAGAAGTGCCACAGAGCGGGATTATTTATGTTTCCATGAGTTCTTAAGACTGTTGCCAGTCCTCCTCCTCCATACATTCTGCACTAGCAGACTTAATTAAGGGTGAGGAGGTGTTCTTAAGAGAAAGTTTTACTAGCTGATGAAGATACGAGACTCTTTGTCTTTCAATTTTGTTGTCTTTAGTAGAAGTTAAGTCCAGTTTCAAATCAGAACTCTTAGAATGGTGAAGGTTGTAGATCTAAGGAAAAAGTTGTGTGCTAGCTAACACCTGCTTTGGCATATAGTTTGTCTTTGATATAGAATGTAAACCACTCCTGAAGGTAGAGTGAATTGGCTGAGATTTAGATTACAACCACAGGAAATTAGTTTTAATTTAACTCCAATTCAGAGAACTTAGTTTGTGTTGATTTGTGGTATCTCTAATAAGTCATAGTTCTAGGAATGTTAGAGCATGTCTTATAAGACTTCTGTTCTCTTAAACTAAGTCTTAACTACAATAAGGAGATATAAGTCATTAATATCTTTTGCCCTAAACATATTTTAATTCAGTGGCACCCTAATAAAGACCTTATTTTTATGTAACTTTTAATTTAAAGTATAATTCCAAAACAGTATCTTTCAGTAATGGGTATATTCAGAGGAATTAGAGTATAACTCATACATATTCCTTGCATTTGACATTTTCATTCAGTGTTGAGTTGTTGCTGTGAGCCAGGTAGTGCCCTAAGTGCCTTATGTCTTGTAGTGTGTGACAGTAATGCGAATGAGATAGGTTTTGTGAGCCTCATACTAAACAATAAGAAAGTCAGAACGCTCAAAGTATTTTGCTTTACACCACATAGTAAGTATGAGCAAAGGTACAGAGGCGAGAATGAGCCTGGGGTGTTTGGAATGTGAAATTGGAGGACAGATAATGGAGAAAAATAGGAAAGGCAAGGGCCAGATTTTAGGTTTTTTAAGCATAGGGGTATGGTCTGTGAATGACCCCAATTTTTTAATGTACAAGTTTGTGTATCTGCATTTTTCTTAAGAGAATGTCCAAAATGTTTTCACATTTCTCAAAATGTGGAAGCTATTGGATTAGAGGGGTATATGGAGTATCTCTTATTCCTCCTCCTCAAAAATGTTAAGAGCCACTGAATAAGGTCTGGAGTTGTGTGACTATGAAACGTTGTGCCTGTTCGTGTGGATTATCTACTGAGAAGAGTGAGAAGAGTTAGAGGCAGGAGAATTCCAAATTACCTGGAAGAGTTTTTTTTCTAAAAACCTTTCCTTAACCATCTTTTTAGACCCCAGCACAGAGCTTCTTTTAAAATTTATTCAGGGACTTCCCTGGTGGCGCTGTGGTTAAGAATCCGCCTGCCAGTGCAGGGGACACAGGTTCGAGCCCTAGTCCGGGAAGATCCCACGTGACGCAGAACAACTAAGCCTGTGCGCCACAACTACTGAGCCTGTGTGCCACAACTACTGAAGCCCGTGCATGTAGAGCCCGTGCTTCTCAACAAAGACAAGCCACCCCAATGAGAAGCCTGCGCACCGCAGTGAAGAGTAGCCCAGCTCGCCGCAACTAGAGAAAGCCCACGCGCAGCAACGAAGACCCAATGCAGCCAAAAATTAATTAATTAATAATTAATTTTATTTAATTTTATTTTTTTTAATTTTTTTTTTTTTGCGGTATGTGGGCCTCTCACTGTTGTGGCCTCTCCCGTTGCGGAGCACAGGCTCCGGACGCACAGGCCCAGCGGCCATGGCTCACGGGCCCAGCCGCTCCGCGGCATGTGGGATCTTCCCAGACCGGGGCACGAACCCGTTTCCCCTGCATCGGCAGGCGGACTCTCAACCACTGCGCCACCAGGGAAGCCCAATAATTAATTTTAAAAAAGTTATTCATGTTTGTGTTAACGTTTGTTCTTAAGTGGTTAAGCAAGGCATCTTGCTAGTAAAAGATTTCTCATCTTCAGAAACTATTTTATAATTTGAAGAAATACACATTTTAAAATATGTTAAATAATGCAGAGTATACAACAAAAAGTCTCTTTCATTTCATATCTCTAGTACTAATCTCCAGATATAACCACTCTGTATATGCATGTATTTTTTTAATATAAGTAAAACAGGTAAGTTTTATATATATATGCACACATACATACAATATAATGCTTTTGGTTTTTCAACTTAACATATTGTTATCTTTCCATTATCAGTACATATAGTTGTATTTTAGCCTTTTTAATATCTACATAGTATTCTACTGAGTGGCTATAATATATTTACCCAGCTTCCTATGGTTTTGCTATTATGTGCTTCCCAGTTGTTTTGCTATTATAAACAATGCTTCAGTAAATATCCTTGTATTTGTCTTTGTGTATTATATGTACAAATATATTTTAGGATAAACTAGGTTGAAGAATATGTTCATTTTAAATCTTAATAGAGCAGAATTGCCCTCCAATTGCAATTTCTATAATTCCATTAGTATATGAGAATACTTCTTTTCCCATACCCATGTCAATACATTGTCAGTTTTTAATCTTTAAAATCTGAGAAAAATCTTGTTTTAATTTGTATTTCCTCAAGTATGAGTAAGATTGAACATTTTTTTCATATAGACCCATGAACTATTTGCCCATATACTTTGCCCACTTTTTAAAACTGTATAAGGTGGCTGTTGCCTTTTGGTCATTTTTTTTTTCCCGATAATTTCTAAGAGTTCTCTGTACATTAAGTCGATTATTCCTTTTTCATTTTTCATTTGTTTTTAGAACTAAAATAAGAAAAGATGTATATGGTGTTTGTTTCTAGGTCATTCAATATTAACAGGGTTGCACCTCAGGCTGTGGAAGATGTTCTAAATATTGGTGAGTACCAAATAGCTCTTATATGTTACTATTATAATATGCTGAATATATTTTATTGTATGTTAGCTGTATTGTACATTATAAAATATTTTATTTAATCAAGGTATTTCCCCTTTTCCTTTTTCAATAGCAAAACGACAAGGAAATTTAAGTCTTCCATTGAACAGAGAATTTGTAGAGAAAGGTCAGTGACCAATGATCATAACTACTAACACTTTCACTTAAGTTCTGTACATATTTTGAGGATGTTATTGTGAAGTGTACTTGTCTAATTAAGCAAAGCGTAGTACTTTTTTGACTCAAACATGCTCTTAATATAATACCCCTTAAAATATATTTTAAACAATAAAAAGTTTAAAGCTGGAATTTTATATTATGATTTTTGTCAACCATGGAAATATAACCTCTGTGTCAAAACAGTGTGACTGCAAACATGTCCTGGGGGATAGGAAAATGTAGAAAAATACACATCTGGAAATTAGGAAGTGCACACCTAAACTCAGTGTGCCATTAATATCCTCTAAATGAGAAGGAATTCACTGAACTCTGATTGCTTACCTTCACATTCACTACAATGTTCTCTTTAACCTTCTCCTGTAGATCCCTGCCCAGTTATTTCAGGGTTCCCTTACGAGAACCAGCACAGTTGGAGAAAGGATACTGATGAGCGAATTTGAAGACTAGGTTCCAATCCCAGACCAGCCAGTCACTCACTGTGAAACGATGGGCAAGACTGTTTCTTTGCTCTTCTGCTTCCTCAACTGTGGAATGAGAGAGTGGACGTAGATTGCTGGGGCATAGGAATTTTTCAAATTTATTTGTTAAATTTTATTTGTTTTAAATATTTAAATTCGTAAACTGAAAACCACATTCATTTGATTTGCATATGAAATTTTAACACACTAAAGTCTGCTCATCTGCTAGGATCATTTTCAAAAGTATGGACCTCAAACTAAAGCTAAATCGTGCTGTCTCTGTTTAATTGAAGAGTATCCTAAGATTTCAAGGTAAATTATTTTTAAAAAAACAACAAAAAATCCAAACTTGTTTATAGTTGCATCTATTTACCTATGCTGCAGCTGTCATCCATAAACATTTGAGTTTGAGAGATATCAGAACAGACATGTTCTTACTGGTCGCTTTTAAAATGATTTAGCAGGGCTTCCCTGGTGGCGCAGTGGTTGAGAGTCCGCCTGCCGATGCAGGGGACACGGGTTCGTGCCCCGGTCCGGGAAGATCCCACATGCCATGGAGCGGCTGGGCCCGTGAGCCATGGCCACTGAGCCTGCGCGTCCGGAGCCTGTGCTCCGCAACGGGAGAGGCCACAACAGTGAGAGGCCCGTGTACCGCAAAAAAAAAAAAAAAAAAAGATTTAGGAATACATGATAGAGTATATTAACAGTGTGAGTTCATTTTATTTATATATTTTGGATTCTCATAAGACTTTCTTTGTCGGGGAGATAGTTTGTCTTTAAAATATAGTTTGTAAACAGGACTAAATCTCTGCAGTTACTTTCAGCTCTCTAAAATGGACTGTTTTCTCCCTCTCTCAATTTGAGACCTAAAAGATAATTTTAATCATGGCTTTGAGCTAGAATTAGTGTTAAATCTGCATCAAAGAAAGGAAAGTTAGACATTTATAGTAACTGATTCTTCATTATGTAATTAAACTTAAAGCATAATGTGTATAAAACAACTGAAATTTATATCAGGTATACAAATTAATTTAAGGATATATATAAAATACAGTGATTGATTTTTCTTTTTATAAACATACTGCTTTACTGAATGAATATTATTCCTTTGAAGATTTGACTATCTTCAGAAGCAATAGTGAATGCCAGTGGTGCAGTCACTGTTACAGCCACTTCATTTAATTCAAATGAAATTTTGGTATATAAGGTAGATTATCTAATAGTCTTGCAATGTCTTTTAATGCAGTGCTCAACTAAATGTTCTTTCAAGCCCAGTTTCTTTGAACAGTTGTTTTTAACCAGTTTGTGCTCTGCATGCCAACTCTTGTGTGCCTCTTGGTTAGAGAGAAAGCAGATCCGAAAGACTTCTAGAAATATCTTGAGTAATAGCAGTTTCATTAGAGAAAGGATATTGCCTGCCATTGTTTGAGACTGAATTTTATATCAAGACTATTAACTTATACTTATGAACTCTTTGATGTGGTATTTTGTAAAGGAACTTATTAGCAAGAGATTATGGCAACTTAAGGTCCATTTTCGAGTGCCTCAAACTAGTTTCTCTTTTTTTTGTTTGATTACTAGCTTTATAGATACCCCCCAACCCCAGCCAAATGTACCTATTTCTGCTATACTGTGGGTGATGTAGGCTTCTGTGGGCTAATCTTGGAACATACTCCTCATTTATAAGTGTTTTTTTGTTGGTTTTTTTTTTAATGGAATGTGTTGTGAGTTCCAAGAAACTTGCTGCCAACCAGACCTTTGGAATAGAACTGTGCTTGGGATGGCATCCATTTTCATTTTGCACTTCTCAGAAGTGACTGTCTTTCATCGAATGTGCTAATATTTGTTTTTTTTTCCTTTATAGTAACAAATGAATATAATGAATCGCTGCTCTACAGTCCAGAAGAACCAAAAATACTTTTCAGTATTCGAGAACCAATAGCAAACAGAGTTTTTTCAAGCAGTCGTCAGCGTTGTTTCACCTCAAAGTAAGCTTCCAAAGTTGTCTTGTGGCTGTTTTCCTCCCTTGTATTTATAAAGCACAGTTGGCTTTAAAAGTGTTCAATTTCATTATATTCACTCCTTCAAACTTAATCTAGCAGGGAAAGTAGAACCTGTAGAACTAAAGAGGTGTCATGCTAACCTGGCTAAAGTAATATTTTGTCTAAAACTTAGGGTTCCATTTTAGAGAAACTAAAATTTAAGTTAATAGAAAGGAGAACAAAGTTATTTATTGGGTGATGTGGGCTTGTTTGTTTGTTTACTCTAGTAAGACACAGTAAGATCAAATTATCACTTCAAAAGAAACTGACTGGAAAGCAACTTTTTTTTTCATATGCTGTGGCATAAAAGCAGGACATGCATTCATACAAAGTCTAACCTGTACAGCAGTATAACTCTAGAGTAGGATTCATTGCTTCCAGCTTTCCCCTAAAAGTGAATCCCCCCCCCCACATCTATTAAATTTGCCTTGGATTTTTTTTTGAGGGGAAGAGGATATACAGAAATATTTGTAATTTCTTTTGTAAAGGTTGCCCAATTTTCCAAACTAACAAGAAACCCTGCTATAATTCTGAAAAACTGTCATCTATCTCATGGCAAGCAAAGAACAGTTTAATTACAAATTGCTGCTTACAGTGTGCATATAGTTTTTTGAAAATACACAACTGAATTTTTCCAGGAAAGACACAAAAAAGGAAACTCGTCATACTTAAAAATCACTTTATCATTTGAGAGTTAATTTTGATTAATCAACGAATCTATACTCAGTTTGGGTGAAACTATAAAGATTCATTTAAATGTTTGCTCTTATAAGTAGGAGAATAGCTTTATGACTTTGGTGGTTGGAAAATATTTCTTAGCAACAAGATTGATAAATTGAACTAAGAGTTAAGAACTTTTGTTAATCAAGACACCATTAAGAAAATAAAAAGGCAAGCCACAGAGTGAGATAGTCTAGCAATGGACTCATATCCAGAATATATTTTAAAAATTCCTACAAGTCAATAAGAAAAAGACAGGCAACCCAGTAGAAAAATGGCCAAAAGTCATGGACAGGCATTTCACAAAAGAGAATATCCAAATGGCTGATAAGGATATGGAAAAATATCCTTGACCTTATTATTCATCTGAGAAATATAACTTAAAACTACATAATATGATACCACACACACCAGAATAGCTAAAATACCAGTTGTTGATAAGGTGGAGCAAGTGGGACTTTTATATACTACCATTAGGAATAGTTTGGGAACTTGTTTGGCAGTTACCTACCAAAGCTGAATATAGCGCATGCAGTGACCCAGTAATTCTGCTCCAAGATATATATCCAGCAGAAATGTATACGCTGACCAGAAATGTGTGCACCAAAAGACATGCTCAAGAATATTCATAGTAGCACTATTCCCAATAGGTAAAAACCCAAATGTCCATGAATGGTAGAAGAGATACTTAAATTTGGGTATTTTTGTACAATGCAAGTGTTTTCAGACAGCAATGAAAATGAACACACGGCTGCTACAGGTAATAACATGGATGATTTCACAAACATGCTATTGAGCAAAAGAAACCAGACACAGGCATACCTATTGTGTTCTTCCATTTATATAAAGTTCAAGAATAGACAAAACTATTACTACTATGGTGATTGAAATTAGGATAGTGGATATGCTTGGGAAGGAGGGGCTGGGGGTAGAGACTGGGAGATGGGAGTAAGAGCAGTGAGGGAGCTTCTGGGGAGCTGGGTAACATTCAGTTCCTAATTTGGGTGTTGATTATGCAAGTGTGTTCATTGAGCTGCACCCTAATAATTTGTGCCTTTTCTGTATGTTGTACGTAAATAAAAATTTTACATGAAAATAGTTACATTCTTGCTCAATCCTTAAAATACTTGTAATGGTAATAACTCAATATTCAAAAGCCTATGAATTCCATCAGAACTTGTTCACTGATAAATGTTTGGGTGAATGGAGCTCTCCTGAACATTTAAGTTTTGAGATTTTTTTGATAATGTACCCATGTATTCACATAGTGACTAATTCTCTTATACCAAAGAGCAATTTGATTTTTAAAATCAAGGCCAAATGATCTATCTGCCAATTTAGATGAAAATGAAGTGTTTTAAGGAAACTGTAATTTAGGATTAAGAAAAGTGTTAATATTTAATGAGATGTCTCTTTCTGCTTAGGGTTTGTGTTCGTTCTCGTTGTTGGGATGCCTGCATGGTTGTAGATGGAGGAACTTCCTTTGAGTTTAATGACGGAGCGATTGCTTCAATGTTGATCAATAAAGAAGATGAGCTTCGAACTGTCCTTCTAGAACAGTGAAGGATTTCCTCAGATGACAATTTTGGTTACTGGAAAAAATAGTTTTACTGTGGAAACAGACTGCCAGTCATAAGGCTACATTTTTTGGTTATTGTTGAGACTGGTTGGCCTTGGGCTCAAAGGTGATCAAGAAAGTGAGATTTGTATTATTCTTCTGTTGGATTCTGATGGAAAAGATATTCACTGTGTAAGAAAATGGATGGACTAAATTAATTAGAATTCATACCAGTGAAATTTCTATATTGCTTACAGTTGGTTTCCAAGAGTGCTGATATCTTTAGATTTAGAGAGGTAGGCGCCAGTAAAAGATTAAATGTTTAAGATTTGAAATTTAACTGTACAAGCTTTTTTTCCTTCCTTTTCCTCCTAACTTTGTGGAATTGGTCAGACCAAACACATCTCATTTGATTAGTATTTTTCTGTAGTACCTAAAATTCAAGATTTTTTAAGATTCGATGATGGAGAATTTTGATAAATCCTGACATTGACCTAATTGAAGTAGGTAAATGTGTTTTTTATATGCTAAGAGTTTTCTAATTTCAGAACACAAGGATATTGTTATGACTATTGATTTAAAAAATTCAAACAATCATTTTTGAAATTATTTATAGATGTTTTCATTTAATTGACTGTCAGGTTAATTTTGACAATGCTGGGTGAAATATATCTGGACAAAATCATGACACCATTTCAAATGTATTAATTATCCAATAACTATTTTAGATCTTAGGTAATTTTTTTTTAATGATTTGAGTGTCTAATAAAGTTCTTCCTTATTTACAACTATCTAACATGGATTCAGAGACTAAAAGGATGAACTAATTAGACATATTCTATTAGGAGTTTGGTAAAACCTTTAAAAAATATTTTCATCTAGTGTAGGAGTATTGTCAGAAAGAAAAGGGATTATTTAATAAATATGCAAAACACTTTAGTTTTGGAATTGCCTTACTTATTATCATGGTAGTTTTCACCTAACTCATATTCCAAGTTTTACACATTAGCTTTGGAGGGTAAAATGTTATGGCTTTTCTTTTTTTCCCGTTATGACAGTTTCTTTACCTAATTCCTGATCTACTTATAAGTAATCCTAGAATTATCACAGAAAGTTCCTCTTGCTGCATCATGAGACAATTGGTATTCTAATTCCAGTTATTCAAAGTTGTATTTTTTTTTCACTTGCTGTTAAAAGCTTTTCTTCAATCACTGAAATATTTATTGAATACCCACTCAGTGCCATGTACTGTGTCAGGTGCTAGATATACATTGGTAAAGTAAACAGACTCTATCGTATAGAACTTGAGTCTAGTGAGCTCAGAAGTAAATTCTGTGAAAGCTAGGACATATTATAATCAAATCGAGTGCTCTTAGTTCTGGCAACATTTATCAGGTTCTTGTCAAAATTTTTATATAAATGTTACTATACAAAGATAATCTAGGTTTTGTTGTATATCCAGAACAAGAATCTGTTTTTTTTTCCTTAGTTAAGAGTATCTGCATAGACACTAATAGCAAGGAGTTTACATGATGCATACAATAAAAATTGGTGTTTTCCCAGAGATGGATCTAATTTCTTGTTTGATTTAAAAATGATATACTTAAGATGCCACTTTAGAAAGAAGTGAAATTCCACACTATAGAAACTCCCTAACAGGTTTAAAATACCTTTTTGACAAAAATGCCAACTCCATCTTTAATATCAAGGAAATCTGATTGTCTAAAATGGTACCAGAGATCTGTTTAATATGTAACATATTAATAGGTAACCTGCTATGTAAAATTGTTCATAAGCCATATTTTAAAGGTTTTAAAAATACTTAATGTGCTCCATTTGTGGTATAACTTCTAACATTTCTGCTCTGTGGTGGGGATTTATTTGTAAGAGATGATGAGAGGCAAAGGATGTTTGAATAGCAAAAATGTTTTTATGAATGAGTTAACCTTTTCATGGCAACTACATGTGAATAAAATTAAACCATTGTTATCTTTTCTTTTTTAGTTCATTTCTTTAGCTCTTATGGGTCATTATTTGAAAACCAGATTTCCCCAAAATGTTATGTTTCAAGAGTTTATTCCCCGCTGCTATGTATTACTCTGTGCGCTTTGACTTCATTCACTGCTAATGTGACACAGTGCTTCCTGGTAAATGTAGACTCTTCAGATAATTTTGAGTTAATATTTTTGATGCTCCATATGTATTTATATTCATGGCCCTAGTAAATCAAATCATATTACATGAACTGCTGAACTAGAAGGAGGAATTGTTTATTTCAAATGTAGTTTATTCTTGTTAACATTAAAAATAAACATGAAGGATAAGTGTACTGTAAGTCAATAAGAAGGCTTATATAAGATTTCTACATGAAGGTATAAAGAGTATTTTTTTTTAAGTGTCATGGGCTTTATTTTATGATAAAATTTTTGGAAAATTACTGACTAACCAAGGAGGAGCTAAAAGGAAAAAATAGAAAAGAATGTTTTAAGTGTTAATTTGAATATTTTATAGGATAGCAAAGGCATGGATTATAAATAATTTTGTTCTCCCGTTTTAAAAAAATCAAACATCAACAGTTAAAAAATTTTTTCAAAACTTGGGATCCTGAAAAGATTGTTGAAGAGATCTATCTGAACAGTACACAGCTTTTTATACCAGTAGATTGTGAGTTCACTGGGAGTAGGGATTATGAGTTCTGATTCGTACCTTCTCCCAATGAATACTTGAAAACTGGCATAGCTAGAGAAGAAATTGCCTATTATGATAATAAATAATGGTTTTACTCTGCTGAAACAGCATTCTTAGGGAGTCTGTGTGTGTGTGTTGGGGGGTGATGTATGGATAGTTGAAGTAAGTAGGACAGTATTTGAGAAACAGGTTTTTACAAACCGTTTTTTAAAAAAGATATTTAATTAAAAAAATATTTTTGGCTGCGTTGGGTCTTCGTTGCTGCGCGTGGGCTTTCTCTAGTCGCGGCGAGGGGGGGCTCCTCTTCGTTGCGGTGCGCGGGCTTCTCACTGCGGTGGCTTCTCTTGTTGCGGAGCACGGGCTCTAGGCGCGCGGGCTTCAGTAGTTGTGGCTTGCGGGCTCTAGAGCGCAGGCTCAGTAGCTGTGGCGCATGGGCTTAGCTGCTCCACGGCATGTGGGATCTTCCCGGACCAGGGCTTGAACCTGTGTCCCCTGCATTGGCAGGCGGATTCTTAACTGCTGCACCACCAGGGAAGCCCTCAAACCAGTTTTTAAAATGTATCTCTCCCAACTGCAACTTTTTTCTTCCCTACACTTATTTTCTTTAAACGATTGAAGCGAGCTTGAATGAAAGACACATTTTTCATTTTCACCAAGAACTTTATTGAACAAGGTATTCATCCTTTTGTTCCACTACCTTCTGCCATTTTCAGGCAACTTCATAATTCTATCTTCCCCAAACTTTTTATCTTTTTGAGCAAAGAACTGTTCCAGGTGCCTTTTACAGTCTTCCAGGAATGGAAATTTTTTCCATTAAGAGAATTTTGTAAAGACTGAAATAAATGGAAATCTGAAGATGCAATGTCCGGTGAATACAGCAGGTGAATCAGAACTTCCCAGCTAAGCTGTAACGGTTTTTACGTGGTCATCAAAGAGACATGCAGTCTTGTGTTATTCTGATGGAAGATTATGCATTTTCTTTTGACTACTTCTGGATGCTTTTCGAGTGCTGCTTTCAGTTGGTCAAATTGGGAGCAGTACTTGTTGAAATTAATCATTTGGTTTTCTGGAAGGAGGTCATCATAGAGGACTCCCTTCTAATCCCACCATTTACACATCACCTTTGGATGAAGACCGGCCTTTGGTGTGGTTGCTGGTGGTTCGTTTCCCCCACGATCTCTTCCATTCCATATTATTGTACAGTATCTACTTTTCACCACCTGTCACAATTTGTTTTAAAAACGGAATGTTTACATTACATTTCTGTAGAGAATTGCATGCGGAAATAGGGTCTAGAAGGTTTTTTTTCACTTATGTGGAACCCAAACTTCAAAGCGATGAACATAACCAAGCTGGTGCAAATGATTTTCAACACTTGATTTGGATATTTTGAGTATGTCAGCTATCTCTCGCGTCGTATTCATTGTTTTCAATTAATGTCTCGATTTGATCGCTGTCACCTTCAACTGGTCTTGGTCTACCCGACCATGGAGCATCGTCCAGTAAGAAATCTCCAGCATGAAACTTCGCAAAACACTTTTGACACATTCGATGTCACAGCACCTCCATACACTGTGCAAATGTTTTTTTTTGAGTTTCAGTTGCGTTTTTACCTTTCTTGAAATAATAAAGCCTAATATGATGAAAATACTGCTTTTTCCTTCCATCTTCAATATAAAAATGGCTACACAAAAATTCACCAATTTTGATGTCTTTTTTAAATGCACAGTAATATGACAGCTTGCATACAATCTTAACAAAATTGTTTCAAATGATGTTAAAGACAACTAAGTGATACTAGAGCCATCTTATGGAAAAAACCAAACCTTTTGGCCAGCCCAATATTAATCTTTTAAGTGTTTCCATTAGTCTTTTAAATGGGTTGTGGATTATCCCCTTTACATGAGTAAATAGTTTTGAGTAAAAATGCATTTTAAAAGCCAATGTAATATACACCAATATGTATAAAATAGATAACCAATAAGAACCTGCTGTATAAAAAATAAATTTTTTAAAAAGCCAATGTAAATGACTATGGCCAGTTTTTGTTTAAAAGACAATATAAATGCATGGTAATGGTTGGGATGATACATTCCAGTGTGCCTATTCATTTTAAAATGTATGGCTATGGAAAAAGCCTGCCTTATTGTCTCTCATCAATCACAGCCCCTGCCATCTGAAGACCTTAAAATATAGTGATCTTAATGCTCAAATGTGCATGGTAGACATTTTGATATTTGGCTTAAGGAATACCAAAATATCAGCATTTTGATATTTAGATTCACTAAAAAGTAAAAATAAATAAATATTAAAGAAAACAAATCCATATAATAAGTTTAGTATAGGCTTTAGGGCTTCAACCTGTATTGTAAGGAGCTAACCTCTTGGTGAAGAGAGCTTTTTGAATTCCTGGGACATTTGGCCAGGTGGGGATGGGAGAGAGGAGGTTGCCTTTTTGTTTATTCCAAGGTTAGGGTATCCAGTGGAAAGGTGTTTCTTTCTAGTTTTCCTGGACTACTTAGTGCCTTTCCTCATGTTCTGTACCTCCCCCATCCTCTACATTGTACATTGTTAGTCAATGTTGGATTGTAATTGAGTTCACCATGATAGAAGGGACATAAGTCATGTTACCCAGAAATAAAAATTTTGCACTTGGCCAGACTTTACATAATATCTTGGGAACTTGCGGCTAGGGTATAGGAGATACATCAAGGGCCATAGGCAGATGTTAATATCATAAAAAGAATGACAGCCAGATGTTATGTGCCTCTTGAAGGAAGACTAATACTACCTATCAAGTATCTCCTTGCTAAAACAAAAAACATTGATAGGCAAAGCCTCTAGATCAGGGTCTCAACACTGACACTTGAGGTTTTGGATCAGATAATTCTTTATTGTGGGAGCTGTCCTAGATATTGTAGGATGGTTAGCAGCATCCTTGGTATACAACTGCTAGATGCCAGTAGCGCCTCTCTACTTGTGACAACCAAAACTGTTTTCAGATGTTACCAGATGTCTCTCGGGTAGCAAAATCACTCTTGGTTAGGAGCTTTTTGCTGCTAGATCTAACTACCAGTTTATGGAAATAGGGGACAGATTAACCTGTTAAACATTATTCCAGGGATTGATCACATCTGCAAAATCCAGAATGTGGAACACTGGACAAATGACCTAGTTTCTTCAATAAATAAATTGTAAAGATAATAAAGAAGGGGAACTCTAAGATTAAGAGACTTAAGGAAATGTCAATGTCAACCAAATGCAATGTATGAACCATGTTTGGAGCCTGATCAAGACAAACCCATGTAAGAAAACACTTCCAACAGCTAGGGAACTTTCAACACCATCTTGATATTTAATGTTTCAGAATTAATTCAGGAGGATATCTTTTAGAGGTAGATACTGAACTATTTATGAAGTCAGAGTTCCGGGTTTTGCATCAAAATAATCTGTGAGCCTGTGTGTGGTACGTGTGGGGTGGGGGAAATAGATGGATGAGATGATGGATGAAATGAGATTGGCCATGAGTTAATGACTTTTGAAAGTGGATAATGAGGTTCATCATCTTCTCTACCTTTTGCATTTGACATTTTTTATAATTAAAAACAAAAAAGGAAACATAGTACTGATAATATCAAAAAAGAAGCAAAATTGGGTAATAATTAGGAAGAATCACCATTCTACCATTTGAATGGACGAGTTCAAAAGGAATTAATTCCTAGATCTCTGGGTATAGGGTGAACTATTCAAATAGTTTCCTAATGAGAGTAAAATACACAGTATAAGCTGATCAAGTCTGTATTTAAAAAGTGCTGCTAGCTGACTTTTATTTATAGTACTTGTCATAATTATCACTTAAATCTCAAATGTTTTATAAACATGTTAATACTTTGAGAGACACTTTAACCATAACAAGCCTGTATATTCAGCCCCTTGTCAAAGAATTATAAACATTTTAATTTGACAACACATGAAGTAGGTGGGGCAAAAAGGGGCCATATTAGGGCTTGTTTTTTCATTTAAAAAAAATGGAACTTTTTTTGTTTGTTTTTAGTTTTTTGGCTGTGTTGTGTCTTTGCTGTGCGCGGGCTTTCTCTGGTTGCGGTGAGCGGGGGCTGCTCTTCGTTGCGGAGTGCAGCCTTCTCATCTCGGTGCCTTCTTTTGTTGCGGAGCATGAGCTCTAGGTGTGCGCGCTCAGTAGTTGTGGCTCGCGGGCTCTAGAGCGCAGGCTTAGTAGTTGTGGCGCACGGGCTTAGTTGCTCCGTGGCATGTGGGATCTTCCCAGACCAGGGCTTAAACCTGTGTACCCTGCATTGGCAGGCAGATTCTTAACCACTGCACCACCAGGGAAGCCCTAGGGCTTGTTTTAAAGTGCCTTATTCAGAGGGCTGAGACAAATCCCACACCATACCAAATGTTCATTTTAACCAGAGTACTTAAGAAAGAGAGAGAAAAAAGGAATACAACTTAGCTGAAGTATTCATTTTTATAAAAATGTGTTTTATTTTAAAACAAGTCTATAAAAGTAGAAATCCCATAAAAAAATACAGATTACTCTGACATGTTAGCAAAGTAGCTTACGGCTGGACTTGAGTTTGGAAGTACTGTATGTTTGAGGGCATCCGGAAGTCAGAGGCCAACCGGATCCTACCTCCAGCCCTTGTCACTAATCTGTAAACAATAATTTCAAGTAGTATTTAGCACTTTTTAACTACTATGGAATTGAAACCTAATCATTTCCTGTGTAACACTACTTTAAAATGTTCTTCCTTAGGTCTGAGCAGATAAGGGCACTTCATACCATTGTTTCTAACATTTGAAAAATCTAATTTAGAAAAAGCAATGTTAATAGAAATGATGAGTTTGGGCTTTTTGTTCCATTTTGAACATATGGGGAGGTCATCAATTTAAATAAGAAATTAGTGTTTTGTGTTTTTTAAAGTAAAGTAGAATTTAATCCTTTTGCTTCCATGTATCATTTAAAAAAAATCATTGATGCCATCAAAAGGTTCAACACCTGAGCCTTAACTTTTATGCAGGTGCCAGCTGTGCTAACTGCTCTGAAACTGCGTGGAACATACACGTGGTTCTGCTGTGTATTTCTGATTGAAACGAACATGCGGTTCTTCTTAGGGAACTCTAGGTCCAGTAACCTTATAAAATGAGTTGTTTCAATCATTGCGGGAGGCCATTTTAAACAGAAAAGGATAATTTAAAATACTTGATTCCAGAGTAATATAAAAATAACTTCAAGAACCTCAGTGATAAAGGAAAACAACAGGTAACCTCAGTTCAGCATTCCAACCATTTTAAGAATTAGAGACTGACTGGTTCCTACCACCTTTCTAAAACAAAGCAAGTCACTTTAAAAGCTAAAGAACCTATGTTAACATAATTTGATCATAAAGTCAGAAGTCCACAATTAAATTTCCTCAGCTAATTTAGAATGCTGAGAACACAGTACATAAAGGAGACTTCATTAATGTGCATTAGAGGATCCCCCAGGTTAACCTGTCATAGAAAATTGCCTCTTGAGCCTGTAAATTCTAACCAATTCTATACCTCTGGTTGGCCGGTTGTTTTTTTATTTAGGTTTTAAGGTGAATGCCCTGGGGCTATTTGTTTCCATATACCTAATTGCAAATCTAAAGGCAAAGTTGAAATGTGTATTTTTCTTTCTATCCTCAGCAGACTGCCGCAAATCTATGATTCTCATTCTGTTCAGCCTACAATACAAATAGCTTATTATTTTTTGCAACCTACATCTTATAAAGAAGTACTGAGAAATTAAATAGAAGAAAGTTCAGTTGCCATATAGGCTATAAAAATGATTTGCTGGTGGTGATTTTTAAGCTTGATTCTAAGTAGATTTAATAAGAAGGGCACTTGGAAGAGGTGGCTCAAATTTTGCTGTTTAAGGTATCTTGACATTATAGACTCACTCTCCTAAAATTTCAAAAGGCATACAGCTTAGGCTCTTAAGGATATAGCAGTGATAAAAGCTTTCATAGTCATTTTTCAAAAGCAACACTTCATAGTTTTCTCTCTCCAACGGTTCTCTAATATACTTGTAGAATGAAGGCAAGAGAAAACCAAGAATAAAAATAGCTGAGCTTTCCACAATTGGGCTTCCTGCCTACTTTCCCTGTTCAAAGAAAAGAGGAGACACCATCCTGCAATAGATACTTCATAGACAACTGGGCTTCTGCAGTGTCAGTCGGCATCTGATGCCCCATATCTCCTGGTTCTTTTTGTTGCCAGTGGTTGGCCTGGCGATGGTGGTGAAAGGGGAACAATTAATTTGTAGATGAGGAAGGGCTTCCTTTAATAGTTGAAGGGTACTGTCTGGCACGATTCCAAAGACTTGTAGTGTTTTTAGTGTGGGAATTTCTCCGAGTTCACTGGAAAGGAAGAGAGAGACTTTCAGAGCAGCAGTATCTATGGTAACTGTTCCCCTAGAGTAACATGACCCACTTTTTACAATTTGTATTATATTTTATAAAATGCAAACTGAAGACATAATTTACGATCAGTGATTTGAGAAAATTGTAAAGGTGAATCAAACCACAAAGCACAGTCCATAGCTTGGGCAACACAGCGTAAGGAAACACACAAGTGCATTTTGTTGAATTTCTAATAACTGGAAAACTCCAAGGTTTATTTAAAGTCCAACCATATTTTCTTCCTTTCTCCATTCTTGGTTTAGACTGAAAAGTGTCACCGTGTTGTGAGGAGAAGCCAGCAAGCTAGTGGTGGTAAAAGTAAATGTTTTACTGTGGCATCAGACGGAGTCACCAAAGGCTACATGCAACTTAAGGATATGGACTTGACCTTTACTTGAACTAGGCTCGCCCTCTCAAAGGGAGATGTGAGCAGAGCCGATAACTTGTAAATAATGGTTAATACTCAACAAGTCCATTACATGTGATGAAACCTAACAGTGACTTCATGACGGTATTTTAAGGTTATGTGTTGGGTGCAGATAGAGACAATAGACATCTTACTTCTCTACATAGTACCACTTTTTTTTTCTGTCACACGTATCACAGTCCTCTTCCAAGGTATTTCACATTAAGTGAAACACACCTCGGTCAAGAGTGAAATTCTGTTCCACAAAAAAGGGAGCCTGTTTTCCCAAAGTAAATACTCTTTGGTAATGATTCTTTTTTTTTTTTAACCCAGGTCTGTGTGCTTAGAAATTCATCTCTCTGATCTGTATGTGCTCCAGGTTGGGACACACAGTACAAAGTCTCAGGAAAGGGAATATTTAGTTTGGAGTTTCAACAAAATCCCACTGCAGATCGATGAGCATATCCATCACCTAGAATTAGAAGCATCCTTTATATTTTCATATTGCCAACAATTACTTTAAAAAATAACCCTTCCTGATAATAATTGTTACCTTGCCTCCTATCTTTCTTCCTGTCAGCTTTGTGTATATACCAATGACCAAGGCATCTTCGTAAAGCCTAGCTCAGACTATGTCCTTCCCATGCTCAAAAATCTTTGATACCTCCCTCATGTTTACAGAACTCAAACCACTCTGTTGGCCTTGGGCCTTTCATTGCTAAACCTGCTCTCCCACTCTTCCCGCTCCCGCTCTAAGCGTATTTATTCTACATTCAAGAAAGTGTTTTAAACCCCATAGGTGTTTACATACATTAGCTGAAAACAAGAGGAAGGGTAATTTAGAAAATAAAAGTACTATCCAAGTAAAATAAATATGCTCAGTGTTCCTAAGGGGGCGGTAAGATCCAGAGATCACAACAGACCGAAAAGAAAGTCAGCAAGAACAAACTGTTGTTGTTCGTAAAGTAAGCTAATCTCTGGAACAGAAACAGGAGTGCACGGGGCTTCCCTGGCGGCACAGTGGTTAGGAATCCGCCTGCCAAGGCAGGGGATGTGGGTTCAAGCCCTGGTCCGGGAAGATCCCACATGCCGCGGAGCAACTAAGCCCGTGCACCACAACTACTGAGCCCGCAAGCCACAACTACTGAAGCCTGTGCGCCTAGAGCCTGTGCTCTGCCACAAGAGAAGCCACCGCAATGAGAAGCCCGTGCACTGCAACGAAGAGTAGCGCCCGCTTGCTCCAACTAGAGAAAACCCACGCGCAGCAATGAAGACCCAACACAGCCAAAAATAAAATAAATAAGCTTATTTAAAAAAAAAAGAAAAAAAAGAAACAGGGGTGTAAAGAAAGGTCAGTATACATAGGTGTTTATACTTATTATCACTGAAGATGATAGCAATCCTGTCCCAAACTTAAATCCCTCTTATGTGAAATCTGAGTACGAGAACTTTGTCATAGCCATGAGAATTTGGTTTCTGCGATCTCCAGATTAGCCAAATTGTAAGACATTCTGCAGTGGATAGTATTTAAAAGAAGAAACTATAGGTGGGAGTGAGGAGGGATGGCAGATGATAGAAGAGGAAATGTTCTTGCAACAGCACTTCAAAAGAGCTTGGTGAGGAAGGAAATTACACCAGACACTTTGACACTCAGGTGTTTACATGTGAGTAAGAAGTGAGCGGTGTAAGATGGGATGGTGGACGAATGATCATTCCCAAGTTGAAAAACCAGAAAGTCTCTAAAATTTTAAGGAGAACAAAAAAACAAAAAACAACAACAATCCTCTTGTATGTGTATCACCTACAACACAGCAGAACACATATGCAAGTATCTCTTTGAAACTACAAGGTAAGAGACTGAAAAGCCAACGAAGGGAGAGTAAATAGGTATGAATAGTTTAAGAGCCATAATTTCTGACTTAAGATGTATAAAATGACACTGATGTCTTAAAGTGTCTCTAGTTAGTAAACAAAAGGTATTTATAAACGCTTTCACAGGTTCACTGCTTACCTCATCTACATAATCCCATTTTCCTTATAAAATCTTAAATTCCTCAACTACAAATTCTCCTACAGGAGTTATTATTTAGTCTCTCCTAATCTCAAATCACTTTACTATCTACAGCTTGGATTTCTTACTTGAATGAGAAATACAGAATAATTAGGACTTTTGGATATAAGGAAAACAGACCAATTAAGGAGTAAGGGAATAAATACAATGAGGGTATATCCTGCAGACAAAAACCCTACAGTTTCCCAAGTATTTTAAAGCATTATCATTACAGAAGAAACACACTCAAATTTTATTTTCCCACTTCTGAGATAAGAAATGAAAATTCTTTAGCACCAATGACTTTCTGGAAATTATTGTTGAGGATCCTAGAATTCTTACTATGCATTTCACAGACATCAGTCGCCAGAATGACTGAAATTGGAGGGCAAGACATTTTATCTGGAGAAACTTTTAAGGATAGGGTACTAGCAAACTCATCTTAATGGATTCACAAGGTAAACCAGTATACTATCTACGTAATGTCTTAAGAAACATACTCTTTTACCTTAAAGTTCAAGGACAGCATCTTTCTTCTGTCTGTTCTCACTCTATTCTGGTGGTCTGGCTTGCCACTAAACTCCTGATGCCCCTGTTTCCCTTATTTCGAGACAATATTTAGACAAATCAGTTACAACAATGCTGTGAGGGTTCACACCTAGGTCTGTGACTTCAGGCCCATGCTCTGAACCATCAATTCACACTGCTGCAGATATTACTATGCAAGCATTATCATCCCACTGGCTAAAAATATGTGAAGGCTCACAGCCTCCCCTTAGCCTCTGCTCAAGAGAAAGCATTTGGGTATTCTCTGCTTAGCTTCTTTCTCTCTGGAGAGAAAGAACAAAAGTAAGACACGTGGATAGATTCTCTTGAGAAAAGCAACCAAAAAAGAATGATCACTGCACTCCAGGGTGCTGCACAGACAATGAAGCTGAAGCCTAGATGGCAAGGACGGGAAAGAATGGCTGACAGAGAAACCTTTTTGGGTGGACACTGCAGGCTCCTAGGAGCTCTGGATGCTAGAAAATTCAAGTGGCAGGAGATTTTTTTTTTTTTTTTTTTTTTGCGGTACGCGGGCCTCTCACTGTTGTGGCCTCTCCCGTTGTGGAGCACAGGCTCCGGACGCGCAGGCTCAGCGGCTATGGCTCACGGGCCCAGCCGCTCCGAGGCATGTGGGATCCTCCCGGACCGGGGCACGAACCCGTGTCCCCTGCATCGGCAGGAGAGCTCTCAACCACTGCGCCACCAGGGAAGCCCAGCAGGAGATATTAATAAGAGTTCCATGCATATAAATTGAGACCCCAACATCTGAGAGCCCTGAAACTAAATACTAGCATTCCTTTTAGGCAGTGCTTTCCCAAATGAGATACCCACTCAGACCCTGAGCCCCAAGATTAATTACAGTGATTTATTAAAAAATGTAATTACCAGATTCCCTAATTCTACTAGTTAACTCTATGTAGCTGAAGTATCTGATTTATTCATTAATTCCTTTTTTAAAAAAGATTATTTTTAAAAAATTGAAGTATAGTTGATTTACAATGTTGTACTGGTGTAGAGCAAAGTGACTTAGTTATATATATGTTTACATATATTCTTTTTTAGACTCTTTTCCATTATAGGTTATTACAAGATATTGAATATAGTTCCCTGTGCTATATTACAAGATACTGAATATAGGTCCTTGTTGTTTATCTATTTTATATATAGTGGTGTGTATCTGTTAATCCCAAACTCCTAATTTATCTCTCCCCCCTGCTGTCCTTTCCCCTTTGATAACCATAAATTTGTTTTCAATGTCTGTGAGTCTATTTCTGCTCTGTAGATAAGTTCACTTGTATCATTTTTTTAGATTCCACATATAAGTGATATCACATGATATTTTCCTTTTTCTGTCTCATTTACTTTACTTAGTCTGATAATCTTTAGGTCTATCCATGTTGCTGCAAATGGCATTATTTCATTCATTTTTATGGCTGATTAATATTCCATTGTATGTATATGTGTGTGTGTGTGTGTGTATATATATATATATATATATATATATATATATATATATATATATATATCACATCTTCTTTATTCATTCATCTGTTGATGGATATTTAAGTTGCTTCCATGTCTTGGCTACTGTAAACAGTGCTGCTATATTCATTAATTCTTGAAACTAACTTACAAGATCCAAACCAGTAATTTGAGGACTACATAAATTCTGTGTTCAAATTCACTACCTTTCTTTGGTAGGAACCAGAAGCTTGATTACCTTCATATGGATAGTGAGTTTAAATGAGGTCAGCAGCCTAATTCAGGGCATACTGGTTGGAATGAGAAAGAAGGGCACCAGGCCAAATCCAAAGATACTGACTTCTTGAGGTTTTTAATAAAACTGCTATACATTTATATTTGAACCAGGGAAGAATTTTCCAGCCCTTTGAAATATAGGAAAACTTCTTAGAACTATAGAGATGATGTTATTTCCAGGATGACTTGGGTATAGTGCTTCTTAAAAGGAAGATGGACCCGATTCTGTTTTTGTTTGCACTGCCTTGATTTTGTGGAAGTTGCTGAGCAGGTACAAAATTAATCCCTGTAACAGCTACCAGCTTAGATACAGACTACTTTGCACGTGTCCAGGAGACCTGGAATGCAGACCCAGCTCAGCCAGTAACTCACTACTCAGCTTTGGGTAAGTTACTTTACTCTTCTGGATCTCAATCTCTGCCCTTGTCAAAGACAGCATCACTCTTACAATACTTACTACTTAAATTGTTTATTTTTTCCATTCCTTGACCAACCAGGACAGATGCCACTAGAAGATTACAGAATTTTTCCTCTAAGCTCAGATGAAGGCTTTTGGAGTCAACTCTAGTAGACTTGAAAAGTTTCGGAAACACACACAGGCACGCACGCACACACACGCACACACTGGGTCTGCCTACCCCGTCATATAATCTGAGCTTCCTGGGAGTAAAGGCTATCTTCTCCCACTTTTGTAAGTTCTCCACAAGTACTAGTACAGTATTCTAATATTTAAACTTGCTCACAGCTAAATAAACGTTTAGTAAACTACCTCAATCCACTCAACTTTACTAGACATTTTAAGCAAAAAATTTTGCCTTGGTTTTTCTATTTTGCTAGTCTTTCCTAACCAGTGTGTGGTACACTAATTTGATGTTTAAGTAAGTTTTAAACATCTGCTGTTAATAATGGATTTTACCACCAAGGGACATCTCTTTTGGTCCCTGCCCTCTGCTTGCTTTAGAAAACAGAAGTACTTACAGTAAAGTTTCAGGTATTATGTCATAGCACCGACTGAGTGATAGGTGTTGGAGGTAGTTGAGCTGGAAAAATTCTGGAAAGCAGTCACTTTTCAGCATGACACTATCGCTGTAACAGAAGGAAAAATTCAAAATCTAGCCATCAATCCCAGATGGAGAAGACAGGAAGAGTCTTATCGCTTAGTTCCTTCAATTCAACATATTAAGATCCTTTCTTCATTCAGTGAGCAGTCATGAATTTTCATTTTTTAAAAAATTTTTTGTCTTAAATAAAAACATACCTTAAGTCTAGGTGGACAAGACTGGGACATCTTCCAACTAAGGTAGAGACATCTAGAAAAAAAATGATGGTCATTATCAAATGAGGAATCAGACAAGGATCCCTGCTGTCAATACTTCATTTCACATTGTGCTGGAAATTCAGAATGGTGCAATTAGAGTCACTCACTATTAGAGACAAAAAACAAAATTATCATCTTGGCATATAAGACTTTCTACCTGGAAAATCCAAGAGAATCATCTGAAAAAACTACTGGAAATACAGTAAGAGAACTAACTGTAAAATGACTGGAAAACAAACTCCTTAGCTTATCTATGTGCCAGCAATAGCTGGCTGGAAATAGGGAAAAACAAGTCCTATTCACAATAGCAAAAAGCAAAACCAAATAGCACAATATATAAACAAGCAACATATCATAAAGGTACCACTCAAAATCAGTGGGGGAGATCATGGATTATTAAAAAAGAATATGGCTACCACAACTGGAAAAAATTTACTTCTCCAGCTCAAATAAAATATCCAAATAAATTCCACATGTTAAAAACTTCCAAATGCAAAAATGAATAATTATTCGTTGCATCTTGGGATAGGTAAGGAGTTTCTAAACATAAAGTAAAACATAAAGGGAACACTGATAATTTACTACATAAATTTTTTTTATTTTTATTTATTTATTTTGGTTGTGCTGGGTCTTCATTGAGGCACGTGGGCTCCTCTAGTTGCGGCGTGCAGGCTCTACAGCACGCAGGCTCAGTAGTTGCAGTGCACGGGCTTAGTTGCAGCGTGTGGGATCTTGGTTCCCTGACCAGGGATCGAACCTGGCCCCCTGCATTGGAAGCACAGAGTCTTAACCACTGGACCACGAGGGAAGTCCCCTGCTACACACATTTTTAAAAACTCTACCATGTTAAAGCAAAACAGAACACAAGCAGAATTAAAGAGGTATCAGAAAACTGAGAATAAATGTTTCCAACAGAGTTAATGGTCTTATTATATAAAGAGTATTAAAAAAAATGGGCAAAGAATATAAACAGATACTTTCCAAAATACAGACATAGTAAAAATGGAGCAAGAAATGCAAAATAACATTATTGCTTTTCTGCCACCAAATGAAAAACAAATCCTATTATAATGCCCAGAATTGATGAACTATCATAAAGCAGGTCTCCCCATATACTAAAAGTGGATATTTAATTTTATGCAGCCTTTCAGAAGACCTGATTTTTTTTTTTGAGTGAACTGATCTTTTTTAAAAAAAAGTGTTCAGGGTATTACACATTTAGCTCTTTGGCTCAGTAATTCCACTTTTAGAAAAATAATTAGAGATATGCATTAAGATATTCATTGTAGTGACAGTTACAAAAGCCCCTCCCCTGATTACTTTAATAGGTTAACCTTCATCCAATCTATGGAACACAATGCTAATAGCAGCTATTAAAAAGCTTTTTAATAACATTTTGTGACATGAAAAAATACTCAGGATATGTTGTACAGTGAAAACAAAACAAATAATATAAAGTGCATTATAATCTCAATTTAGTTAAAACACACAAACTCATATTTACACACAAACACACACAGAAAGAAAGGGCGTTGGGGGTTGGAAGCCTGGAAGAAAATAATCCAAATGTTAACTACAGTCACCAATGATGGTAGGATCAGAGATAACTTTTCAGAATTTGGAAGAAAGTCACATGCCGTACTTTGTAATCAGAAAATGAATCAGTGTTATTTACTTTGAAAAACAGACAAATTTTATTAATGTTTGAGGGTTTTTTTTTTCCCCCTTCTCACAGCTACATCTTCAGTCCCCTCCCCTCCCCTGAATCCTAGACTTGCATTTTCAACACGCCCACTGGGCTATGTGATAAGCATCTCAAATTTATGCCTAAAACCAAACGCTTGATTTCTCCTCTCAATCCGCTCCTTCCCTAAAGTCTTCCCCATCTTAGTAAGTGGGAACTTCACCAATCCAGTTGCTGTAGCCAAAACCCTGGGAGTCGTACTTGACTGCTTCCTCATATCCCACATCCAATCTGTTACCACATCCTGTTAGGTCAGCTTTCAAACTGTGTCTGAAATCGGATCACTTCTTACTTCCTCAAATGTTACCACCCTAGTCTCCAGCAGCCTTTTCCCAGCACAGCACCAGAAGGAGACTTCAAAGGTGAGTCAGATCATTTCACTCCTGCTCAAAACACTCCAATGGCTTCCCATCTTGCTCAGGAAAAGAAATGGAAACAGCGCTTTTGCCTTGGCTTAGAGAGCACCCCCCAGCTATCTCAGCTCCTACCACTGTCCTCCTTGCATCCCTCCCCCTTCACTGGCTCCCATACCGAGAGGAAAAAACCTCACACATTAATAAAGTTTGTCTATTTAAAAAAAATAAATAACATTTATTGATTCATTTTCTGATTACAAAGTAGCATGTGTGACTTTCCTCCAAAGGCACTTGCCGGTCCTTAGTGCTAGAATGTTCTTTCCTTACATATCCACACGGCTCACTCCTTCGCTCCTTCAGGTCTGTGCTCAAGTGTCACTTCCTCAGGGAGGCCTTCTCTTTGACCATTCCATCTGAAAAGTGCCCCCTACCTGCCACACTCCACCTGAGCACTCTGCTTTCAGTTCTTCCTCCTTGCATTTTCACCTCCTTTTATCACATTTAATTCCTTGTTGATTGTCTGGCTTCCCCACCATGATGGAAGCTTCACAAGGATGACTGTCTCTGTTCTGTTCAAGGCCACGCCTCCCAAGTCTGAACAGGGCTTTATGCATTATAGGGGCTCAATAAATTGGAATAAATTTGTCTCATTAGTCACTAAAAAATGAAGAAGTGCACAGCACAATTTGAAGGGACCCATCATCTCGCCAGCCAGCCAGCCACCCACAAAATCCACAACCAGATACAATCTTACTTTGCCACCACCTGGGAAAGAACGAAACCTTGGGGGATAAAACTGGTCAGTCTCTGTCTCCAGCCCTTGTTGAAGCCGCGGTCTTCCCTCGGTGGGAAGAGTTAGTAAACAGCAGTCCCTGCCAAGATTCCTCTTCACTGTCTCCTTCATTTCACTTGAGTTAGAAGGGATCTTAGAAACCACCTAATCTAACCTGTCATTTTAAAAGAGAGACAATTTTAGCTAGAGAAGTCCAAGTAAATCCAAGACCAAATAGGTCCTCCAAACCTCATTCCGTGCTCATCTGGGTAGAGAATGAAAACATCAACAGGCAACCGTTACTGATCTCTCATTATGTGCCAAGAACAATTCAACATCCTGTACACGTATTAACCCATTTATTCCTTACTCTAAGAGGTGGGTCCTGTTATCTCCATTTTATTGATGAGGAAATGGAGGAACAGGAAGGTTAAGCGACTTGCTCAAGGCTCCCCAGTAAATGGCAGAGTGGGTACTTGACCCCAGGAGGTCTGGCACCGGTCTTGGAGCTAAAATACAAAATCTGTATTACCATCTAAACAATGAAATAGTGTGTGCCACTGCTAAAGACATCCATTTAAAAATCTTTGACTCCCATTGTATAATTAAGGAAACTAACACCTCAACTTCTACTCCGCGTCTTTGTCCTTGCCCTGAATGTGTCTATCAAGCAGGATTTTACTACCTATGATTCCTGCCAAAACTCAGTAAAAAGGCGTTTGTTCTTTTTCGGAGGAACAAAGAAAAGGGTTTTAAGCCAAACTTGGACACAATTTACAGCAGTCTGCCTACAGCAGAGGTTCTCGACCTTGCACCCAGAACCTTGGTTCATTACAGAAAAACTCTCAATAAAGAAGTGGGAAATTCAGATATGGGCAGAAATGTACATAGGGCACTGTCTTCTCTTGGGGATGAAGAGGGAAGAACCAGGGGAGGGATTCACTGTGAAGAGGATGCTCACTGGTGGGAGTTTAAAATCCTTGGAAGGCAACTTGGCAAGAACTATCCAAAACTTGAGAACAGAACCTAATCCCTGAGCTGGCAATTCCACTTAGAAATGCGCTAAAAGGTTCACTTCTGTCCGTACCAAAGCTGTTTATAAAAGGGAAAAACCGGGCTTCCCTGGTGGCGCAGTGGTTGAGAGTCCGCCTGCCGATGCAGGGGACACGGGTTCATGCCCCGGTCTGGGAGGATCCCACATGCCGTGGAGCGGCTGGGCCCGTGAGCCATGGCCACTGAGCCTGCGCGTCTGGAGCCTGTGCTCTGCAATGGGAGAGGCCACAACAGTGAGAGGGGCCCGCGTACCGCAAAAAAGAAAAAAAAAAGGGAAAAACTGCAAAGATTCTAAACATTCATTACAACGAGATCAACTGAATAAGTTATGAATGAATCAACACAAATATATCTGATGGAATATCACAAGCCACTGAAAATGACATTTGTGTAGCTACTAAAATAGGGTTACCTGAAATAAAAACGTGTTACAAAGAATTCCATACACCATGTCCCATTAAAAAAACCACTTTTTAACAGGAAAAAAGACTGGCAAAATGTTAGCAGGATTACTGATTTGTTTTTGTGTTTTTACATGTTTTGGGTATATTTGAGAATGACTATATAATACTATAACCAGACTTAAAATTGTGTTTATTTTTTATTTATTTTTTTTTGCGGTTTGTGGGCCTCTCACTGTTGTGGCCTCTCCCGTTGCGGAGCACAGGCTCCGGACGCACAGGCCCAGCGGCCATGGCTCCCGGGCCCAGCCGCTCCGCGGCATGTGGGATCCTCCCAGACCGGGGCACGAACCCGTGTCCCCTGCATCGGCAGGCGGACTCTCAACCACTGCGCCACCAGGGAAGCCCTTAAAATTGTGTTTAAAGGGAAAAAATGTAGAACAGAACATTTTTCTGTTAGACACATTCTGCAAATGTTTGGTTCAAATCTTTTTAAGTATATTAAAAACTATAATAAATAAAAACACTTATACTCAGATGAGCTGACACCACCATCAAGACACGAGGGTAGGGCTGAGGTATGTGGCTGGCTTAACTAGGCTTTGTGCAGCCCACAGTCCGAGATCACGAAGGGAACTGTTAAAATGCTAAGTGAAATAAGTCAGACAGAGAAAGATAACTACTGTATGCTATCACTTATATGAAGAATCTAAAAAATACAACAAACTAGTGAATATAACAAAAAAGAGGCAGACTCACAGATATAGGGAACAAACTAGTGGTGGCCAGTGGGGAGCAGAAGGGGTGAGGGGCAGTACAGGGGTCGGGGATGAAGAGGTACAAACTGTTAGGTATAAAATAAGCTACAAGGATATACTGTACAACAGGGGAATATAGCCAATACTTTTTAATAACTATAAAAGTAGTATAACCTTTAAAAGTTGTGAATCACTCTATTGTACACCTGTAACTTATATAATATTATATATCAATCACACTTTAATAAAAAAAAAAACCTTGCGGGCTTCCCTGGTGGCGCAGTGGTTGGGAGTCCACCTGCCGATGCAGGGGACACGGGTTCGTGCCCCGGTTCGGGAGGATCCCACATGCCGTGGAGCAGCTGGGCCCGTGAGCCATGGCTGTTGAGCCTGCACGTCCGGAGCGTGTGCTCCGCAACGGGAGAGGCCACAACAGTGAGAGGCCCACATACTGCAAAAAAAAAAAAAAAAAAAAAAAAAAAACCTTGCGATTTGCAAAAACTTATCTTTGCAAATTAAGATTCTGTCAATATTAGACAAACAAGACAAAGCATAACTGAACGTTGAGGCTTATAAAGACTTTGTCACACATTACCCCGATTTCAAATGTCTGTGTTCATCTAAAAAACCTCATTGTCTTCTTAGACTGAATTGAGAGGAGTTAGTTATAAATATGAAAGAGGGTTTATAAATAGGGTGTTTCAACCTTGGCGCTACTGACATTTAGGACCAGATTCTTTTTGGTGTGTTATTCTGCTGTCCTGTGTGCTGTTCACCAGCATTCCTGGCTTCTACCCACTAGATGCCAGTAACACCCCTGCAGCCGTGAGAATCAAAAATGTCTCCAGACTTCGCCAAATGTCCCCTTGCAGGCAAAATTATCCCCAGTTGAGAACCACAGCTTAATACTGATCAAACGCTGCACCGATCGATTTTTATGTTGGGGTTTTACCTAACAATTTAGTTAATGAAAAGAACTTCTTCTGCTTAAACATAAATTGCTTTAAAGGATAAAGGTTTCCACTTTCAGATTCTGGATTCCAACCCTGCTACCCACTAGCTGTTGGCATTTACCTGACCCTTCTGATCAGCCAGCTGCTACCTCATCTGAAAAATAGGAATAGGAACACACGCGCTGGATTAAATGAGACAGCTTATGGAGGACCACGCCTAGGAGATGCTCAAGAAATCAAACCTGCTGTTATTGTCGTGGCTGCTGTGGTTAAGGGGCCGGCAGCCCGCCAGGTCTTACCCGATCTCTGCAGATTCTTTCGGTACCCGCTGAGATTCAGCTGGGTGACAGTCTCTGACACGTGTGCGACAGCCACCTGCACATGCTTTTCAGTGAATTCATAGCACCAGGAGAGGTTCAGTTCATCCAATCTGCACACAAGAGGGGTGATAAGGAAAGCATGAAACCGTTACCCAGAATGAGTTCTCGACGTAGCACCGCCTAAAGCTGCAAACCAAGAATATACAAAGCCGTCGATTCCTTACCATTTTCTGCAGAGAACCTCTGCTCCTCTAAGCAGCTACATTCGCTCACCTGAAACTGCTTTCTCCCATCCTGTTCCAGTGTGTTCCAGAAACTTGCCAGGGGATGTGAGCCTAGGGCTTAGTGAATGCTGCCCCCTTCTGGAAGAGGAGGGAAGCGCTCTCCTCTCCTGCTCAAACCTCATTGCAGGACTAGATGGAAAAATTCTAGTCTCTATGCTTTCTTTCTCAATCACCTGGGTTGTTAGCAAACAACTACACAGTATGAACAAGCGCCCGAGATGCTTTAAAAAACTGTTGGATTGTACCGGGGATTCCTAATAAAGAGATGCCGACATTACAAAAATCCACTTTACCTTATTGGGCCTTTGCTAACTGAGCAAATGAGGGCTTCAGAGTGTCCAGCCATTAAACTATACATCCCAATCCTGGCACTGCTGAGAAAATGTAGGGCTACCATTTTATCTCATTGATAACATTCTTACCCAAAGGCAATCTACTTTCAACAGATCATTAAGTAGAAATAAGTACAATGCTCTTAGCACAGAGACCAAGGGATATTAAAAAGGACACAGACACAGACACACACACAGTACTGGGTATTCTGTGAACCATGTCCCCCCTCACTTATTAATTTCTATAACTCTGTAACCTTATTTATATACTGACATTACTACATAATATAAAAGATGTTTTTAATGGAATCACCCAAATTCATGGTGTATTTTGCAATAACAAATTTAATCCAAACTGTTAAGTTAGGTCTACAGATATTATAGGGAAAAACACCTGACCGTACAATCAGGTATAAACAGATACTGTTTGTACATATTGTTGATAAACACACTACTACATTTTCTGTATTTTAATAGCCACAGAAAAAAAAGGGATCGCTACACAAGTATCCTTTGGAAACTTAACCGATTTGGCTTCTGAGTTTGGATGGAAAGTTTGGAGGGCAAAAGGCATTGCATTATCCAAATCAAGAGCTTGGAGAGTTAGGTATAGCTTAAAAATTTTCCTTGATTCTATTCTGATGTGAAAGATAACTGTATATTTGAAACAACAGTTCTATAATCAAAATCTCAAATCTCTCCTACCTGCAACAGCTGCTCAGTAAAGTCTTCAGGGCAGATTCAGAGAATCCAGAACACCCAGAAAGGTTTAATCGCACTAAATTTGTGTTCTGAGCAAGATTACTGGAGAAAGAAGACAAAGTCATAAGAACACCAACAAGACACTCTTACTCAATCAACAAGCATGAGGCCAAGTGAGATAGTTAAGAGCACACAGGCCTCTGACCAGAAGTGAGTTTAAATTCACATCTTACTATCTGGATGACACCAAGCAGGACGTTTTGCCTTAGTTTATCATCTGTGAAATGGCAACATCAGTACCTTTTTGGTAGGGTTGTTAAAATTAAATGATATAATGTAATAAAGGCCTTAACAGTGCCTGGCACAGAGAGTAAGTCCACAACAAACACGGATCAATGTACTTAAAAAAACACAACAACCCAGCAATGAAATAAATATTTTTCCATTTCACCCACAATTGGTAAACTTCTACTTATAAAGTCACTAGGTTCTTTCAATCTTGCCCTCTTCTCTACATTCCCAAATGCCTCATGTTAGTGAAATAGTGATTAAGAGTGAGAGTTCTGGAATCATACTATATTGCCAGGTTCAAATCTTGGTTCTGCCACCTATTAACTGTGTGACCTTGGACAAGTTATTCAGCCTCTCTGATCCTCAGTTTCCACATCTGTAAAAAGGGAACAATAAGAACATATTTCATGGGGTTGCTGTGAGGATTAATACCTCTAATTCTAATTCTTTAAAATACCTCTAAAGAATCTAGTATCTGGCACATATTGGCACATACGTGCTCAATAAATGTTAACTGCTATTATTATTATTCTATTTTTTCCCATCAGGCGTCATCATTTCTTACCTGAATGAATACAACAGTATCTTAACTAATCTAGTTTCTTTTATGTCTGACTGACCCTCTGAGATACTCAGTGAGTTAATTTTCTAAAATTCAACTCTGACATGTTCCTTCCATCCTCAGAACCACTCTCCTCTCTTCACCACGCTTCCCTCTTTACAGCGCACAACAGAATCCGGACTTCTTCCAGCATGGCAGGGGCCCACTCCACTATGAGCTGGTCCCTGACCACCCTCACCTGTCACCTCCCTCACTGAGCCCCACGCTCCAGCAATTCCTGACCACTTCAGAGTTTAGACCCAACCAGACTGCTTCCTTCCCCGTATCATGGGAAGAACTCCTACCTACATATTTTCAATACTCAGCTTAAGAGTCACTTCCTCTGAGAAGGCTGCCTTCTCGAAGTTTAATTAGGTCTCTGTGTGTTGCCACATATTCGCCAACGCACCTAACAAACACACAGCACTGTAATTACTTGTTTCTCCCATGAATGAGGGAGGGACCATGCCTTGATTCATCCCTGTATGTCTAGAACCTAGCACGAGCCCTGGCAATATAGTTAGCATGCAAACTTTGGTTGCCTAGGTGAGTCCTGGAAAGTTTTGCAGAAGCTGGAACACTGCACTGGATATTTTCTGAGTCCATCTGGATATGGACAGGACACCCCAGGTACACTCAGGAAACAAAATTAACAAAACTGCCTTTGTGACACACTCCTGGCTGCCACTCACTTGACAATGGGATCCGAAAGCCGTAGGCCTTCTAGGCTGAGATTCTGCAACTTGGAGCAGTGAGACAGAAGGCCGTGGAGGGTAGACACATCGATCACCGAGTTCGACAGGTCCATGTGCTGTACACGAAAAGGGCTGAACACAGAAGGAATAAAAAGAGGTTCCACAAGGTAGCTCACACCAGCAAATCCAGATCACATCTGACCCCTTTTCCTCCCCACCTGGGCAGTCCATCACAGACAAGACCCTAAATACGCATTTCAAATATTAGCTATAGTTTTGGTCATAAAATAAGTTGCTACTAGCTAATTCCCACCCTCGTTTGTTTTAAAATTCAAGAACATTTTTTGCCAAGTCCAGGTGTTGTGCCAATATCGTCCCACATAGAAAATTAATTAATGGGCACCGTGAGAAGGAGCTGGATGTGGATGACAAAAAGGTTATGCCGGGCTTCCCTGGTGGCACAGTGGTTGAGAGTCTGCCCGCCGATGCAGGGGACACGGGTTCATGCCCCGGTCCGGGAAGATCCCACATGCGGCGGAGCGGCTGGGCCCGTGAGCCATGGCCGCTGAGCCTGCGCGTCCGGAGCCTGTGCTCTGCAACGGGAGAGGCCACAACAGGGAGAGGCCCGCGTACCGAAAAAAAAAAAAAAAAAGGGCAGTGGGGAAATAGCTAGGCTGCCTTGCAGCTGCTGGTGAGGGCTCTGCTTGGCTCCTGCCTCATGAGACTCCAGACACCCATCAACTGAGGACCCCAAGTGCATCTAAGACCCTGGGAAGAGCCCAAGAGCAACCCTGAGTTAAAATGGGAATGATGTCACTGAAACCTGTGCCATGTTTCAACACAAAGGCTACACGGCAAGATATGCAACTAACTCTCCATTATGCACAGATGACCTGTCATAGGGCATACAGCTGAATATAGGAAAAAAGACATTTTGATCTGTTTTCCATCCCAAGATTTTCCAGGGATTTTCCTTTCTTACCTGAAACGTTCAACAAACGGTTGGTCCATAAACGATCGTGGGCAGCGGAAGGCAACCACCCCTCGAGACAGCAGCCGACCAACCACATCTGGGTGGAGGTTTCTGCCCGTGAGGTCTAAGGTCTGCCAGAGAGACTCGTCAAACCTGGAAAAGAGGAGGTGCTGTGTTTGGTAAGCCGGGGCACTGGTTACTGGAGGCCCTTGACACCGTTACTAACGTGAGGACACGGCCACTAAATCGCCTTGAAGCAAATTCCGAAGGCATCTTTCTTTTTGACTATACAATTACCTATGATATTTTAAAGGCATTATTGAATAGCTCTTGGCCCTATCACGGATAAGCTTTTATTTTCCTCTTTATATGGATTTCTAATTTAGCTGGTTCAATGCTATCAGGTGCAATGAAATGATCTAGAACCAGAGAATACAATTGCAGGATTCAAATCAATTCGATAACTTTAAAAATGATTGTGCAAATCACTCAACTGATTATCGAATGAGTAGATAGGTTCAAAATGGCCCAAATGATCCCACTTGCCGTTTTTGTGAAGCATGAACAGGCTACCTCTATTACCCTAACAAACGTGTAAATGTACCTAAAAGAAGGAAAGGTTTTACAACTTTATTATGAGACATAGTTATCAGATATCTATTAGGAAAAAGTCATAGTTCAGCTCTGTTTTATAATACCTTAAAAGCTTAAAAAATATATACACACAAAAATATAGGTATATACATATGAACTAATGGGAAGGAAAAAGGTAAAAATATTATTTAGATTTTAGATAGTGTTTCTGAAGCAAAAACGAGGTGCCAAAATGTACGAAAAAACACGATAAAGCTTTAATACCCAGAGATTAATTCAATTTAACAAAAAAGAAAACATGAGATCAAGCCCATGAGGAGACATTTTAAATATCTACAAGAATTTTACTTTTTAATACTGCTTGCAGACCACTGGCTAGAGCTTCAAAATAATTCTACACAAATTGTCAACATGTTATTCAACCTCTCTTATTAAGAAGGCAGGACTGCAGTGCCTGGCATATAACAAGTGCCTAATAAATGTCAGTTATAACTTTTATGACAGTTGAAATGAAGATTAATAGACTCTGCATGGAGAGGACAGCTGGCGGAAAAAAGAAAATCAAGATGGGGTCACTTGGGCGAGGATAAGTGAAAGTCAACCACCATTTACCTGCTCCAGTATTTCAGGTGTACAGACCTCTCTGTGGCTCTTCTAAGCAGATACAGTCAGCCCTCCCTATCCACGGGCTCCGCATTCGCGGATTCAAGCAACCACACATCCCCGGATACAGAGACAGACTGTCCTACGCCATTTTATATAAGGGACTTGAGCATCCGTGGATTTTGGCATCCATAGGAGGTCCTGGAACCAATACCCAGTGGATACCAAGGGACGACTGTAGCCCACTCCTGTAAATACCTAGAGGGTCTTATTTCCAGCACACCCGTGAATGGAAGGGTAGGGGCTCCTGCTGTCTCACAACGAGAGTCCTAGATGTGTGGAGGGAGAAGAGAGACAGATGGCCTTTAAGCACAAAGCAAAGCATGGCCAGAGGTTAATGGGTAGGAGAAAAGGTGAAGATGGAAAGGCAGTCATTTCCCCTCCCCCCCGCACCCCCGCTTCTGGCCCCTTACTGCCGTCCCAGCTCACCGTCCACACTTGAAAAGTGCTGCCCCTGAACCAACAAAAACCCCAACAACTGTCGGCTGCCACGCGCTGAACGTTTCTACGAGCTGAGCACTGCCCTGGCATCTTTATACCGCATCCTCACAGCGGCGCTGTCCTGAAGGTACCGTCACCCCCATTTAATATATGGCGGGCGGGACTGAAGCTCAGAAGTGTCAAGAACCTCGCTCAGGTGCCCCAAAGCCTAAGCGGCAGAGGCTGGCTTCCCACTCAGGTCTAATGCCAGAGCCTCGAGTTCTCTCTCACTGCACTCACGGCCCAGCCCAGCCGGCGGGTGGGCAGCAGCTATGCCTTCACGCACGCCCATCACTCCCCTCACTCTCGGTACGTTGCCCGATAAACACGGGCTACACCGAATACAGGGAAAGGAGGTTTTCAGAAATGGGGGAAGTCACTTCCGGTAGCTCCCTCCCTTCACTCTGAAATAAGACACTGATTATTAATAAAAGGGAGAAGATACCTAGTTTGCTTTGTGCTGCTGTATTTTTCTTGGTTTTCAGTTTCACCAGACCCAAATGAATAAATAAATAACCCTTCTTTTCTCCTCCTCCACATATAGCAGAAGGGGTGAAAAATACTTACGCTAGATGATACCATCTCTTACAAACACTGGAGACTTTCAGAAGTTCAGGGAGGCACAGACAGGAGAAGATTCCTAAGAGCAGCTCGTCTGGCAGGGAGTCCCATGAAACACCTTTGAGGGGAAAAAAAGAAAAAAAAAAGTGTCTTCCCATCACCATTCTTTTGCCCTATCAAGTCTACTGAGCCTTTTCATGCACTTAAAGCATATACAACACGTAGCTTAAACAGGGGAATTTAGTGCTACATGAATTCCTCATCCTCACAAATGTTTTTCTGTTTGCCCACTGTCTATGTACCCTGAAGTGGGTACCATACTTTCTCAGCAAAGGAGAAAAGAGAATATCAAGATATCAAGAATACTTTTCACAACATTCTTCTCTTCAGTGCCCACAGCCAGTCTTAGGCAAGCCCCACACTGCTCAGATCTCAGACAGCAATGTCTAAGACAACACGATGCTTTTGGTTGCTAAGGAACGCCTCACTTCTCTCTGAAGTGGATTCAGTGGTGGGTTTATCAAGTAGTGACCTTATTTAAAAGGCAAACGAACCTTCCTCCCTCTTCTTTCAGGTTTACAGAAAGCACTCAGAAGTCAATTTACCTAAAAGTGCAATATCAAAAGGGTGTTCTCATCTATTAATTCAACAAATATGTACTGAGCACTTAACTCTGATGCCAGGGATTGTTTCAGGTGTTGGGGCGAAAGCAGAAAACAAGACAGACAGAATACTTTTTCATGGAACTTACATTCCGGCGGGAGGAAACGATCACATGATATTAGATGATATGCTAAAAATTGTTCAATATGTTAAAAAGTACATGATATGTTAAAATTGATTAGTGCTATGCAGAAAACTTACGTGGGGTAGAGGACAGGATGGGGAGTACGGGGGCCAGTGCTCAAAGTCTGAGCACAGAGGCCAGGGAAGACCTTACCGAGCCGGTGATCCCTGAGCAAAGGCTGAACAGAGAGGGGGCCAGCCTTGTGAGTCTCTGGGCTGTGTTCGAGGTGCAGGAACAGCATGTCTGTTTTAAGGAACAGCAAGGAGGCCAGTGTAGAACAGAGTGAGCAAGTTGCGGGAATGATGGAAGAGGTCAGAGGGGTGAGGCGGGGCCGGGTCAGGCAGGGCTGGAGGAGCCTCAGCTTTGACTCGGAAGGGGGTTCTGAGCACAGGAATGACAGCATCTCACGGAGGTTTTAAAAGGATCACTCTGGCTGCTGTGTGCAGAATAAACTGGAGGGAGAAAAAGGTGGATGCAGGAAAACCAGTTGTCTTAGCCTTATAAAAGCAAACTCTAAACAGCTATTCAACAAGTATTAAACTCTCACATATGAATGTACAGAATAACCCACAAGATTGGGTTAACATGACAATGGCCTAGAAGGAAATAAGTATGCACCAAAGAAATACTTAGATTAGATTTAGAGTGGTTAGATGAGTTCAATAACTTGCCTTCTCAGTCCCTCTCTACCTCCAATTTATCTGCTCCACCAATTCTAGCGCTATCCTCTCCTCTCTGTGATGGTTAATTTTAGTATCAACTTGACTGGGTCAGGGGGTGCCCAGATATTTTGGTTAAACACTATTCTGGGTGTCTCTGTGAGGGGGTTTCAGGATGAGATGAACATTTGATCAATGGACTGAGAGAAGCAGATTGCCTTCCCCAGTTGTGGGCTTGCCTCATCCAATCCAAGGCCAGGTTAGACCAAAAGGGCTGATGAACGGAGAACTGTCTCTCTCTCCTGTCTTTGAGCTGGGACCTGGGTCTCCTCCTGCCTTCAGACCTGGATTGAAACTTGTACCATCTGCTCTGCGGGGTCTCAGGTCTTTGGGACTGAAGATCTTGGGACTTTTCAGCTCCAGGACTGCGCAAGCCAATCCCTTATTAATAAATCTCCCTGTATCTCTTATTTGTTCAGTGTCACTGGAGAAACCTAACACTCCCACCTCCCCATTTAAAAGGTGTCAGTATTTACTGAACACGGACATTACACCAGGCTCTATGGAGAACACGATGGAGAGCTGGAGACAGCATGGAGGAGAGTGATAAACATGGCAGTCCAACTCTTTTCTCCTATTCCTGGGCAATCTTTTGAAAACGTCCATGCCCGTCCCTCAATGAGACCCTTCAAGTGGTGTCCCTTGAATATTCAGTCTAAAGTCTATACTGCTTAGCATGAAATTCAAAGCTTTCTGGCAGTGCCCCACTTATTTTTCTAGGTTCATTATCTAGAAATATGTTCCAGCCATTTGGAGCTACTTGGAATTCTCAGAATGAGTCATTCTTCGTCACATCTCAATGCCTCTGTACATGCTGTGTCCGCCCCCGAATGCTATTAATTTAACATCAAATGGCCATTAATGCCCCAACTCCTATGGACGGCCTCCCATGACATCACCAAGAACAGGTGGCTTTTTTAACCACGACTTCATTATTTGCTTACTCACCTGTGTAGGCCCCCACAAGGCAATGAGTTCTTGAGAATGAGAACCCGATTTTTTTTCTTTTTTTAAACAGTCTTTGTATTCTAAGGACACAATGTCTGATACATTCATCCATTCATATATTTACTGAACATGTACTATATGCTGGGATCTGTTCTACAGACAAAGATGAACAAGGCATTGTCTGCTCAGACTTTCAGAGACACAGATAGATAAACAGGAAATTCCAAGCAAGTATCACCATGGGCTGCAGTGGGGTTCGGGGTGCTGTGCTGTGCTGTGCAGGGTATGGGGTGGAGCAGTGGTCAAGGAAGTAGCCTCTATGGAAAAATGAGGAGGAGAGATGCAGCTGCTCAATGAACCCCTGCCCCTCCCTCTCTAGAGAATAAAATAAAGGACTGACTGAGGCTCTGAAACCTAGGAGCAGACGGAGGAAGGCAGATACATCATCCATGCTGAGCCTGGACCATGTTCTGGGCAGGTAGCTCCAACAAACCTCCATCACTGCCACACAGCTCCTGGTCCAAGGTCAGTGTGGACAGAGCTTCTCCAACAGGGCTCCTGTCCTGCTCCGCAAATTGGAGAAAAGTTTTTCTTCCATTAACTCTTCTGAACTCCCTGACCTCTGCTGCTTCTTGCATACACAGATCAGAGGCTGGCATTTCATTAGGCAAAAAAAAATCACACTTACGTCACTTCGAACCTAACGTGTTGAGATTTTTACTACAATCTGCACAGACCATCCTGACACCATGTGCTTGACCCCCGCCACAAGTGTGAGGACTACCGGATTGAGGAAGGAGCACAGCTTCGACTAGAATTCGACTACATTGCCTCCAAGACTACGAACCTTAGGCAAGTTACTTAATCCCTCTGGGGCTCGGTTTCTTCATCTGCAGGAATGGGAATCAGAAGGTTTATCTTGCAAAGTTGTTCACTATGAAGATTAAATAACTTATGACAAGAGGTTAAGCAGCGGAGAGTCAGACTTTCTCTTTCTTGCCTCTATTCCTCTCCTTTCTCCATGAAATCTGTACATTTTCCTCTTGTAACCTTTTCTTTTCAATGCTGCTTGGAATTTTCACCTACGTGAAAACATCCACGGTGGGGGTAGGGTTTGGACAAGGGCTGCCTGGTGTGATTTACTGAGACCCCCAAACTGTCCTCTACCCAAGTTTGGGATCCCCAGAAGCAGATCCTGAGGACATGAACTAAAGTAGTTTCTTTGGGAAGTGACCTCAGAAGTGCTGGAAAGCGTGAAGCGAGGCATGGAAGGGCAGGGAGCCAATCTGGGTACGTGAATAAGCAGATTACCGCTATGGGCCACTGGGCTTCAAATCTGCAGGGCACTCCAGGGAAGCATATGGCACCTGCCCCAGAGTGGTCCCAGCCAAGGGCACAGGTGCTGGGGCATTAATCCACCAACTGCTGTCAGTCATTGGTTGGTGGCTTCTGGGAGAGGGCAGGAATGTTGACTGCCTAGCACCTCTGCCCAGAGAAAGCCCTCAAACAGTGTCATCTACATGGAAGAGAAAGCCTTCAGCATAAAAGGGAATGGCGGGGGTTTCCCTGGTGGTGCAGTGGTTGAGAGTCTGCCTGCCAATGCAGGGGACACGGGTTCGAGCCCTGGTCTGGGAGGATCCTGCATGCCGCGGAGCAACTAGGCCCGTGAGCCACAACTACTGAGCCTGCGCGTCTGGAGCCTGTGCTCCGCAACAAGAGAAGCTGCAATAGTGAGAGGCCCGCGCACCGCGATGAAGAGTGGCCCCCGCTTGCCACAACTGGAGAAAGCCCTCGCACAGAAACGAAGACCCAACACAGCCATAAATAATAAATAAATAAATATATATATGTTAAAAAAAAAAAAAAAGGGAATGGTGACCTTCAAGGAGCTATGGATGGGACACCAAATTGTCTACCAAAGATGGTGAGGAAAGGAAATAGGGAAGCTTGCTGTGAAGTGTAGGGCAGAAGAAATAAATAAATTAATGAACTTGATGCTTCCCATTTTATGAGAAAGACATAAGAAATCAAGAACAATTAGAATATGAGATCAGTAATTCAAATGCTAGAAGGAAAATGTGGCAAGCGATGAATGCAGATGTTTTCCGAGGATGGCAAAGCCAGGCAATGAAGCCACACAAGCAAGCTAAGTCTAGAATTAGGAGGGCTTTGCACTGCAATGTCCCTCTTCACCTGCCCAACTCCTAGCCATCCTTCAGACCTCAGCTTAAGTGTCACTCTCTCAGAGGAGCATTCCCAGGTCACCACCACAGCCGCCGTACCCAGATTTGCACATCTAGCACCCAGCACAATACCTAACACATAACAGGCATTCACTACATCATTGCTCAATGCATTATACCTTTGACTCCGCCTTCACGCAAACTGTGAATGTGCTAATTCTGTGCCTGTGTGACTGGTTAACCTTCCTCCACCGATTAACTGCTACACCTGGTGCCTAGGACAAACCTGGCGATGAACATTAGAAAGTACTCAACTGATATGACATAAAGGAATGACTGACACCCAAGAGAAGAATGCTGGCTTTATTTTATAGACAGGCAAGACTGTCGGCCTCCTAGGACCAGTTTCCTCATTTGTAAAACGACAAGGCTGGCCTAGGGCTCCACTTCAATATACATTCCTGGGTGACTAACTCATGCACGGGTGTGTAAGCACAGTCCCTGCCTGGTGGCCTCCGTGGGAGACAAACTAATAAACAAAAACATAACCTGACATTTAAAACTGCCATTTACTGAGAGCCCTAAAAAGTCTCAGACATTAATGCACACGGATTCTAATGTGTCCGTGTCCTAAGTCGTAGTATCCCGTTTTATAGATGAGGAAACTTCTCTTAGCGGGGTTATTGATTAACCTCACCAAGGTGCTATCAACGATTAGGTCGCAGGGCCAAGAGGCCAACGTGGGTCTCTTCTGTGTGTTTCCAAACCCCACATCCTGAGGCGAAGGCACGGAGCCACAGAGGAGGATGTCTGAAGGCTGGCCAGGTGGCACGGAGCACAGTACCTGCAAAGGAATGGCACGGCCCTGTAGGTGTTTGGGGGGATGAGGCTAAAGACAGAAAGCCGGGGACACAGGTAGTGTCCTCTGTCAGCACATGAGCAGTCTTGGAGGTGGGGGGGAGGGGCTTCACGAGAAGATGTAACTGTGACTAAAGGGACAGGTCACACAACCAGCAAATGGCAGACTGGGAATCCAAACCCAGGTCTGACTCCAAATCCTGCCCTCTTTCTACCCTAGGATTCTCTCTCCTATTCTGAGTACGTAATTTTCTACAAGTTGTTTTAAAAGGTGAGAATTCAATCTGACTTGCTATGGAAAAAGGAATCCATCAGGGCTTGGGAGGGAGGGGAGATGGGAGAGGGAGCAAGACAAAGATGCCGAGAGCGCTCAGCGAGTCAGCGAGCAGATGGAAGGCGCAACGGCCGAGAAAATGCACAGCCTCTGCGAGCAGCCAAGCCCCCAGGGCTCCATGGAGCCAATCACAGGACCACACGGTCACTGATTCTAGGGCCCCTGGTAGGGGTGAAGGCCAGGGGGCGGGGCAGGGGGCGTTTCACAGCCTGAAACTGGGTGCT